>NC_088229.1:29054464-29654464 GCF_036934945.1 Oncorhynchus masou masou
GGGTAATTGCCTTGCACGAGAGCAGATCAACAGATTTTTCACCTAGTCGGCTCGGGGATTCAAACTTTAGGTTACTGGCCCAACTTTCTAACCCTGTTCCTGGAGTGCTACCCTCATGTAAGTTTTTGTCCCGAACCCAGTTGTAAATAATTCAATTGTTTATCAATCAGCTAATTATTAGAATCAGGTGTGCTAGATTAGGGTGAGAGTGAAAGCCTACAGCAGGGTTTCCTAAACTCCCACCAATCATCAAGCTCTGATTATTTGGAACAGCTGTGTAGTGCTAGGGCAACAACCAAAACATACACCCAGGGAGGGCCCCAGGACCAAGTTTGGGAAACCCTGACCTACAGGACAGTAGCTCTCCAGGAACCAGGTTGGACATTTGAACTAAGCTCACGAGGCATTTATAAATTGTATACTTCACAAATCAATTGGTATAGATCATGAATTTAATAGTCAAAATGTATGTAGCAAGTGCAGATTGACCCTTTAGCTGACATTTTGCTGTGAATTAGTTTACATATTTGAATTGACTTATGCAAATTCAAAAGTTCTTAAATCTATTAAATGAATGACTCAGATGCCACATGAAAAGTTGTGGGCCAGACTTTGTTACAATTTGCTACCACCTGGAGGTTGAAATGTTATTAGCCATATCAAAGACAGTCAATTGGGTATGAGCCAGTTCATAAGCAAATTGCACCCATTCTAAATGAGATTGGAGCGTGACAGCCAGACAATTGTCTAAATTCAACAAATTACAGAGTTGATCTATAAAATATATTGCTCCAATGTTGCCTTAGGGCTGCCACACTGACTCAAATTTAAGAGATTGAACTTTGCAACAATTTCTGACTCTGCACCAAATATGGTGCTGGCTGCTAAAAGACAACCTTGTCTAAACAGAGAAATACAACAAATTATTACAAAGTTAAAACTTTATTTTACACTTCAGTGAACTAAAAATAAGAGTTCCATATCTGTACACAAGTGACACAATTTGTGAGGGGTATACTACAAAGTAGGTTCAATTAGTTAGCCAGCTAACTTTGATAAAGAACCAGAAGCTAAACATGTGTTTTTGGTTGTTGAGTCAATTAGAACATGCCCAAAAATTTGCAAAATATATAGTCAAGTTAACTGGCTAACTCATTGAACCTGCTGCTGGCGAGTTCAAGAATTTTCCAAATATCTAAAACCCTGTAAAAAAACTGAGTGGAGTCACTCCCCTTTACAGCCTTAAAATAATTTGAAGGTCCCATAAATCCAACAAAAAAATTGTACATTTCAAACCACATGAAAAAGAGATCAACAGAATACTTTTAATAAAAGCCTTTAACTTAAATCTTTACAATAACCGATGGCTGTATTGGGACAAAGCATAAATGAATGACAAAAGGAATCTTTCAAAAGCAAGATTTAAAGAGTCGGGTCATTCTTAAAATAAAAGACTCAACAAAAACATGGTCACTAAATAGCAGGTAATTTGTTACATAAATTAAATGTTGGCGTTGCTTTTAAAATGTACTTGTTTGAAGGTCTTAAACGAAATACCTCTGCCCAATTTGAGAATGGTCTGTTATAAATTTCAGTGGGGTGATCCAAGGGGTCTTGTTAGTGAGGTGAAGAAGTCCCTTTCCAGGCATAAGGCATTCTGCAGCCCCCAACCAACAGTGCAAACTCCAGTCTTCAGCTTCCCGAAAATTGACTTCACTCTGGGGTTCAGATGTAAACCTGGGCCAGCCGTGTCCAAGGTCCCTATACATGCGAATTAAAGTGTTGGCAGTACAATTAATGTTAAGTAAAAATAAAAAGTCACTAAGGTAGGCAAAATACCTAGTCAAATTTTATTTGAGAATTCCCTTTGATTCACAAAACATATAAAATGCATTCAAAAACACTTCAACAAACTTTCAATAGGGACTCGTCAAACGCTCGCCACTGCACCCTCTTAAGACACACGAGTTCACTTGCACATCACTCCTCCAAGCTCCCCCAGTGCTCTCAACACAGAATCACCAACAGGTCACATTTTCACACAAAGGGGTAGGTAGGAACATGAAGAAAATAAAGCACACAGCATTCACATCAAATCAGACAACAAGAAAGGATACAAATATCCATAGTGCTAAACATTCCACTGTATTTAAGATTAAATTTGATAGAAATATTAGAGAAAGGAGACTTTGGGGATCTCAATATGCAATAAATGTCCTTTTGATGGTCATATGGAACACACTCGTACTTGCTTCTTCCTTTCACACTCGCACAAAGCCACAGGTTATTCTTAACTCTCGCAGACATCTGGCCCTTTAGCATCGCACAACCAGTCCTCTTCACACTTGCTTTCTTTACCGTTCGCTCACTCAGTCTCACTCTTTGGCCACCACCAATCGCATTGTTCTCAAAAGCGATACAAAAAGCAGACAAGATTTGTATATCCATGAAGAGGGGAGAAAAAAAAGGCAACACCCACCGTCTAACACAGTATATGCAGAGTGAAGCTGTGTCTTTTGATGGCAAAGCATTTACACATGGGAAGAGGGGTACCGATACTGAGTTCGGTCGAACATTGCTGCCAACGAGGGGCTTCTTCCCGGGAAATTCGAAAACAGTTGGTTAACTGTTGAAGAGATTTTCATGAAGGCGTTTCCATAAAATGGTAAACAAAGATACAATCAACTGCATACAGAGATTAAACATCAAATCCAATTCCATATACACGTGGTTGGTTGGGGGGGGCTGTCGTGATACTCAAATATCTACTTAGCATGCAGTCATCTGATGTCTTTTACAAAATAACCTTTTCTCAAGAAAAAGAAAAAAACTACGTGTAGTAGTTTACCACTAACTATACACTTCAACCACTCACACTCATTTCCTACAGAATTAGTCACACACACAATTAATGTCTTCTTTAACAAAACAAAACGACAAAAAAGGCAATAGTTTTAAATAGAGACATGTGATATGACAAACTCTTTCTTGCCCCTCAAAATACTTACCAGATTAATCTAGAAATAAGACTTTCAATCAAAGCTCTACATTCCCCAACCTGATGACTTTGACTCCATAGTACCAAAGCCAGAGCTGAACCCACTGCCGGAGGCAGAGTTAGTGCCTGCAGCCCACCCAAGACTAGCTGCGCTGGGGCTGCTGTAACTGGTGCTGCTAGAACTATAGGCTTGGCTTTGATCTCCGGTGGCACTTGTCTGCCCGGCGATGGCAGTGCCTGCCACATTGGTCTGACCCTGCTGGTTAGCCAGCATACTTTGTAGAGCGGCAGCCATCATGGCTGGGTTAAGGCTAAAGCCCCCAAAATTCACCCCGCTACTGCCACTGCTCGGTAGCCCTCCACGACCACCGCCATAGCCCTGACCCCCGAACCCACCAGCCCCACGATCCATCATTTGCCTACTATTATTGTGCTTAGGCTCGGCGTTGGAGATGTGCACACTGACACCCTTGATGATCAGGTCTTCTCCGCACAATGCTGAGGCAACCTAGAGAGATGGGGACGGGTGGATGATGATTTAACACGCAAACCAACCAGAGTGTAATCTGCGTACCACGTCATGTCTTGACCCAACAGGTTGAGGAATGGCCATAGGAAAACATACCTGGTCATCTGAGAAAGTGACAAAGGCAAATGCCCGGAAGGGTTTAGGAATGAAGACATCGGTGACCTCGCCATACTGCATGAAGAACTGCCGGAGCTCATCAGTGGTAATGTCCTCTGTGCAGCGGCCAACAAAGATTTTACAGTTGCGCATGGGCTCATCAGACCCTGCCTAACATGAAAATAAAAGAGAAAGCACTTGAGTATTTTACCTGCACAGGGAACAGAACAAAATGGAGACTTAAGGAAAATATTCAAATGAGAGTACTCCTTACACATTGATTAAATACCTTAGAGTTTGGTAGTTTGCAGTCACACCATCTTCCATCGATCATGTGTCGCTGAGAAATCACTTTGGATTGAGTCTCATACTCAGTGAACCGAACAAAGCCAAACCCTTTTGAGTTCCCAGTCTTGACATCTCTTTTGACCTGCAGAGAGAGTTAGAGAGTGAAAAGTATGATTATTGACATGTATGGTTACCTTTATGACATACATCAACCATTAAAGCAAATCTTGATAAGGTTGTTACCTGCACCATGATGACTTCTCCAAAAGTGGCAAAGTAGTCTTTCAAATCTTGCTCAGATGTTTTCCATGGCAACCCAAGGATAATGAGGTCTGATGTTCTATCAATACCTCTCTTCATTTTTACAGCAGAGGCGGCATCCATTTCATCCATCTTCCTTTTGTTATCTGACACAGGAATACAAAATGTTGTAAGATACAGCGATAAGACAAAATCAAAAGGCAGTCAAGAAAAATAATTGGCCATTAGCCTAAACACGAGCAAAATAGCTAGCTTGGCAATATAAATGTTAAGTAGTACTGAAATAGTCTAGTTAACTAAGACCAATAAACTTTTCGTGCACCAACTTCAGTTAATGGGTAACTCCCTAAATGAGGCTGCATAGCTAATGTTACAAGTAAGGTTACAAGCTAGTTACGCATGACTGTGCACACTGTACAGTCAGTCAAACGTAGCTAGCTAGTACTGGTAGTTAGTTAGTATACCTTACCTTTTGGGTAGTTGACGACGTACACCAGACTACCCCAGTCATTCTCAGGTGCATGCAAGATGCCCTCAACTAGACGGACGCCTCGCATGCACTGAGACGCAGGGCTCCTGTAACGTAGGCCGCACGCTCCGGGAAACTGGGCTGCTACTGTTGACAGCAAAACAGTGCCATCATCCTCAGATGGGATCTCCATTGGTTCTTCGGTTTCATCCTCTCCCACGCGAATGTACAACTCTGCCATGGTCTCTAAATTAGATTAGCAAGTAACGTAAACTAGCTAGCTAATGGCTAATTCACGTTCACAAAGCTGATGGCGCACGCGGGGTTGTCAATTATTAGCTAGCAAGCCAGTTGGCCTAGCAATATTCCAAAACGCTTCTAATCTAGCTATCTTAATAAAATGACAAAGACACAAGTTATAATTTATACGTTCACGGGCCATGCGTCTATTTTGAAGAAAAAAAAACTAGATTTGGCGTCTGAGAGCTGAAAGGGCCCTCTTTTAACGGGCTAAAAAACAACGCACACTTGCAAAATGACGGGCTCGCAGCAGGATCTTGCCCGCATACGCTACAAAAATATTTGACTCAGCTTCTTTACTAGTTCAAAGAACGAGGTCGACCCGGTTCTTGAATTAAATTATAAAACCAGCATAACTACACCTCAAATTTGTGAGACGAAAATATTATATGAAAGTCGTCAGCTAATCTCCTTTACCTTCAAACTTCTAAAATGTCCGCTTTGCTAGTACACAAATTATGACGTCAGTTTCGTATGGTAACAAAGGAACCTTCAAAATAAAAGACCACAATTTCAACCAGTTTTGCTCACTGGGTAGGTTATTAGTTAGTTAAACTAGGATAGTCACCTTCAATTCTTAGGGCCCGGAAGGAGAGCCAGAGTCTCAAGCCCTCTATTCTCATTCTGTGGACCCACACCTCCATGTACTCTGAGAAACATTCCACATCTCCCTCTGAAAATACATTTAATTTCAGTGGGTTGGTTCTAGTGTTGCAGGCTACCTGTAATTTACCAAAGTTACCAGAATCTTTGGTCATTTTGGTAATTTATACTTGAATAACGTTTTTAAAAAACGTATTAATATAGTATACATTTTTTGTATGACTTGTGACAGCAGCCACACTTTAGATGTTGTAAGAATTATTTCTGATTTATAGTTATTATTATTTATAGTTATTATTATTCCTCTTCACCGTTTAAACTAGAAACGCCGTTCAAACTTTAAAAAGTGTAGACTGGTCTGGAATAGTATGCTTGCATAAAACTTTGTATACTTTAAACTATTACATTTTTTTTGTCTCATGGGATTTCCTCAGTATTCTAAAGGTCCCATTGTGACATCATAACACCCAAAAATTCTCTTCTATTCACTGTAAAAAATGTACCTTCGACACAAATCAGCAACTTTGAATACTTTCCCAACAATTTAGACAAAAAATTAGAGCATATGAAATCTGCCTCTACTTCTCTGCTATTCAATTCTGAAACAACAACAAAAAATGACAACTGTTTTAATAAACCCATTAACTACTTTTCATCTCAAGTTTTACAAACAACTGAAATTTTACTTACCCAGCACTTTAGCCAAAAACCAAGAAAGAATGACATATTGGTCTAGTTCTCTTCTATTCAAATCTGGAATCAGAACAGAATTATCTTCTACCAATCAAAAACGACAGCTGTTTTAGTTCCGCATCAACTACTTTTCGTCTACACTTTTACAAAACAACTGAAATGTTGACCACTTACCCAGCACTTTAGACAAAAACTTAAATGGTATGACATCTTGGTCTACTTCTCTGCTATTTAAATCTGGAATCAGAACAGAACCATCTACTACCAATCAAGAGATTGTTTTAAAACAGATCAGCTGTTTTAGTAACCACATCACCTAATTTACCACTGCCATGAATTAACTGCCATAGAACTTTTCAGAACTTACAAATTATAACAATGGAGGATCACATAAGACTTATTGTGCCACACAGTACTGTTTGTTTACATATAGTTAGTTATCTTTTACCTCAAGTAACTGGTCTGGGGTCTGTAACTACTGGCCTTGCACAGTAGTAAACCCCCATCCAGCTGGCGGCGCTGATGTGCAATTCTTTGCTCGACACCCCAAGCAATTTAAAACAAAGTTGTTGATTAGAACACCGAAGTAGGGTTGAAGAATACTTTGTTTGGATTTCAAATATTCTTTGTGTGGAGTAAAGAAAGATATAATGACTTACACATCACATTCACATCTTATTAGAGTCCATTCATCCATATTCCATAACTTTGCATCTTTGCATCCACCATAATATTTCTCTCCCTAAATGATAGCCCACAATTTTTCTAATTCCTTATGAGTAATTATTACAGTTTGTATATACTGTAGTTTTCTAGTAGGAGAGTGTATGCAAGTGTAGTAGTCTTATTTGTGATGAAATATGTGATCCAACTGCTCCATACTCCAAAGTAATAAGGTTGATATAGTAGTCTATCAAAGTAATCAGATCAGCTATTTTAACATATTTAACTTTGACAATATTTCACTGCTTACTTAAGTAAAACATTTTAAACTTCTTACACTACCACAAAAATACTTTGTGAAGCCGCAAAAATATTTGTCATGGAAAATTACCATCTAGTTTATATGTGTCTAAGAGTTTCAAGTGGCTAGATCATATGGTTCAAGAGAAAATAGCCTAAGCATCTAATCAACAATGGCATTGTTAGGTGTGCTTTCTGAAAGCAAAGCACAACTTTAAAAACTGTTCATACTTCTTATTCTGCTGGAACCTCTAATTTCAAAATTGTAAAAGCTACGAACACTAAAACCAGGAGCAGGCTGGCACTGGTCAATGTACTTAGAGAATGTTGGTACTACTACTAATAATAATAATACTTTTCACACTACAACTATATTTGCATAAATCTCAATGCATTACAATGGCAATAGACTTGAATGGGAAAATGCTGTTCCCTCTGGCTCCCCCACAATTCGTATCTGATTGTAATCAATGGCCATTTTTATGCTTATAAGCAAATGCAAGAAGGATTTTGTGATTTTTAAAATATATATAGAGTACCAGTTAAAAGTTTGGACACATCTACTAATTCAAGGGTTTTTATTTAAAAAAATTCTACACTGTAGAATAATAGTGAAGACAAACTATGTAATAACACATATGGAATCATGTAGTAACGAAAAACTGTTAAACAAATCTAACTATATTTTATATTTGAGATTCTTCAAAGTAGCCGCGCTTTGTCTTGATGACAGCTTTGAACACTCTTGGCGCTCTCTCAACCAGCTTCATGAGGAAGGCTTTTCCAACAGTATTGAAGGAGTTCCCACATATGCTGAGCACTTGTTGGCTGATTTTCATTCACTCTGCAGTCCAACTCATCCCAAACCATCTCAATTGGGTTGAGGTCGGGTGATTGTGGCCAGGTCATCTGATGCAGCTCTCCATCACTCTCCTTCTTGGTCAAATAGCCCTTACATAGCCTGGATGTGTGTTTTGTCTGTCTGTGTCACGATCGTCGTAAGAAGCGGACCAAAGCGCAGCGTGGTGTGAATGCATCATTTTTAATGGATGACGAAAACACTAAGTAAACTGACCAAAACAATAAATGACCAAGACGCTATATACAAAATGTGCTGACACAAACACTACACATAGACAATCACCCACAACCCACACTGACAAAACAGGCTACCTAAATATGGTTCCCAATCAGAGACAACGACTAACACCTGCCTCTGATTGAGAACCATATCAGGCCAAACACAGAAACAGACAAACTAGACATACAACATAGAATGCCCACTCAGATCACACCCTGACCAAACAAAACCTATAAACATACAAAGCAAACTATGGTCAGGGCGTGACAGTCTGCCCCTGAACAAGGTAGTTAACCCACTGTTCCTAGGCCGTCATTGAAAAATAAGAATTTGTTCTTAACTGACTTGCCTAGTTAAATAAAGGTAAAATAAAAAATAAAATATACCATGGGTGTCAGTCAATCAGCATTCAGGGATTGAACCACCCACTTTATAAACATATATGTTTAAAATAAACAAATAAACAATTAAGACCACTTGAAAACTACAATGTACAGACTGGTATATTCACAATATTGGTCTGTAGAATCTATATATGGTGTCATTTCATGGGGGACTGGATAATCAAAAGTGTTGCTGGGCTTTTACTCCACCCATTCCATTGCTCTCAATGCAATACACTGTATATGAATTCAGAGGAAGCTGGTGGGAGGATCTATAGGAGAATGGCTCATTGTAAAGATTTAACCATGTGTTTGATATGGTTCCATTTATTCCATTCCAGTCATTACAATGAACCCATCCTCCTATAGGTCTCCCCTCTAGCCTCCACTGTATGAATTACATATTGGCTTATAGAGAAAAAACAATTATTACAATTATTGATGTACAAGTGAGATTGGGAGTACTAAGTAGGGTCTAAAGACTCCTTAACACACAGCCAACACAACACAAGTCTCTGAATGTCCTTGAGTGGCCCAGCCAGAGCCCGACTTGAACCCTGGAGAGACCTGAAAATAGCTGTGCAGCGACGCTCTCCATCCAACTTGACAGAGTTTGAGATGATCTGCAGAGAAGAATAAGGGGGAAACTCCCAAAGTACAGCTGTGCCAAGCTTGTAGCATCATACCCAAGAAGATGCAAGGCTGTAATTGTTCCCAAAGGTCCTTTAACAAAGTACTGTGTAAGGGGTCTGAATACTTATGTAAATGGGATATTTCAGTGTATTTTATTTTGATACATTTGCTAAAAATCTAAAAACCTGTTTTCGATTTGTCATTATGGGGTAATGTGTGTAGATTGATGAGGAAAAAAACGATTTCATCCATTTTAAAATAAGGCTGTTGTAAAAGGGGTCTGAATACTTTCCAAATACACTGTATATCAAATCAAATCAATTGTTATTTGTCACACGCTCCGAAAACAACAGGGGTAGACCTTATCGTGAAATGCTTACTGACAAGCCCTTAATCAACAATGCAGTTCTAGAAATAGAATATTAAGAAAATATTTATTAAATAAACTAATGTAATTTTTTAAATAAAAAGTAACACAATAAAATAATAATAACGAGGTTATATAGAGCGGGTACTTGTACCGAGTCAATGTGCGCGGGTACATGTTAGTCGAGGTAAATTGTGTTATTTCATCGGGGACTTAGAAACTTCCTTGTTTTCCATGAAAACATACATGAAATGAGTTGCAAAATTAATAGGAAATATAGTCAAGATGTTGACAAGGGTATAAATTATTTTTAGCAATTACAGCCTTGCAGACCTTTGGCATTCTAGTTGTACATTTGTTGAGGTAATCTAAATGGATCTCACCCCATGCTTCCTGAAGCACCTCCCACAAGTTGGATTGGCATGATGGACACTTCTTACGTACCATACGGTCAAGCTGCGTCCACAACAGCTCAATGGGGTTGAGATCCGGTTACTGTGCTGGCCACTCCATTATAGACAGAATCCAAGCTGACTGCTTCTTCCCTAAATAGTTCTTGCATAGTTTGGAGCTGTGGTTTGGGTCCTTATACTGTCGTAGGAGGAAATTGGCTACAATTAAGCACTGTCCACAGGATATGGCATGGCATTGCAAAATGGAGTGAGAACCTTCCTTCTTCAAGATCCATTTTACACTGCACAAATCTTCCACTTTACCACCACCAAAGCAACCCCAGACCATCACATTGCCTCCACCATGCTTGACAGATGGCGTTAAGCACTCCTCCAGCATATTGTAATTTATTCTGTGTCTCACAAATGTTCTTCTTTGTCATCCGAACACCTCAAACTTAAATTTGTCTGTCCATAATACTTTATTTCAATATTCCTCTGTCCAGTTTCTGTGTTCTTTTGCCCATCTTAATCTTTTCTTTTTATTGGCCAGTCTGAGATATGTATTTTTATTTGCAACTCTGCCTAGAAGGCCAGCATCCAGGAGTCACATATTCACTGTTGATGTTGAGACGGGTGTTTTGCGGGTACTATTTAATGAAGCTTCCAGTTGAGGACTTGTGAGGCGTCTGTTTCTCAAACTAGACACTCTAATGTACTTGTCATCTTGCTCAGTTGTGCACCGGGGCCTCCCACTCCACTTTTTATTCTGGTTAGAGCCAATTTGTGCTGTTCTGTGACGGGAGTAGTACACAGCGTTGTACCAGATCTTCAGTTTCTTGGCAATTTCTCGCATGGAATGGCCATCATTTCTCAGAACAAGAATAGACTGATGAGTTTCAGAAGAAATGTCTTTGTTTCTGGCCAATCGAACCCACAAATTCTGATGCTCCAGATACTCAACTAGTCAAAAGAAGGCCAGTTTTATTCCTTCTTTAAACAGCACAACATAATTGCAAAAGGGTTTTCTGATGATCAATTGGCCGTTTAAAACGATAAACTTGACAATGGAACACAGGAGTGATGGTTGCTGATAATGGGCCTCTGTACGCCTATGTAGATATTCCATAAATAATCTGCTGTTTCCAGCTACAATAGTCATTTACAACATTAACAATGTCTACACTGTATTTCGGATCACTTTGATGTTATTTTAATGGACAAAAAAAGGACATTTCTAAGTTCCGCCTTTTGAACAGTACTGGCTTCTAGAGAAAAAACTATTCATTATGCCGATGTAAAAGTGGGGTTTGGTTAGTACTGGATAAAACAAGGTTATTACTGGATAAAACAACGTGTTGCTGGGCTTTTACTCCACCCACTCCATTGCCCTCAATGCAATACACTGTATGTGAATTACATATTGGCTTATAGAGAAACAACTATTATGTGCTGATGTAAAAGCGGGGTTGGGAGTTCTCAGTAGGGTCTGTAGAATCTATATATTGTGTTATTTCATGGGGTACTAGATAATACGGAGTGTCGATAGGCTTTTACTCCAACCATTCAATTGGAAAATCTGTATCGATGTCAGTTGCATTTTTCTATTTGATATTGATATCATACATATGTTAGCTAGCTGGCTATGGCTATCCAACCGTTGAACTCTTCCAAGTCAAGGCAAGCTTTTTAAACTGCTAAACTGCTTGCTGACTGTACACTATACTGCATGATTGTAGCGAGTTTACTAATGCGTTAGTTTTAGTAGCTGTGTTGACTATGACGTTACTAACATTGTTAGCTAATATGTTGACAGTGATGTAGGCTGTGTGTAGCGGTTAGCGGTTATGATATGAAGGTTTGGCTTGGAAAGGTTTCTTTGTCTGGTCACAGACAACTGATGTGTTGTGCACCGAAGTCCACAAGCGAAGGGAAAAGGTGAGAGGAGGAGAGTGCGTAGGTGCGAGAAGGAATTATACAATGAGCAAAATGTTCATGCTGTTTGTATGTGGCTGCTATGAAAGTGAACTGTGTTTGCGTGTGATCAGGGGTATATTCATTTAGCCGATTCTGTTAAAAAAAGTTTCTTAAACGGAAGCAAACTAAATGTGGATAAACATACCTGAATTTGTTCAATAGAAACTCTTGTTTACAACTGTTGGATTAATGATTACACGCTAGATCAGCTAGATGCAGGCATGAGTGTGAATGGCGGTACTGAATGTGTCACTGTGTCACCTTGTTTACTATACATTTTTCTCTCGACCTGTGAACCCACATTATAAACTTTCATTCGTAGGCTAGGTTGTAGCAACCTCATGATGGGTATAGGTAAAATTTGAGTGTCATGTAGTAGCCTAAACCTATCGATGTAACATTGAGCTGGGTGAATGGAATATGAATGACAGTCATCCAATTTGCTGTAATTGTCACGTTCTGACCTTAGTTCCTTTATTATGTCTTTGTGTTAGTTTGATCAGGGCGTGAGTTGGGGTGGGTAGTCTATGTTCTTTTTTCTATGTTGTATTTCTGTGTTTGGCCTGGTATGGTTCTCAATCAGAGGCAGCTGTCGATCGTTGTCTCTGATTGAGAATCATACTTAGGTAGCCTGTTTTCCCCATTTTTGGTTGTGGGTGATTATTTTCTGTGTCTGTGTTTTCCACACGGAACTGTTTCATTTTCGTTTTCTGTAGTGTTCAGTTTTAATTAAAAACATGACGAACACTTACCACGCTGCGTATTGGTTCGATCCTTCCTACTCCTCCTCAGAAGAGGAGGATGAAAATCGTGACAGTAATAGAAATAAGGCCATGCTCATCAAAAATATTATCGTCCTCCCTTACGTTAAACGTCACCAACCGCCACTGCTCCCATATACGCTACATTTATCAATAGATGCAGTGTAGATTATGTTCCTTTTATGCAAAATTGACTCAGTCGGCAAATGAATTTGAGAGAATTGTCCACTTTATTCATGAATCATGCCTTTGCCTATACTTTATTGAAATTATGATCACAAATATAAACATATTGCTTAACTTTGTACATGCTGTTAAGCAATGAGATTTAGTAAAGTAAAGTATCAAAACATCCCTACCGGTGTAGTCCTACTACACCTGGCTTGTCATAATCACTTCGCCCTTTACATTCTTCAAAGGCCCCAGGTGAATTTTCACACTTGGATATATCTGGTGACTGCTCTGATCCTTTGCTTTCATTTCCCTGGTATTTACTTGTTATATTTCAAGACAAACACAGCTGAGAATGCACTGCACCAATAAAAACCCATGCAACAACAGTTTGCTTACCTCAATCACAAAGTGGCATGGATTGGACTATGCTTGGTGTCATCCTTACTATGTAAGTACTGAAGTTTAAAATTTATACTCACTTTTATTTGTGTTTGTTTTTAGTTTTTAATTACCAATATTTTAGGCTATAACGTTGGCCTAGGTGGAAAGTCGATATAAATTCATCAGAGTCATTCTTTATTAGATTTTATGCCAAAATGGCTATTTGCTGTATGTTAGATAATGTCTTGGCCTGCATGTTTTGTATAATCTGTTTATCTACACAGGAATGCTTGAAGACTTCAAATTAAAGTATTTTCTTTTTTTACAAGAGTGACTTGATTTATTTGACAGTAGGACTACCCTATTTGTCTCAACTATTCTGCCTTGTTTTCTGTAGTTGTTTTGTCCTGCCAATCAAAGGGGGTGTCCTGAATGTTCAGAAAAGAGACTGGATTGGGAACCCACCAGCAACATTAACAGGTATGGTTCATTTATCTATGAAGGGTTTTTCCCTTTCTAAGCTATATTTCGTTTTATGTAAGAATTGTATGTCAGTGTTTGACATTGGACAACTGAGAGGCAGGAAAAATAACTAACTAGGGTTGCAAAGGGAGGGTATATTACTGGAAACCTTCTAAGTTTACCAATAAACTACCACCATTTTGGTAACTTTCAAGTTTTTATTTGTATTTTATCAGATGACATAGTGACCCTTTTGGGTACTTCAGATTATCACAGGTGTCTGCAATTATCGCTGGCCCTCTGTTTGGCCTTATCATATTTAAAATATGTCAAATAAATATTATTATCAAATAAGATTATTACAAAAATAAAAATAGAATGACAAAGCTGTAAAAAATTATCCTAAATTTAAACCACCAATTTAGTGAATACTATTGGTGTTTAATATGAGGGTTTCAGCATGAAATATCCTTTATTTTTTGTACACACTTTTATTTATTTAACTATGTCAATATATATGTCTATGTTGTAACAGTTTTGTCGCCAAACTGGTGTCAGTTGTGAAAAAAGTCAATAGTTGGAAGAGTTGCAAAGTTAATTGAAACCTAGAAAAGTGCATTTACTGAAGTAAATGTTTTGTGCTTGGTAGTCTTGAAATATTTATGGTTGTGAAATAGTAGTGGTAGTGATGGCAGTATTAATTATAGGAGTAGTCATGGTAGTAATAGGGTTTTCATAGGCTATGTGTTAGTTATAGTGACCTATTTTGGGTGGTTTGTTGCTGTGGAGTTATTATAGTGGGTTATAGTAGGCTAGTATAGTGTGCTAGAGTGAGTACTATAGCACATAAGCCATATAATGTGTTTTGAAGCTATCAAATGTATCTGTGGCAGTCCCTTCAGTTTAGAATCCTGAAGCCTGCATTCTGCCATACAACAAGCTTTATAGTTTTGAAAGTACCATGAATTTGAGCAAAAAGCTGTGTTTGAAGCTATCGAAGTTGAGTCAGTTTGCATTTGAACTATGTTTTGTTGCTTGTAGCATAAACACCTCAGTGGCAAATCCAAATGTGGCCTTTGAAGTCTATAGAGCTTTTATGCCTATTTAAAATGGTTGTGAAGTCAGTATAAAGCCCCAGGTAGCTCACTTTCTGAAGTGATTTTTTTGACAATCAGATGAAAATATCACAACTGGTTGTGCTCATGCCACATTAAAATGTAATGAATTGTTACTGCTCAATGACGTCTTTAATATTAGGCCCATACATTATTTGAATCAGCTGTGTAGTGCAAAAACCAAAACGTGCACCCAAGGACTGAGTTTGGGAAACACTGCACCACTGAAAAGGCACCTAATTGGTGTAACGACCCACATACATGTCAACGCTGGTTTGGTGTTTGTAGCAGTTTGTAACAGTTCAAGAGCAGTGACGAATCCAAATATTTCCTATTCAAGCCTATGGAGCTTTTATGTACATTTTAAAATGGTTATAGTCAGAGTGTAAATTATGGGGGATCCACTCTGGTTATGGTTCAGAAATTATAAATGGTATCAAAAAGCTGTATACAAGCAACCTATTCCAGAAAGGTCTGCATGTTTTAAAGTTTGTGTGGCGTTTCTAGCTTAAACGGTTGAAGGTCTGAATGTTTCCCATTCAAGTCTATGGCCTCTGAAATGCATTGGGATCTATGCAAATGTGGTTGTAGTGTAAAAAGTATAGGTAGTATCAATTTTTAAAATGTTTTTCAAGCAACCTGAAGACAGTCAGCCTGCCCGTTTTAAAGTTGTTTTGGTGTTAGTAGCTTCAACGGTTCAAGAGCAGTGGCGAAATCAAATACTTCCCTTTCAGGCCTATGGAGCTTTTATGCACATTGTAAATGGTTATAGTTCAAAAAAGTATAAATGGTATCAAAATCTGTATACAAGGAACCTATTCCAGACCGGTCTGCACGTTTTAAAGTTTGAAAGGCGTTTCTAGCTTAAACTGTTGAAGACTAGTTACATGTCAACATTTACCCATTCAAGTCTATGGCCTCTGAAATGCATTGAGATGTATGCAAATATGGTTATAGGGTCCAAAGTATTAGTCGTATCACATGTTTTTTTCCCAGCACACACCAGTGCCAGCCTGCACATTTTAAAGTTGTTTTGGTGTTAGTAGGTTTAAGAGTTTTGGAGCTAGTGGCTTTATTTCCAGTCAAAAAAAAAAAAAGTATGAACAGTTTCTAAAGTTTGGCTTTGCTTTCAGCAAGCACACCTAATAATGACATTGTTGATTAGATGCTTTTTTCACTTACCATTAGGCCACCAAGGCAATTCAAATCATCAGGGGCCTTGTGAAAAAAAGTCACAACTTACTGTTGAGAGTTAGAATAGTAGAATACACAATATTGCAATTTAGGGAGTTGGTAGTACATCAGCAGTTTTCCTCTTGTTATGTCAATCACTGACAGTCACTCAATTAGCTCATGTCAGCTAACATTTTATAGATTGCTAGGAAAATTAGTCTAGCCAGCTATCTAAACTTGTAGTAATCATGGCTAAATTACTGACCAGTCAGGAAGGGCAGCTCCAGGGAGCTCCCCTCTAGCCTTTTGGCTTGTCAACCAGATAGTATGAACATGGCAGAAGTCTAGGTAAAATTTGTAGAATAGCAGGACATATGCTTTATCCACTAGAAACTCATGGACAATACAAAGACATAGAACATGAATAGGTCTACTAGGCCTACTGTATACACATATAGTTTTTTTAATTCAAGTATAAATGACCCTAGTTACCATAGATTGCCATGGTAATGATTGTTAATGACCCAAAATTACATAAGATTCCGATAACTTTGGAAAATTACAGGTAGCTTTGGAAACACTAGAACCAACCCACTGAAATTAAACTTATTTTCAGATGGAGATGTGGAATGCTTCTCAGAGTACATGGAGGTGTGGGTCCACAGAATGAGGATAGAGGGCTTGAGACTCTGGCTCTCCGGGGCCCTAAGAATTCAAGGTTACTATCCCAATTTAACTAACTAATAACCTAATAATCTACCCAGCGGGAAAAACGGGTTGAAATGATGTCATTGCAACCATTAACTGGTTGTAATGACGTTATTATGTCAATTCAACCAGATTTGCACAGTTTTGCCTGCTGGGTACCAGCTATGTTACAGCTTTCAAATATAACTTTTGGCATTAAGCTACATCACATATTTGTTTCATGAACATTTCACATTTTGTATTCTACATGAGCAGTCGTGTTACAATCAAAATTAGACTGCATTGTTATGATGTATTGCCCTTACGTTTGTTTTGTAATGCCTTTTCATCCCTTTGTCCTCAGTAATCAGCCTTGCCTTCCTGGATCTGCTGAACCTCCAGCTATCTGCATGTGGATTCTCACTACACAAAGATCCTGACAAGAACTACATCTTTAGAGTTATGTACAATGGCTGTTTTGTCCAACATCAGGTAAGATAGCAGCAATGTAGGACTTTGGCTACGTCCCAGATTCTGCACCCTTCCTGCTTATTCACTTTGAGATGATCTTGTAATGAAAAGTTCTTTACAAATGCAATACATTATTATTATTAATGAAGTGTTATCTTGCACACTCCTCATCAGACATGAATTAACAGTGGTGGAAACTCCCTTCAGCCAATGCTCAAATGTGTTTACATTTGTGATGGGATGTGTGCAAGATACATTGTAGCTATTAGGCTACCTTTGCCGGACCCAGTATAACCCCTTTCTGTTTTGTGTGATGGTTACATCCTAGCAGCATGGCAACAATGTCCTTGTGCTGAATTTGGTGAAAAGAATCAACCGATTTGGAGGTCGAACTCACAGCTTCATAATGAAGTGTCCAATGGTTCCTGCACCACCCAACAGAGAACACATTCAGTGTGATCCAGACTACATCCAGGTAAAGCTTGAGCGTGAATTCAAATAAAGTATTTAACGCGCGCGCGTGTGTGTGTGTGTGTGTGTGTGTGGGTGATTGGGATTGGGATTGGGCAGGGAGGTGGCTGTTTTGTATGTAAGTTTACGATACCTTGAATAAAAGGCACATTATCCTGCACCAAATGGTATCTTTGTCAATGATCATTGTTATTGTGACCATACAGTGCCTTGCGAAAGTATTCGGCCCCCTTGAACTTTGCGACCTTTTGCCACATTTCAGGCTTCAAACATAAAGATATAAAACTGTATTTTTTTTGTGAAGAATCAACAACACGTGGGACACAATCATGAAGTGGAACGACATTTATTGGATATTTCAAACTTTTTTAACAAATCAAAAACTGAAAAATTAGGCGTGCAAAATTATTCAGCCCCCTTAAGTTAATACTTTTTAGCGCCACCTTTTGCTGCGATTACAGCTGTAAGTTGCTTGGGGTATGTCTCTATCAGTTTTGCACATCGAGAGACTGAAATGTTTTCCCATTCCTCCTTGCAAAACAGCTCGAGCTCAGTGAGGTTGGATGGATGGAGAGCATTTGTGAACAGCAGTTTTCAGTTCTTTCCACAGATTCTCGAGTGGATTCAGGTCTGGACTTGGCCATTCTAACACCTGGATATGTTTATTTTTGAACCATTCCATTGTAGATTTTGCTTTATGTTTTGGGTCATTGTCTTGTTGGAAGACAAATCTCCGTCCCAGTCTCAGGTCTTTTGCAGACTCCATCAGGTTTTCTTCCAAAATGGTCCAGTATTTGGCTCCATCCATCTTCCCATCAATTTTAACCATCTTCCCTGTCCCTGCTGAAGAAAAGCAGGCCCAAACCATGATGCTGCCACCACCATGTTTGACAGTGGGTATGGTGTGTTCAGGGTGATGAGCTGTGTTGCTTTTACGCCAAACATAACGTTTTGCATTGTTGCCAAAAAGTTCAATTTTGGTTTCATCTGACCAGAGCACCTTCTTCCACATGTTTGGTGTGTCTCCCAGGTGGCTTGTGGCAAACTTTAAACAATACTTTTTATGGATATCTTTAAGAAATGGCTTTCTTCTTGCCACTCTTCCATTAAGGCTAGATTTGTGCAATATACGACTGATTGTTGTCCTATGGACAGAGTCTCCCACCTCAGCTGTAGATCTCTGCAGTTCATCCAGAGTGATCATGGGCCTCTTGGCTGCATCTCTGATCAGTCTTCTCCTTGTATGAGCTGAAAGTTTAGAGGGACGGCCAGGTCTTGGTAGATTTGCAGTGGTCTGATACTCCTTCCATTTCAATATTATCGCTTGCACAGTGCTCCTTGGGATGTTTAAAGCTTGGGAAATCTTTTTGTATCCAAATCCGGCTTTAAACTTCTTCACAACAGTATCTCGGACCTGCCTGGTGTGTTCCTTGTTCTTCATGATGCTCTCTGCGCTTTTAACGGACCTCTGAGACTATCACAGTGCAGGTGTATTTATACGGAGACCTGATTACACACAGGTGGATTGTATTTATCATCATTAGTCATTTAGGTCAACATTGGATCATTCAGAGATCCTCACTGAACTTCTGGAGAGAGTTTGCTGCACTGAAAGTAAAGGGTTGAATAATTTTGCACGCCCAATTTTTCAGTTTTTGATTTGTTAAAAAAGTTTGAAATGTCCAATAAATGTCGTTCCACTTCATGATTGTGTCCCACTTGTTGTTGATTCTTCACAAAAAAATACAGTTTTATATCTTTATGTTTGAAGCCTGAAATGTGGCAAAAGGTCGCAAAGTTCAAGGGGGCAGAATACTTTCGCAAGGCACTGTAGCTGAAAATGACATACAGTATTCCCACAGGTGATCAGACAGATCCCACTGGACAGCTGGAACAATGAGGTTAACCAGTTATACATACACTGTACATTCTGTGTGTGTTGTCATTCATTTACTGCATGCATCAGATCGTACAATGTGCTAACATTGTGTGTGTGTATGCATGCATGTGTGTGTGTGTGTGTGTACGTGTTGTGTGTGCACATGCACGCATTTGTCCGTTTACAGCTTCAATGGTCACTTTCCTTGAGGGGTAATCTAATTGTAGCCCTTGAGGATGCTAGCTTGATCCAGGTATACGCTGTCATAAATGGAGCAAGCATCACAGTTCAAGGCAAGAGGAGAGAAATCTTGAGTCCAGTGACGGTAAGCTGCCACATTGTGGCCATTCAAAAAATTACAATGGAAACCAATAATGTTACAACCTAGTGGAACCAGCCTGATCGCTGTGTCCACCATTCTGATTCCACCAAGATAATAATGTTGGTGAACTTTGGAGAATTATTTGCATTTCAATGACTTATTTGGCCATCCATAAAAGGAAAATACTTATTGTAGTTCTCAAATGGATGGGCAACTTCAGATTGTTGTAATTGTTTGTTCTTGAATTAACTTGAAATGACAGGTAATGGAAAGGACAGGGGAATTTCTTTCCTTGAAGTTGGTCAGTGGACAGTATGCCTACAGTATGGAAGCTACCTGTCCAAATGGTGGGTCACGAGAAGCAACAATCATTTACTTTGCTTAGACCATCTGGTATCAGTCTACTTAAGCTATAGCCTAGAACTGTCACAAGTGTGACATGATGTTTGTCATAAATTATGGGTAAAATTGTATTTTAAGGTAAACATATTAGCCACTAATTTGTCATGTATAAGTGTCTATATAATTAGATCATAAGGCATTTATTGTGCCTTATATCAATAATGCCATGATGTATAACATTTTAAAAGTAGATTAAAATATGTCAGCCATGTCAGTGTTTTTCACTGTCATAAACTGTCACAGTTATGATATCATGATAGTTATGCAGCTTGTATCCCTTCAAGTTTGAATGAAAATCCAAAAGAAATTGATACAGTTGTGGGCACTAAAACATTAGGTTGTGCTGTAGTATTGGTAGAACAATTGCCACAATGCACAATGCACCCTATTGTCTCCTAGTGATAGCTTGCCACAAAAACCTGTACCAGTTTTTTTTCATGAACTCATTTTTTGATGCCTGCAACCACTGAATGAAATTGAATAACAAAAGTAATGTTAATTTCAAGTGTCTCTATGCTCACAATGTAATGCCACCTCCTCACACACCCTCACTTTTAATGTCCATAGTTGTGTCAGTGTCCAGCCCAGCAGCAGAGGACACTATAGTGCACATTTTTAAACGGCGCATGGGTTTGACAAAAAGAGGAGGCTACGAGAGTGACTCCCTAACAGTTAGCAGTGTTTCTGTGAACCAGACAGAGAAGTTCACTGTCTATGAGACCCATGACTTTATCCAAATCAGCATCCCTACTGCCCTTATCCTACAGGTCAAGGTAGGTGTGTTTCTGTAAAGTCTGCCACTTAGCAAACATTTTTATCCTAAAGCAATTTACAGTTCATAGTGACACGTGGCTGATGTGAGAGTCACACTCACAACCCTGCATGTACTAGCATGTACACAAGACTGTAAGTCGCTTTGGATAAAAGTGTCTGATAAATGGCCCATATTCATCTTCTTCTTCTTCTCTAACCGACTGAGCCATAGCATTTTGAACTAAATTAATGCAATCTACACTTATCTACACTTATCATACAGTGCTTTCGGAAAGTATTCAGATCCCTTGACTTTCTCCACATTTTGTTATGTTACTGTTCAATCTTGTTTTCTTCAGACCAAATAATTTTGTTTCTCATGGTATGAGAGTCTTTAGGTGACTTTTGGCAAACTCCAAGCAGGCTGTCATGTGCCTTTTACTGAGGAGTGGCTTCCGTCTGGCCACTTTACTATAAAGGCCTGATTGGTGGTGTCCTGCAGAGATGCTTGTCCTTCTGGAAGGTTCTCCCATCTCCACAGAGGTACTCTAGAGCTCTACCAGAGTGACCATGGGGTTATTGGTCACCTCCCTGACCAAGGCCCTTTTCCCACGATTGCTCAGTTTGGCCGGGCAGACAGCTCTTGGAAGAGTCTTGGTGGTTCCAAACTTCTTCCATTTAAGAATGATGGAGGCCACTGTGTTCTTGGGGACCTTCAATGTGCAGAAATGTTTTGCTACCCTTCCCCAGATCTGTGCCCTGACACAATCCTGTCTCGGAGCTCTACGAACAATTCCTTTGACCTTATGGCTTGGTTATTGCTCTGACATGCAATGTCAACTGTAGGGCCTTATATAGACAGGTGTGTGTCTTTCCAAATCATGTCCGATCAATTGAATTTACCACAGGTGGACTACAATCAAGTTGTAGAAACATCTCAAGGATGATCAATGGTAACAGGACGACCCTGAGTTCAATTTCGAGTCTCATAACAAAGGGTCTGAATACTTATGTAAATACGTTTTTTAATTTAAAAAAAAAAAAGCAAAAATAAATAAACTGTTTTTGCTTCGTCTTTATGTGGTATTATTGCTGAGGATTTTTTTATGTGGAAAAACGGAAGGGTTCTGAATACGTTCCGAATGCACTGTATAAAATCAAATGGTCTTTTCCAGAACTGCCCCACTGACGACCGGCTTGCACAGCCTTTCTATAGGGTAGACGTTGTGCTCACGTTCAAGGAGACCAACCACAAAATGTACTGGACTATGGAGAACACTCTGCCATGCACAGGTGAGGGTGTGCTCAGTAACAGTGACAGAAACGTTATGATCAACATTATCCTCTGATGTAACTCTTACAATTGAAATAAAAATAGTAAGAAATATGCAACATGTTAGCTACAGCAGGCCTGCCACTTGTTTTGTTATACAGCTGAGGAATTGAGCTGGGGTAATGTAACCCCTTTCAAATATAATTCACTTGATAGTTTTAACATATTTTGAAGCTATACATTCTTTGTTTACATTGTTGTTTGTAAACAATGGAGTAATATAACTATATATTGGGTTATGATAGGGCAAGACAGTTGTGCTAAGCTCATGAGGCATTTAAATCTTATATTCTTCAAAAATAAATATCAATCATTTAAACTACTTTTTAACAGATTCCTTGATCCAAGACTGTGCCTTTAAAGTGTCCTTTTGTAGCTAATCTTTTTAATTCTGCCTTTTTGCAGAGTCCCCCAGACTGCTATCAATCTCACCTATATATTATCATACTTCAACAACATTGGACCCTATTTTGACATACACTACATCAACCACTGCTTCCTATACCACAGTGCCCTTTAGCTCGTACTCAACAATGGACCAACAGTTTCGATCAACAGAGAAATCTCAGGAGGGCACCTCCACCTTCCCAGAAACAACATCAATTGAGAGGACTCAGGCTGAAGAAACAGGAAGAAATACATCACCCACCAGTTCCTCGCATACACAGACCTCTCGTCCCATTATCTACCGGAGTAATGTGACGTCAATGACTCCAAGTACAACAAACAAAGCAACACAGGACAAATACCAACAGACAAACAGCACAGGTATAGTGCCAAGGATCGTCCAAGGATCGTTCATTACAAGTCAAACAGAACCAGTAGAATTCCAAGGAGCAGCTGCCACAACTGCCACAATGCAGGCAGAATTCCAAGGAACAACCAATAGAAATGAAACAGCACAAGTAGAACTCCAAGGAACATCTGTTACAAGTGAAACATCAAAGGTGGAATTTCAAAGAACAACCATTGCAAGTGAAACAAAACATGTGGAATTCCAAGGAACAAACACTACAAGTGAAATAGGACAGGAGGAATTCCAAGGAACAAACACTACAAGTGAAATAGGACTGGAGGAATTCCAAGGAACAACAGTTACAAGTGAAATAGGACTGGAGGAATTCCAAGGAACAAACACTACAAGTGAAATAGGACAGGAGGAATTCCAAGGAACAACAGTTACAAGTGAAATAGGACTGAAGGAATTCCAAGGAACAAACACTACAAGTGAAACAGGACAGGAGGAATTCCAAGGAACAAACACTACAAGTGAAATAGGACTGGAGGAATTCCAAGGAACAACAGTTACAAGTGAAACAGGAGAGGTGGCATTCCAAGGAACAAACACTACAAGTGAAATAGGACAGGAGGAATTCCAAGGAACAAACACTACAAGTGAAATAGGACAGGAGGAATTCCAAGGAACAAACACTACAAGTGAAATAGTACAGGAGGAATTCCAAGGAACAACAGTTACAAGTGAAATAGGACTGGAGGAATTCCAAGGAACAAACACTACAAGTGAAATAGGACATGAGGAATTCCAAGGAACAAACACTACAAGTGAAATAGGACAGGAGGACTTCCAAGGAACAAACACTACAAGTGAAATAGGACAGGAGGAATTCCAAGGAACAAACACTACAAGTGAAATAGGACAGGAGGAATTCCAAGGAACAAACACTACAAGTGAAATAGGACAGGAGGAATTCCAAGGAACAACAGTTACAAGTGAAACAGGAGAGGTGGCATTCCAAGCAACAACCATCACAAGTGGAACGATGCAGGTGGAATTCCAAGAAACAACCAGTACAAGTGACACAGCAAAGGTAGAATTCCAATGAACAACCATTACAAGTGAAACAACACAGGTGCAATTTCAAGGTACAACCACTACAAGGGATCCACACAGGTGGAATTTCAAGGAACAGCCGCTAGAAGTGTAACATTGCAAGTTCTTAGAAACAACCACTAGACCTGTAGAATTCTAAGTATCAACCACTATTAGTGAAACAGCACAGGTGGAACAACTGCCACAAGTGAAACGATGCAGGTGTAATTCCCGGAACAGTGGCAATTAGTACAACAGATCAGGTATCATTCCAAGAAGTGACTGCTACAGTTGAACAGGTGGAATTCAAAGGAACAAATGCTACAAGTGGGACAGCATGGGTAAGATCCAGAGAGACAACATGTAGAAGTGAGGCAACACATTTGCAATTCCAAGACAGCAAACAAATCTGAGGTTATTTTCCACTCATCCCCAACAACTGAGACAAAACCACAGTTCTTTTATTTTTTTATTTAATCTTTTTTAACCAGGTAGGCCAGTTGAGAACAAGTTCTCATTTACAACTGTGACCTGGCCAAGATAAAGCAAAGCAGTGCGACACAAACAACAACACAGAGTTACACATGGAATAAAACAAACGTACAGTCAATAACACAATAGAAAAAAGTCTATATACAGTGTGTGCAAATGGCGTGAGGAGGTAAGGCAATAAATATGCCATAGTAGCAAAGTAATTACAATTTAGAAAATTAACACTGGAGTGATAGATGTGCAGACGATGATGTGCAAGTAGAAATACTGGTGTGCAAAAGAGCAAAAAGTAAATAAAAACAATATGGGGTTGAGGTAGGTAGATTTGATGTGCTATTTATAGATGGGCTGTGTCCAGCTACAGCAATCGGTAAGCTGCTCAGATAGCTGTTTAAAGTTAGTGAGGGAGATATAGGTCTCCCTATACGTTGTTACAGTTATTATTCCAAATTCCTGTTCAAGTGAAGCCAACCATACATCCCACTGTGACTGCACCACCACCTCAAATCAAATCAAATGTTATTGGTCACATACACATGGTTAGCAGATGTACATGCGAGTGTAGCGATATGCTTGTGCTTCTAGTTCCGACAGTGCAGTAATATATAACAATTTCACAACAACTACCTTATACACACAAGTGTAAAGGAATGAATAAGAATATGTACATATAAATATATGGATGAGCGATGGCCGTGCAGCATAGGCAAGATGCAGTAGATGGTATAGTGTACAGTATATACATATGTGATGAGTAATGTAGGGTATGTAAACATTATATAAAGTGGCATTGTTTAAAGTGACTAGTGATACATTTATTACATCCAATTTTTAATTATAAAAGTGGCTAGAGATTTGAGTCAGTATGTTGGCAGCAGCCACTCAATGTTAGTGATGGCTGTTTAAAGTCTGATGGCCTTGAGATAGAAGCTGTTTTTCAGTCTCTCGGTCCCAGCTTGATGCACCTGTACTGACCTCGCCTCCTAGATGATAGCGGGGTGAACAGGCAGTGGCTCGGGTGGTTGTTGTCCTTGATGATCTTTTTGGCCTTCCTGTGTCATCGGGTGGTGTAGGTGTCCTGGAGGGCAGGTAGTTTGCCCCTGGTGATGCATTGTGCAGACCTCACTACCCTCTGGAGAGCCTTGCGGTTGTGGGCGGAGCAGCTGCCGTACCAGACAGTGATACAGCCCGACAGGATGCTCTCGATTGTGCATCTGTAAAAGTTTGTGTGTTTTTGGTGACAAGCCAAATTACTTCAGGCTCCTGAGGTTGAAGAGGCGCTGTTGCGCCTTCTTCACCACGTTATCTATGTGGGTGGACCATTTCAGTTTGTCTGTGATGTGTACGCCGAGGAACTTAAACTTTCCACCTTCTCCACTAATGTCCTGTCAATGTGGATAGGGGGGTGTTCCCTCTGCTGTTTCCTGAAGTCCACAATCATCTCCTTTGTTTTGTTAATGTTGAGTGTGAGGTTGTTTTCCTGACACCACACTCCGAGGGCCCTCACCTCCTCCCTGTAGGCTGTCTCGTTGTTGTTGGTAATTAAGCCTACCACTGTAGTATATTCTGCAAACTTGATGATTGAGTTGGAGGTGTGCATGGCCACTCATGGGTGAACAAGGAGTACATGAGAGGGCTGAGAACACACCCTTGTGGGGCCCCAGTGTTGAGAATCAGCGGGGTGGAGATGTTGTCTCCTACCCTCACCACCTGGGGGCGGCCCGTCAGAAAGTCCAGGACCCAGTTGCACAGGGCGGGGTCGAGACCCATGATCTCGAGTTTAATGACGAGTTTGGAGGGTGCTATGGTGTTAAATGCTGAGCTGTAGTCGATGAACAGCATTCTTACATAGGTATTCCTCTTGTCCAGATGGGTTAGGGTAGTGTGCAGTGTGTTTGAGATTGTGTCGTCTGTGGACCTATTGGGGCGGTAAGCAAATAGTCTCTCAAAGCACTTCATGATGACGGAAGAGAGTGCTACGGGGTTGTAGAAGCCACAGATTGGACAGGCCAAACAGTAACTACCCCACCATCCTCTGCATGGTCCTTTGGTAAAGGAGAGGCCCAGATAGCACAGACTGTACCAAGGTCTGAAATCCCAAACTCATCCACTGACAGTGCCATTTTGAGTACCAAGGATACGGAGGGAACCAGCCTTTTTCAAATCAAATTGTATTAGTTACATGCGCCGAATACAACAGGTGCAGACCTTACAGTGAAAGTCTTACTTACGAGCCCCTAACCAACAATGCAGTTTAAGAATAAGAAATAAAAGTAACAAGTAATTAAAGAACAACAATAAAATAACAATAGCGAAACTATACACAGGGGGGTACCGGTACAGAGTCAATGTGCGGGGGCACCGGTTAGTTGAGGTAATACTGGACTTCCTGACGGGCCGCCCCCAGGTGGTGAGGGTAGGCAACAACAGCTCCACCCCGCTGATCCTCAACACTGGGGCCCCACAAGGGTGCGTTCTGAGCCCTCTCCTGTACTCCCTGTTCACCCACGACTGCGTGTCCACGCACGCCTCCAACTCAATCATCAAGTTTGCAGACGACACAACAGTGGTAGGCTTGATTACCAACAACGACGAGACGGCCTACAGGGAGGAGGTGAGGGCCCTCAGAGTGTGGTGTCAGGAAAATAACAAAACTAAGGAGATGATTGTGGACTTCAGGAAACAGCAGAGGGAACACCCCCCTATCCACATCGATGGAACAGTAGTGGAGAGGGTAGTAAGTTTTAAGTTCCTCGGCATACACATCACAGCAGCGCGCCTCTTCAACCTCAGGAGCCTGAAGAAATTCAGCTTTTCACCAAAAGCACTCACAAACTTCTACAGATGCACAATCGAGAGCATCCTGGCGGGCTGTATCACCGCCTGGTACGGCAACTGCTCCGCCCACAACCGTAAGGCTCTCCAGAGGGTAGTGAGGTCTGCACAACGTATCACCGGGGGAAAACTACCTGCCCTCCAGGACACCTACACCACCCGATGTTACAGGAAGGCCACAAAGATCATCAAGGACAACACCCACCCGAGCCACTGCCTGTTCACCCCGCTATCATCCAGAAGGCGAGGTCAGTACAGGTGCATCAAAGCTGGGACCGAGAGACTAAAAAACAGCTTCTATCTCAAAGCCATCAGACTGTTAAACAGCAACCACTAACATTGAATGGCTGCTGCCAACACACTGACTCAACTCCAGCCACTTTAATAATGGGAATTGATGGGAAATTATGTAAAATATATCACTAGCCACTTTAAACAATGCTACCTAATATAATGTTTACATACCCTACATTATTCATCTCATATGTATACGTATTATACTGTACTCTATATCATCTACTGCATCCTTATGTAATACATGTATCACTAGCCACTTTAACTATGCCACTTTGTTTACATACTCATCTCATATGTATATACTGTACTCGATACCATCTACTGTATCTTGCCTATGCTGCTCTGTACCATCACTCATTCATATATCTTTATGTACATATTCTTTATCCCCTTACACTTGTGTATAAGACAGTAGTTTTGGAATTGTTAGTTAGATTACTTGTTGGTTATTACTGCATTGTCGGAACTAGAAGCACAAGCATTTCGCTACACTCGCATTAACATCTGCTAACCATGTGTTTGTGACAAATAAAATTTGATTTGATTTTTAATATGTACATGTAGGTAGAGTTATTAAAGTTACTATGCATAGATGATAACAACAGAGAGTAGCAGCGGTGTAAAAGACCGGGGGGCAATACAAATAGTCTGGGTGACCATTTGATTAGATGTTCAGAAGTCTTATGGCTTGGGAGTAGAAGCTGTTTAGAAGCCTCTTGAACCTAGACTTGGAGCTCCGGTACCGCTTGCCATTGGATAGCAGAGCGAACAGTCTGTGACTAGGGTGGCTGGAGTCTTTGACAGTTTTTAGGGCCTTCCTCTGACATTGCCTGGGGTAGAGGTTCTGGATGGCAGGAAGCTTGATCACAGTGATGTACTGGGCCGTACGCACTACCCTCTGTAGTGCCTTGCGGTCAGAAGCCGAGCAGTTGCCATACCAGGCAGTGATGCTCTCGATGGTGCAGCTGTATACCTTTTTGAGGATCTGAGGACCCATGCCAAGTCTCCTGAGGGGGAATAGGTTTTATTGTGCCCTCTTCACGACCGTCTTAGTGTACTTTGACCATAATAGTTTGTTGGTGATGTGGACACCAAGGAACTTGAAGCTCTCAACCTGCTCCACTACAACCCCGCCGATGAGAATGGGGGCGTGCTCAGTCCTCTTTTTCCTGTAGTCCACAATTATCTCCTTTGTCTTGATCATGTTGAGGGAGAGGTTGTTATCCTGGCACCACACGGCCAGGTTTCTGACCTCCTCCCTATAGGCTGTCTTGTCGTTGTCAGTGATCAGGCTGTGCCATTGGCAAACGTAATGATGGTGTTGGAGTCTTGCCTGGCCGTGCAGTCATGAGTGAACAGGGAGTACAGGAGGGGACTGAGCACGTACCCATGAGGGGCCCCTGTGTTGAGGATCAGCGTGGCAGATGTGTTGTTACCTACCCTTACTACCTGGGGTCGGCCCGTCAGGAAGTCAAGGATCCAGTTGCAGAGGGAGGTGT
The DNA here is from genome assembly GCF_036934945.1 of Oncorhynchus masou masou. Lineage (NCBI taxonomy): Eukaryota > Metazoa > Chordata > Actinopteri > Salmoniformes > Salmonidae > Oncorhynchus > Oncorhynchus masou. Next base: position 29,083,836 of record NC_088229.1, read on the forward strand.
TTAGTCCCAGGTTCCTTAGCTTATTGATGAGTAGGGGCCTGAGGTCACACAGTGTGCTGTGAAATCTGTGAATGCATTATAATGTTTTTAAAATTGTATAAACTGCCTTAATTTTGCTGGACCCCAGGAAGAGTAGCTGAATGGGGATCCATAATAAATACAAATACAAATACAAATGACCAGCCTTTCAAAGCACTTCATGGCTTGAGGTGACGTGAGTACTATGGGTCGGTAGTAATTTAGGCAGGTTACCTTAGTGATTTGAGGCACAGGGACTATGGTGGTCTGCTTAAAACATGTTGGTATTACAGACTCGGACAGGGAGAGGTTGAAAATGTCAGTGAAGTCACTTGCTGTGAAGACCTGGCAGCAGGTTGGTTACAAAGGTAGCAGGCAGCTTATCATAGACCAACCCTAACTGCAATTCACTAACCCTAGTCATTAGTTCCTATAGCTTAACTAGCATGTAGCCTAACTACAGTAGCCTATGTAATGCAAACTTGTAGCATTGCAAGCACTAGGCAGCTGGTTTGTGATTTGAACGGTGCTGTGGTGGTCACTAGGCCTACTGTTGAGGGGGGATTACACAAGCAGAAGCATAGCAACCTCTCTCTGCCAGCCACTGCCCCGAGGGCAGACATTATCCAGACACATTCAAGCCTGTAGTTTAGTAAACATGTCTCAATTCAACATGGCTTGGAGCTTGAGGGACTGATACTAAGAGGAAAGCTCCCACAATGGTGGGACTAAAAAGTGGGACCAAAATGCCTGAAAAGAAGTCATGGAAACTCAATAAAGGTGATGTTTTATCCAATGGGATATGTAATTGTAGTTCATTATAATCATGTTTAATATTTTTCTTGTGATATTACTGAAATGCAATGGTGCATATTGTTTGATACACTATATCTCCTTGCAATGCATGGATAAATGTGTTGATTGTGTTGTATTGCCTAATGATAGTAGCCTACAGTGGATTTCATACCCCTCAATTATACAGTAGTGCATATTATTTTAGGGTTATGCACCCTGAGAGTAATGTTGGCAAACTATTGCATAAGACCATTTCAAAGTCAAGATAAAATAGTAAAAGACAATAACATGCTCTTGTTTTCTTGCATAATCCAACATCTGCTTTGAAACAGTAACATATAAAGTACTAGCTTATTTTTGTTTTTAATCAAATAAATTAAGCAAACCATCTGGTCTACATTTCACGTTTGAGGAACTGTATGATTTTGCAGTAGCTGCAGTTAATTTATTGGACAAAAGAGGGCGGTATTGTTCATATTTTCTCTTGATTTTAAAGATGAATAGGTTGCATTTCCAGAGGGAAGCTCACAATTCTGCTAAAACTGAAGGTATTTTACATTGTTATGTAATTTTGGCCTCAATTTTGTATTTCATTAATTTTTTCTTTTAAAAAAACGAACAGAAAAATACACATTTGATTGAACATTTGATATTGTATCATGGCCTATTATCCAGAATTTTCATTAAAGCATCCAAATGAATAAATAATTACTTTAAGAAATAATTTATGGTAACATTTCCTGACCATTCATAGTGAACCAAATCCTGTTAATAAATCTAATTGGTTTTCGTCATGACAAATTTGAGTGAAACATCCTTATCCATTTTGTACACCTTGGTTATTTTGCCCTCATCCTACGCACTGGAGGCTCCATCCATTATACCAAAGCACTGTTACGCAGTAAAATGCATCATATACAATGGGCTGTCAAGCAGAAAATCTAAACTTCCTTGTGCCTTTGGTCCCCATCTGGCATATGAACTTATGAGCAGGAAACATGATAGTGCCGCAAAGTACACCAACATCCTACGTCCATGTGGCTTCTCTCTGCCATTATGTCCACCAACATCCTACGTCCATGTGGCCTCTCTCTGCCATTATGTCCACCAACATCCTATGTCCATGTGGCCTCTCTCTGCCATTATGTCCACCAACATCCTATGTCCATGTGGCCTCTCTCTGCCATTATGTCCACCAACATCCTACGTCCATGTGGCCTCTCTCTGCCATTATGTCCACCAACATCCTACGTCCATGTGGCCTCTCTCTGCCATTATGTCCACCAACATCCTATGTCCATGTGGCTTCTCTCTGCCATTATGTCCACCAACATCCTACGTCCATGTGGCCTCTCTCTGCCATTATGTCCACCAACATCCTATGTCCATGTGGCTTCTCTCTGCCATTATGTCCACCAACATCCTATGTCCATGTGGCCTCTCTCTGCCATTATGTCCACCAACATCCTATGTCCATGTGGCCTCTCTCTGCCATTATGTCCACCAACATCCTACGTCCATGTGGCCTCTCTCTGCCATTATGTCCAATGTCCATCCTACGTCCATGTGGCCTCTCTCTGCCATTATGTCCACCAACATCCTATGTCCATGTGGCCTCTCTCCACCAACATCCTACGTCCATGTGGCCTCTCTCTGCCATTATGTCCACCAACATCCTATGTCCATGTGGCTTCTCTCTGCCATTATGTCCACCAACATCCTATGTCCATGTGGCCTCTCTCTGCCATTATGTCCACCAACATCCTATGTCCATGTGGCCTCTCTCTGCCATTATGTCCACCAACATCCTATGTGGCCTCTCTCTGCCATTATGTCCACCAACATCCTATGTCCATGTGGCCTCTCTCTGCCATTTTGTACACCAACATCCTATGTCCATGTGGCCTCTCTGCCGTTTTGTCCACCAACATCCTATGTCCATGTGGCCTGCCATTATCCTATGTCCATGTGGCCTCTCTCTGCCATTATGTCTGCCATGTGGCCTCTCTCTGCCATTATGTCCACCAACATCCTATGTCCATGTGGCCTCTCTGCCATTATGTCCACCAACATCCTATGTCCATGTGGCCTCTCTCTGCCATTTTGTCCACCAACATCCTATGTCCATGTGGCCTCTCTCTGCCAACATCCTATGTCCATGTGGCCTCTCTCTGCCATTATGTCCACCAACATCCTATGTCCATGTGGCCTCTCTCTGCCATTATGTCCACCAACATCCTATGTCCATGTGGCCTCTCTCTGCCATTATGTCCACCAACATCCTATGTCCATGTGGCCTCTCTCTGCCGTTTTGTCCACCAACATCCTATGTCCATGTGGCCTCTCTCTGCCGTTTTGTCCACCAACATCCTATGTCCATTTGTCCACCAACATCCTATGCCTCTCTCTGCCGTTTTGTCCACCAACATCCTATGTCCATGTGGCCTCTCTCTGCCGTTTTCCACCAACATCCTATGTCCATGTGGCCACCAACATCCTATGTCCATGTGGCCTCTCTCTGCCGTTTTGTCCACCAACATCCTATGTCCATGTGGCCTCTCTGCCGTTATGTCCATGTGGCCAATCCTATGTCATCCTATGTCCATGTGGCCTCTCTCTGCCATTATGTCCACCAACATTATGTCCATGTGGCCATTATGTCCACCAACATCCTATGTCCATGTGGCCTCTCTCTGCCATTATGTCCACCAACATCCTATGTCCATGTGGCCTCTCTCTGCCATTATGTCCACCAACATCCTATGTCCATGTGGCCTCTCTCTGCCATTATGTCCACCAACATCCTATGTCCATGTGGCCTCTCTCTGCCATTTTGTACACCAACATCCTATGTCCATGTGGCCTCTCTGCCGTTTTGTCCACCAACATCCTATGTCCATGTGGCCTCTCTCTGCCGTTTTGTCCACCAACATCCTATGTCCATGTCCACCAACATCCTATGTCCATGAGGCCTCTCTCTGCCGTTTTGTCCACCAACATCCTATGTCCATGTGGCCTCTCTCTGCCGTTTTGTCCACCAACATCCTATGTCCATGTGGCCTCTCTCTGCCGTTTTGTCCACCAACATCCTATGTCCATGTGGCCTCTCTTGCTGTCCACCAGTATTTCCTATCCATGTGTATCCTACGCCACCAACATCCTATGTCCATGTGGCCTCTCTCTGCCATTTTGTTTTGTCCACCTCTCTGCCGTTTTGTCCACAACATCCTATGTCCATGTGGCCTCTCTCTGCCGTTTTGTCCACCAACATCCTATGTCCATGTGGCCTCTCTCTGCCATTATATCCACCAGTATCCTACGTCCATGTGGCCTCTCTCTGCCATTATGTCCACCAATATCCTACGTCCATGTGGCCTCTCTCTGCCATTATGTCCACCAACATCCTACGTCCATGTGGCCTCTCTCTGCCATTATGTCCACCAGTATCCTACGTCCATGTGGCCTCTCTCTGCCATTATTGTATCCGTATAGACTATTAACTGTCTTTACAAAGTAAAAAATCCCTTTCATGTGTTTGTGTCTTTTTTGTGTTTTAATTTCAGTCAAAACATATGGTTTGCACATCTGGGAGATATTCAACATGATGGCACCCAGCCCCCACACTGCGGCTGTGAAGTGATCCATACGTGGTCTTCACTGCTATCGCAAACAATCCCTTTCTTGATGGGCTATGTTCTCAGAGGGATTTTAATGTGTTAGGTGAATAAATAAATGTACACAATTATTGGCATATTTACAGAAATAAAGTTCAACTTAAAACATCCACTTTCAGGGCAAAAGCTTCTACAGTAGCAGTTTTGTTAGTGCACTGCAACATAGACATCTACATTTTAGCCTTTGAGTTTGAGAGAAATTGAAACAATGCACAGGCGTCTTCAGTCTAGTGTGCAATTACATTTTCCAGGCACCTGTGACGAATCTGGATGTGCTTACATAACCTATTTCACTTATGTCATCATTTCTTGAAACTGTGGATGTGCTTCTACTGTAAAGAACTGACGTGGGATGTCTTGAGATTGCTCTGTAGCCTACTGTGCATCTGCTTTTCCTCATATCTACAGGCCTGGCTGGTTGGTGAAACCAACGAACAATCAATCTACTCTGCTGCAGCCTAAGGACTAATACCATTTATCCAAGACAACAACACAACACTACATAAAGATAACAGTAACATACACAAAGATGTTGGCTGGGCCATATTTTCTCTACTTTTACACAAGTACCCCCCCCCAGAAGTCAGTGGAGTATCACAATGTTGAGTGAAGGTCGATTGGAGATCCTGTTCAGCAGCTCACAGCTCAGTGGAGCAGCTTGTAGTGCCATTGCCTCACATGTTTTGGAGAGGTGGATAGGGATCCATGCCACGGGGGGAATGAGGGAGAGGGGAGGAAGGGGATGTGGGGGTTTTCGGTGGTTTCACTGGGCCTCTTCATCTCGCTTGGAGGGTAATTACAAAATCATGGGTCAACCATGCATGTAACCACGGTTACGTTGCACAGTAGCAGATGTGCTCGTGGCATTATCGGGTGCGAACGCAAAGGTAAACAAAAACAGATGCAGCTGGTTGCTACGGACCCTCGCCAAACTTACGCAGCCTAATTGTTCCCATGTGGGGATGGCAGAGCTGAAGCAGTAGTAAAAGGGGGGATATGCCCCATTTAAGATATGCCCATTGGTTTTCAATGGGAACATTTGTGAATGGACACGGGTTGTTCTTGAATTGCTGTGGCATATGCATCCCTTGCCTTTGCAACCATGAAAAACAGTATAACGTGACAAATAGTTATACATCATACATGTTTCAGTTATATTGAACTGTGTATCATTGATACAACATAATGCCTAATGACCTTTACATTGCAAACAAAATGTTATGCATTATTTATAGTACTTATGGCAAGTCAATTGGGTTGTCCCAGTAGTGATGAGCAGAGTTGTATGACATGTTGACCGGCAGGTAGCCTAGTGGATATAGCGTTGGACTAGTAACTGAAAGGTTGCAAGCTCGAATCCTTGAGCTGACAAGGTAAAAATCTGTCGTTCTACCCCTGAACAAGGCAGTTAACCCACTGTTCCTAGGCTGTCATTGAAAATAAGAATTTGTTCTTAACTGACAAGCCTAGTAAAATTTTAAAAAATGTATTGGGGATTTAGAGATATTTTTTTACAAATATGAGCACCCACTGGCCACACCACATCATTTCAACATGGATAATCTGGTAATATTTGGTTGAAACGTTGATCAATGAGATTTCAACCTAAAGTATATTCACTCACTCAAAAGAAAGCCAAAAGTTTTTGAATTACCAATGTGTTATCACTATGCTTTCATCCATCTAAAAGCACAACCAAATTCCAATGGAAAAACAATGTCTGACTTTCAGTTTAGTTATCACCCGAATGTCTTTCACTGCACTCTCAACCATTTAAAAACACAGCAAAGTTAAACTGGTAATACAATGTCAGATATTTGTTTTATTTATAAAACAGATTTATGCGATATCACTGTGTTTCATCTAATAGTAGAACCAAATGACATGGACTGCAGTTGAGATTACAGATTATTACAGCAAGATTATTACAGCAAGTGTGAAGATCTCTACAGACCTGCAACGACCTGCAATGCATGCTATCTTGAACATAAAGTTAGAACCTATGCACACTTTATATGATTACATAAGAAGAAGTGTATAGTTACAGTAACCTCAAAATGTGGCCATGGATGTGTTTAAGGTTGAATGTAACATTAGTTTGTGAGATAGCCTAAATGTAAGGCTATTTACTGTATTACAAAGGTAATATCGAATTTTGTTTGGTTGACAACACAACCAAAAATCAACATTTAAAGATTTGGTTGAGTTGGAGATGTGAATCCAACATACAGTGCCTTGCGAAAGTATTCGGCCCCCTTGAACTTTGCGACCTTTTGCCACATTTCAGGCTTCAAACATAAAGATATAAAACTGTATTTTTTTGTGAAGAATCAACAAGTGGGACACAATCATGAAGTGGAACGACATTTATTGGATATTTCAAACTTTTTTAACAAATCAAAAACTGAAAAATTGGGCGTGCAAAATTATTCAGCCCCTTTACTTTCAGTGCAGCAAACTCTCTCCAGAAGTTCAGTGAGGATCTCTGAATGATCCAATGTTGACCTAAATGACTAATGATGATAAATACAATCCATCTGTGTGTAATCAAGCCTCCGTATAAATGCACCTGCACTGTGATAGTCTCAGAGGTCCGTTAAAAGCGCAGAGAGCATCATGAAGAACAAGGAACACACCAGGCAGGTCCGAGATACTGTTGTGAAGAAGTTTAAAGCCGGATTTGGATACAAATAGATTTCCCAAGCTTTAAACATCCCAAGGAGCACTGTGCAAGCGATAATATTGAAATGGAAGGAGTATCAGACCACTGCAAATCTACCAAGACCTGGCCGTCCCTCTAACTTTCAGTTCATACAAGGAGAAGACTGATCAGAGATGCAGCCAAGAGGCCCATGATCACTCTGGATGAACTGCAGAGATCTACAGCTGAGGTGGGAGACTCTGTCCATAGGACAACAATCAGTCGTATATTGCACAAATCTGGCCTTTATGGAAAAGTGGCAAGAAGAAAGCCATTTCTTAAAGATATCCATAAAAAGTGTTGTTTAAAGTTTGCCACAAGCCACCTGGGAGACACACCAAACATGTGGAAGAAGGTGCTCTGGTCAGATGAAACCAAAATTGATCTTATGGCAACAATGCAAAACGTTATGTTTGGCGTAAAAGCAACACAGATCATCACCATGAACACACCATACCCACTGTCAAACATGGTGGTGGCAGCATCATGGTTTGGGCCTGCTTTTCTTCAGCAGGGACAGGGAAGATGGTTAAAATTGATGGGAAGATGGATGGAGCCAAATACTGGACCATTCTGGAAGAAAACCTGATGGAGTCTGCAAAAGACCTGAGACTGGGACGGAGATTTGTCTTCCAACAAGACAATGATCCAAAACATAAAGCAAAATCTACAATGGAATGGTTCAAAAATAAACATATCCAGGTGTTAGAATGGCCAAGTCAAAGTCCAGACCTGAATCCAATCGAGAATCTGTGGAAAGAACTGAAAACTGCTGTTCACAAATGCTCTCCATCCAACCTTACTGAGCTCGAGCTGTTTTGCAAGGAGGAATGGGAAAAAATTTCAGTCTCTTGATGTGCAAAACTGATAGAGACATACCCCAAGCGACTTAGAGCTGTAATCACAGCAAAAGGTGGCGCTACAAAGTATTAACTTAAGGGGGCTGAATAATTTTGCACGCCCAATTTTTCAGTTTTTGATTTGTTAAAAAGTTTGAAATATCCAATAAATGTCGTTCCACTTCATGATTGTGTCCCACTTGTTGTTGATTCTTCACAAAAAAATACAGTTTTATATCTTTATGTTTGAAGCCTGAAATGTGGCAAAAGGTCGCAAAGTTCAAGGGGGCCGAATACTTTCGCAAGGCACTGTATTTGTTAACTTATCGACAAGTTAATAGGCTATTGATATTGAATTGTGTTGGTTGTCAATGCAACCAACAATATTTATCTTCTGCTTGGATAGTGCCATCTATGCCACTGACTTAGTCTGGCTTTAATTCCTGTTTGTCTACACATTAATAATTGATACAGTGCCTTCAGATAGTACACCCCTGGACGTTTTCCAAATGTAGTTTTGTTACAGCCTGAATTTAAAATTGATTAAATGAGATTTTGTGTCATTGGCCTATACACACACAATACCCCATAATTTCACAGTGGAATTATGTTTTAGATGTTTAAAAAAATGTCAATAAAAAATGAAAAGCTGAAATGTCTAGAGCCAATAATTATTCAACCTCTTTGTTATGGCAAGCCTAAATAAGTTCAGGAGTAAAAATGTGTTTAACAAGTCACATAATAAGTTGCATGGACTCTCTATGTGCAATAATACCGTTTAACATGATTTTTGAATGACTACAGCATTGATGTACCCCACACATACAATTATCTGTAAGATCCCTCAGTTGAGCTGTGAATTTCAAACACATATTCAACCACAAAGACGAGGGAGGTTTTCCAATGCCTCGCAAAGAAGGGCACCTATTGGTAGATGGGTAAAAATAAAAAAGCAGACATTGGATATCCCTTTGAGCATGGTGAAGTTATTAATTACACTTTGAATGGTGCATCATTAAAACATTTGCATCCCGTAGCTCTAACTCCAAAATGTTTTGGGACACTGTAAAGTCCATGGAGAATAAGAGCACCTCCTCCCAGCTGACCACTGCACTGAGGCTAGGAAACACTGTCACCACCAATAAATCCACGATAATCGAGAATTTCAAAGAGCATTTCTCTATGGCTGGCCACATTTTCCTCCTGGCTACCCCAACCCCGGCCAACAGGTCCGCACCCCTCGCAGCTACTTGCCCAAGCCTCCCCAGCTTCTCCTTCACCCAAATCCAGATAGCAGATGTTCTGAATGAGCTGCAAAACTTGGACCCGTACTAATCAGCTGCTCTAGACAATCTGGACCCTCTCTTTCTAAAATTATCCACCACCGTTGTTGCAACCCCTATTACCAGTCTGTTCAACCTCTCTTTCATATCGTCCAAGATTCCTAAAGATTGGGAAGCTGCCGCGGTGACACTCTAGACACAAAATGTTACAGACCTATTTCCATCCTTCCCTGCCTTTCTAAAGTCTTCGAAAGCCAGGTTAACAAACAGACCACTGACCATTTTGAATCCCACCGTACCTTCTCCGCTGTGCAATCTGGTTTCCGAGTTGGTCACGGGTGCACCTCAGCCAAGCTCAAGGTACTAAACGATATCATAACCGCCATCGATAAAAGACAGTACTTGGCAGCCGTCTTCATCGACCTGGCCAAGGTTTTCGACTCTGTCAATCACCGTATTCTTATTGGCAGACTCAACAGCCTTGGTTTCTCAAATGACTGCCCCGCCTGGTTCACCAACTACTTCTCAGATAGAGTTCAATGTGTCAAATCGGAGGGCCTGTTGTCCGATCCTCTGGCAATCTCTATGGGGGTGCCAGAGTGTTCTATTCTCGGGCCGATTCTTTTCTCTGTATATATATAACGATGTCGCTCTTGCTGCGGGGGATTCCTTGATCCACCTCTACGCAGACAACACCATTCTGTATACATCTGGCCCTTCTTTGTGATAACAAACCTCCAAACGAGCTTCAGTGCCTTACAACACTCCTTCCGTGGCCTCCAATTGCTTAGTAAAACTAAATGCATACTCTTCAACCGATCGCTGCCCGCACCCACCCGCCCTCCCGACAAGCATCACAACTCTGGACAGTTCTGACTTAGAATATGAGGACAACTACAAATACATAGGTGCCTAGCTCGACTGTAAACTCTCCTTCCACTCATATTAAACATCTCCAATCCAAAATTAAATCTAGAATTGGCTTCCTATTTCGCAACATAGCCTCCTTCACTCACGCTGCCAAACATACCCTCGTAAAACTGACTATCCTACTGATCCTCGACTTCGGCGATGTTATTTACAAAATAGCCTCCAACACTCTACTCAGCAAACTGGATGCAGTCTATCACAGTGCAATCCGTTTTGTCACCAAAGACTCATATACCACCCACCACTGAGACCTGTATGCTCTCGTCGGCTGGCCCTTGCTACATATTCGTCTCCAGGTCATCTATAAGTCTTTGCTAGGTAAAGCTCTGCCTTATCTCAGCTCACTGGTCACCATAACAACACCCACCCGTAGCACGCACTCCAGCAGGTATATCTCACTGGTCATCCCCAAAGTCAACACCTGCTTTGGCCGCCTTTCCTTCTACTTCTCTGCTGCCAATGACTGGAACAAATTGCAAATATCACTGAAGTTGAGACTTATATCTCCCTCACTAACTTTAAGCATCAGCTGTCAGAGCAGCTTACCGATCGCTGCAGCTTTACACTATTTACATCTGTAAATAGCCCATCCAACTACCTACCTCATCCCCATATTGTTTTTATTTACTTTTTTTTGCTCTTTTGCACATCAGTATTTCTACTTGCACATCATCATCTCCACATCTGTCACTCCAGTGTTAATTTGCTAAATTGTAATTACTTTGCTACTATGGCCTATTTATTGCCTTACCTCCTTACGCCATTTGCACACACTGTATATAGAATTTTTCTATTGTGTTATTGACTGTACATTTGTTTATTCCATGTGTAACTCTGTGTTGTTGTTTGTGTCACACTGTTTGCTTTATCTTGGCCAGGTCGCAGTTGTAAATGAGAAATTGTTCTCAACTGGCCTATCTGGTTAAATAAAGGTGAAATAATACAGGCGTCCGAAAAGCCGAAAACACAAGGCCAAATATACACTGAAGTTGCTTACCAAGACAACATTGAATGTTCCTGAGTGGCCTAGTTGCAGTTGGACTTACAGTGCCTTGCGAAAGTATTTGGCCCCCTTGAACTTTGCGACCTTTTGCCACATTTCAGGCTTCAAACATAAAGATATAAAACTGTATTTTTTTGTGAAGAATCAAACAACAAATGGGACACAATCATGAAGTGGAACGACATTTATTGGATATTTCAAACTTTTTTAACAAATCAAAAACTGAAAAATTGGGCGTGCAAAATTATTCAGCCCCTTTACCTTCAGTGCAGCAAACTCTCTCCAGAAGTTCAGTGAGGATCTCTGAATGATCCAATGTTGACCTAAATGACTAATGATGATAAATACAATCCACCTGTGTGTAATCAAGTCTCCGTATAAATGCACCTGCACTGTGATAGTCTCAGAGGTCCGTTAAAAGCGCAGAGAGCATCATGAAGAACAAGGAACACACCAGGCAGGTCCGAGATACTGTTGTGAAGAAGTTTAAAGCCGTATTTGGATACAAAAAGATTTCCCAAGCTTTAAACATCCCAAGGAGCACTGTGCAAGCCATAATATTGAAATGGAAGGAGTATCAGACCACTGCAAATCTACCAAGACCTGGCCGTCCCTCTAAACTTTCAGCTCATACAAGGAGAAGACTGATCAGAGATGCAGCCAAGAGGCCCATGATCACTCTGGATGAACTGCAGAGATCTACAGCTGAGGTGGGAGACTCTGTCCATAGGACAACAATCAGTCGCATATTGCACAAATCTGGCCTTTATGGAAGAGTGGCAAGAAGAAAGCCATTTCTTAAAGATATCCATAAAAAGTGTCGTTTAAAGTTTGCCACAAGCCACCTGGGAGACACACCAAACATGTGGAAGAAGGTGCTCTGGTCAGATGAAACCAAAATTGATCTTATGGCAACAATGCAAAACGTTATGTTTGGCGTAAAAGCAACACAGATCATCACCCTGACCACGCCATCCCCACTGTCAAACATGGTGGTGGCAGCATCATGGTTTGGGCCTGCTTGTCTTCAGCAGGGACAGGGAAGATGGTTAAAATTGATGGGAAGATGGATGGAGCCAAATACAGGACCATTCTGGAAGAAAACCTGATGGAGTCTGCAAAAGACCTAAGACTGGGACGGAGATTTGTCTTCCAACAAGACAATGATCCAAAACATAAATCAAAATATACAATGGAATGGTTCAAAAATAAACATATCCAGGTGTTAAAATGGCCAAGTCAAAGTCCAGACCTGAATCCAATCGAGAATCTGTGGAAAGAACTGAAAACTGCTGTTCACAAATGCTCTCCATCCAACCTCACTGAGCTCGAGCTGTTTTGCAAGGAGGAATGGGAAAAAATTTCAGTCTCTCGATGTGCAAAACTGATAGAGACATACCCCAAGCGATTTACAGCTGTAATCGCAGCAAAAGGTGGCGCTACAAAGTGTTAACTTAAGGGGGCTGAATAACCTTTGAACGCCCAATTTTTCAGTTTTTGATTTGTTAAAAAAGTTTGAAATGTCCAATAAATGTCGTTCCACTTCATGATTGTGTCCCACTTATTGTTGATTCTTCACAAAAAAATACAGTTTTATATCTTTATGTTTGAAGCCTGAAATGTGGCAAAAGGTCGCAAAGTTCAAGGGGGCCGAATACTTTCGCAAGGCACTGTAAATTGGCTCGAAAACCTTTGGCAAGACTTGAAAATGGCTGTCTAGCAATGATCAACAACCAACATAATAATGCTCAAATATTGTACAATCCAAGTGTGCAAAGCTCTTAGAGACTTACCCAGAAAGATGCACAGATGTAATCGCGGCCAAAGGTGAAGTTGATTCTAACATGTATTGACTGGGTGTGAATACTGAAGTAAATGAGACATTTCTGTAATTCATTTTTAATAAATTTGCTAAAACTTCTAAAAACATGGTTTCACTTTGTCATTATGAGAAAAAAATTATATTTCATCTATTTTGAATTCAGGATGGAATTCAACTAAATGTTGAATAAATAATGGGGTATGAATAGTTTTGGTTGGATTCATGTCTCCATCTTAACCAAAAATCTAGAATAGGACTAAATCAAATCAAACTTTAAAATGCACTTTAAATAAAGTTTGATTTGATTTAGTCCTATTCTTTAAAGCTGCTATATATAACTTTTTGGGCGACACCACCAAATGTACATAGCAATGTGAGTTATAGATCTGTCATTTTCATTGAAAGCAAGTCTAAGAAGCGGCAGATTTGTTCTACGTGTGTTAAGTTTTGTTTTTGTGGTTTTTAATTTTTGATGTTGTACACCAGCTTCAAACAGCTGAAAATACAATATTTTGGGTCTGGAATATATATTTCACAGTGGTTTAGATGACACAATAACTCTCTACACTATACTTGTTAATTTTGTCACATGAACTGAAATTAGGCTAGTAGAATTTTTACAAATTTGTAGACAAACTGGAATTAAAGCCAGACTAAGTCAGTGGCACAGACGGAACTATCCAAGCAGAAGATACATATCCTCCATATGTTGATATTTGGTTGAGTTGACAACCAAACACAATGGAATATCACTAAATATCATTACGTCTTAAATCAGCCAGAGTTTGAAACCCTATGCCTATTGTATTGTCTATTTTTAGTTTCATTCTGGGTTGAATTGAAACAATACCTGTTGATGATTTTCGCAAATACTATATGGGCCTAAGTAGTATCATTGATGATATACAGTATGAGTAATAAAGTATGGTCACATTTGATTTGCTCTGTAAACCTCTCCTTTCGAATGACTTCGATAGCAACAGAGAATCTATTTAGTTGTGTGTGTGTGTGTGTGTGTGTGTGCGTGCGTGCGTGCATGCGTGCGTGCGTGTGTGTGTGTGTGTGTGTGCGTGTGCATGCTGATTTACCAGATCATTAGAAGAGGGGAAAGAGGCTTGACCTAATATTTCCTTTGTTGTTTGGTCAGGAAAGGGACGTTATTGTAAAAGTACCGTAAGCATAAATAGTCCTCCCGTTTCCATGACAAAGTCACAAACATTGAGCACTGAAAACAAAAGACTAGAAGACTATAAATCCAACCACTGTCAATTTTGTTTAGTTTTCAGTGTTTCAAGATAAATATGGTTTCAAAACAACACATCCACTTTTCCAAGGAGAAGGGGAAATCTGATCATTTTTTCCATTTTTTTTTTTACTTGGCCAGTTTCATATTCTATATTTTCCAGCCCACTCTGCCCTGATTAGTAATGGGAATATCTGATACCTTATTTTTTTACCATTGGGTCAGGAAACTCCTACAGCTGTAAACTTGTTTTTCTAACCTTTGAAAGAAAGGGCATTGTCTCAAAGTACCAAGGAGCAGATAGTTTATTATAGCCTGTCCAACCATCAAAATCAAGCATGCCACCAAAATATCTCCCCAGCTCTGCCTTTGGTAACAATGCACCATGGGTAGGATAATAAACAATGTGTATGTGGACCATAGGGTCAGCTGCGATGAATGATCAAGAGAGGATATCATTTAAATGGCCTTTCTGTTTTCTATTGCAAAAGCTTTTTGTCAACAATTCAAAATCTGAAAGTAAAGAATTGTTGAAATTGCAGTAAATGTAAGTTCTATTTGAAGGCAATGTTTGGTTGTGGGTTCACTTAAATGACCAATGAGTTGAGGTTTGATTTGGGTCTGAAAGGATATTGTAGCAACCTTAGTAGGCCTGCAACAGCTAGCAACCTCAACTCACAACTCAACCTCAACAGGTTCAAGCCTCTTCGTGTAATAGCTAAGGTGTTGGATTGACAATCGCAGGGACCTGGGTTTGAGTCCTGGTCAAGCTATCCCCACAATTCTCTACAATATCATGTCCCAAATAATCTCATCTCCATGTGCTGTTCGTTTCAATTTCAGCCAGCTTTCACTGTAAAAACCAAGCATGGACACAGCAGGGCAAACATGGACAAGAAGGAAATCATCCCTCTCTCAATCACTGTATCACTGAGTCATCTCCTCATCGCTGAGGGAGACGCCCGTTAGAACCCAGACAAGAGCTGCTGCCTTATCACTTCTAATACGAGAGCAAACACAGGAGTCTTTACAGCATGTTGTCTAAGCGAGCAACGCTGAGCAAGATTACTGGGGCTTTTTAGAAGCCAAGAAGAGACACCATGAAGTAGTATTTTATCTTTGCTTGCCTTTCTGTGAAGCCCGGGGATAAAAGAGCAGCCTCCGCGAGCTGCGTCTGATTACGATCTAATTGTTAACATTCACTGTGTCTTATTATCTGCCTGTTGTTGCCATACACAGAGCAGTTAGGGGCCTTTTTAGTGTTGGCAAAGATTTGAAACGAGAGACTCGTTGTTACTACCCTGTGCGTTATCGAAGTACTAGTTAGCGCTAAGGTGGCAGGAGAGGAGCCCCCAGCTCGACAACAACAACAACAACGAGAGCAACATCAACAACAAACAGGAATTGATGGCGAGCGTTTATTATCTGGTTTAATTGCTCGTCATCTGGAGGATCTGACAGTCGCGGTTAATGAGAGAGAGAAGAGGCACGCGCTGTTGGCAGCAGGCTTCATAGAGAAAGGGTGGTGTGTGGGGAGTGGAAGGGGGTTCTTGGGGAGGGAGGGCAGAGAGCATTCCAGCTCAACAGAAGCAACGGAGGCACAAGCGGAGGCTGCCAAATCATTTGTTTATCACATTATCAAAACAGTTCTGAGTTTGAGTTTCAAGGGCTTTTCGAGCATCGTGTTAACCTGTGTGTCGTTAGCCCACGTCACCGCACACACACACACACACACACACACACACACACACACACACACACACACACACACACACACACACACACACACACACACACACACACACACACACACACACACACACACACACACACACACACACACACACACACACACACACACATACACACCACAAACACACACACACACCACGTCAGCCCTGATGTATACTGTAATCAGATGGTGAGCATAGACAGGATATCGCAGAAATGTAGCCCCTTCCTCAATTTCTCATCTGGGCTGCAGGCCTGGCCAATGTCCAAGTAGGGACCTCCCTGACATTGTGCAGTGTCACGCACACACAGGCAGGGTTCACCAGAACAAGCATCAGGACCAGACCTATAACAGCAGGCCTATAGGGCTTAAGAGCTGTTCTTTCCTTTCCGCATGCACACATTTAGCTTTCTTGTTATTTTAATTTAGGTAATGGGAAACTAAAATGCTTTGAACCCTATTTAGCCATATTCTAACTAGCTGCTGGGTTTCAGGGAAAAGTCAAAGACACCACTTATCCTTCACAGCGAGATAGCATGTTTGAGGTTAGGAATACAGTTTCATTTTGTTTCATGCAATGGGAATGTTATTTTCTGTAATGTTTCCATGACAGCGTCGTGAGAGCTGTAGTGTGGAGACTGGCCAAGACACTAGGTGGAGACAGAGGAGCCAGTGACTGTCCCATTTCTCTTCACTGTAGATAGCGGTGTACTCTGTCTCTTGCATCTTTCTTGGGCAGGTGCTCTAAGGGGAGATGGTTATTCATTTGGTAATGCAACGTCAAACATTTTAACACATTTTGTAAGAAAGCTCAAATTTGTGTTTCTTTTTAAACAAGTCCATGGAGACCCTCCATGTTTCAGTCTGTTTATGTCTATTTGGTGCCTTAGGAACACAACCCTGGTTCTAACACACATGTTCTATGGGCCTCGTTTATAAATATAAATATAAAAACTGAACTTGGCGTATTTGTATTTATGATGAATCTGCATGCCAAGGTAGCAGCTACTCTTCCTGGGGTCCAGCAAAATGAAGGCAGTTATACATTTTTAAAAACATTACAATATACTCACAACATATTAAGATTTCACAACATATGAAGTGTGTGCACTCAGGCCCGTATTCTACGACCACATATCTAAAACACAAAATCCATGTGTATGTGTGTGTATAGTGTGTATGTTATCTTGTGTTAGTATGCATGTGTCTGTGCCTATGTTTGTGTTGTTGCACAATCCACGCTGTTCCATAAGGTGTATTTGTATAATTTTTCCCCCAATCTAATTCTACTGCTTGCAGGAGTTACTTGATGTGGAATAGAGTTCCATGTAGTCATGGCTCTACGTAGTACTGAGCACCCCCCATAGTCTGCTCTGGACTTGGGGACTGTGAAGAGACCTCTGGTAGCAAGTCTTGTGGGGTATGCATGGGTGCCTGAGCTGTGTGGCAGTAGTTCAAACAGACAGCTAAGTGCATTCAACATGTCAATACCTCTCACAAATACAAGTAGTGATGAAGTCAATCTCTCCTCCACTTTGAGCCAGGAGAGATTGACATGCATATTATTAATGTTAGCTCTCTGTGTACATCCAGCGGCAGTGCTGCCCCGTTCGGAGCCAATTGCAGTTTTACTAAGTCCCTCTTTGTGGCACCTGACCACACGATTGAACAGTAATTCAGGTGCAACAAAACTAGGGCCTGTAGGACCTGCCATGTTGATAATGCTGTTGAGAATGCAGAGTAACGCTTTATTATTGACAGACTTCTCCCCATCCGAGCTACTGTTGTATCAATATGTTTTGACCATGTCTATTTACAATCCAGGGTTACTCCAAGCAGTTTAGTCTCCTCAGTTTCCACATTGTTCATTACAATATTTAGTTGAGGTTTAGTGAATGATTTGTCCCAAACACAATGATTTACATTTTTGAGATATTTAGGACGAACTTATTCCTTATCATTCTGAATAACTGCAGCTCTTTGTTAAATCAGAGAGGTGCATAGTGTTGAGTCATTCGCATACATAGACATACTGGCTTTACTCAAACCCAGTGGCATGTTGTTAGTAAAGATTTTAAGAAGTAAGGGGCCTAGAAAGCTGCACTGGGAAATTCCTGATTCAACCTGGATTTTGTTGGAGAGGCTTTCATTAAAGAACAACCTCTGTGTTATGTTAAACAGGGAACTTTTTATCCACAATATAGCAGGGGGTGTAAAGCCATAACACATATGTTTTTCCAGCAACAGACTATGTTCGATAATGTCAAAAGCCGCACTGAAGTCTAACAACACAGCACCCACAATCTTTTCATCATCAATTTCTCTCAGCCAATCATCAGTCATTTGTGTAAGTTCTTGTGCTTGTTGAATGTCCTTTCCTATAAGCATGCTGAAATGCGGTTGTCAATTTGTTTACTGTAATATAGCATTGTATCTGGTCAAACATTTTTCCAAAAGTTTACTAAGGGTTGGTAACAGGCTGATTGATCGGCTATTTGAGCCAGTAAAGGGGCTTTACTATTCTTAGGTAGCGGAATGACTTCTGCTTCTCTCCAGACCTGAGGGCACACACTTTCTAGTAGGCTTCAATTGAAGATATAGCAAATAGGAGTGGCAATATCTTCCAATATTATCCTCAGTCATTATCCATCCAAGTTGTCAGACCCTGGTGGCTTGTCATTGTTGACAGGCAGCAATCATTTTTTCACCTCTTCCACACTTACTTCACGGAATTCAAAATTACAACGCTTGTCTTTCATAATTTGGTCAGATATACTTGGATGTGTAGTGTCAGCGTTTGTTGATGGCATGTCATGCCTTAAGTTTGCTAATTTTGTAAATGAAAATATTATTAAAGTAGTTGGCAATATCAGTGGGTTTTATGATGAATGAGCCATCTGATTCAATGAATGATGGAGCGGAGTTTGCCTTTTTGCCCAAAATGTCATTTAAGGTGCTCCAAAGGCTTTTACTATAATTCTTTGTCATTTAGCCTTGTTTCATAGTGTAGTTTCTTCTTCTTTTTATTCAGTTTAGTCACATGACTTCTCAATGTGCAGTATGTTTGCCAGACGTATTTGCCATTTTTATTGCCTAATCCCTCTCAACCATACCATTTTTATTGCCTAATCCCTCTCAACCATACCATTTTTATTGCCTAATCCCTCTCAACCATACCATTTTTATTGCCTAATCCCTCTCAACCATACCATTTTTAAATTCCTCAACAATCCACAAGGATTTAACAGATTTTACAGTCATTTTCTTAATGACAGACACTTATGCTATGCCCTCCGACGAACCATCAAACAAGCAAAGCGTCAATACAGGACTAAGATTGAATCGTACTACACCCGGTCTGACACTCGTGGGATGTGGCAGGGCTTGAAAACTATTACGGACTACAAAGGGAAGCACAGCCGCAAGATGCCCAGTGACAAGAGCCTACCAGATTAGCTAAATGACTTTTATGCTCGCGTCGAGGCAAGCAATGCTGAAGCATGCATGAGAGCATCAGGTGTTCCTGGTGACTGTGTGATCACGCTCTCCGTAGCCAATGTCCGAGTAAGACCTTGAAACAGGTTAGCATTCACAAGGCCAAAGGGCCAGATAGATTACCAGGATGTGTAGTCGGAGCATGCTCTTCACTAACATTTTCATCCTGTCCCTGACCGAGTCTGTAATACCAACATGTTTCAAACAGACCACTATATTTCCAGTGCCCAAGAACAACAAGGTGACCTGCCTAAATGACTACCAACTCGTAGCACTCACGTCTGTAGCCATGAAGTGCTTAAAAAGTGGACTACAGGAAAAGGAGGGCCGAGCACACCCCAATTCTCATCGACGGGGCTGTAGTGGAGCAGGTTGAGAGCTTCAAGTTCTTTGGTGTCCACATCACCAACAAACTATTATGGTTCAAACACACCAACACAGTCATGAAGAGGGCCCAACAACGCCTATTCCCCCCCAGGAGACTGAAAATATTTGTCATGGGTCCTCATATCCTCAAAAGGTTAGGGCCTTCCGGGTGGCATAGTGGTTAAGGGCTTGCATTGTGGCTACCCAGACTATTTGCATTGCTATTATTAACAATTATTTTCCTTAACAGGTTGGTTAATGGCTTGTAAGTATGCATTTCACTGTAAGGTGCATGTGACATATACAATTTGATTTGATTTGATGTGAAAACATATTGTATGACCTCTTATACACTATATTAGGCCTAGCCTTTGGAACGGTGGTTTTCCTAGATATGTGATGACTTCATCCGATGGATTTGGATACTTCTTTCAAACTAATTTCTGCAGCATGAGTAAAGATGTGATCAATACATGTTCATGATTTAATTCCTGTTTGTAACTACCCTGGTACAGTGCCTTACAAAAGCATTCACCCCCTTGGCATTTTTCCTATTTTGTTGCATTACAACCTGTAATTTAAATGGATTTTTATTTGGATTTCATGTCATGGACATACACAAAATAGTCAAAATGGCTGAAGTGAAATGAAAAAAAATATACCTGTTTCAAAAAACTCAAAAAATAAAAACTGAAAAGTGGTGAGTGCATATGTATTCATCCCCTTTGCTATGAAGCCCCTGAATAAGATCTGGTGCAACCAATTATCTTCAGAAGTCACATAATTAATTAAATAAAGTCCACCTGTGTGCAATCTAAGTGTCACATGATCTGTCACACGATCTCAGTATATATACACCTGTTCTGAAAGGCCCCTGTCACGCCCTGACCTTAGTTATCTTTGTTTTCTTTATTATTTTGGTTAGGTCAGGGTGTGACGAGGGTGGTTTGTTTAGTTTTTGTATTGTCTAGGGGTTTTTGTATGTCTAGGGGTTTATATGGCTATGGTTGCCTAGATTGGTTCTCAATCAGAGGCAGCTGTTTATCGTTGTCTCAGATTGGGGACCATATTTAGGTAGCCATTTTGTCTAGGGTTTTTGTGGGTTCTTATTCTATGTTTAGTTGGCTGTCTGCACTAGCCATATTCACAGTTCGGTTTGTTGTATAGTTTGTTCAGTGTTCTTTCTTTCATTAAAGAAGTACGTACTCTTACCACGCTGCGCCTTGGTCTCCTCCATATGATGACCGTGACAGCCCCAGTGTCTGCAACACCACTAAGCAAGGGGCACCACCAAGCAAGCGGCACCATGAAAATCAAGGAGCTCTCCAAACAGGTCAGGGACAAAATTGTGGAGAAGTACAGATCAGGGTTGGGTTATAAAAAATATCTGAAACTTTGAACATCCCACGGAGCACCATTAAATCCATTATTAAAAAATGGAAAGAATATGGCACCACAACAAACCTTCCAAGAGAGGGCCGCCCACCAAAACTCACGGCCCAGGCAAGGAGGGCATTAATCAGAGAGGCAACAAAGAGACCAATGATAACCCTGAAGGAGCTGCAAAGCTCCACAGCGAAGATTGGAGTGTTTGTCCATAGGACCACTTCAAGCCGTACACTCCACAGAGCTGGGCTTTACGGAAGAGTGGCCAGAAAAAAAACATTGCTTAAAAGAAAAAAACAAGCAAACACGCTTTGGTGTTCGCCAAAAGGCATGTTGGAGACTCCCCAAACATATGGAAGAAGGTACTCTGGTCAGATGAGACTAAAATGTAGCTTTTTGATGTTCTTTTTGGTGTTCTCGGGGTGATGAGAGTTCTCGGGGTGATTTGTCTGGTACAAACCCAACACCTCTAATCACCCCGAGAACATCATCCCCACAGTGAAGCATGGTGGTGGCAGCATCATGCTGTGGGGATGTTTTTCATCGGCAGGGACTGGAAAAATGGTCAGAATTGAAGGAATGATGGATGGTGCTAAATACAGGGAAATTTTTAAGGGAAACCTGTTTCAGTCTTCCAGAGATTTGAGACTGGGATGGAGGTTCACCAGCAGGACAATGACCCTAAGCATACTGCTAAAGCAGCACGTGAGCGGTTTAAGGGGGAACATTTAAATGTCTTGGAATTGCCTAGGCAAAGCCCAGACTTCAATCCAATTGAGAATCTGTGGTATGACTTAAAGATGGTTGTACAAAAGCAGGAACCCATCAAACTTGAAGGAGCTGGAGTAATTTTGCATTGAAGATTGTGCAAAAATCCCAGTGGCTAGATGTGCCAAACTTATAGAGACATATGCCAAGAGATAAGAGACTTGCAGCAGTAATTGCTGCAAAAGGTGGCTCTACAAAGTATTGACTTTTGTGTGTGTGGGGGAGGGGGGGGGGATGAATAGTTATGCACATTCAAGTATTCAGTTTTATTCAGTCTTATTTCTTGTCTGTTTCAGAAGAAAAAATATGTTTGTGTAAATAAAATGATACACGCCCCCAAAAAAATCAATTTGAATTCCAGGTTGTAAGGAAACAAAATAGGAAAAATGCCAAGGGGGTGAATACTTTTGCAAGGCACTGTAGGTTGATTGATAACCTGAACCAGGTTGCAGGCTTTCTCTTTAGTGGGCAGCCTGATGAAAGCCATACAATATTTAAATCACCCAGAAAATATACCTCTCTATTGATATCACATACATTATCAAGCATTTCACACATGTTATTCAGATACTGACTGTTAGCACTTGGTGGTCTATAGCAGCTTCCCTCCAGAATGGGCTTTAAGTGAGGCAAATGAACCTGTAGCCATATTACTTCAACAGTATTTAACATGAGATCATATCTAAGCTTTACAGGAATGTGGCTCCGGATGTAAACAGCCACACCTCCACCTTCGGCATTTCTGTATTTTCTGTTGATTTTATAATCATGTATTGCTACCCCTGTATCATAAAAGCTACTATCTAAGTGAGTTTCAGAGATTGTCAGATATGAATGTCATCTGTTACTAGCAAATTATTTTCATGAACCTGGACTATTAACGTGGGCTATTTTTGAACACTTTTCTTTGATGCATTATTGTTTTCATTGCTTTACTGGGAAGCTTAGCGGAGGTAGAGATGCTCGAGTTATTTATGTTAGTGCAGAGTGAGCTACACACAGTGGACTTCCTCCTAGGGCACACCACCTCAGTGCTAACAGTATAACTCTGGTTCATAGGCATATGATTACTGCATACAATAGCTGTAAAAACTGCAGAGGCATTCGGGGCAGTAAGAGGGATATAAATGAGGTTACTTACATAGTGTCTTCCTACTCCCCTGGGATAATGTAGATTTGCTTAAGCATTATGACAACTCAGCAACACAATGGTAGGGATTAAATGAGCTGGACTTGGGTCATTGATAAGTCATTGTCTCAACATGTCCTTATAAAGCTGTGAAGGGATCCAGGAACCCAAATGATTTGGGTGGATGCCATCCTCCTTATAATAGAAACTTTGTCTCCAGAAGGTATCAAAATGGTCAATAAATGTTACACCCATAGAGCTGCAATAATGAGAATGTGCATGATAATGTGCATGAGAATGTGCTTACCTCCACGCAAACTTTAGACCATGTGTACTCACATTTTATAATGGTTTAAGTATTGTATTGCAAGCAGGCAAGTACTGTAGGTAGGCTTTTTTTCTAAATGGGGGATATGATGACACGCTTTCCTGAAAATATAATAGGAAAACATAATAAGAAGATGTAGCCATTTGCCGTTAGTGAGGAGAGCGAACATCAATGTTTTCTGTTCTTGGAATCTAAAATAATTATACATAGGAATCTATTTCCTATTATTTATTTTATTTTCAGAACCATTGCATAATAAATATAGTGGAAACTCGCCTAGCCAGAGTAGCTTCGCCTTCACGTGGGCGCTAGCAAGTATGCTAGGTAGTGCTAGGTATCAATGGCCATTGTCAACCAATCCTGTAGGGGTTGGAAGCTATGATGAGCTTTGATTGGTTACTCTCGCTGCGATATTGGACAAGATTTGCATTAAGTTCTGCTTTGCCCAACATTGGTCCTGCCCTGTTCAGCTCCCTCGCCCATTGAAAAAGAATGGGAAGCCGTTGTTTCACTTCGATGCAGTCACTAGTGTATAGGCCCCACAATTCCCCATATGTATAGGTCCCATATTAATTGTGAAATTTATGCAACGGTTATAACTAAGGCCACAGGGCTGGGACGTTTCTCCCAGTTCACTGGAATACAGAAGGCAACTAGTGCACATTGGTATTGCATCCTAAAGAGATGTGGGGCCAACCCTGCTCACAATTAAGTTGCTACTGTACCTTCATCATTGGTCAAAGAAATCACATTTAGGAGGTCCTTTTATCCAATTTAATATTTTATTGATGTGACAGTGTGGCATATCAGGATATGTATATACACTACATGACGAAAAGTATGTGGACACTTGCTTGTCAAACACCTGCTCGTCGAACATCTCATTTCCTGAGGCGGCCCTCACGAGAGATAGTTTCATCGTAGAGCTTGATGTTTTTGTGACTGCACTTGAAGAAACTTACAAAGTTCTTGAACTTTTCATGATCGACTGACCTTTATGTCTTAAAGTAATGATGGCCTCTTATTTCTCTTTGCTTATTTGAGCTGTTCTTGACATAATATGGACTTGGTCTTTTAGCAAATAGGGCTATCTTCTGTATACCATCCCAACCTTGTCACAACTGATTGGCTAAAACGCATTAAGAAGGAAGTAAATTCCAGAAATTAACGTTTAACAAGGAACACCTGTTAATTGAAATGCATTCCAGGTGCATGAAGTTGGTTGAGATGATACCAAGAGTGTGTAAAGCTGTCATCAAGGCAAAGGGTGGCTATATTTGAAGAATCTCAAATATAAAATATATTTTGATTTAACACTTTTTTGGTTACTAAATGATTCCATATGTGTTATTTCATTGTTTTGATGTCTTCACTATTATTATACAATGTAGAAAATAGAACAAAATTAAGAAAAACCCTTGAATTAGTAGGTGTGTCCAAACTTTTGACTGGTATTGTATACATACTGTATTTTCCTGCTGTAGCAAACGGGTCAAATTAAGAACCCCTATATATATTTGAGCTAGTTTGCTACAGCAGGAAAATAATCCTGCAGCAAGAGGACATTTTAATTAGTATGTGTATTATAGTTAATTTACATTTTTGTAGGGGTTGATACATTTTTCGTTATGGGAAATCAACTCAAGTGGAAATTACCAACTTTAAAAGCCTTTTTAAAACTCAAATACACTACAAATGTGCATTTCCTGCCGTGCAGGAAAATTCTCAGCAACAAAAGGGTGATCAAATTAAGGTCCTACATCTGCACCACAACCATTGAGTCTGAATTTAACTTGCATTGGATACATACCCTGCGAAAATGACAAGATGGGAAATAGAAGATTTCAAATCGAGTCTTAAATAAATCTGTATGTACTGCACCAGCAACAACGGTGAGAAATAATCGCTTAACTTTGAATGGAACAAAATATTGTTGTACAGAAATTATATTTTTTCACTAGCTTAAATTTGTTAGTTTGTTATAAATTTTTCCTTACTAAATCTGATACATTTCCAGACTAAAATATGCCTTGTACAGGTATCTGTCTATGCCTCACAAAACCCTGTGACTTGTGTATGTACCCCAGTATACTTTAGCTGTTTAGTGCTGTCCGTTTCAGGAGCTAGACACCCAATTGCTCCTTTTAGGGAGATGTTCTCACAAATGTTGCCTCCGTATATGCAGAGTACTTTGCTTTATGCCCATAAACAGTGCCAATAATAGACAAAACTGACAATTTAGATGAAGAGGAATAAGCATAAAAGCACGAGGTGCGTAGAAAGTGCATGTCATAATTAAATGACTTAATGGGTGAGGGTCCCCAGATAGATCACATGCAATTTACATCAAGAGTCAGAGTAATAAAGACTTTGTAAAACTTACATTGAAATTCAATTAGACTGTTGAATGCATAACCAAAGCCGTGAAAAATGAACTCATTGGGGGTCCCTTTTCATTTTTGCCCTCAGGCAAAAGAGACCATTAATTTAATACATTACAATTTTTTTCACATTAGCATTTTTAAGTTACTGCGCATTTCAGTACTAATGTACCCTAATACAATAACAGAGGCTGCCAGAGACTGCATTATACAAACCAAGTAAGAAACTCAGCTACAGTTGTTACCTTGAGTAGTCAGGCCACTTTCAATGAGTGAAGCTTGAAAAACGCCCAGCCAACCAAAAACAAACAGTGGAAAAGGACTCTATTGTTTCATTGATTCATCGTATGTTAAGTTATTATTTTGTTACAGGCGCCTCTCATGTTTCAGAGTTTGGAGAAAATAGCATCGACTTCAGTTGCAAGCAGTTGGCACTTCTTCATTTAAGATATTAGCGTTTTATCTCACAATAGTGGATCTGCACCCTTCAATCAACCAGAAAGTCAAAACAAAGCATCGAGCCCTTTAGATC
Organism: Oncorhynchus masou masou; assembly: GCF_036934945.1. Lineage (NCBI taxonomy): Eukaryota > Metazoa > Chordata > Actinopteri > Salmoniformes > Salmonidae > Oncorhynchus > Oncorhynchus masou. The sequence goes on from NC_088229.1 coordinate 29,110,261, forward strand.
CTCAACCCTTAAGAGAGGCTGTAATTAAAATATATTTCATTAACTGTTCCAGCATGGTAAATATACATTTACACAGGGTCAGTAAACTTTATAACACATAATGATTCCAAGTATAATTACTGTGTAACAGTAGCTATGAGAAATGTGGTAAAACGAAGCAAAGTTGTTTACTGGTTGGTTCAAGTGTGGCCAATAATGTCAAGCAGGTCAACAACATCCTGAGGCTACTAGCTAGTAGCAATTGGATGTACAATCTATATACAATCTTTCCATGTTATGGCCCTTTTAATGGTATTGCTTTAGAATATATTCTTTGTTTAATCTTGACTTAACCAAGTGGGTTAATTAAGAACCAGTTATTGTTGTCCATAATAACATTTGCCAAGGGTTTGTTGCAAGGAAGATTTAAAAGAAAATTGTTCAACCAATTCACATACAATTTCATTCACACACAAAGGAATGGGCCAGCATTAACTTACTGCAGCTACAACAGGTGTACAAGACAAGTCTAGTTTGATACAGAGAGGATGGTGTCGGTGAACCACAATGGTACAGACCATATTAATTTGGGAGTGGTTTGAGGCAAGACTGGTATGGGGAGGTGTTATGTGTGTGCACATTTTGAAGTTGACATTCTGTTTTCCAAGGGGGCCATACTAAAATATATCACACAGATGATGAATGTTTTTCAGAAGTTTCTTGTTTTATTTCATTCTCTTATTCTCTTATTGTCCCTTGCCCAACAACACACATTCCCAGAGAGAGAGAGAGAGAGAGAGTGAGAGAGAGAGCGAGTAGGGGGGAGAGAGAGAGAGAGAACAACAACTCCATTTGAGAACAATGTACAGGGCATGTTTTGGACAGGCAGTGCTGGAGATGATTTAATAGAAAGTGGACAGCTGTAGGGAAATGCCCCCCAAATTAGTTTTCCGGTATAAGACAAGAGGAGGTTTGAACACTTAAGCCAATCTGGATGACTCCTCCATCTAAGGGACAAAGGAAACCAACACAACCATTTTCACACATCTCTAAAAATAACAGCATGGGGGATGTACACGTGTGGCAGAAAGAGGGGGGAATAGAGTTGTTAGTCAGGGAAAATCATGTATTATTAATGGAAACACTGTGAATGTAGTGCTTCTTTCCCTTGTTTTCCGCACGCATTTTTCCATTTGTCTTGTGTTGCTAAATTTTTTACGTTTTTTTTTCTCCCCACATCGGAGTGATGTTAGATATAATTACTGACTTTGCACCAAAATCACATCTGACACCACTTGGTTAGCAAATTAGAACATTTCAGAGAGGGAATAAATCTCCTGGGACAGAAGGGCATAGAAAGAGTGAAAGTAACGTAAATATTACATGCACTTCCCCCGGAAAAGTGACAAAATCATTTGAATTAACAGAAAAGATGTGAAGCCTAATTGAAAAGTTCTTATTTATATATTTATGTTTAGAGAGCTCATCAAGTTTTCGAGAACAGGATGCTCCTTGGCCACAAACACGGCATCATCATCTTCCACAGAAAAAGGCCAGGAAATGCTGAAGTGCGTTTTTGATTTATTTATCTTAACCCAGACGGATACTCCAAGCATTAGTAGGATTTTGCCATTTGGTGGTTGAAATAATGGATGGAATGTTCATTCATTTTTTATCCCCGCATGTTGTGTGAAGGGTAAACATGCTGTTTGAGTTGTCTTTTCTCTGCTCAACTGTGTTTTCTCATTGTTAGCCTGAGTATAGGGTGTAGCACCTAGTCACAAAAGTGCATACAGTGTATTCCAACTGAACGTGGAAAGCATTAGATGCCAACTTGACTTTCCAATAATTCTCAAGCATCTGTTTTCTTGACTAAAAATATTTTTATTTTACAATACATTGTAGGAAGACCCATGCCATCATGGAGCAATGTCAGTCAGTACATGAAAAGACAATTATATTCATATTTTCCATGGGGGAAGCTGTTGTGAGGGCCCCATATCTCAATGTTGTTACAATGTCATATAATTAACAATCTTACACTCATTGCTAACCTTCAGTCAAGTTCAAAGCAAGCTGTTTAGTTTATTTGAGTGTTAGATAACTCTGTGTGGTCGCTAACTTTAAAGCTAAAATCTGGAAAATGGCACTTAGGACCACCACTAGTTTTGGTATACAGCTGAAGGATATGGCTGGGAAAGGGTATTCTTCAAGAATCAATAGGTGAATATCAAGAATGTAAATGACCATTGAACAGAGTCCCAGATCACCTTTAAAGCAATTGCTGTTTCATAATAACTACTGTGTAATATAACAATGGCTATACTGTTTAAATTACCACTGAACAGATTTCCAGATTGTACCTTTAATGTCATTGTTTCATAATGCTCCAAGTTGTTTTACACTATATTTTTATCTCCGAGAGCATTTCCGCAAAGAAATGTAAACAACTGACTGCAACAAGCAGGACTCATCATCCCAGATGGACTAAGTTAGCCACACCCGTACCTTACCACCAGTCATGCAATACAATGCTCTCACTTCGGACCCAGACTCCAACCCACGCACATCTTCTGATGGTGTGTTCTGAATCATTTTAATATGTCCTAATAACGCAGAGGGTATGATTGTGCTTTGCAAGCCCTCGAATATGAAATATGTTACATTGGGGCCTGATAGTAAAGGATATTGCTTGCCGTTCATACATAATTGAACAATCTTGAATGTCAAACCAGTGGGAGCAAATGCAAGAGAAGCAACAGTACACCTCACCACAAGGTACACAACATCCTCTCAATTCTGAGTGAATGAACAGAAAAGGACATGTGTTATGTGGTATACCAAAGAACCGGGAGGAGCTTGACATGAGCCAGTACAGCATTTGAGAGCCATTGGCAAAATACAAAGATGTAATGGTCTTCTTGTAGCATAGCCTTTAATAAAGAAAATGTTTCCCTGGCCTGACCCTACTGTTATTGAGAAATGTGTTGCTGGAAATTTTGAGGATTGGGGTGCAAGCCACTAGTGATGTGTTCAAATCAATCAAATAAAATAAAATGTAAAATATTAGTCACATGCGTCGAATACAACAGGTGTAGACCTTACTTACGAGCCCCAACATTTTTCCAAAACTTACGAGCCCCCAAATTTTTCCAATTGTACTAGAATGTAAACATTTAAATTCCAGCTGCATTTTATTGGCTGTCTCTAGCTAAACCACAGGTGAAAAGTTTTAAAACATCTTGTTGGATTTAAATCTCTCAATCTTGCAGTTCCATTTCCCCTACTCATGTGTGTGCCTAGCTCTCCTACATAACAAAAATACTACAGTTTAATATAGAATACTGTAGAATTCTATACTACACACTGTAGCATCCCTCCATCGTGTAGTGCCTACTATAATATGTTTTTGTATACTGTAGAATTGTATACCATACACTGTAATATCCCTCGATCAGGTAATGCTTACTTTAGAAAAATGTAGATTGATTGGACTGCTAGCTAGCTTTACTGCTAGCTGCTTGCTTTGGCAATGCTGGTTTAATTTGAACGTGCTGGTCTTGGGGAGCTCATGCCAGGGATTTCCTCTTAGGTTCCCCTTCGATCATGTAGTGTTTACTGTAGTATGTTGTAGCATACTGTAGAATAATCTACTCAATCCCTTGATTGATTGATGATATTTAACTATTTAAAAACACAATACAACCACAAATGTGGATACAATGCATTTAGAAATCTGTCGAGCATAACCCTAAAAATTAAACAAAAGTATTAATATTCCGGTCCTGGTTCAAACATCCAATGTTACACATTTACAACTAACTCACATGAAAAAGCAGTATAGCATACTATGGCATAAATACTGTATTATTACTATATTTATAAACTATAGTGTTTTGACTGTAGTATACTATAGCATTGACTAGTGTTTTTGCTGACATGACTGAAGTAAACTATAGTATTCAGTGTAGTGTTTTTGTAGACATGACTGTAGTATACTATATCAAATCAAATGTATTTATATAGCCCTTCTTACATCAGCTGATATCTCAAAGTGCTGTACAGAAACCCAGCCTAAAACCACAAACAACAAGCAATGCAGGTGTAGAAGCACAGTGGCTAGGAAAAACTCCCTAGAAAAAGGCCAAAATCTAGGAAGAAACCTAGAGAGGAACCAGGCTATGGGGGGTGGCCAGTCCTCTTCTGGCTATGCTGTGTGGAGATTATAACAGAACATGGCCAATATGTTCAAATGTTCATAAATGACCAACATGGTCAAATAATAATAATCACAGTAGTTGTCGAGGGTGCAACAGCTCAGCACCTCAGGAGTAAATGTCAGTTGGCTTTTCATAGCCGATCATTAAGAGTATCTCTACCGCTCCTGCTGTCTCTAGAGAGTTGAAAACAGCAGGTCTGGGACAGGTAGCACGTCCGACGAACAGGTCAGGGTTCCATAGCCGCATGCAGAACAGTTGAAACTGGAGCAGCAGCACGGCCAGGTGGACTGAGGACAGCAAGGAGTCATCATGCCAGGTAGTCATGAGGCATTGTCCTCGGGCTCAGGTCCTCCGAAAGAGAGAAAGAGAGAATTAGAGAGAGCATACTTAAATTCACACAGGACACCGGATAAGACAGGAGAAGTACTCCAGATATAACAAACTGGCCCTAGCCCCCCGACACAAACTACTGCAGCATAAATACTGGAGGCTGAGACAGGAGGGGTCAGGAGACACTGTGGCCCCATCCGATGATACTCCTGGACAGGCCAAACAGGAAGGATATAACCCCACCCACTTTGCCAAAGCACAGCCCCCACACCACTAGAGGGATATCTTCAACCACCAACTTACCACCCCGAGACAAGGCCGAGTATAGCCCACAAAGATCTCCGCCACGGGTGCGGACCCCTCCTAGGGACGGCATGAAAGAGCACCAGTAAGCCAGTGACTCAGCCCCTGTAATAGGGTTAGAGGCAGAGAATCCCAGTGGCGAGAGGGGAACCGGCCAGGCAGAGACAGCAAGGGCGGTTCGTTGCTCCAGAGCCTTTCCGTTCACCTTCACACTCCTGGGCCAGACTACACTCAATCATATGACCCAATGAAGAGATGAGTCTTCAGTAGACTTAAAATGTTGAGACCGAGTCTACTATAACCATCACTGTACTGTCTTTGAGAACTTTACTGTAGTATTCACTAATGTTTGTGCGGACATGACTGCTGCATGAATTTTAAGCCCGAGCCCTACCCATGTCCGATTGCTTCAGTTAAATTTAAAGCACTGCCCAAAATAAGAAATAACTTCCTAAGTTAGTAACTCCTTGAGCTGCTTCTCTCTGTCATGAGAGAACAGTTAGCTACTTTTCTTCACTCTAAACTCTTGACAACTCAAGGAACATTATTATTTGCTGTGAAATAATCTCTCCTGTATTTGACAAGGTTGAAGCGCTTGACACCATGTTATGAGCTTAGATATGACTGTACTGCGCAGCAGAGCATGAGCAAATGGCTCAACTTCAAAACGTTAATGATCAATTTAGTGATACCCGAGCCCTACCGATACCTTAGTCATTGATGAAAAAACAGGCCCTACCCAGCCCTAACCTGATGTATATTGTCGGGGCGTTGGTCTCGGGTAGCAGAGCTATAGTATTCACTAGCGTTTTTTGCGGACATGACTGTAGTATACTATAGTATTCACGGTAGTGTTTTCGCGGTCATGACTAGTATACTATAGTATCCACTGTAGTGTTTTTCCCGGACTTCATTGTTGTCTTTTAACAGACACGTCACGCCCTGGCCATAGAGAGGCTTTTTATTCTCTATTTTGGTTAGGCCAGGGTGTGACTAGGGTGGGCATTCTATTTTTTTCTATTTCTTTGTTTTTGGCCGGGTATGGTTCTCAATCAGGGACAGCTGTCTGTCGTTGTTTCTGATTGAGAACCATACTTAGGTAGCTCTTGCCCACATGGTTTTGTGGGTAGTTGCTTTCTGCTTTTGTGTCTGCACCAGACAGAACTGTTTCGGTTGTTCTCTTTGTTGTTTTGTCATTCAGTGTTCTGTTCTATTAAATAATGATGAGCACGTACCACGCTGCACCTTGGTCCTCACCTTCTTCCACCAACAGCCGTTACGATGACTAGTATACTATACTATTCACTGTACTGTTTTTGCGGACATGACTGTAGTATACTGTAGTAACACCTGACGACTAGGTTTAGCTAAAATGGCACAACCACCAGACTACACCAGTTACTGTTTAATGTAATTAATCATTAATCTGGCCCTTTGTACTTCTGAGGGTATAAAAGAAAGAACAGTTAACCACTGTATTTACATAAACCATAAATATTTTAGAATACAAATGACTTTATTTAAAAAGACAGTCACCTTATCGGAAGGTGCTGCCAATAAACTGCCTGGACCTCAAACCAGCAATGTCTCTCCAAACCAAACAAAAGGACGTTAATGCAGTGGCTTTACACAATGAACATCTTGAAAAAAGTTGCCGCTATGTTGTTACGTGTCATACGTACACTTGTAACAACCTAATCATTACGAAACTTCTATTTGATCAAAGTCACACTTAGCAAATAAGCAATTACATTTTTTGTTGTCCAAATTCAACACTCATTGACCTCCATACAAAAACTCCCCACTTGTGTTCGAGAAAACACCCCCTGCTGGAGAAGACACATTTTGGGCCCCAGTTACCCTTCCAGTGTCTTCACTTCCCCTCTGTCTCTCCTGAACATGACCAAAGTGTGCTTTTACATTTCCTGAATGTCCTCCCCTAATAAGGGTGCTCAGGGAAATAGTGAACAGAACTTTGGTACCTGTCACACAGTATTCTTCAGTTACAAGATTGTGACTGACTGAGGTTTAGGTGAGGGTTATGGTGATGCCCATCTACTATGGGACTCCAGTTAAAGAGTAGGCGGAGGCAGAGATGCAGTTCAGTTTAAAAGTCTTTATAAACTCAGCAAAAAAAAGAAACATCCCTTTTTCAGGACCCGGTCTTTCAAAGATAATTCATAAAAATTCAAATAACTTCACCGATCTTGGGAAAAGGTTTAAACACTGTTTCCCATGAACATGCACCTGTGGAATGGTCGTTAGGACACTAACAGCTTACAGACAGTAGGCAATTAAGGTCACAATTATGAAAACTTAGGACACTGAAGAGGCCTTTCTACTGACTCTGAAAAACACCAAAAGAAAGATGCCCAGGGTCCCTGCTCATCTGCGTGAACATGCCTTAGGCATGCTGCAAGGAGGCATGAGGACTGCAGATGTGGCCAGGGCAATAAATTGCAATGTCTATATTGTGAGACGCCTAAGACAGCGCTACAGGGAGACAGGACGGACAGCTGATCGTCCTCGCCGTGGCAGACCACGTGTAACAACACCTGCGGGACAGATACAGGATGTCAACAACAACTGCCCGAGTTACACCAGGAACGCACAATCCCTCCATCAATGCTCAGACTGTCCGCAATAGGCCGAGAGAAGCTGGACTGAGGGCTTGTAGGCCTGTTGTAAGGCAGGTCCTCACCAGACATCACCGGCAACAACATCTCCTATGAGCACAAACCCACTGTTGCTAGACCAGACAGGACTGGCAAAAAGTGCTCTTCACTGATGAGTTGCGGTTTTGTCTCACCAGGGGTGATGGTTGGATTCACGTTCATCGTCAAAGGAATGAGCGTTACACAGAGGCCTATACTCTGGTGCGGGATCGATTGAGGTGTAGGGTCCATCATGGTCTGGGGCGGTGTGTCACAGCATCATCGGACTGAGCTTGTCATTGCAGGCAATCTCAACACTGTGCGTTACAGGGAAGATATCCTCCTCCCTCATGTGGTACCCTTCCTGCAGGCTCATCCTGACATGACCCTCCAGCATGACAATGCCACCAGCCATACTGCTCGCTCTGTGTGTGATTTCCTGCAAGACAGGAATGTCAGTGTTCTGCCATGGCCATTGAAGAGTCCGGATCTCAATCTCATTGAGCATGTCTGGGACCTGTTGGATCGGAGAGTGAGAGAGGTAGGGCCATCCCCCCCAGAAATGTAAGGGAACTTGCAGGTACCTTAGTGGAAGAGTGGGGTAACATCTCACAGCAAGAACTGGCAAAGCTGGTGCAGTCCATGAGGAGGAGAAACTCCAGAACTTAATGCAGCTGGTGGCCACACCAGATAGTGACTGTTACTTTTGATTTTGACCCCCCCCCCTTTGTTCAGGGACACATTACTCCATTTATGTTAGTCACATGTCTGTGGACCTTGTTCAGTTTATGTCTCAATTGTTGAATCTTGTTATGTTCATACAAATATTTATAAATGTTAAAGTTTGCTGAAAATAAACACAGTTGACAGTGAGAGGACGTTTTTTTGTTGCTAAGTTTAGATTCAGGTAAGATGATACATGACAGGGAATGATTGACTGTGGATGACATGAGACTCATCTTGAATTAAGACTTGGTTGGCTTTGTATATAGTATGGTTTATCTAAAAAGAGACAGAAAGGTGCAAATAATAATGGCAATAACAGCAAAGAACATACAATTAAATCAGCTGTTAATGGCAATAATCAATGACAATATGCAAATGAAATAAGCATATAAATTGGTAACGCTATGCATAAAAGTAGCAGTGATTAACAATGAATGGCCAGAGAAGGAGTGCAATAGCATGCAGCATGGTAGGCCAAAACTATAGCAGGCTAATTTATCAAAAGCTACATAGCACATCATGGCAAGCAAAAAAACAATATAAAGCTAACAAAAGTAGCAAGCATAGCCATCAAGCAGGCCCAGTCAGCATAGGAAAGGCAATGTTAAAAATTGTTGCACTTTTTTTGCGTGTCCACTAACACTAGAAATACCAAAGAGAACAGATCAATAAACTCAAAATTGCTGTTTGACTGAGCCATTAGCATTTCACAGCCATTAGTGTCCGATATCAAATACACAAAACAAACAATATCCTCTTCTATAAGATAAAAGGCTTGTACTTACATTTCAATGACGCATACTGGTTGTTGTTTGAGAGTTGTTTGTCATGCTCAACTACTCAGCTCTGTCTGGGTGAAGGATCCAGATTGATAGGAGGCGCCCACAAACCTAGTATTTATTTATTTATAGGGGACCATGCACATTATTCAATATTACAATAATGCAACATCCATGTTAATGTGCCGGGGTTAGCCAAAAGCTAATTTGCACCTGTAGTACCTGGGCAGTTAAGGGCCTTTACACAGCCACTTTAGAATTACTCACTAAAACAATACAAAATACAAATACATTACATCCAATAATATATAATTCTAACAACAACAACAACAACACCATCATCATCAACTGTCATCTTACATATGTGGAACCACAGATAATTCATGTGTACAGGTTGATAGATTTGAGCCATGTTTTCAAATTAAATTTAAAAAATACAATAATCAATGCAGCTTCTCAAGTCCATGGGCATTGCATTCCAGGATATTGTAGCTCTCACAGAGAAGGCCGATTGACTGATTTTACTGTCAAAAAGGAACAACACAATCCCCTCTAGTTACTGCCCTTGTTATCCTTATTTCCTTGAGCATGATATGCCGCCATTGGGGTGGAGGGGCAAGACCATGCAGTATCTTAAAGGCTTGCACCTGCATATTGCTTAAAGCTGAAAGCTATCCAGACTAAATCAATTATGTTTGTAAATGATTTGACAGTGGTGGTAACTGTTTGGTTTGTTATCAAAAATATTTAGTGTTTGTTTGTAGAGTGATTCAATTGGTTTCAGAAAAATAGCTCCTGCTCGTGACCAACATGTGAGGCAATATCTCAGATGTGAGAAGATCATAGCATACATAGTTTGGCGGCCTCAAGAGGAAGGAAAGGTCTTATAAAACTAAAGTTGGATATTCCAAACTTGACCGTGTTAACCACCTTCTTCACATGTTTCTTAAATGTCAAGTTGTCCAAATGACACCGAGACACCTGAAGTAAGACACAACTTTCAGATTCTCCCCATTAACAAGATCAGCTTGTTGGGAAGAATCAATGGATTTCTTAGAGAAGTACATACAAAGTCTTGTCAATATTTAAATGCAGGCAATAATTAGTATTCCATTTAGAAACATGTACCATAGCTTAACAACCAGCTGTCTATTTTTTTAGTGTACATACAGAACTGTATCGTCTGCATATTAACTTGTGGGAAAGCAAGTAGGAGATCATTTATAGATAGTAAACAGAAGGGGACCTAATATTGACCCTTGTGGTACCCCAGTGTTATAGTAAAGAGAGTCCCCCAAACAAACCCTTTGACTTCTGTTTGTCAGGTAGGAATACATCCATATAATAACTTCAGTGGACACATTTAAGGGAGGATAGTTTGGATAGAAGGACCTCATGATTCACAGTATCAAAGGCCTTTTTAATATCCAAAAAGACTGCTCCAACTTCACCACTTAGAGCATGTCCACTTTAGATTTAATGCACTCCAGATTATAGCAATTGGCTGTTTCGGTAGAATGGTTCGTTCTGAATCCAAATTGCATTTGATGTATGGAGTTTCCCTGAATGAGGTGATCAGTCAGATGATCAGCCACCCATCTTTCAGCTACTTTTTATAGCACTAGAATAATTCTTATAGGTCGGTATTTTTCCACCAGTGTTAGGTCATCAGATTTTAAAGCAGGTATCACTGCAGCAGACTTCAAGCATTGGGGAAGAACACATATGATGGGAAGATTAACTAATGTACAATAGTGGCAAACAGAGAATAGTTGTGTCTCTTCAGGAATACAGTGCAAATACATATTTTGTTCTAGAGCTCCTAAAGAAGCTAATAATACTGTCCACTGCTGATGCTGAGATTTCAGGAATTCGTAATATTGTTTTTAAAATTATCTATGGGGTGAGAACTGTGGTCTTCAAAATCTTTGAGCGTGTTCCCTGACAGAGTCAACAAAACAAATTGTTAAAGCTGGTGGACATGAAATCGGAGTCTTGAATTAGAATCAAATTAACCTTCATTTCAGGATGGTTTTTTTGGACTTCTCAGCTCCTCTCCCTGGTAGTTTGAGATTTTTCCAAATCACTTTGCCATTTCCGTTTGATTCATTTATCACTCTAAGAAAGAACTCTGCTTTTGCTTTTTTTATATACCTTACCATCTTATTTCTCAGTGGTGTAAATATACGTCTGTCATCCTTCTGACCAGACCTCAATACCTTTTTAAAGGAACGATCTCGTTCTCTCATCTGCATCCAGACGTCCTCGTTGAGCCATGGTAGAGAAGTTTTCCGTCTTGGCTTACGTTGAACTTTCCTTAGTAAAACAGGTATCCACTTTATTAATAGATGATAGAAATGTTTCGTATCCAGACTCTGGGTCTTCATTCCTTAACAGATCAGAGCAGTCAATTTGACTTATAGCTGAATCGTAGTTACTCTGCTCACTTTTCAGTATTTTTTTATCTTACTGTTGCACATTAATGTGGTTCTTACTACAGTATATAATGTCTGCAAAAGCCCTATAGTGAATAGTACAGTATACTGTAGTCATGTCCGCAAAAACACAACAGTAAACTACAGTCATGTCCTTAAAAACATTATAGTGAATACTACAGGATACTAGTCATATTCACAAAATCACTGCAATGAATACTACAGTAAAGTCTGCAAAAATCACTACAGTTAATACTACAGTCATGGCTGCAAAATCTCTACCGTGAAAATTATAGCACACTAGCATACTAATATCTGCAAAAACACTACAGTGAATACAATAGTTTACTTCAGTCATGTTCGAAAAAAAACACTACAGTGATTATTATAGTATACTATAGTCATCTCTGGAAAAACACTACATCAAATACTATAGTAGTCTGCAGAAACACTACAGTGAAGACTATATTATACTACATTCATGTCAGCAAAAACACTACAGTGGATAATACAGTAACATTTGAAAAAAACATTACAGTGAAGACTATCCTATACTAGAGTCATGTCCACAAAAACACTACAGTGAATACAACAGTAAAGTCTGCAAAAATCACTATAGAGAATTCTAGAGTATAGTACAGTAATGGCCGCAAAAATACTACAGTAATATCCACAACACCACTACAGTCAAAACTATATTATACTAGAATCTTGACCGCAAAAACACTGCAGTGACCACTACAGTAAAATCTGCAAAAACACAACAGTAAATACTAGAGTAGAATCTAAAAAAAACACTACAGTGAATACTTTAGTATACTAGAGTGATGTCCACAAAAATGCTATGGTGAATGCTACATTAAAGTCTGCAAAAACTCTACAGTATACCACAGTCATGTCTGCAAAAACAGTATGGTAAATACTACAGTAAAGTAAAAATAAACACTAAAGTGAATACTTTAGTATACTAGAGACATGTCCACAAAAACACGAGTGAAAAATACACTAAAGTCAGCAAAAACACAACAGTGAAGAAAACAGTAACGTGTACAAAAACACTACAGTGAATACTCAAGCATACTACAGTAAAGCCAGCAAAAAGATTACAGTGAATACTACAGTAAAGTTAGCAAAAACACTAGTCAATATTACAGTAAAGTCGTCAAAAACACTAAAGTGTATACTATAGTATACTACAGTCATGTCCACAAATACTACAGTAAATACTGGTTATGTCCGCAAAAACGCTACAGTGTATACAATAGTATACAACAGTGATGTCTGCAAAACGACTGCAGTGAATACTATAGTATATTAAAGTCTTCAAAAATACTACCGTCATGTCCGCAACGCTACAGTGAATACTATACTACATTCATATCCGCAAAAACAGAACAGTAAATTCTGCAAAAACACTACAGTGAATTAAAGAGTATACTACATTCATATCTGCAAAAACACTACAGTGAAAACTACAATAATATATGCAAAAACACAACAGTAAATACTACAGTAAATTCTGCAAAAACACTACATTGAATTCAAGAGTATACTACAGTCATGTCAACAATACTACAGTAAATCCTACAGTGTACTAAAGTCATGACCGCAACACTATAATGGATACTATATTATACTACATTCATGTCCGCAAAACACTAGTGAAAACTACAGTAATAAATGCAAAAAACACAACAGTAAATACTAAAGCAAAATCTGATAAAACACTACAGTGAATAATTTAGCATACTAGAGTCATGTCAACAAAAACACTACAGTGAATACAATAGTATGCTACATTCATGTCCGCAAAAACACTACAGTGAATACTATAGTATATTAAAGTCATGTCCGCAAAAACACTACAGTAAATTATAAAGTATACTAACGGTCATGTCGGCAACACCACTACATTGAATACTATAGAATACTACATTCAGAGTGCGGCAGGTGTTGATTTAGCCTTCACAGAAGGCAGGAATCGTGGTCACAGGCAGGAAATGGTCATACACAGATAGGCAAACAGGTAGGTGAATCAAAACTAGTACTGAAGGCTATAACTGGTTCTCACAAATGAGCTAGGAAAAGGCTTAGTAGAGTCAAAATAAACAATACCTCACAAAGGCACAAACAGAATGAACTGAACTAAATAAGGAGCTGATGAGACCAGGTGAGTAACTAACACAGGTGAAATCAATATACAAAAATTAAAGACAGGGCTACGTTCAAGAACACAAAGAAACAGGGCTATGTTCAAGAACACAACGAAACAGAACACATGGTTGACTAAGAAAATAAATACAGAACCTTACAACAGTGAAGTCTGAAAAAACCATACAGTAAATTCTTTAGCGTACTAGAGTCATGTCCACAAAAACACTACAGTGAATGCTACAGTAATGGCTGCAAAAAAACACTACAGTGAATGCTACAGTAATGGCTGCAAAAAAACACTACAGTGAATACTACATCATGGCCGCAAAACTCTACAGTGAATATTGGAGTGGATCTGGTTTCCGAGCTAGTCATAGGTACACCTCAGCCATGCTCAAGGTCCTAAAAGATATCTTAACCATCATCAATAAAAGACAATACTGTGCAGCCGTCTTCATCGACCTGGCCAAGGCTTTCGACTGTCAATCACGGCATTCTTCAAGACTCAAAAGCCTTGTTTACTCAAATGACTGCCTCGCCTGGTTCACCAACTACTTCTCAGATAGAGTTCAATGTATCAAATTTGAGAGCCTGTTGTCTGGACCTGTTGTCCAGGCTCTATGGGGGTGCCACAGGGTTCAATTCTCGGGCCGACTCTTTTCTCTGTATACATCAATGATGTCGCTCTTGCTGCGGGTGATTCTATGATCCACCACTACGCAGATGACACCATTCTGTATACTTCTGGCCCTTCTTTGGACAATGTGTTAACTAACCTCCAGACGAGCATCAATGCCTTACTGCACTCCTTCCGTGGCCTCCAACTGCTCTTAAATGCAACTAAAACTAAATGCATGCTCTTTAACCGATCGCTGCCCGCACCCAGCCACCCATCTAGCATCACTACTCTGGATGTTTCTGACTTAGAATATGTGGACAACTACAAATACCTAGGTGTCTGGCTAGACTGTAAACTCTCCTTCCAGACTCATATTAAGCATTTCCAATCCAAAATTAAATCTAGAATCGGCTTCCTATTTCGCAACAAAGCATCCTTCACTCATGCTGCCAAACATACCCTCGTAAAACTAACTATCCTACCGATCCTCGACTTCGGCAATGTCATTTACAAAATAGCCTCCATCACTCTACTCAGCAAACTGGATGTAGTCTATCACCATGCCATCCGTTCTGTTACCAAAGCCCCATTTACTACCCACTACTACGACCTGTATGCTCATTGTTGGCTGGCCCTAACTCCATATCCGTCGCCAAGCCCACTGGCTCCAGGTCATCTATAAGTCTTTGCTAGGTAAAGCCTCGCTCACTGGTCACCATAGCAGCGCCCACCCGTAGCACGCACTCCAGCAGGTATATTTCACTGGTCATCCCCAAAGCCAACTCCTCCTTTGGCCACCTTTCCTTCCCGTTCTCTGCAGCTAATGACTGGAACGAATTGCAAAAATCACTGAAGCTGGAGTCTTATATCTCCCTCACTAACTTTAAGCATCAGCTGTCAGAGCAGTTTACCGATCATTGCACCTGTACATAGCCCATTTGAAAATAGCCCACCCAACTACCTCATTCCCACATTGTTATTTATTTTTTGCTTCTTTGCACCCCAATATCTCTACTTGCACATTCATCTTCTGCACATCTATCACTCCAGTGTTTAATTGCTAAATTGTAATTATTTTGCCACTAAGGCCTATTTATTGCCTTACCTCCGTAATCTTACTACATTTGCATACACTGTATATAGACTTTTGTATTGTGTTATTGACTGTATGTTTGTTTATCCCATAGGTAACTCTGTGTTTTTTGTGTCACACTGCTTTGCTTTATCTTGGCCAGGTCGCAGTTGTAAATGAGAACTTGCTCTCAACTGGCCTACCTGGTTAAATAAAGGTTAAATATATATATATATATATATATATATATATATATATATATATATATATATATATATATATATATATATATATATATATATATATATATATATTATATATATTATAGTATACTACAGACATTTCTGCAAAAACATTACAGTCAATGCTTTTGTATACTACAGTCATGTCCGCAAAAATCCTACAGTAAATCCTACAGTACACTACAGTCATAACTGCAACAGCACTACAGTGAAAACTATAGTATACTACATTCATGTCCACAAAAACACTACAGTGAATACCATAGTATACTACACTAATGAGCGCTAAAACACTACAGTGAATACCACAGTAAAGTCTGCAAAAACATTAGAGTGAATGCTACATTAAAGTCTGCAAAACACTACAGTGAATACTATAGTATACTACAGTTATATCGACAACAACACTACAGTAAAAACGATATTATACTACATTCATGACCGCAGAAACACTACATTGACTTCTACAGTAAAATCTGCAAAAACACTAAAGTGAATACTTTAGTATACTAGAGTCATGTCCACAAAAACACTACAGTGAATACTACAGTGAAGTCTGCAAAAACACTACAGTCAATACTTTTGTATACTACAGTCATGTCCGCAAAAATACTACAGTAAATCCTACAGTACACTACAGTCATAACTTCAACAACACTACAGTGAAAACTATAGTATACTACATTCAAGCCCGCAAAAACACTACAGTGAATACCATAGTATACTATACTCATGAGCACTAAAACACTACAGTGAATACTACAGTATACTACAGTCATGTCCACAAAAATGCTACAGTGAATGCTACAGTAAAGCCTGCAAAAATAGTACAGTTAATACTACAATCATGGCCGCAAAACTCTACAGTGAATACTACAGTAAAGTCAGCAAAAACACTACAGTGAATACTACAGTAAAATCCTCAAGAACACTAAAGTGAATACTATGGTATACTACAATCATGTCGCAAAAAGTCTACAGTATACTACAGTCATGTCCGCAAAAACACTACATTGAATACTACAGTAAATTCTGCAAAACTACTACAGTGCATTATATAGTACACTACATTCATGTCTGCAAAAACAATACAGTAAATACTACAGTATAATACTGTTATTTCTGAAAAAATACTACAGTGAATACTACAGTATACTACAGTCATGTCCACAAAAATGCTACAGTGAATGCTACTGTAAAACCTGCAAAAAGAGTGGAGTTAATACTACAATCGTGGCAGCTAAAACTCTACAGTGAATACTGAAGCATACTACAGTAAAGTCAGCAAAAACACTACAGTGAATACTATAGTAATTCCGCAAAACACTACAGTGAATACTACAGTAAAATCTGCAAGAACACTAAAGTCAATACTGTGGTATGCTACAGTCATGTCCGCAAAAATACTACAGTATACTACAGTCATGTCTGCAAAAACACTACGGTGAATGCTTTAGTATACCGTATGCTCTAATACAGCCTTGTCGCTACAGTTAATGCTACAGTAAAGTTTGCAAAAACACTACAGTGAATACTACAGTAAATTCTGCAAGAATAGTACAGTGTATTACATAGGATACTACATTCATGTCTGCAAAAACTCTACAGTAAATACCACAGTATACGACCATCATTTCCAAAAAAAACACTACAGTGAACACTGTAGGGGTGGCAGGTAGCCTAGTGGTTAGAGCGTTGGGCCAGTAACTGAAAGTTGCTAGATCGAATCCCCGAGCTGACAAGGTACAAATCTGTCGTTCTGCCCCTAAACAGGGCAGTTAATCCACCGGTCCTGGGCCGTCATTGTAACTTTTCAGGATTGGTGGGTCCCCTGCGGGACAGTTGAGCAAACGTAGGCTAAAGCGATTAGCAAGAGGTTGTAAGTAACAAGAGAATTTCCCAGGACATACAGTGCCTTGCGAAAGTATTCGGCCCCCTTGAACTTTGCGACCTTTTGCCACATTTCAGGCTTCAAACATAAAGATATAAAACTGTATTTTTTTGTGAAGAATCAACAACAAGTGGGACACAATCATGAAGTGGAACGACATTTATTGGATATTTCAAACTTTTTTAACAAATCAAAAACTGAAAAATTGGGCGTGCAAAATTATTTAGCCCCTTTACTTTCAGTGCAGCAAACTCTCTCCAGAAGTTCAGTGAGGATCTCTGAATGATCCAATGTTGACCTAAATGACTAATGATGATAAATACAATCCACCTGTGTGTAATCAAGTCTCCGTATAAATGCACCTGCACTGTGATAGTCTCAGAGGTCCGTTAAAAGCACAGAGAGCATCATGAAGAACAAGGAACACACCAGGCAGGTCCGAGATACTCTTGTGAAGAAGTTTAAAGCTGGATTTGGATACAAAAAGATTTCCCAAGCTTTAAACATCCCAAGGTGCACTGTGCAAGCGATAATATTGAAATGGATGGAGTATCAGACCACTGCAAATCTACCAAGACCTGGCCGTCCTTCGAAACTTTCAGCTCATACAAGGAGAAGACTGATCAGAGATGCAGCCAAGAGGCCCATGATCACTCTGGATGAACTGCAGAGATCTACAGCTGAGGTGGGAGACTCTGTCCATAGGACAACAATCAGTCGTATATTGCACAAATCTGGCCTTTATGGAAGAGTGGCAAGAAGAAAGCCATTTCTTAAAGATATCCATAAGAAGTGTTGTTTAAAGTTTGCCACAAGCCACCTGGGAGACACACCAAACATGTGGAAGAAGGTGCTCTGGTCAGATTAAACCAAAATTGAACTTTTTGGCAACAATGCAAAACATTATGTTTGGCGTAAAAGCAACACAGATCATCACCCTGAACACACCATACCCACTGTCAAACATGGTGGTGGCAGCATCATGGTTTGGGCCTGCTTTTATTCAGCAGGGACAGGGAAGATGGTTAAAATTGATGGGAAGATGGATGGAGCCAAATACAGGACCATAATGGAAGAAAACCTGATGGAGTCTGCAAAAGACCTGAGACTGGGACGGAGATTTGTCTTCCAACAAGACAATGATCCAAAACATAAAGCAAAATCTACAATGGAATGGTTCAAAAATAAACATATCCAGGTGTTAGAATGGCCAAGTCAAAGTCCAGACCTGAATCCAATCGAGAATCTGTGGAAAGAACTGAAAACTGCTGTTCACAAATGCTCTCCATCCAACCTCACTGAGCTCGAGCTGTTTTGCAAGGAGGAATGGGAAAAAATTTCAGTCTCTCGATGTGCAAAACTGATAGAGACATACCCCAAGCGACTTACAGCTGTAATCGCAGCAAAAGGTGGTGCTACAAAGTATTAACTTAAGGGGGCTGAATAATTTTGCACGCCCAATTTTTCAGTTTTTGATTTGTTAAAAAAGTTTGAAATATCCAATAAATGTCGTTCCACTTCATGATTGTGTCCCACTTGTTGTTGATTCTTCACAAAAAAATACAGTTTTATATCTTTATGTTTGAAGCCTGAAATGTGGCAAAAGGTCGCAAAGTTCAAGGGGGCCGAATACTTTCGCAAGGCACTGTAGATATATCCCATATCTGATATTGGCAGAAAACTTCATTCTTGTTAATCTAACTGCACTGTCCAATTTACAGTAGCTATTACAGTGATACCATGCTATTGTTTGAGGAGAGTGCACAGTTTTGAACATGAACAGTTATTAATAAACAAATTAAGCACATTTGGGCAGTCTTGGATTTTAAAATATTTGTTATGAATTTTACCCCTTTTTCTCCCCAATTTCGTGGTATCCAATTGTTTTAGTAGCTACTATCTTGTCTCATCGCTACAACTCCTGTACGGGCTCAGGAGAGACGAAGGTTGAAAGTCCTCCGATACACAACCCAACCAAGCCGCACTGCTTCTTCACACAGCGCCATCCAACCCAGAAGCCAGACGCACCAATGTGTCGGAGGAAACACAGTGCACCTGGCAACCTTGGTTAGCGCGCACTGCGACTGGCCCACCACAGGAGTCGCTGGTGCGCGATGAGACAAGGATTTCCCTACCGGCCAACCCCTCCCTAACCCGGATGACGCTAGGCCAATTTGGCGTCGCCCCACGGACCTCCGGTCGCTGCCGGTTACGGCAGAGCCTGGGCGCAAACCCAGAGTCTCTGGTGGCACAGCTGGTGCTGCAGTACAGCGCCCTTAGCCACTGCGGGAGGCCCTTTTGATACAACATTTTGAACAGAAATGCAATGATTCATTGGATCAGTCTACAACTTTGTACATACACTGCTGCCATCTAGTGGCAAAACTCTAACTTGCACCTGGGCTGGAATAATACATTATGGCCTTGCATTTTAAAAAACTGTTGTTTTTATCTTTTTTATGATCTTTTACCAGATCTAATGTGTTATATTCTCCTACATTCCTTTCACATTTCCACAGACTTCAAAGTGTTTCATTTCAAATGGTACCAATAATATGCATATCCTTGCTTCAGGGCCTGAGCTTCAGGCAGTTAGATTTGGGTGTGTCATTTTAGGTGATTTTTTTTTAAAGTTACCAATCCTTAAGAACTGACTTGCCTAGTTAAATAAAGAAACGAAAAATTAAAACACTACAGTATACTATAGTCATGTCCACAAAAATGTTACAGTGAATGCTACAGTAAAACCTGCAAAAACACTTCAGTGAATACTACAGTAAATTCTGCTAAAATACTGCAGTGCATTATAAAGTATACTATATTCATGTCTGCAACTACACTACAGTAAATACTAAAAATGCTACAGTGAATGCTACAGTAAAGCTTGCAAAAACAGTACAGTTAATACTACAATCTTGGCCGCAAAAAGTCTATAGTGAATACTATAGTATAGTACAGTCATGTCTGGATAAACACTACAGTTAATCCTACATTAAAGTCAGTAAAAACACTACAGTCAATACTATAGTATACTAACGTCATGTCCGCAAAAACACTACAGTGAATATTACAATAAATTCAGCAAAAATACTACAGTGCATATTATAGTATACTACATTCATGTCTGCAAAAACACTACAGTTAATACCACAGTCATGGCCGCAAAAATTCTATAGTCAATGCTATAGTATACTACAGTCATGTCCACAAAAACACTACAGTGAGTAGTGAGTAGAGTATAGAGTAAAGTCAGCAAAAACACTACAGTCAATATGACAGTAAAGTCTGCAAAACACTACAGTGAATACTATAGAATACTAAAGTCATGTCTGCAAAAACACTACAGTGAATACTAAAATATATCCTGCGAAAATACTACAGTGCATACTAAAATATACTACATTAAAGTCAGCAAAAACACTACAGTCAATATGACAGTAAAGTCTGCAAAACACTACAGTGAATTCTAAAGAATACTACAGTAAAGTCTTCAAAAATACTACAGTGAATGCAACATTGAAGTCTGGAAAAAACATTGCAGTGAGTACTATAGTATACACATATAGTAATACTACACTATTTAGGCCATAGTATGCTATAGGATTTTTTTATGTGGACTCTCTCTCTCAACCTCACTCTCTCCCTCCCTTCTCTGTGATAGCCATGCACTGACGGTCCGGGGAAGAGCTGTCTATGAAGATATAGCCCGACTTTGGTACTAAATGAAATACAGAAGAACGCTGGATGGAGGCTATTTATTTCCTTTTGAGACCTAGTCTGTTTCAAAGATAAATGACTGCCTGTCTACCAGGCAAAGAGCCAGCTTTATATTTCTGACGTTTTCGTGTTTAATGTGCTGTATATTTTATATGGCCCATCTTTATGCACTCGCTGTTTAAATGTTATTTTAAAGCTCAAATGCAGTTATTGATGCTCTGGCTCGAGTACATTATGCATTATTTGTTAGTAAGCACCATTTTTGCATATTGACGGTAACAAGAAAATGCATGTATGGAAATTCGAATATAAATTGACTTATGTTTACGGGGCCCGGATTCTGCTCGCTAAGCTCTTTCTCAGAATAATATATAGTTCTTTAAATTTCTATTCCTGGGGACCACTCTTAAAGACACCCGCTTGAGGGAAAGGACACATTTCTGGACCTTTAGTTTTTAAAGAGTTTTATCTTATATTACAGGAGTGACAGATTGTGCCTCTTTCTATGGCTTTTATGCTTTGTTTCCAAAGCCACGCGGAGAGGAAGTGCTATGTCAGGAGGAGAGAGAGCGTCTGATATTGATAAGGATGGAGGATGGAGAAGAGTGTACTCCAATGTAATGCAGCTTTATGGTTTCCTTTTTCATTTAGCATGAGCAGTTTTTATGATTTCATGGCTTCAATGAACGGGAATGGGGAATAAAGCCAAAGGGTTGATGCAAAGACTTAGGACTCACTGAAACCACCCACAGAAAACAGTATTTTAGCCATGATCCAAGCCAGGGGACTCACTATATGCAGTGCCTAGTGAAAGTCTACACACCCCTTGCACAGTCTTCACATTTTGCTGCCTTAAAATGTTATATTAAAAGGGATTCAATTACATTTTTTTCCTACCGATCTACACGACCTACTCCACATTTTCAAAGTTCAAAACAAATTATTGAACATTCCCCCTGGGGCATGAGAATGTCTTCTCACCTCAGAGTTAGTACTTGGTGGAAGCACCTTTGGCTGCCATTACAGTGGGTAATCACTTTGTATAAGATTCTACCAACCTTACACCACATACAGTGCATTCAGAAAGAATTCATTGACTTTTTCAACATTTGGTTAAGTTACAGCCTTAATCTAAAATGATTTAATTGTCTTTTCCCTCATTGATCCACACACAATACTCCATAATGACAAAGCAAAAACAGAAATATCACATTCACATAAGTATTCAGACACTTTACTCAGTACTTTGTTGAAGCACCTTTGGTAGCGATTACAGCCGCAAGTCTTCTAGGGTATGATGCTACAATCTTGGCACACCTGTATTTGGGGAGTTTCTCCCATTCTTTGCAGATCCTCTCAAGCTCTGTCAGGTTGGATGGGGAGCGTCGCTGCACAGCTATTTTGAGGTCTTTCCAGAGATGTTCGTTCGGGTTCAAGTCCGGGCTCTGGCCATGCCACTCAAGGACATTCAAATCAAATCTAATCCAACTTTATTTGTCACATGCACCGAATACAACAACTGTAGACCTTACCGTGAAATGCTTACTTACAAGTCCTTAACCAACAGCACAGTTCAAGAAGAGTTAAGAACATTTTACCAAGTAGACTAAAGTAAAAAATTATAATAAAAAGTAACAATAAGAATAACGAGGCTATATACAGGGGGCACCGGTACCGAGTCAGTGTGTAGGGGTGAAGTGACTATGCATAGATAATAAACAGCGAGTAGCAGCAGTGTAATGTAAATTGCCCGGTGGCGATTTTATTAATTGTTCAGCTGTCTTATGGCTTGGGGGTAGAAGCTGTTGAGGAGCCTTTTGGTCCTAGACTTGGCACTCCAGAGCAGAGAAAACAGTCTATAACTTGGGTGACTGGAGTCTCTGACAATTTTATGGGCTTTCCTCTGACAACGCCTATATAATAACAATCTCCCCCGATTGCTATTATATAGGTCCTGGATGTCAGGAAACTTGGCCCCAGTGATGTACTGAGCCATTCGCACTACCCTCTGTAGCGCCTTACGGTCAGATGCCGAGCAGTTGCCATACCAGGCGGTGATGCAACAAGTCAGGATGCTCTCGATGGTGCAGCTGTAGAACCTTTTAAGGATCTGAGGACCCATGCCAAATCTTTTCAGACTGCTGAGGGGGAAAATGTTTTGTCGTGCCCTCTTCACGACAGTCTTGGTATGTTTGGACCATGATAGTTCGTTGGTGATGTGGACACCAAGGAACTTGAAACTCTCGATCCGCTCCACTACAGCCCCATCGATGTTAATGGGCCTGTTCGGCCCGCCAGCGATTTGTCCCGAAGCCACTCCTGCTTTGTCTTGGTTGTGTACTTAGGGTCGTTGTCCTGTTGGAAGATGAACCTTTGCCTCACTCTGAGGTCCTGAGCACTCTGGAGCAGGTTTTCACTAAGGATCTCTCTGTACTTTGCTCGGTTCATCTTTTCCTCGATCCTGACAAGTCTCCCAGTCCCTGCCGCTGAAAAACATCCCTACCTCATAATGCTGATACCACCATGCTTCACCATAGGGATGGTGACAGGTTTCCTCCAGATGTGACGCTTGACATTCAGGCCAAAGAGTTTAATCTTGGTTTCATGAGACCAGACAATATTATTTCTCATTGTCTGAGAGTCCTTTAGGTGCTTTTTGGCTAACTCCAAGAGGGCTGTCATGTGCCTTTTATGGAGGAGTGGCACTCTACCATAAAGGGCTGATTGTTGGAGTGCTGCAGAGATGGATGTCCTTCTGCAAGGTTCTCCCATCTCCACAGGGGAGCTCTGGAGCTCTGTCAGAGTGACCATCAGATTCTTGGTCAACTCTCTGACCAAGACCCTTCTCCCCCGATTGCTCAGTTTGGCCGGGCGGCCAGCTCTAGGAACAGTGTTGGTAGTTCCAAACTTCTTCCAGTTAAGAATGATGGAGGCCACTGTGCTCTTGCGGACCTTTAATGCTGCAGAAATGTTTTTGTACCCTTTCCCAGATCTGTGCCTCGACACAATCCTGTCTCTGAGCTCTATGGACAATTCCTTCGACGTCATGGCTTGGTTTTTGCTCTGACATTCACTGTCAACTGTGCCATTCCTATGCATTTAAATTTACCACAAGTGGACTCCAATTAAGCTGTAGAAACATCTCAAGGATGATCAATGGAAACAGGATGTACCTGAGCTTAATTTCGAGTCTCATAGCAAAGGGTCTAAATACTTATGTAAATAAGGCATTTCTGTTCTTTATTTTCAATACATTTGCAAACATTTAAAAAAAAACTATTTCCGCTTTTTCATTATGGGGTATTGTGTGTAGATTGATGAGATTTTTGGGGGGTTAATCCATTTTAGAATACGGCTGAAATGTAACAAAATGTGGAAGATTTGTCAAAATTGCTCAAGCTCAGTAAATTTGGTTGTGAAACATTGATGGAAAGCAACCGTCAAACTTTGTCTCTGACTTTCGAGCAGATTTAAGTCAGGACTGAGACTGGACCATTCAGGAACACTCAACATCTCTTGGAAAGCCATTCTGGCATGTCTTTGGCATTAACATTTGTGTAATTGTCCCTTTGAAAAAGAATCTGAGGCTATTTTTGATTAATTAGGAACATTTTCTATAATGTTCTTTCCCTTTGAAAATGTGGAGTGGGTTGTGTAGATCTGTAGGATTACATTTTTTTTTATCCCATTTTAGATTTCATTTTAAGTTAGCAAAATGTGAAGACTGTGCAAGGGGTGTCTAGACTTTTACATACAGGTTTTCATTCCAACCAATATCACCAATTAACACGGCTCATTTTTGTACATGGTCTCAATCTGACTATTTGATCAAAACTAACCAAAAGTTAAGGTTAGGTTTTGAAATATGCCATCTTTCTCTGACTTGGGTTCATATGATTTCCAACCTAATATATTCAATCAATGTCCAACTGATGTTCAGCTAGAGTGAAAAGTAAAGAGCTGTTGCTATAAAGCTAGGTTCTGGGATTTGAAGACAGGGTATATGGCTTGCCTTTCTTATACAGAGGGCAAGGGGGGGGTGGAGTTGTTTTTTTACGACAGTCAAAAGATGCTTCCACATGAACAATAAACAATTAATATTCTATTTCATAAGGAGACACATTTTATTATGAATGTTAATATGGATTATAATCCACTACTGCTACATAATGTCCTCTGATACAAAACATTGCTGGTCTCACTTTAAACTAACAACAACTTTAAAGGAATAGTAGCTGCAACAACAAGAACAAAAATGTTTTAAAAATGTGTATAATTATAACACAGATATTTATTATTCCTCCACAGTTTTCTTAATCTTAGCCTATCTAGTAATTGTAGAATCACCCAAGTTCGGTAGCCTATGCTGTTGGATGCACTTTCTGGCCAAGGCCATGGTGAGTGACAGCTCTAGCCGGGGACAGGCCACCAAAATTGTGGTCTGTCCCTGGAAATCAGGGACGTCCGGTCACCCTAACTCCATTTCAATAAAGCATTACTTCAATATTAATCCGTGATTGTTAGTGATGGCTAGCTTTGCTATCTATGCTACCTGTCTGTCTTATTGAGTGTTAGCATGCTAATAGCATACCATGCACACACAAAAAAGTAGATTTATAAGGGGTATCCAGTAGGTTGATAACAATATCAGCCAAATTACCGTATATTGTAGATTAAGAGAATTAACTAGATTTAACCAAGGATTTGATCAAGCTTGGGCTAATTTGAATAGACACCAATGGAATATATTTCCATCCATTCCCCAGTAGAAACTATGCGACCGCCGTGAAACGTCAAACTTTGTTAAGTGATCCAAGTTCACCAATGACTCTAGCTAACTTTACTAGAACCAAAATTTGTCAAAACAATACATTCATGGCCACAATGTATTTCATATTTAATCAATACATTAATTTGTTTCTCTACAAGGCAAACACCCTCAGCTAGCTGCTACTACTGTAGCTAACTAAGCCGAGTAGTTAGCTAGCCCACAAACAGCGGTGAAACCAGATGGCACAAAGTAGCTAATATAACAGCGGTTGCCTGGAACACATTTTAACTAGCTAACATTAGCCAGCTACACTGTAGCACATGGGAAGAAAGCTAATAGGTGCAAGAAAATACTTTTATTGCCACCACAACGTATTTAATGTTTCATCCATACATTCATTGGTTTCTCCCATTGACTGTACATGGATTATCCACGAGTCAAACACCCTCAGTTGGCTGATAAGCTAAAGCTAAATAAGCCAGATATCTTTTTATCCAAAGTGAATTACTGTCATGCATGCAAACATTTTACATTCCAGGTGATCCATGGAATCAAACCCACTATCTTCGCATTGCAAGTGCCCATGCTCTACCAACTGAGCTCGGGATGGAGGTGGCAAGAATGCCCTACATAGATTACCCTACAAGCTACAAGTTATATCAATGTCCAGTACACCCTTGGATATAAAGTTACTTGAGTTCGAGGGATGTCTTTACTTCAAAGGGAAAAAAATGTTTTATTTGTATAACTTTACAAAAAATATTTTTTTAAACATTTTGTTTATAAATTTAAACATAGACAGAGACAATACATTAAAAAAACTAAAAAATGTATCAATGTTGATATGCAAATATTATTGGGGCACTTTTTGGAATGAATGAATGTGTAGCAGAAGAGAGAAGAAGAAAGATAGAATATGTCCACAAGACACATTAAATAAAGCCTATGGGTGCATCCGTCCCTTGATCCTCACTTAACAAACTCAATTGCGATCCCAATACCGATACTACTGTGTTCAGCATCCTCTCCTCAGAAACAGAACCCCAACTCTCTACCTTTGAATGAGGTTCTATTTTTTTATTGTCTGCATCTTGGATGCATAAAGGCTTTATTAGGGGAGCTTACAGACATAATTCCGCAGAATCAGACTTTTTGAATCTGTTTAAATGATTTTAAAGGCAGAATGGAGAGCCCTGATTCCCTGATTTATTGTGCTCTTACCTTGGATTGGTGCTTTGTTGTCCCTTCTCCATCCCTTCGCCGCTTTTACGGCATCATGTTGTATCTAGAGATGTGGCGTCCCAATAAAGAGCCTTTAAACATTTGCTTGGCTTTCTATAAACAAAGTACAAAAAACTGTTAAAATAACTTATGTAAATGACTTTCCGAATTTAACAGGATTCCCAGCTATTTACACAGTGTGTATAATATCCTGAGA
The DNA here is from genome assembly GCF_036934945.1 of Oncorhynchus masou masou. Taxonomy (NCBI): domain Eukaryota; kingdom Metazoa; phylum Chordata; class Actinopteri; order Salmoniformes; family Salmonidae; genus Oncorhynchus; species Oncorhynchus masou. The sequence continues at coordinate 29,137,591 of NC_088229.1, forward strand.
ATATCATATGCATATGAAATGCTGACACACCTTTTTGACCAAATGTTTAAGTTTAGGTTATATACCATGTACATATTATATGAAAATATAATTAAAGATATATTTTTAAGCGTCTTTCACTCTCTTCATGAAAACTGTACTGTATTCTTATTGGAGCTACAAAGGCACACAATGTCGGATATAGCATATCCATGCCAACTACTGTGAATGCATTAGAATACATATCTTAACCCCCATTGTCATTTCTAACTTCACTTCAGTCAAGGGCTCTGCATTGTATTGGTATCTAAATGAGGACATGGTCTGAAAGCAAGAAAAATAGTTACAGGGACAGGTAGGGCACCAAGTAAGACATACATTTTAATCAAATGTTACACAGAACAACTCCAAGGCCCTAATACAAGTGGGCTTATTGTGAGGGGCTCTCATTTGGACAAACAAGATGACTGCATCCTTCTCTAACTATCAACTCCAGCCGAGAAGCGCCTTGTGATACAGGCCTGTAAAATAAGTGATGTTTGTAAAAAGGGACATTTCTGCTCACTAAGCACTTCTACAGGGACGCTCCGGAGTTTTTATGTGCGGGTTCATGAGCTCCCAAAGCTAATGCATGCTGACACAATGTTTTGATATCATTACAACATTATACTCACCATTTTTTGAGTGAAAAAATTCCAGTAATTCATAAATATATTTATGTCAACTGCACTTAATATTGATTTTGTTAGTGTACAGATTCAATAATAAGGTACAGAGTGCATGAATATTTAAATATAATCTTCATTTCTGCATCTCCTAATGGCTTCTTCTCCTCTACACTCAATTTAAACACAATTTGGGAACTATAATGTATTGAAAATGACTGGAATTCGGCTATAAATCACATGGAGGAATATTGTGGACCTTTTATAAGATAGTTCAATATTAGTCCCCAGAGGGACCAGCACAATTAGATTCCTGTTTTTCAACTTCTCAATTATCCTCCCTCTGCTATCATTTCAGGAGATAGTGTTCTCACCCTTCTTCCTGCCGCCCAATTTCCCCTGCAGAAATGTTTTTAAAAAAACTGCTAAATGGACTAGACAACAAAGAGGATTGTTCCAAAGGAGCAAAGGTCAAGTCGCAGGCAAAAATCTACGTTGCCTCAGCTTTGCCATGCAAATATAGGTACAGATCTAGGATCAGTTTCCCCTCCCCCAATCCTAACCTTAACCATTACAGGGAAAATGCAAAACCCAAATTCAGTGTCTACACACAAATCAACACTGGATTATCTCTCTCATGCCATCTTATTGTGTTTAAGGAAACCAATGGTAGGTATACAGTCAGATATTATTTAAAGCTAATGAATAAAAGTTAGAGTGAGGAGATGGATGCTTCAATTCAAGCTAGTGTAAATGAACACAACCCCTCTAATAGGTGCGTGGAGCCACAGTGTGCAATCCATATGATGCCTATCAATAATTCATCCATGGTTTGCCCTTTTGGGAGGCATTAAGGTAATGTGAAGAGCAGTCAGTCCAAATGGTTTGCAAATCCTTTTTAAAAGTATGTATGGTAACACTGAACACTGTTTTTGGTGCAATCAGCATTTTCAAGTGGTTTAAAAAGTTGGTATCACATGTATTATTTTTATTTCATCAACATTACAATGTACAACTGAACTACAAATTATGTGAACACGCAGATGTACGAAGACTCTGTAGACATAGCGCTCAGTTAAATGCAGACATGCTCAGTTCAAGACACGCGCAGTTAAATGCAGTGTTTAGATGCACTACACATATTTTTATTAGCAATGTGGTTCAGGGTGAAATGCAATGCAGACAGAAGAACATAGACAGAAGAGTGTAGTGCTAGCCTGGCCACTAGTCTGTTTCTGTTCTCTTTCCAGTCTGGCACCCAGGCTATGGTAGTGCAAAGCCTCAAAATGTATTACTACTGGAACATTAATAGGTACCCTCAATATGGCCGCCGGTCCACCCATCACAGAACCTTTATTTGAATGGGAATATCCATTCTAGTAACTACATTTCTACAGTTGCAACACAGGCACCCAAGTGGACTAAAATGAGTAGGCAGTCACAGTCCCCTCACGTAGAAACCACGGCTCACACGTATTTCACACTTTCTCAATCTAACAGCTGATAATGGTTTGTTGTTGGAACTTCCTGTGTATGCATCATCATCTCCGAACATGTGGTTCCTGATCACAAATCACACTTTGTTGTCTTCACTTGCCCTTCCAAAAAAAGGCCTGCTTCAGCATTAGTAAATTGGCAGTTCAGAGATAATCTTATGTGTCTTTGTGTTATACTCAAACATGTGGATGTGATTTGAGTGAGAAACAGGCTCTCGTTATCACCTACAAACAATCACTAGCTAAAGACTAACCACTATCAGAGCAACCAGTGTGGAAAGGATGTTAAGTGTAACCATGTACAATGCAGTCACAATTGGCTCTCAGTCCAACTTAGTTATGATGTTCTCAAAATGTACTGTGTATGGATAGGATGTGATATAGGCCCAGAATTTGTATGACTCTAGTGCTCAGTGATTAGGATAGAGCCGTATTATGTAAAGGTGGCCAGCTCAGGCGGCTAATGGGCTCCCTGTCTCTATAAGTTATGGATGTAGCCTTTTGTGCAGCAGGGTCGCACATAAAGCCCCCCCTTTTTAATTCCCAGTCACCCACGGTCATGCTAAATGGTTGATGGCGGAATTGGAGGCCCTGCTTTATTCCAGTACACACACACTTCTTTCCAAAAATGGCTATTGACATTGATAAAGGATTACAAGGTGTTTCTCTGGGGTGTTTTCACAAGGTTAAATATCTCTACTGATAGTGTCTTTCTGCTGGTGTTCTAGGAAATTCTATAACAGTGGAATAAACTCCTAGAAAATATCTACAATTTCATTGCATACTGACTGATATATTATTACATGACTCATTTGTATGAGGTCTTTATGTTGGATTCAGCCAGGTCACCTGTGATACAAGTCAGTATTCGATGTCCATCCATGTCTGAGGACGTCAGGAGACCGGCCAACTCAGGCAACAGTGAGCCCTGTTACGTAGGTTTCGGTTTTGCTAGGGTGTTGTAGACGTGGATGGAGGATGGGCATGAAGGTTACATGTTTGAATCCAGTGATGTAACGTTTTTTTAAGCCTATCCCAACCTTAACCTTAAAAATGCTGCATTAATGCCTAAAATTAACTTTAAACACTTTGAAATTTGACGTTTGGAACAACTTCGGAATTTGACATTTGAGAAACATGGAGGGACGTCTTATTCTGATCTGAACTATCACTTAGAAGGATTGTAAATATGAAAATATTTAAATATACAGAAAAGAAAGACATCACACATCCAACAATATTTTAGGAGGTTGAGTTGTTTTATTGACAGTTGAGACTAATGCCTCAAACACATACGGTACTACAAGCTGGCAGCAGTGGTCAATAGCATTTCTAATTCTGGCTTCATACTGTAGCATAAAAGCATGGCTTGGAAGCCTTTCATGTTAATTGTGTCTGTGTTTCTGAAAAGTTCCTTAAAACAAAGACGCCAAGCCGGCTTCCTCTGCCAAACACTGATTGTACAATAGTTCCCTTGTACAGCACTTCATTTTTCCTTTCTTGAGTAGATTATTAAACATTTACCATTCTTTGTAATAGCCTCATTTCTGTCAGTTTTCATATTTTAATCTGGTTTTAAGGAAAACAAGATACATTAATCAAATATGACAGAACACACTCTTAATGTAATCATGCAAGGGAATATGAATTGCAAATGCCTTGCCACCCCCTCCCCCGCCCCTTCCCCTCTTCCCCCAAATGTACTTCCATTAATGTTACAAAATAAAATAATCATGACCATTTTAAATAGAAATCAACTACATGGAATATGGGGGAATATTTTAAAACTGGGTTTGGGAGAAATGCGCTGAATGTGGCGGCTTAACATCAAAAGCCAGCAGCTTTGTGCTGTATGAGGACTGGCGTCCGGGGAAAGGGACTCAGGACAAATGCAAGATGACACATGCATCGTCAGGCCCCATTTCCTCACCGATCGAGATGGAACACAAGTTTCCTGTGTCAAGAACAAAGATTCTCCTTTGCTTAAATGGCTCCACTAATGGTACTTCAGCAGTCCCTGGCCTCCCCTGCTGCAAACTGGATTGACAGTTGCTGCGAGCTGGGTTACAGAGGAACAAGACTGCCGAGATTTCTCTTGTATACAGCTCAGCTCAGATGGGGAGTGCAACCAAGAGTAAAGGCCTTGTTCACTAACAATCAGTAACAGGAAAGTTGTGAACAATCTGCGTGGCAAAATGCATGTTTGGACTTGCTTGTTAGATAAGATCATGTTTACTGGGTAAGACAATGAGAAACTCACCTGGATATTGGTTTCAACACTCTCTCGCAACAGGGAAATGGAGCGTTGATGTTGATTTCTCTGAGTCTAGAAACTACTGGCCACTTTTTAATTTTCTCATATTTTTTTATTGCACAGAGGATAAATAGTGGGAAAGACAGGAGGAGAGGGTGTCGAACCCACGTCAACACAGGTAGGTAGGTGAGTTCTAGACCATGCAGACCACATACTGGTCACTTGTCTTGATTAGAAAACCTTGCAGGATACTGCATTTAATAATGACACTATCTAGGGCCTATCTAGATTTGTTTTCTAAATATCATAGAGACATGTAATCAAATATGTCACTGCTTGTTTTCCATGGTTGTAGACTGGACACAAACCGAGGGCTATTGTAATACAATGGACACCTCTTGATATACTGGATATGGCAGTGCATTGTGTTCTGAAAGTCTCCCATATTGTATCCATCCACAATCAAAACGTTTCCTTAAAGGGGAAAGTTGATGCGACGGAACATTTCAGAGACATTGTCTTTAACTGGAGAAGCACCTTTCACAACAAGTCAATATCCAGCACAGAGGAAAGGGCCGCTAATTAGATTAATTTGCCTCTTGGATCAATGTTTTCCTAGGGATGTGAGTTATAAAGGCAGAGTGGGGCATCAATAATCAAAACCAAATAAAGATGCGTGTTTGAAGAAATATATCTGAAAGTGCTCATAAACCCTATGCTAAGCACGCAAAAAAGAGATATGAATATTTAAAGATGGAGGGAAAGAAAATAGCTCAGGTAGGAAAAAAAATAGGCAGTTTTTAAAAGGCCCGACCTTGGCCGGGGCCGGACGGGAGTGGAGGAATCCTTTAGAGGGTACCTCGTCCATACTTAGCGAAAAGCAGATAATTCGTTAATGTCACGCACTTGTTGGAAATGGCAGATAAATGGATTTCGGCCATTATTTGCTGCCTAAGTGAAGTGAATGAGGAAGCGTCGCCGAGAGGACAAACTCAGTTATGACTGATAAGTGTCTAAAAGCTAATGAAGGCTGGATAGACCAAGGTCAATGGCTGCCAGTGAGGGACCTGCGTTGCTCCGTTGTCCTGCTGCTTAAATAAAGAGGGAAATATACATTGAGCTTTTAACACCTTGAAACATAGGAGAGACTGAAATATGAAATATGGGCTTGTAATGGCTTTTTAATGACCGCCCCCCAGCCCCCTATTCTGGCCCAAGATTGGAAATCGGAGGTGAACCTTGATATCACTGCGCTAAGTGCTTGTAATGCACCGTAACTTCTGGCCATCCTGTTGAGTGAGACAGTTCTGCCTTAGGAGATAAATGCTGTGGTCCCGGACAGGGTCCTCTCCCCTGTGGGGCCTTATTCAGTCGAAACAGCTACTTACTCAGACAGTTTCTGGAGTTAGAAACAACAACCTTCTTCATAGGCTGGGAGAAGTGATCATTGTACATATAAGGGCCCTTTAAAAAACTATTTTGAACATTTCCTAGAAGTTAATATGGTGTTGGATTCAATAGGTCAGATTAAGAAAGGAGGTGAGCAGAACGCACAATGATGTAGGGTCTATAATGCTTTGGTTGTCACTCACGTTTTGTAAGCCCTCGCTAGAACATAGAAACTTTTCGATCAACCTTTTATGCAAAGTCCAGTTAAGAAACCATCAGTCTGAACAATAATAGAGTGACAGAACCTCACATTGGTGTAATTGTTCACCTTAGGTCAAATATCCCATATTCCTCTGACTCTTAGCTGGACCCTCCTTTTGAAGAGCTACACTAACAAACAGACCAATTAACAAAGTTGTGGTGAATAATCACAAAATGATTACAACGATGATGTCCACAACGTCATTTTGGTTGTGGCTTCCCTTCGTGCCACCACTTGTTTAATGTCCTCTGAAGACCTATATTACACCCCAATTAGATGGCACTCTTGTTTCCTTACATCAAGGGCTTGACTCTGCTAGCTTGTCACCCTCCCTCGGCCCAATCAATTTCATTACTCCAGTTACAGCCCCAGCTCCGGCAAAGCTGTGCCCTTAAACTTCAGCTCCTGCGCCGATCGATCAATAGCCCACGTCCCTGCCAAGGTTCCATTTAAAGTTCATTTATTTCAAGCCATCATATAAAACAAGACAGAGCATCGATGCAGCCCCACTTTGTTTTATTTGACTGAAGATTTCCAGCAGCATGACACTCCAATCTGCTCCCTTTCCACTCTAAGGGCTGTTCTGAGAACAGGTGGAAGGAGGGTCCTTTTAGAATGGAGCATGTGCTTATTGAATTTCAGTAAGACCTGGATTCATCTGTATGGATGGTTCATTCCCTTTGCATTCCTAGGATGATTAAAAAAGCTCACATTATATGGCCTTTTTCAATCAGGACTGGGTCCCACTCCAGTCTTTTTTTGGTTGTAAGCACTAGTGTCTATGACATTATGTGTCTCAAGAAAACACTGAGACCTAGGCGAGTACGGCATGCTGTGCTGTGACCCGTGCGGGGGAAAAAAAGACTGCATCTGTATAGGGCGTTATACTTATCACTGTCACCTAAGGTGTGACGTCTGGGTTTAGGCATGGCTATCGTTTAATAGCCATTCCATGACGTAGCAATAGGACTTCAACACAAAGTCACAGAAGTTAACAAAGTTATGAACCCCGATCCATGAAATATACAGTGTGCACTCTTGAAATGCGCGTAACAATAAACTATAATGTGCTCAGAAACTCCCAGAATTCAACACACCTTCAGTGAGCCATATATTTCCCTGTACACCTCTCCCTGTGGATTCCATAAGTCACCAGTTAATTAATTTAAAAGATGAATGGAATATAGTTGGATCTGTCTCCTCCATTACATGCATACTGTATATAATGTCTATGCAGCTTTGGTTCACAATTACACACAGCATTTAGTTTAAAATTCATAAGGCCTAGATAGGAGATGATCATCCTTAAATAGTAAAAGCCCGCATTTCCAACACACCTCCTTATCATTCATAGCTTGATAAATAAGTGGCAGAGTTAGGAGAGTTTTGGGACCATAACTAATATTGAGAATTTGCCTTGAATATTGTGATCATTCCTAGAATTCACTCATATCAAAATTAAAAGTAAAAAAAAAGATTTAAACCTCCCAAGTGGCGCAGCGGTCTAAGGCATTGCAGTGCTTGAGGCATCACTACATGCCTGGGTTTGATGCCAGGCTGTGTCACAGCTGGCCATGACCGGGAGACCCATGAGGCGGTGCACAATTGGCCCATCATCGTCCAGATAAGGGAAGGGTCTGGCCGGTAGGGATTTTCTTGTCCTATCGGGCACTAGCGACTCCTTGTGGCTGTCCGGGCGCCTGCAAGTTGACTTCGGTAGTCAGTTGAACGGTGTTTCCTCCGACACATTGGTGCAGCTGGCTTCCGGGTTAAGCGAGCGTGTGTTAAGAAGTGCAGTTTGGCGGGTCATGTTTTGGAGGACCAGCTTGGGCCAGCTTGGTTTGGCTTGGCTCAGTAGTGTGAAAAGCCCTCTAGAGAATGCTGTTTGTAATGGTGAGTCATAGTTGACTATCTAACCTGGGAGGCATCCCAAATGGCATCCTATTCTCTATATAGTGCACTACTTTTGACCGGGACCTATATGGCTCTGGTCAAAAGTAGTGCACTACGAAGAAAACAGGGTGCCATTTGGGACGCACAACTGGCAGTGAAGCTTGAGAACTCATCCTTCCAATCATTGCCTCATTTCTGACACATGAACGTGAAATCACGGCCTGTCACTGTACGTGTCTCGAAGTTCACCTAGCATTTTCCCCTTAATTATAACTGTCACTAACAATCAAACAATTCCCTCAGTGGAATGTCACTTCTCGTCCTGAATGGCACGGTAACTGTCCAATCTGGCTCATTTCCTTGCAAACAAAAATGCCACATTTCTGTCTCCAATCCTCACAATTCTGATGGGGATCAGGTGAAGGGGTTTCTTACTTCAGGTGTTGGATGGTATATGCTTAATTGAATGGGAAGAGAGAAAAAAAAGGTATGTTGTTGGAGTGTGTATTATGTGTGGCTGTGTGGATGTGTAGCTGTGGCAGTGGCTGCATCGCACGGCTAACCCTACTGTATTAGACTTGGCAGTGAAATCCAAATCTCTGGGAGTGATTTCTTGCAAAGCTGGCCCAAATGAAACCATCTTGTTTTGATCAAGGATTCTGGCTGCGATACCAGCAGTGGGAGCTGTGAGGACTTGGCAGTCGGTTAGCATCGCAGACTGTGGCACTCGTACAAAATACACAAATATTTCCACAGTAATTATGTGTCAAGTTAAACACGCAATTGAGGGCTTGGGCTGAATGTGTTGGAGGAGGTGGGGGGACTGGGGTGAGGGCACAGTGTTAGTTGGACGCCAGGGATTGAGTGAGACCCCTAGCAAGACAAATTAGGCCATCAGACTTTGATGGGGTTCAGAATTTTTGGCTACATCAACGTAATGGACCGCATTGTAATTGTGAACGCTCTATGGATTGAGTAACATCATGTGGTCTTGGCACGTTCCTTCTCAATGGAGAGAGGCTCTTCCAGTTCACAAGATTTCCAGTTCAACTTCAAAGGTTGGGTGGACAGCCAAAGGACTAAGTAATCGTGAGATCATTGACTTGTCTTTTTTGCGGTCCCCTGTTTTTACAGGCACATTTGTAAATCTACATTGGCACCAGTGCTCTACACTGAAATACGATCACTGTCTTGTTCCACAGTTCAACTAAGGCAGCTGGAATACGGAATGATAGAAAGTTAGAAAGATGGACTTCAGAACCACTGTGTTCTGACATATCAGTCAGAATAATAAAGGAATGAGACCACTGAGACTAATCCCACTTCCCTGTATATCTTTGTGTATATAAGAGATATTCTATCATAAAAGGAAACAAGTAACACATGACTTAAACTCAACTTTCAGTATCAACACAATAAGGATGACATAACAGCCATACTAATGGCCCAAGACAAATGACCATAAACTTAAACTTAAGGTAACCCCATAGATATATATCACTGATAAAGTATATTGTCTATGAGTAACCCCGTTGATAACGTATGAAGTCGCGACAAAGGGCCTCGATGTGTTGTGAAAAGTGTTGTGTCATTCCTAAGTAGCATTATATAGGCTTTATGTAGGCTCTATGATCTGAAGCTGTGCCCAGGAAGCTTTTCTCTCAGCTGTAAGTCTATGACGCACTCATTACACCGGCAGCTACAACTCTAATCCTCCTCTACTCTCTCTCCTCACTCAGATGGATCCGGCACTGTGACAACGCTCCTCGAAAAGAATACGCTCATTAGCAAAAAAACAGCCAACAGTAGATCTCCCCCTGTCTATTAGTGTTACATTTACTTCACATATGACAGTGATTCATCACAAATACTAGCTTGGATGGCGAATCCTGTCGCTTTACACTTCTATTTCTGCTGTGACAACCATTAAATCACCTGCCACAGCTACACTACACTAATGCCACTATACCTCGGATGTGGAACCTTTATACGGCTTCCTCATAGGCCCCGTACACACTCATGTTGTACAACTGGTGCAGAACGCATTTGATGCAATGGGTGGGATACAATTGATGTTTGTGATATGTTTGTGATCGGGAAAAAAATGCTGTTGTATCACAACCATTATAACAAATGTGTTGTACATCTGTTACTACTTCCAACAAATGCCTTACATGGACAGACTGACTGAGTTACGTCTTAAATTCTAGCAGAGAATATTACTAACAGAAAAATATATTTGTCAACTTTTATCTTCAATATCGTCAGAACAGAGATCTTAAAGTTAGCCTGATATGAGAGAACAGCTGATCAGAGAGGAGTTCAAGAGATTGTTGCCAAAGTGTCCTCAGATCCTCAACAGGTTCTACTGCTGCACCATCGAGAGCATCCTGACTGGTTGTGTAAACAATGTGAAATGGCTAGATAGTTAGCGGGGTGCGCACTAATAGCGTTTCAATCGGGGACGTCACTCGCGCTGAGACCTTGAAGTAGTTGTTCCCCTTGCTTTGCAAGGACCGCGGCTTTTGTGGAGCGATGGGTAACGATGCTTTGAGGGTGGCTATTGTTGATGTGTGCAGAGGGTCCCTGGTTTGAGCCCAGGTAGGGGTGAGGAAAGGGACGGAAGCTATATACTGCTACAGTTGCATAACTGCCTGCGGCCTCCGACCGCAAGGCACTACAGAGGGTAGTGTGTACGGTCCAGTACATCACTGGGGCCAAGCTTCCTGCCATCCAGGACCTATATACCAGGCGGTGTCAGAGGAAGGCCCTAAAAATTGTCAAAGACTCTAGCCACCCTAGTCATAGACTGTTCTCTCTGTTACCGCATGGCAAGCGGTACCGGAGCGCCAAGTCTTTGTCCAAGAGGCTTCTAAACAGCTTCTACCTCCAAGCCATAAGACTACTGAACATCTAATCAAATGACTCCCCAGACTATTTGCATTGCCCCCCCTATTTTACACTGCTGCTACTCTCTGTTACTATCTATGCATAGTTCACTTTAATAACTCTACCTACATGTACATATTACCTCAATTACCTCAACTAACCGGTGCCCCGCACATTGACTCTGTACCACTATTGTTATTTTACTGCTGCTCTATAATTATTTGTTACATTTATTTTATGTGTTTTTTTATCTTATTATTGCTTGTTTTCTTAATTACAATTTTTTTTCTTAAAAAAAACTGTGTTGTTGGTTAGGGCTTGTAAGTAAGCATTTCACTGTCAGGTGTTTGTATTCGGCACATGTGATAAATAAAATTTGATTTGAAGTGAAAAATAAACAAAAGTATGTGCTTGAGTACCACTGGAGCGCATATGGTACGCTGACATTCTGCTTTCACAGGCAGCCTCGAGCCTCTGTTCCCTCTGCCCCGTATGGTGTGGAATTTTGTATTTCCTGAGGTATTTGTCTCTTATTCTTGAAAAAAACATTGTCTGTTTTTGTTTTCCTCCTCCTTTTTGTGTTTCTTTCAAGAAATGGTATGGGAATTGAGAAACAGTAGGACCCACTCTATTTCTTATTTAAATGCTCACATTGTCTATGCCAAAACACTGATTTCTCTCATTCTGAATCTACATAAAGACCACCTTCCCAGGTGTCTGCTACAGATGGTGATAAAATGGTATTTGCCTTTTGAAGGCTGTTGTCTTGGGTTTCTTAAATCCATTATTTAGGATATCCTTGGCTAGATTTCTATTATTATGTATTTTCCTCAAACTTACTAAGTTCCTGGTTGAATTGTCCCTTGTCACAAAAATTGTGCTCTAGAAAGTTTAGTGCAAGGTATAAATTGTTTTTGAAGAGTAAATGGTAACTGTCTGGCTGAATATTCACCTAAATATTTTTTCTTTCACCCATTGAGCAACGTCAAAATGAATCATCGCTGTGATAGATGTTTAGACCAATGTTCTCAAGCCCTGTGAAGCCAACAGGAAGACCCTGAGACCCTCAAGAGGTCCTAGAAAAAGCAGAGGGATAACGAACATTTACAAAAACGACAGAATGCCATCAGTAAGCCCAGAATACCTAACATGATATGGAAGAGCACTGTTGGCACACTAACATGTTTTTGAAAAATTTAAATCAAAATGCAATTTCATCCTTGGGTGTCCACAATAAATGCATGTTTATGGCTATAGCACAGCGGTTCCCAAACTTGGGGTCAGGACACAGTGTTGGATCGCATGATCTATTAATGGGGTTGCGAGGGGAAAATAGAACAAATGTTTGTAATTTCATAAAATGCGATGCCTTGCATGCCTAGCAAATGCAATGCCTTGCATGTTGCAATGTTTAGAGGTTCGAATCCATTCAATTAGATCCGTAAGAATATACTTGGACCCTGTTCGTATGTGTTAGGAGGGCACGCCATAGCCTAAAAATGTATGTAAGCGTATACTAAATAACTTTTCAAATGGTTGAGGTCTCTGGAATTTCCTTACGCCAATTTGTGTCATGCAAACCTTTGCATAACCTTTGCTCTTTGAAATGTTGTAGCTGAATCACAGTGCACTTGTATTTTCCCAGAGTCTCAGGGCACCAAAAAAGAAAAGGTTGAGAACCCTAGGTCTTTATTACAGTCCAGATTTAGCCATGTCAATGCTCATCCATCTTAATCGTTTGGGGTAACAAAACGCATCCTAATTAGGCCTACAATCTTGTTCAATACTTTGAGTGTCTATGTGTGCTATCATTTTCATTGTGCAATTAAAAGCTACCAGTGTTAATGAACAACATCATCAGAGCAGCATATCACTTGTGAAAGATTTTCAAACCTATGTCTGCTTTAGGCCTACAAGTCAATCATTCAATCTGGCTGTCCACAGAAACTCCATGCTGGGAGTTTATGGGCTGTGGTGTATTAAATTATACCAGTAGGGGTCGCTTTAGCCGTACAATACTATGTTCCTTTATAGGTGTGAAAGGGCTGCCTTTTCACCCCTAAAAACAAACTTTCACCGGAGGCTTCTTGATCAACAATATTTTCCACACAAAAAGTGCAATTTTTCCTCACAATTTATCAACCTTTAAAGTAAAAGTAGCCTAACCTATAAATGTCACATTTTACTGAAATTAATGTTATTGACTATTCAAGTAAAATATTATTATCATCAGCCTACATGTGCACTTTTCAAACATACTCAAACTTTATGTAAAGATGTAATGAGCTGATCTGCATATTTTCAATTAATTGCTATTATTTTCAACACCAAACATGACCATAAATAGCAAAGCAATCGTTTTACCCTCAAATCCATGTAGCTTGTGCCATCCAGGTCTTGCAATGACATGTGGAGCTCTGATATCCTTTGAGCACACTAAACTGGTTTTTGGATGCAAGGGTATGCAAGGTTATTGTGAGTTACGGGTTGCAATTAGTTTAACAAAAAATATGTCTTCAAATGCGGCTATTTCTATGTAAATCCCGGTAGCCTACTAACGCTCTAATCTTTTAAACAATTAATAAGGCTGGCTCGTGTATGGTGACGCGCGCGGGTCAGGGTCAAGGTGTTACTCAAATTTCGTTTCATTTGCACAAAGACAGACAGACGCCCGCCCTAATGATAGTCAATATTGTTAATGACAAAGAAAGGATCCTTTTAGGACACAGACGTCCTTAAAGTTGTCTGTCTCTGCTTAAACTCGCAAATGTGGAGAGCTAGGGTGTTTTTGCAATGCAGCAATCTGCTGATTTGTAATTTAAGATACAGTAGGCTACTTTGAAAAGGTAAACTTGAAGGACTCGGTCATTTAGCAGTTTACCTGTGTAATCTGAGTGGCTGAGTTTGTGCCTTGCGATTTCCAGTCGAGAGGGGAGAAAATACAGACTATTTTTTTTCTCCTTGTTTAGCATTAAGCAGTTTACAGAAAATTGACTGAGGTGCATCTGTCTATTCTATATTAAGCCATTCCTATCAAAACAACGCAGGGTAATGTATTTAAATACAAGTCCTATTATTTTTATTGTTATTTTGCATTTTCTCATTCCCTGCCTCGCATCTTTGGCCACCAGATGTGTCTCCACATTGAATAATTATTTCTCCTCCCCAGAGTCAAATAAATGCAATCAATATGAGTATTGCTCTCAGGCCTTGAAATATTACATTAATGTTCCATGTGGTGACATTTTAGCTGGAATTTTCAAATACATCATGAAGGCTCAAATTAATATTTATCAGCGAGAGGCTTTTATGCTTTGCAAAACAGTATTAGCGTGAACTCGAATAATCTCGTCCTATAGTCTGAGCATGGTAGAAATGGCATTTAGGCCTACCGTTAATGTATTTTAAGCTTTAACAGCTCTATGTGTACGTTTTTGGATATTCTCAATGCTATTGCTGCATATGCATAGCCTATTAGTTGCAGAGGATTCAGTTTCTTATTGCTGTAATTTAGCCTATATTTCTTCCAATAAAAATGGTTTGTTATCCTCAAAATGATAATTCATTTGCTGACATTGTTTGTAGATATTGTATGAGTAATTCTATAAGAAACTTAGGCTACTTCTTGAATAACAGACACCAGTTTGTGCTTGTGATTCCAGAAATCTTTGAATATTTAACATCACATAGATGAGCGGGTCTCACTAGAGTGAGGGGAGGGGGACTGTGATGATAGGGGGAAGGTGATAGCCCATGTCAGGGGACGCGCCGTTGAGAATTATTTATTCAAGTATGTTAAACTATTTGTCCTTCCTATCCTTGCTGATCAGTGCAGAAAAGCGCAGGAAATTCAAAAAAGATCAATTTCTCGATATGTACTTGAACTCTCAAGATAAAGGCAGATCCACAACACAATGCTCTTGCACACCACTCAGCAAAGACATTTGATGAAAATTGTGTTTTACGCACGGTTCCTTTACAAGGCATCGCAAGAATCATGCTGTCAATCTAAGGAAATTGTTATGCATCCTTCACCTCAAGGAATTGCATTCTATCGTTTATTGATCTGTTTTAAATTATTCTTGTCATTGAACCCAAATTTATTCTACCATTGATCTTACAGGGAAAATATGAAACGATTTTGGGTTGCTCTTTGGTGACCCCCAGGTCAAGGAGATTTTAACATTGGTCTTATTGAGCGTAGCATATGTAGCCTCTCTTAACTGAAGCTGTGTTTATGCGCTCCCACCTTTCCCGCGCTGCCTGCACGAACGCACAAAACATCCCTTAGGACGTTAAAACAAGAAAGTCCAGCGAATCCCTACAAAAACTTGTATGGGAAGGAAATGTAGCTGTCTATGGGTCATTTTTGCTTATACCCCCTCTTATTATTCCCACTGGCATCGAACTGCTGTCCTCCCCAGACAATTGCAGGACTAGAAAGGGGATTCGAAGGTGCGTTTGGAGAAATTGATCAGGCAACTACTTGTCTGTGCTGCCCACTTACTTAGCAGTCCCCTATATTGTCTCTATAAACTAAAGTGTGGTAGGCCTATGTGTTAGGCCTATTATGAATGCGTTCACTGTGCTTTCATATCACCCAAAATCCCTAGGAAAACTATACATAAAATAAAACATGACTTTGTCAGGTTATGTGGCTATGCAATAGGTTTTGTGTGATGCTGGGTGTAAACTTGTATTTTTACGATGTGTAATGTGGAGATTAAACCCACTCTCTTTGCCGCTGAGGAAGTACCCCCTCTCAAAGGCAAGGCATGAATTACATTGTGAATATATCCCGTTGATATATTGATTGAGTGGTTAGAAACGGTGTCAGAGTCCACCAAGTGTGTGGAAGTCAATAGCCTGACAACATACAGTATGTGCTCCACAGTAGCTATACAATGATATTGGGTCATTTTTGCATTTTCCCCAGTAATGGTTAAGGTTAGGATTAGGGGAGGTGAAGCTGATCCTAGATCTGTATCTATGGAGCGAGCCTTGCTGCAATAAAGCAGCATCTCTGTGCCTCTAAGAGCTTGTACACTGAGCCAGGTGTTGCGGTAACAGAGTTCCCCCGTGGCCTACTGATGAAGAACATCTGGAGTGCTTCTGTTCCGCCACTTCTTTCCTGTCCCCGATATGACCAGGCGATGTAGCTAACAGTGCGATGCATGTCGACACATGGCTCCAAGGTCCCTTGACAGGGTATGAAGTGCTCCAATAGTCATACCTGGCAATGCTGCCCTGTTGACATTGTGCACCGGGTTTCCATATGTGTGGGACTGGTGTCAGGTGCTGGGGCTCAGAGCCTATTTCAGTGAGGAAATCTCAGGGATGCTCTTGGAACTGTTTCAGGTCCAAATGGACATCAGACGCAGAAGTAAGAAAGAAGCTGGAATGACCCGTATTCATAAAGCATCTCCCTTAAATGACAGTTGTTGTGAAGAGAAAATACCTCAAGAACAGTGGCGGTTGGTGCCGTTTAAGATTAGGGAGTACAATGTTTTTTTATGAGCACGGCCTTATTTCTATTACAGCATATTGGACGACTGTCATTCATATTCAATTCAACCCAGCTCAATGTAGCCTGGGGCGGCAGGTAACCTAGTGAATAGAGTGTTGGACTAGTAAAAAAAAGATTGCAAGATTGAATTCAAGAGCTGACAAAGTAAAAATCTGTCGTTCTGCTCCTGAACAAGGCAGTTAACCCACTGTTCCTAGGCCATCATTGAAAATAAGAATTTGTTCTTAACTGACTTGCCTAGTAAAATCAAAAAATGTAACATCAATAGGTGTAGGCTACTACATGATACTCAGATTTTCCCTATAACCATCATGAGGTTGCTACAACCCCAGCGGAAATCTAATTAGCCTAATACAAAAACCCAAAAGTTGACAGAGCTAGAGCAGTGTTTATCAGACCATGAGACATCCCGAAAATCAGTCTTCCACAAGCGTCTTGGGACTCATCATTTTTATCAAATACTAGTTTCATATATTTTTTTATGACACATCAAGGGGTCTTAAAATTCAAAATCAAATTGCAAAATTATCATTGGTATGAACTTCTTAAAACAATTATATTTAGCTTAGTAGAACTTACACAATAATTATGACCGGTGGACGTCTTCCAACCTATCAGAGATCTTGCAGCATGAACTGACATGTTGTCCACCCAATCAAAGGATCAGAAAATTAATCTAGTACTGAAAGCATCAACTACAGCTAGCTAGCACTGCAGTGCATAAAATGTGGTGAGAAGTTGACATAAAGAGTGAGAAAGTCAAATGTTCAAAAGTTTTGAATAAATGTATAAATGAAGCAAGAGAGACAGAGAGAGATATTTAGTTGTATTTTTTAAACTTTCACTTTCATTTAGCTAGCAATTGCAGCTAGCTAGTTTAGCCTACTCAAACACTCGGCTCAAACAGAGAGGGATGCTACACTATGTATACAAAAGTATGTTGAAACCCCTTGAAATTAAGGGATTCGATTATTTCAGCCACACCCGTTGCTGACATGTGTATAAAACTAAGCACACAGCCATGCAATCTCCATAGACAAACATTGACAGTAGAATGGCTTTACTGAAGAGCTCAGTGACTTTCAACGTGGCACCGTCATAGGATGCCACATTTCCAACAAGTCAGCACAATAACTGTTCGTTGGGAGCTTAATGAAATGGGTTTCCAGGGCCAAACAGCCACACACAAGCCTAAGATCACAATGCACAATGCCAAGCGTCGGCTGGAGTGGTGTAAAGCTCGCCGCCTTTGGACTCTGTGGTGTAGTGGAAACGCGTTCTCTGGAGTGATGAATCACGCTTCACCATCTGGCAGTCCGACGGACGTATCTGGATTTGGCGGATGCCAGGAGAACGCTACCTGCCCGAATGCATAGTGCCAACTGTAAAGTTTGTTGGAGGAGGAATAATGGTCTGGGGCTGTTGTTCATAGTTAGGGCTGGGCCCCTTTGTTCTAGTTAGGACTGTTACGGCGATATTACCGCCAAACCGGTGGTGAGGTGTCATGACAGCAGTCAAATTCCACGTGACCGTTTTGTCACGGTAATTAGGCTTCTCTAAGCTCTGCTGCTGCTGATGATCATTAATAGACTACCAAACTTGCTAACCACCTGGTATTCAGTACTCTATTGTCCCTCTAATCACTCTGACATCAATGCAAATGTAATCGAAAAGCTAATCAAACACTTCATAAGAAGGCTATAGGCTATGCAATTCTGTGAGAAGATAGAGTGATAGCTTCTATTAAAAAGAGGAGGTTCCCATCAGCTTTCTATAGGCTAGGCCTACTATATTTTATTTCTCAACTTTCCTAATACTAAGCACATTGCTTCTCTTTACAACAGGAGTATAGCCTACCTGGCTGGCATGAAAATGAACCACGGGAAAAGCGTCATCCATTCGCTATTTAAGTGCATAGATTGCATATTTTTCCCCCCGCATTCAAGTTATTCTTTTTTTTTCAATATGCGCCTCGGAACTGTATAAGGACAAATATGTCTGTCTTCACTTGTAGCCTGTGAGAAAGACCCGATCACGTGACGGAGAGCCATCTGAGTGAGAGGTGCTTTGAGCATGCAGCCAGGAAAAGGAAATTATGATTATTATATTCAGCCCAAGGGCACAACGGCCACTGGCCGCAAAAAGCATGATTTTTTTAGGGGGCATTATGGCCACACAAAGGGGATACCGTCTGGAAATTTGAGGCATTATCAAGTGCTTGTCGAATTGTGAATGAGAGTGTCACTTTCTGACCTTAGTTCTTTGGTTATGTCTTTGTTGAGTATGGTCAGGACGTGAGTTGGGTGGGTTGTCTATGTTCCTTTTTCTAAGATTTGGGATTTCTGTGTTTGGCCTGGTATGGTTTTCAATCAGAGGCAGCTGTATATCGTTGTCCCTGATTGAGAATCATACTTAGGTAGCCTGGTTTCACTTTTGAGTGGTGGGTGATTATTTTCCGTGTCAGTGTTTTTGCCACACGGGACTGTTTCGTTTGTTTAGTTCTTTCACTTTGTTATGTTGTATTTTGTAGTGTTCAGTTGTACATATTAAAATGGACACTTACCACGCTGCAAATTGGTCCGATATCTCCTACTCCTCGTCGGAAGAAGAAGACGAGCGTTACAGAAGCACCCACCACCAAAGGACAAAGCAGCGTGGTAATGGGCAGCAGCAGCGATCTCAGGACTCCTGGACATGGGAGGAGATTCTGGACCCTGGGCACAGGCTGGAGAGTACCGCCACCCCAAGGCAGAGCTGGAGGCAGCGAAAGCCGAGAGGCGGTGGTATGAGGAGGCAGCACGGCAGAGCGGTTGGAAGCCAAGAGGCAGCCCCAAAAAATTTATTGGGGGGGTCACACGGGGAGTGTGGCTAAGTCAGGTTGGAAACCTGCGCCAACTCCCCTTGCTTACCGTGGAGAGAGAGGGACCGGGCAGGCACCGTGTTATGCCATGAGGCGCACGGTGTCCCCGGTGCGCAGGCATAGGCCGGTGCGGTACATAGCAGCACCTCGTATCGGCCGGGCTAGAGTGGGCATTGAGCCAGGTGCCATGAAGCCGGCTCAGCGCATCTGGTCTCCAGTGCCAGGTAGGGTTGGCGCAGAGCTCGAGAGCTCGAGAGCTCCAGTGCGCCTTCACCGTCTGGTCTATCCGATACCGCCTCCACGCTCCAGCCCTCCGGTGGCAGCCCCCCGCACCGGGTTGTCTCTCCGTCTCCTCCCTACAGGTGCTCCCGCCTGTCCAGTGCTGCCAGAGTCTTCCTCCTGCTCAGCGCTGCCAGAGTCTTCCTCCTGCCCAGCTCTACCAGAGTCTCCCGTCTGTCCTGAGCTGCCAGAGTCTCCCGTCTGTCATGAGCTGCCAGAGTCTCCCGTATGTCCTGAGCTGCCAGAGACGTCCGTCTGTCCTGAGCTGCCAGAGTCGCCCGTCTGTCCTGAGCTGCCAGAGTCGCCCGTCTGTCAGGAGCTGCCAGAGCCGCCCGCCAGTCAGGAGCTGCCAGAGCCTCCCGCCAGTCAGGAGCTGCCAGAGCCTCCCGCCAGTCAGGAGCTGCCAGAACCGCCGGTCAGTCAGGAGCTGCCAGAGCCGCCTGTCAGTCAGGAGCTGCCAGAGCCGCTCGTCAGCCAGGAGCTGCCGGAATCGCCCTTCACTCCGGAGCTGCCGGAGTCTCCCGCCTGTCCGGTGCTGCCGGAATCTCCCGTTCGTCCGGTGCTGCCGGATCCTACCGTCCATTTGGGACCCCTTGCTTGACAATCACCAGCTGACAAAATTTCATGACCACCACAGCCCTAGTTCCAGCATACAATGACATTCTAGACGATTCTGTGCTTCCAACTTCGTGGCAACAGTTCGGGGAAGGCCTTTCCTGTGAAATGATTTGTCAAGATCGGTGTGGAAGAACTTGACTTGCCCTGACTTCAACCCCATCAAACACCTTTGGGATGAATTGGAACGCCGACTGCAAATCAGGCCTAATCGCCCAACATCAGTGCCAGACCTCACAAATGCTCTTGTGGCTGAATGAGACAAAGTCCCCGCAGCAATGTTCCAACATGTAGTAGAAAGCCTTTCCATAAGAGTGGAGGCTGTTGTAGCAGCAAATAGGGGACCAACTCCATATTAATGCCCATGATTTTGGAATGAGATGTTTGACGAGCAGGTGTCCACATACTTTTGGTCATGTAGTGTACAAACAGCATGATAATTTTGCTCATTAATTTCTTCTCACATCTACGCACACTCCTCTCACATTTACCCTTTGCTTGTAGACTTCAGTGCACAACACATCAGCTGTCTGTGACCAGGCAAAAAACACTTACAAGCCAAACCTTCATATCATAACCTCTACACACAGCCTACATTGTTGTCAACATATTAGCTAACGTCATAGTCAACATAGCTACTAGAACTAATGCATTAGCAAACCCGCTACAATCATGCAGTACAGTGTACAGTCAGCAAGCAGTTTAGCAGTTACACTGCCGGGCCCCAGGTGGCAATAAATTAATAAAACCAAAAGCTTACCTTCACTTGGAAGACTTCTAGTGTTGGATAGCCATAGCCAACTAGTTAACTAGCTAGCTGCATTTGCTAGCTAAGTAAGTGAAAGGGAAAAAATACAACAAAATATAGCTAGCGCTCTCTCGCTCTCTATTGCGTCTTCTTCACTTTTGAAGAAATTAATTTGGAAGAAATGAAAACTGTTCAACAATTGTTTTCTTCCTCTTTGTGTCAACTACTCACCACATGTTATTCACTGCAGTGTTAGCTAGCTGTAGCTTATGCTTTCAGCACTAGATTCAATCTCTGATCCTTTGATTCGGTGAACAATATTTCAGTTCATGCTGCAAGAGCTCTGATAGGTTGAGAGGACATCTTATGGAAGTTGTCATAATAATTAATGTACCCACTGGAGGACGGAAACTATCTTTCCTCCGGCTACACCATGGCGCTACCATACAGAGTGCTGTTGAGGCTACTGTAGACCTTCATTACAAAACAGTGTGTTTTAATAAATTATTTGGTGACATATGAATATATTTAGTAAAGTTTTAATGTTTCATTATTTTTATTTTCATGAAATTCACCGAAGAAGGTGGTCCTCCCCTTCCTCCCCCGAGGAGCTTCCACTGTTCAAGAATACCTCAAGACAGTTACAAGGAGACCATTTTGGTATGGATTGTTAGATTAGGTTACGTGTTGGCTTTCTTTCTTTGCTAGAATTGCTTTTTGACAAGAGTGAAACATCAAGATCTAAGACAAAAAATTGAACTCTCCCTTTAATGCTCTCTCTTAGCTGCCATTCTAAGCAGCTGAGGTTATAAAAGGGTTAAATTTCTTGGAAGCTTGTCCTGCATGCTACCCAATTGAATGACAAGCACTGTGGCTCCAAAACAGCCTGTGCAGAAATAAAACAATATATAGAAATGCACAATAGTGGGATTTAATTTTCCTACTACCATCCATTTATATAATACATCAAATGAAGCCCAAATTAATTTGTACCCAGGCTCTAAAGTAACAATATAATCTCAGTGCTGTAGCACAGTTGCAAATGGATTTCTGTCTCTTGTAATTTTATAAGAAACACTCTGGGGGTCACCTTAAAAGATGTCGCTATTTTTTAAAGCCAAAACTATCCTGTGGCCTGT
This sequence comes from Oncorhynchus masou masou, assembly GCF_036934945.1. NCBI lineage: Eukaryota > Metazoa > Chordata > Actinopteri > Salmoniformes > Salmonidae > Oncorhynchus > Oncorhynchus masou. Next base: position 29,159,586 of record NC_088229.1, read on the forward strand.
CAGCAGAAGGAATGTCGGCGATGCAATCTGTTTTGTGCCATCGATTTGTCTGGTATTGCGTCTTGTCACATGGTCGGGCTGTTAGGTCCACTGGTATTGGCAGAGATGACTAATTTTATACCCAGATGACCATAATAAAGTTGGAGTATCTGCTTACTTGTGCTCAATCTAGTCCTTTCGAACTTCCTGACTGGTGCAGAATGATTTGAACCCTGCTAAATGTTAAAGGAACTACATTACATAGCACAGCATTAATGGAGGAGATGGGCTCAGCAGAATATGATGATCTTTCTATTAGTAGGCCTATCCCCTGGTATGCATTTAAATTTAAATTTTAGTTATTTAGCAGACACTCTTATCCAGAGTGACTTAGATGAGCCATTAGGGGTTATGTGCCTTGCTCAAGGACACATCAACAGATTTTTCACCTCGTCAGCTCAGGGATTCAAACCAGCGACCTTTCGGTTACTGGCCCTGGTCTCTTAACCTCTAGGCTATCTGCCACCTAGCCCAATGCACACTAATGAGTAAATTTGCTATTTAACGAAACTGATAGCCTCTGCCTTTTCTATTAGATAACTACAGCTTCTCGCACATGATGCTGTCAACATAAAAAGTTTGTTCATGTAGAATGCATATTCAGAGTGTAATTTATAGGGAGCAATATAAAGGCATACATGGTCAAATAATTGTAAGACCGAAGAAAAAGTTGATGGTTGACCCCATCCAAAAAAGCTACTTTTGGTCAAAACGGGTAAAGCATATATATGTATTTTGCTCTATGTGTGCCTGCCTATATACACTCACACACACACACACACACACACACACGCACGCACGCACGCACGCACGCACGCACGCACACGCACACGCACACGCACACGCACACGCACACACACACACACACACACACACACACACACACACACACACACACACACACACACACACACACACACACACACACACACACACACACACACACACATCTAGGATTATAAAACACAAAAAGTGATACACAAGCATGAAAAGGTCAGAAACTTTTTTCCCATTTCTAAATGGGACAATCATCTGACACTGTGCGTCACCCAGCACCTGTCAGGCTATCCCTCAGTACTGAGAGCTCCCCCACTGCCATAATATATTGCCCCTTATACTACAAATCCACTCAGCATTTTCCAAAATCTTTCATACGTCACATGATCTTACCCAAATACCCAGAGGGCCATAACTCAGTACACAACCCCCCCTTCCTGGACCACCCCGTTTTGCCTCCTTTTGGGAGCAAAGCTCACTATTTAACCTTTGTGGAATGGAGGAAGCTCATGTATTTATTTTTTCAAACAACAACAAAAGACTCTTGTCATTCGTAGAGGTCACTTTGGATATACAATGCGCCATGATTTAAGGTGTGTTTTAAGGAACACAGGCGGTTCAGACCGAGTAGCTGCCAGAAAGGGCAGTTTGGGGACATTGTGTTCATGATGTAGCCTAAAATAGAGAGGTAGTTCAAGAAGAAATGCCCCTCCAACCCCTCATATGATAGTCCAAATCACCACATCCTCCCTCAACTCGTTGCCCACCAAGCAACCCGATCAGATGGCTTGTTAATTTCCTCATTTCAGAGTTTTATGGATTTTCCAGTTGCTGCTCTGTTCATAAACAAGCATTTCAGCTGACCCCCCCCCCCCCTCTCCCCGTGCCTCTTTGGACGTCAGCGTTTTCTCTGAAGGAGGAATCTCGAGCCCTGAAAGTTTATAAATAAGCCTTCTATCAAGTTCCACAACAGGTGTGACCTCTCCGTGTCCTAAAACTGAACACTTTCAGTGTGTGCTATCTCAAAAGCGGGCAAAGGGATCAACTATTTACTGCCATAATACATAGAAACATTGTTCAGGCACTGAGGTCACCTAAAATACACTGCACGTGCATTAGGTTGTTTTAGAAATAAAGTTGCCCTTTTGCAAGAGCCTGCCTTTTTTTGCGAGAGCCTGCCCTCTAAATTTTTGACACAGTATTAGAACGCTATGCCAACATAGCAGCTGTAGCAGAGACAGACAGTCATGTAGAGTTCTGTCCCTACCAGGGGAGTTTGGGATATTCTACTGAGCTTTCAAGGATACTCCTATATCAGTTGATATATCAGTTGATATAGGCCCAATAGCCCTCATCACAACAAAATGTACAGAACTCAGCCCATGTCTCTTCAATGAACAACCAATCACACAATGTGTGGAAGTAGGATAGTGGGTCAGGACAGTTTGTGCCGTACCGCCTTCTTTTCAACAACCACATTACACATTTTGCAAGAACTTAAATTAGCTTTGGTTAAAGTCAAACATTTGATTAGATAATACAATGGTGTTACATAAAGTGTCATTATGGTGGATCATCATTTATTATCTGTCCTGAAAATGTTGGTGAACAAAGTTATTGTATGTCAAATGATGTTGACATGTACTGTCATTAACCCCTAGAAGATGGAGTCCAGTTTCTTTCAAGTTTTTTTAACGTAAGTAACTTCAATGGAACCTTCTCCTGATGGTTACACTTAGCCTGCCTCTAGGGGGTGGTGCATGGCCTATACACTGTAGACCTGGGTGATTTGGTAAGCATTCATTTGGTGCCTTAAAAATTTAAACCGAGTTTGTTTGTAAATATAAACTGAGAAACAAGGGATTATGCGTAATGTTGGGTAAAATGTGCTCCTCCATGTTACTCCCATGTCCTTAAATGTTCCTTGTCTCTGTCCCTAACCGGTGTCAACTGAGAGCTGGCTTTTTGAACGGGGAGCAGGTGAGCAAAGAATGAAAGCTTGCTGGATTACTTTACATTATTCAGATGTCTCCATTGCACCTCATGATGACTTGATGAGACATGCCAAATAGTGACCTCTCCCCCAATATGCATACAAGCGCACCCACACGTACACACAAACACACTCACGCACGCTTGCACACGCACGCGCAAAAGCACACACAAACACACATGCACCTGAGTGTGCAAATGCACATGTATACAACCACAACAACAACAACAACAACAATATGACCTTACATTCATCCCTGTTGATTGAGTCAAGCCACGGAGGGATGCTAGATCTGGGTCAACCTGTACGGGCTCAACACCAGCGGGTAATAAAGCTAGTCAAGTTTAATGTGTATGTGGCTCTTGTCACAGATAAGCAGCTGAAACAGCTATTGGTGTAGGAGTGGGAAAGATAGAGGCAAACAAGTGCAAGAGGCACAGAGTACCCTTTGTCCCAGCCCTCGACATTAAAGAGTGTCAAAAGCTAATAAATATTTCAGAATTAGGTGTGTGTCAGGGGCAGGGCCCACTCTATCGGCCGTCTGCTCTCTTTACTCTCCGAGGGGGAACAGGTGCAGGCGCATGAAAGAAGATTTCATTTCTAAAATAGCATTTAGCATTTTAGCCCTTCTGGAGACCCTCTCTGGGAGAAATGATCATGTAATCATACACCGAGCTGGCTGAAAACTTCTATAGTTGATCCTCAGAGACATATGGTGGCTTAAGCAGAGAGGGGGAGAGTAGGAGAGCAGTAGGAGGAACGGTTGAGGGGGATAAAAAAAAAGGATTAGGACATTTTTTTTCTTCAAAGATGAGAAGCACATTTCAGGCAACATTGCGTAAATGACGTCTATGTTTCATAAGTTTGAACATCAAAGAACAGCGCAGTAGAGCTTAGTAGAGTACAGCACAGCACAGAGCTGTACAGTAGAGTAGAGTAGAGTAGAGTAGAGTAGAGTATAGTAGAGTAGAGTAGAGTAGAGTTTAGTACAGTACAGTACAGTAAAGTAAAGTACAAACATAGTGTACTCAACTCTAGTATGCTCTACTGAACTGTATAGTGAAATAGACTCTATTCAACTTTTTAAAAACTTTACTGCACTGTAATCTATAGTGCTTAGCAAACTTTTGAAAAAAAGGTATTTGACCATAGACAACGTTTTTTACAGAAAACAAATTAACAACAAACTTTCAGCATGCTTATTGGGAAAGTCAGTCAACATGCTCGGCACTGATACTAATGACTGATGATTGGCTGAAAGAAATTGATAGCTTTTGATATCATTGATCATTGATCATAACCTATTGATGAAAAAACACAGGTGTTATGGATTTGCATGTCTTATCATGGATTGAGAGTAAACTATTTAATAGAACACAGAGTGTTTTCTCTAATGGAAATTCAGAGTGTGGTATGTGTGGTAAAGTGTGGTAAAGCCTGTGTGTGTATGTACACTGACGACCGAACAGTATACATGTCGGCTATGACAGTAAAATAAATAACTGACCCCCTTAACATAGAGCTCCAGTCAGTTTTACACTGGGTAACAAGCTGGTGCTAAATATCTCAAAAACGAAAAGCATTGTTTTTGGGACAAATCACTTGTGCAACGCTAAACTTCATTTAGATCTATTATTGAATAATGTGGCGAAACACATAGACTCAATGGCTGCTAAAATTGGAAGAGGTCTATCCACGATAAGGTGTTGGTCTGCTCTCTTGACATCTAAGTCGACCAGACAGGTCCTACAGGCCCTAGTTTTGTTGCACCTGGACTACTGCCCAGTTGTGTGGTCATCATGTGCGGCAAAGACGGACATAGATAAATTGTAGTTGGTCCAGAACAGAGCAGCACGTGTTGCACTTAATGTACACAGAGGGTGAATTTCAGTTACATGCATTTCAGTCTCTCCTGGCTCAAAGTTGAGGAGAGATTGACTGCAGCACTATTGGTCTTTGTGCGAGGTGTTGATGTGTTGAAGGTACCAAACTGTCTGTTCAAGCAGTTGGCACACAGTTCGTACACTCATCGGTACTGCACAAGACATGCAATTAGAGGTCCCTTCACAGTCCCCAGGTCCAGAACAGAGGCTGGGAAACACACAGTATTAAATAGAGCCATGACTACATGGAACTCTCTGCCACCCCAGGTTACTCAAGCTAGTAATAAAATCAGATTCAAAAAAACATAAAAAGAACACCTTACGGCACACCAGGGACTGTGAAGAGATGCAGACATTTTTATATACTTTGAATTGTAATTTGCATTGTATTATGTATTGTATTATGCAGGTGGGTGGCCTTTCACGAGCCTTGGCTTGTGTGAGCAGGAACGGCTCATAGGGCAGGAGCTATCTCCTGTTTCTGAAGCGTGACGCAGAGGCAGGAGATGATGTAGTATTATGTAGTGTTATGTATATTATGTGTATTATGTATACTATGTATTTTATGTATTTTGTTGTTTTGTTTCCTGTTTGGACCCCAGGAATAGTAGCCTCTGCATTGGCAGCGGTTAATATGAGATCTCAACAAACACTACTGTTACTATTGTACTCTACTGTACTGTGCTGTACTGAATTATACTATATTCAAAGGGAGAGAGGGTTGTTCAGACTGTTTTCACACTTTCTTTCACCACCAGACGACAGAAAGAGAATGAATACAGTTATGAGAACATATGAATATGCCAGCGGAAGATAGGACTGCAGGTGTTTGGTAACAGAATGACGGCACAAACAGCACAAACCGTCATTCTGTTACCAAACTTTGCATCTGCTCTGTTCTTCAACTAAATGTGTTCATGTAAAATGTTCAGTGGAAATTGTTAAAAGTAGTCCTTGTGCATACATAGAGTTTTATGGTTTGTTTAACTTTGCAATCGTTGGTTTTTGTTTGACATGCATTTTAAAGTGAAAAATTGGAGTCTCAGTTTCACTCTGTTATCGTGGAACTGCCCATATGGCAAACACTTCAGCCATCACTGAAAGCAAATACACCCTTCCTGATATTTTACAGTAGGCAGGTTTTAAAGCACGTGAATATATTTAAAATATCTAATATACATGCTAGATTGATAGGCTTATTTTACAAATCGGAGGACCATTTGTCTTGGACCCACTCCACTTCAATCCAGTCAGTCCAATTTAAAGGGGCTATACATAACTTTTACCTCTGGGGGTGCCCTTGAGCCTAAACGGGTCCCCTAAATGGACAGAAATATTGTCCAGAAATGACCTCAATAGAAAGAGAGGGACAGGCAGCTTTAAGCAATGCAGTATGTGCCACTAAAATGAGACAATCTAGATACAACAGGGCCAGGGGTCTTCAGTACCTTTTGCAAAGAGAGGGTTGCGTACATCAAGACAACAAAATAGTTATGTGGTCTCTTGCTCTATCCTGCTTTGCGAATTAAAGTGTTGTGGTATTAAGACTAATATCTTTGACATTGTCTTGTGATGGCTCTGTTTAGAGGGCTCTGTTTATTTTCATCATTAGAGGAGTGTGCTGTCTCTTGAACAAGCGGGTCGAGCTTGCACTCGCGAGCCTCTGCGTCTTGTTTTTGAGTTTTTCCATTCGAGTCATCAAATGCTGCTCGCACATAATGAGAGATGTGGCAATTAATTTTCTTTTAATCAAGGTCGAAATGAAGTAAATTGGTGCAGCCCGGCGAGCCCTCATTTTCTATTTTTTGCAGTGATGCAAAACAAATAGGATAAAATTATGGCCCTCCTCACCTTCTGTAATTATAAAGCGTGAACGATCAGAGGGAGATGATATGTGATATACACTACCTCCAACTCTCCCTCTCTCCCCCAGAGATCAGATTTCAGCTCTTTTGAAACAGATGACCATGTTTTCCTTCCTTGCTTCCCTAATTCGTCTGTTCTTTTCTCCCTCTGCTTCGGTTACAGACAGAGGGAGCAGCTCAACATGACATTGACTGCTGTGTTGTTCTAATGCCTTTCAAATCTTATTAAAGGCCCAATGCAGCCATTTTTATATCAATATCAAATAATTTCTGCGTAAGAATTAAGTACCCTGCTGTAATAGTTTTCCATTGAAATGGGCAAAAATGGCTTTTTACCCCCCCCACCTCCAATTCTCAAGCAAGAACTTTGCTAGGGATGTCTGGGAGTGGTCTGAGTGGGGAGGGCAAAACTGAAAACTAGCTGTTATTGGCAGAGAGGTTTGGAACTCTCTTTGTTATTGGTCTATTAACATGGTTCCAATATGTATTGGACATTCTCCCTTTTTCTTGGATCTTTGTCCAGCTATGTGAAAAGTTTGGATGTGTGTAAAACCACTACAGAGTCTGCGTTGTTTTAATATAATATGCTCACGGGAAGCAATTATGGTGCCTGTAAGTATATTTAGTCATAGCCTATTTAAAACAAGTTGTTTAGTTTTTGTTTAGAATTTGATTCGAAAAATTCGCTCTCTTTTTAGTGAATTTGCTTATTGACAACATTTGACATGTCCATGCTCAGCCATAATGTAATTTACAGTAGGCCTAGCCCCTATAGTGTGAATGCTATGTATATATTTCCACATTGAATGCATGAAATTACTTAGAACAATGTGGATTGCAAACAGGTTCAAGTTAACATATTTAGGAAAGACGAGATAGGTCTAAATGTTTTTATTTTGTTTTTGTAAGATATTTAAACTATAATGGACTAACATTGGAATTGGAATTGATTCCAAAGCAATACATAAAAGACCGTAAATACACAACTTGAAGCAACCACATATTTAGCCATGGAGCACGTTCTGATTGGCCAGTGAGGGGCCAAGCCTGGATACACCCACAACTTGATTATTCATCAAAACCAAAGCAACTGCACTGATAATTGTGCTTGTGAAAATAGCAAAAATATTTCTGACACTCCCCCAAACCTCTCGCGCTACCGCCCAGCAGTTAGATGGACTATTGCGTTAGGTTTGTTCAACTAGAACCCTTAGTTTCATCAGAAAAAAGGTTTGATGATGTAATCTTTGTTTAGTGTCTTTTTGACTCTATTAAAGAAAATAATGCTTTTGAGACATGGGACTTTTGCCTCTGTTGTTTGTTCAGGGTTTTGATTTTGTGATACTGTAATGCTCAAAGAGGGCCCCACAACTCCATTTCCTCTTGGAAGTGATTGAGGAAGTAACCACCTACCTCTTATTGTCCACTAGTTAAGAATGTAAGTACTGTAAATTGAGAAAACACATTGCCACGGACAAAAGTACCAAAACATTACATTTAACATGTGCATTGTTTCCTTTCACCTGTTTTCACGCTTTAGAGAAGCACTGTTCAAGGCTGCATTTTTAACAGAGACCGTCATTTTTCAGCGTTGTTGTGAGAACTGTGCGAAAATCCCAAAAGTTTTCATAGTGAGAGTAACTCTCTGGCTAAGGAATCCACAGCTCCTGCCCTCTGTTGCTCATGTTGCGTGCATCTGTCACACCAAATGTGTCTTGGCGCAGCCTTAACCATGAGGTGGATGTGCAGTGTTGAAATGCATATAACAAAAACATATACAAAGGCTTCATAGAGCATTAGCTCTTAAGTCAGCACTGTTAGGTGGATCCGGCAACAGCTGTCCAATCTGTTATTCCCTTACCCCTCCCCAATATCCCCCATCACCTTTCAAAAATGCTCCCTGTTTACCATACATAGGCAGCTGCCACCGCTGTTAACTTCCAGAAGACAGCCGCCTGCTAGAGGACATTTGTACATGTCTTTATCTAATTAAGGTGAATGCCAGTTCCCTGGCCTCCCATGCAATGTGACTGGAAATAACAGTCGACCTTGATCAGGCTCTTGCCAGTGGAGAGCCAGGAAGCGTGTGGAGGGCATGTGTCTTAATTGATCAAAATGTAACTTTTGCCAAGGAAAGTTGCCCCTTGTCTCATAAGACATTTCACGTCTCTACCACGTCAAAACAATTGTCAAATGTTATTGAGGCGGAGAGACAGTGAAATTCCAGGTTAAATGTCTTAAACTATCTCAGGGCTCTGTAACTTGACATAGCGCATGCAACCTTTGTTGTGAATTGACCCAAATTAGTGGTACAATGGCTCTCTACTCCCTCTGAATGGAGCAATTTAGTCCTACTATATCACAATTTGCACCTTTAGTCAATAGTATTGATGAGCATAAACCATGGTGGAAAGTTAGATATCAACATTTAGCGATACAATGTCACCTGGTTCATGTTCATTAGGCACCAAACGGAAGAAAACAAATAAACAAACAGCAAGGCATACTCGGACTTGTCCAATGAGAAGCGCTCATTTTCAGTCTTCTTTGCGTAATGTTTTAAAACATTTTCCGCTGTGTGCCCTAATGAACATGACCCAGGCAGTGGTAGAAAAAGTACCCAATTGTCATACTTGAGTAAAAGTAAAGATACCATAATATAAAATGACTCAAGTAAAAGTCCCCCAGTAAAATACTACTTGAGTAAAAGTCTAAAAGTATTTGGTTTTAGATATACTTAAGTATCAAAAATAAATTGCTAAAATATACTTAAGTATCAAAAGTAAAAGTATAAAACTAATTCCTTAAATTAAGCAAATCAGATAGGCACCATTTAATTTTTTTTTATGGATAGCCAGGGGCACACCAACACACAGACATAATTTACAAACGAAGCATTTGTAGTCCGCCAGATCAGAGGCAGTAGGGATGATAAGAGATGATTTGGACGATTTTCCTGTCCTGCTAAGCATTCAAAATGTAACTTGTACTTTTGGGTGTCAGGGGAAAATGTATGGAGTAAAAAGTACATTATGCTCTTTAGGAATGTAGTGAAGTAAAAGTAAAAGTTGTCAAAAAAAATAAATAGTAAAGTAACTACATAAGTAGTACTTTAAAGTATTTTTAATAAAGTACTTTAGACCACTCCTCAGGACTGGTTAGTTTAATCTGCAGGCCTAACCTTCACCCCATCAGTTATCCTCAGGAGCAATATCATGTAAGCTATTGTATGATCACAAGAAGGGTAGGAAAAAAAGAGAAAGCTCTTGGATGGTTTAGCGAAACTGTTTTTTTCAAACCTTGTCCTACCATATGATTAGTTTTTAATGTATTATAATTAGTGGTGGTGAAGGAGGAGGAGTCAGTAGGGCAGGGGTGTGTTGGCTACACCCTAGAGAGCAGACCTTATGAATCAATGGCTGGTGATAAATGTACTGGGTCATTACTGAATCAAGTGATCTGCAGAATAATCTATAGATTTTTTGGTCTTCCTTAGTGTACTTCTTTATTATTCTGCATCGCAGTATTGCAACGTCAGGGGGAAGCCTTGATGGATGGCTGGGTTCTCCCTCTGCAGTGCACTGACCATGGGGATATGTTTAGGACCGTACGCAAAAAAAACAACCCAAGGCTCTTGGACTGTTAAAAAAAATCACTTACCTGTTTGTTTCTTACAAACACAAAAATTACTTTATTCTGATGTTTTGCTCTACAGTGGGATGTGCCTATATATATCACACATGGGATGCTATTTTAATCTTAAAATGTTTGCTTATTGTGTGTTATTTTTATTCAATGTTAAAATACAAGTTGATGTACTCTAATACAGCAGTCTTAACATAACATTTAAGGTTAACATTTGAAGTGACCCACTGGGCACACACTGGTTGAGTCAAAGTTGTTTCCACGTCATTTCAATGACATTACGTTGAACTGATGTTGAATTGATGTCTGTGCCCATTGGGGAGGAACTGTCTGGATGGCACCAGCAGTAATGCACTGTATGGCTACATTAAGCAGGTAGGGTATGTAACAATATCCAGCCAATGATAATAGGACGTGGACTTGAACTATGAACATGTCTTTAATATTTATAAAAGACTACAATTCAAAACTGCATTTATTTCACTTGAATCACTTAAATCCTAACCGCAAGTTGAATTTAGTGAAATCCCTAGTTTTCCTCTAGTTAAAGAGATAATGTTTTCAAGCCTAACTTGCCTGGAATCGCAGCTAGTAGAGCTAGGCCACAAAGTGTGAGTTTACAAATCCTTGCAGCCTAAACCCTACAATGAGCCTAGAGATCAAAACACTACCAACCTGTTAAGTTGACTGTGCTATCGATCCTCTAGATTCTTTATTATGTAGAACAGGGTGCATCACAAAACTGCTAATTGGCAATAATCTGTTTGTCAATAGTTCACAAGACTGCAGAATTTAGATAAGGAAAAGTTCAGGTTTAAAATACATTATCATAGCTCTTCTATTCCTATGGGCTTTGATCCTGGAATACCTTCAAGTTGTCTCATGCTCAGAATATTTTACAGAATAATGATACATGGATGGTAGAGAGAGAGGATGGAGAGGGGAGGTGAATGTTTTGCTTTTGAAAGTAATAGGTGATTGTGTGTTAAATAAAAAAAATCTGACATTTTTCCAATTATAATCATTTTCAACCAAATGAATGAAACATATTGATCAGAATGGATTAACCCTGATGCCAACCCCACCATTTTTTAAATTATAGTTTGCAAAAAGATAACCTTTCATGCCTAGATGCTTTATCATTACTTCCATGCCACTAATACTCTATCTACTATGTAGTAGACAAAGGCTATACCATGGCCCTATCCTAAGACACAAAGTAGGGTATATCATGTTGATCTGAACCTGACATTGAAATGGAAGCTTCTTTTTGCCCATGTGGTCAATATAGGCTTCTCTAATTATCCAAGTAACAAAGTGGTCACCACGCCTCTGTTTTGGTAAAAAGCTGAGGGATGTGCCTGGAGAGATGTAACCACTCTCAGATTAATAGACAGAGCTATGGGTGCAAGGAATGACCAGCCATGATATCAAAATTATAGTTTTTACCGTGTTTTGAGGCTGTAATGGGTGTTTACATTTACATATATTTGGGGTTCTGATGGGGTCCGACATTGAACTAAGCTCATGAGGCATTTACAGTGCATTCAGAAAGTATTCATATCCCTTGACTTATTCTACATTTCGTTGTGTTACAGCCTGAATTCAAAATGGATTAAATATTGTTTTCATCACCCATCTACACACAATACCCCATAATGAAGAGAAAACATGTTTTTAGACATTTTTGCACATTTATTGAAAATTAAATACAGAAATATCTCATTTATATAAGTATTCACACCCCCAATACTTTGTAGAAGCACATTTGGCAGCGATTACAGCTGTGAGTTTTTTGGGGTAAATCTAAGAGCTTTGCACACCTGGATTGTACAATATTTGCCCATAATTATTTTGAAAATTCTTCAAGCTCTGTCAAGTTGATTGTTGATAATTGCTAGACAACCATTTTCAAGTCATGCCATAGATTTTCAAGATGATATACAGTACCAGTCAAAGTTAGTTCAGTCTGCTTTCCAACAGACAGTGGGAGACAAAATCACCTTTGAGCATGAAAATAACCAAAACACAATAACAAATCTACACTCGAGTTTCTTACCAAGACAACATTGAACGTTCCGAGTGGTCTAGTTACAGCTTTGAATTACAGTACCAGTCAAAAGTTTGGACACACCTACCTATTATTTATTTTTTACTATTTTCTACATTGAATAATAGAATAACAGCGAAGACATCAAAACTATGAAATAACACATATTTTTTATATATTATTTTTTATTTATTTCACCTTTATTTAACCAGGTAGGCTAGTTGAGAATAAGTTCTCATTTGCAACTGCGACCTGGCCAAGATAAAGCATAGCAGTGTGAACAGACAACACAGAGTTACACATGGAGTAAACAACTAACAAGTCAATACCACAGTAGAAAAAAAGGGGAGTCTATATACATTGTGTGCAAAAGGCATGAGGAGGTAGGCGAATAATTACAATTTTGCAGATTAACACTGGGGTGATAAATGATCAGATGGTCATGTACAGGTAGAGATATTGGTGTGCAAAAGAGCAGAAAAGTAAATAAATAAAAACAGTATGGGGATGAGGTAGGTGAAATTGGGTGGGCTATTTACCAATAGACTATGTACAGCTGCAGCGATCGGTTAGCTGCTCAGATAGCAGATGTTTGAAGTTGGTGAGGGAGATAAAAGTCTCCAACTTCAGGGATTTTTGCAATTCGTTCCAGTCACAGGCAGCAGAGTATGGAATCACGTAGTAACCAAAAAAGTTACTCTCTTTTACTTGATGACAGATTTGCACACACTTGGCATTCTCTCAACCAGCTTCATCTGGAATGCTTTTCCAACAGTCTTGAAGGATTTCCCAAATATGCTGAGTACTTGTAGGATGTTTTTCCTTCACCAGCGGTACAACTCATTCCAAACCATCTCAACTGGATTGAGGTTGGGTGATTGTGGAGGCCAGGTCATCTGATGCAGCACTCCATCACTCTCCTTCTTGTTCAAATAGCCCTTACACAGCCTGAAGGTGTGTTGGGTCATTGTCCTGTTGAAAACAAATGATAGTCCCACTAAGCGCAAACCAGATGGGATGGCGTATCGCTGCAGAATGCTGTAGTAGCCATGCTGGATAAGTGTGCCTTAAATTCTAAATAAATCACACAGTGTCACCAGCAAAGCACCCCCACATCATCACACCTCCTCCTCCATGCTTCACGGTGGGAACCAGACATATGGAGATCATCCGTTCAACAACTCTGAGTCTCACAAAGACACGGCGGTTGGAACCAAAAATCTCAAATTTGGATGCAGACCAAAGGACAGATGTCCACCTGTCTAATGTATATTGCTCGTGTTTCTTGGCCCATGCAAGTCTCTTCTTCTTATTGGTGTCCTTTAATAGTGCTTTCTTTGCAGAAATTCGACCATGAAGGCCTGATTCACGCAGTCTCCAATGAACAGTTGATGTTGAGATGTGTCTGTTACTTGAACTCTGTGAAGCATTTATTTGGGATGCAATCTGAGGTGCAGTTAACTCTAATAAACGTATCCTCTGCAGGTAACTCTGGGTCTTCCTTTCCTGTGGCAGTCCTCATGAGAGTCAGTTTCATCATATCGCTTGATGGTTTTAACGACTGCATTTGAAGAAACTTTCAATGTTCTTAAAAAGTTCCCGGATTGACTGACCTTCTTGTCTTAAAGTAATGATGGACTGATGTTTCTCTTTGCTTATTCGAGCTGTTCTTGCCATAATATGGACTTGGTATTTTACCAAATAGGGCTATCTTCTGTATCCCCCCTCCCCCCTTGTCACAACACAGCTGATTGGCTCAAATGCATTAAGGAAAGAAATTCCACAAATTAACTTTTAACAATGCACACTTGTTAATTGAAATGCATTCCAGGTACTTCATGAAGCTGGTTGAGAGAATGCCAAGAGTGTGCAAAGCTGTCATGAAGGCAAAGGGTGGCTACTTTGAAAAATCTCAAGTATGATTGTATTTGTTTAACACTTTTTTGGTTACTTCATGATGTGTTATTTCATATTTTTAATGTCTTCACTATTATTCTACAATGTAGAAATTGTAAAAATAAAGAAAAACCCTTGAATGAGTAGGTGTGTCCAAACTTTTGACTGGTACTGTAAGTCAAAACTGTAACTAGACCACTCGGGAACATTCAAAGTTGTCTTGGTAGATTTGGGTTTCAGGTTATTTTCCTGCTGAAATGTGATTTTGTCTCCCACTGTCTGTTGGACAGCAGACTGAACCAGGTTTTTCTCTAGGATTTTGTCTGTGCTTATAGCTGTATTTTGTTTATTTTTATTAAAGAAAACCCTCCTTAGTCCTTGCATTCCCATAAAATTATGCAGCCACCACCATGCTTAAAAATATGAAGTGGTACTCAATGATGTGTTGTGTTGGTTGCAAACAGAATGCATGCTTTGGAATATTTTCACACTGTCATTTAGGTTCGTTTTGTGGAATAACTACAATGTCATTTTTATCATATCACAACCATTAAGCTCTGTAACTGTTTTAAAATTAACATTGGCCTCATGGTGAATTCCCTAAGCAGTTTCCTTCCTCTCCGCCAACTGAGTTAGGAAGGATGCCTCTATCTTTGTAGTGACTGGGTGTATTGATACACCATTCAAAGTGTAATTAATAACTTCACCATGCTTCTGCCTTTTTCCCCACACATTTACTAATCGGTGCCCTTCTTTGCGAGGCATTGAAAAACCTCCAAGGTCTTTGTGGTTGAATCTGTTCTTGAAATCCACTACTCGATTGAGGGACCTTACAGATAACTGTATGTGTGATGTACAGTGATGAGGTAGTCATTCAAAAATCATGTTAACCAATACATACAACTTATTATGTGATTTTTTAAAAGCACATTTTTACTCTTGAACTTATTTAGGCTTGCCATAACAAAGGGGCAGCTTCAATTGTTTTTATAATAAAAATAAATAATTCTACAAACTAAATTCCACTTTAACATTATGGAATATTGTGTGTAGATCAGTGACACAACATCTCACATTTTAAATTATGGCTGTAACACAACAAAATGTGGAAAAAGTAAAGTGGTGTGAATACTTTATTAAGGCACATTATAAGTTTGGCCAATATTCTTCAATAATTAATATATATTATAAATGTATAAAAAGTCCAGAAATGGATGTAGCAACTAAGCATTCAAGTTTTAATGTGGCCCTTTTCTTGAAGAACAGTTTACCAAACTAGAGCGACAACTATGATTTCTAAAGCCTGTCAGGCTGAAATAGAGAATGACATCAGGATTCCGTTCCAGCTTTTCCAACCGACAATTGCTACCGAGAAATTCAATTAAGGACTCCTCTTCCCACTTCGAGCCGGTCTCCAGGGCAGATCTTCCGGGCAACTCGCCCCATGTAAGAAATTGGAAAATGCAACAATAAAACAAGAAAAACTGAAAAAAGGTGCCAACTTTGATCAAGCATGCTCTCTCACAGTCCACCCTAAACACACATACCCCTTAGTTGGAATTGGAAAGTCACCGAAAGACAGCGAAGTAGCCTACAGGTAAGAGTTTTCATTTTCACCTCACTATTTTTGCATTTCCAAAGATATCACTTAAAACGCTGAGCAACATCAAAGTAGCCTACTCTTTTCGGCGTCGCTGTCTTTGACGCCGGTAGGCTACCTGCCATTCGGCATGAAAATACTCTCAAAAGGATACCTTTAGCAGACGAATGGTTTAACGGTGAACTGCTTGCTTCTACAGTGTAGCCCCTACCTCAGCGCGCGAGCTGGCGGACAGGAGCAGTCGAGCGACTCATAGGTAGGCTGCTGTGCTTTTGACAGTGTCGAGCTGGGCTTTCCAAAACTTTAAAACAGACCGCTGTCAAATTCCAAACTTTCGGAAAGACTAAAAGATAACAATGTAGCCCAGCATTCAATTGCCAAGTCAACTTTCTTGTGACTGTTTATTTACGCCATCTCTATCGCACTGCCAAAATATACAACAGAGATGGCTTCTCCATTCTTTTTCATTATAGGTCAACCAACAAGAAAATAACACAGCATCAGTGGCATAGCGCAGGTTCGAGGGGTCCTCGCACGGTCGAGCAACCCCCCCCCAAGAAAAAATATATTAATAGAACATTTTTTTCTGCCATGGGTCAGAGGGAAGAATGTGCCGTTTTATAGCTAATCTCATGCTATTTGAAACATTCTGCCATATCTTTGAGAGAAAATGTTACTGATTTAGAGCTAATTTCCTGCTATTTTTTTTCATGGCTTATGACGCGTTCATATGCTGTCTGGTGGGCGGACCTCCAGGGCTACTGTATTTATCAAACTAGTAGGCCTAGCAACAATGCATGGAAAAGCATTCCATATTCAATGGCAATGCAACAAAATGCCAAAGTTAAGCATGCATTTGATGAGGGTTGTCTTATCTTATCCACCCCATTGTATAATGATTAGCCTACAATGTTGCCATTATGTGTCTGCATTTTTTGTTTGACTTTGTAGGAAAAAACAACAACAAAGCCTCACATCGTATTGCCAACTCACAGGCACACATATCCCACCCTTTGCCTTATTAAGTTGTTGAAGCGGCACATGACACACACACACACAATCTACACTCTTCATAGCACATAAAATAAGACATCAGCCACATAGTGGTATTCAGTCCTGAAAGAGGAGATTCATTATACTTGTATGGCCTGAATAAACACGACATCTCATCTTATAGTTAGTAGGTTTCTTTTACATTCAAAATATTTGCCATTTAGCAGACAATTCTTCCAAAGTGACTTAATCATACATGCATACATTTTATGTGTGGGTGGTCCTGGGAATTGAACCCACAATCTTGGCTTTGCAAGCACCATGCTCTACCTACTCAGCCATACAGAATCACTTTTAATACTTCATTTGGAATATACTTCTTGTTCATATTTTTTGCTCAAATATCAATGAACTGATCAGTACAATAAGCCAAGGAATATGGTGGATAATACTGTATTTAGCTTAAGTCTTTACCTCATTTTCAAAGAATTGTTTCAATGATATCTTTGCATATGCCAGTGTGTATGTTACGTGTAAATTATCCCCATACAGAGAGACTAGAGAAAAGATCACTGGTACTTTAAACCCAGGAGTTCTCATATTCTCGCCGGATCTTTCTCCTTTGCTAATTATTGTGTTGTTTTCAGGGCAAATATGTCATATCCATGGCGACCAGGCAGGTTAATTGTCTTTCGCGTGCAAGGCTCCCATAAGTAATTAATTACCCTTTTTTTTTCTTCTCCCCTGTCTTTGGTTAAACAGATCATTCAAGGGAAGCCATCTCCCATATTAAAAATGCCAGTGGTATTAGCGCACAAGGTAAACATGAAACTTTTTTTCCTTCTCGTCAAGCATTGGGGATGTTCGTTTTATATTTTATTCTGTATGTTTTGTACACATGCCATATGTGTATGTGTATAGGTATGGTTTCATTGTGCGTATCACGCTTCACTATGGACCAGTACTGTAAATGCAATAGGTTTATTCTTTATTTATCTCCCATACTAACAGATGCTATTATGATGTAGGCCAATTTGTTATGAAGCTAGGGAAAACACTTCACTATCCTTGTTACCAACATATTTCAGTGAAGCAGTTTATTAAGCACATGTTGAGGAACATTATATAGGAAGTTTTGTCTTAAATGATTACAATAGTAAGCTCTCGCCAGATGAAAAGGTAAGGTACATCAGCTTCTTACAATGGCATAGTTTGAAACTCCCAAAGGAAAGTTTATGCTGTTTAGTGGTTCGATGGTGCACCTGTAATTGTTGACAAAACTCTGTGATGTGGAGTTAGTACGGGCTTAGTGTGCTTCACATGATCAACAGAAGTTGCAGTGCAGTAAAGTGTTGTTCAAGAGTTAGAGAGAAGAGTGGGTTGAAATTAGGCTAGATGCTGACCTAGGGTCAGTTTAGCATTTTCCTCACTAATGGGGAGAGGAAGCTGATCCTAGATCTTTACCGAGGAGAAACTTACCCCCGGAGCATCAGAGAGACCCCACAGAGACCCCACAGAGAGACAGAGAGACAGAGAGACAGACAGAGAGAGAGAGAGAGAGAGAGAGAGAGAGAGAGAGAGAGAGAGACTTTCTTCTTCCTCTACTTTCTCCAAATTTACCCCCTTTTTTCGTTGATTGTGTGAAAAAGTGAACGGAAAGACAGGTGAACAGAAGGAAGGACCAAAACAGTACAGTAACATACATACCGTTTTAAGTAATGTAACTTCAATTGTTGGTGTATGGGTGTAATACATCAGGCCTCTTGATTGGATCGCACCATGCCGACACAGGAAGTATTGACTTGTATGCAGTGGCCCTTGGTCGACAGGGTGGTTGAGTCTTCTTGCGTAGTCGGCTGTCTATTGTCATACCTCCAACCTATACATATTCTGTAGACCTATCAGTCAGAGAAACATTCAGGTGTCTAATTCAATCAATCAATCAAATGTATTTATAAAGGCCTTTTTTAACTCAGCAGATGTCACAAAGTGCTTATACAGAATCCAGCGTAAAACCGCAAAGAGCAAGCAATGCAGATGTAGAAGCTCGGTGGCTAGGAAAAACCTAGGAAGAAACCAAGAGAGGAACGAGCCTCTGAGGGGTGGCCAGTCCTCTTCTGGCTATGCCCGATGGATATTATAAGAGTACATGGCCATTATCGTTCTTCAAGATGTTCAAAAGTTTCTAGATGACCGGCAGGGTCAAATAATAATCACAGTGGTTATAGATGGTGCAACAGGTCAGCATCTCAGGAGTGAATGTCAGTTGGCTTTTCATAGCCTAGCATTCAGTGGTCGTGACAGCAGGTGCGGTAGAAGGAGAGAGAGGGTCAAAACATCAGGTCTGGGACAAGGTAGCACATCCGGTGATCAGGTCAGGGTTCCATAGCTGCAGGAAGAACAGCAGAAACTGGATCAGCAGCATGATCAGGTGGACTGGGGATGGGTACAGCCAGAAGTTGTCCGGCCAGGTAGTCCTGAGGCATTAACCTAAGGCTCAGGACCTCCAGGAAGGGAGAGAGGGAGAGGGCAGGAGAGAGATTGGAGAAATAGAGGGAGTAAACTTAAGTTCACACAGGAATTACACCAGATAAAACAAACTGACCCTAGCCCCCCCGGCACATAGACTATTGCAGCATAGATACTGGAAACTGAGACATGGGGGGTTGGGGGACACTGTTGCCCCGTCCGACAATACCCCCGGACAGGGCCAACCAGGCAGGATATAAACCCACCCACTTTGCCAAAGCATAGCCCCCACACCACCAAATGGATATAAACACACCACCAACTTGCTACCCTGAGACAAGGCGGAGTATAGGCATCAAAAATCTCCCCTACCACACAAGCCCGAGCAGGTGCAAAACCAGACAACAAAATCACGTCAGTGACTCAACACACTCAAGTCGAGTATAGTGAAAAAGCCTGGCACGAAGTGATATACCCGTCCTAGGGACGGCATGGGAGAGCACTAGCAAGCCAGTGACTCAGCCTCCGTAATAGGGTCAGAGGCAGAGATCCCAGTGGAGAGAGGGGAGCCGGCCAGACAGAGAATGCAAGGGTGATCCGTCACTCCAGTGCCTTGCAGTTCACCTTCACACCCCTGAGCCAGACTATACTCAGTCAAAGGACCTACTGAAGAGATGAGTCTTCAGTGAAGACTTAAAGGTAGAGACTGAGTCTGCGTCTCTCACATGGATTGGCAGACCATTCCAGACCATTTCACGAAAATGGATTGGAGAAAGCCCTGCCTCCAGCTGTTTGCTTAGAAATTCTAGGAACAATAAGGAGGCCTGCATCTTGTAAACGTAGCGTACGTGTTGGTATGTAAGGCAGGACCAAATCGGAGAGATGGGTAGGAGCAAGTCCAAGTAATGCTTTGTAGGTTAGCAGTAAAACCTTGAAATCAGCTATAGCCTTAACAGGAAGCCTGTGTAGCAATGGAGTAAGAGGCTAGCACTGGAGTAATATGATCGGATTTTGAGGTTCTAGTCAAGATTCTAGCAGCCATGTTTAGCACTAGCTGAAGTTTATTTACTGCTTTATCCGGGTAGCCAGAGAGTAGAGCATTGCAGTAGACTAATCTTGTTTTTGTCTTTTGCAGAAAAACATTTCAGATTTTTGCAATGTTACAAATATGGAGACAAGCTGCTCTTCGTATACTTTTGATATGTTTGTCAAAAGAGAGATCAGGGTCCAGAGTAACGCTGAGGTTCTTCACAGTTTTATTTGAGACATCACATCAAACAGCAGATCTTTTTGTTTCTTCGGACCTAGAACTAGCACCTCTGTTTTGTTCGAGTTTTAAATGTAATCTTTAAAATTTTCAAGTAAGTATCTGTCAAGGTTTTGCAGAATGAACCCTGTGTGTGTCAGACCTGTGGTTCAAATGCTATTTTAAATCAATGTTAGCTTTAGCATTCCTGCAGTGCCAGATGGGCATGGTTTGCACTTTTGCAACTACTCTATTGGTTCCATTGTGCCAGACAAGCTCAGTCTATCTCAGCTCAAGTATTTAAGATGATTTCAAATAGTATTTGAATCCAGGTCTGGTGTGTGTTCCTTTCCAGTTTGACCTTGGCTCTGGACCTGCAGGTCTTTGATGTCAAAACAAATGTTAATAATCTCAGGCTGCAATTTGACAGGCCTCAAGAGCTAATACTATTGTTTTCTCACACTTGAACTCCCTCAATTGCCCCATGTAATGATTTTGTATCCAAATTCACACCACACAACAACGTCCATTCGGTCTCGACTTGTAAAATCTACTGCCCTCGACACATACAGTAGTACAAGTGCAAATAGTGCTTGTGTTTTTAATCATCATTATTGTTTTTATTTTAGTGCTGGGGAAATGTCCTTTTTGCATGCTTGATCAACCAGTAGAGAAATCCATTATAATAGAGGCTCAAGGTGAATTGCATCCCGAGCAATCTTTCCCTCTTCGAGTGAAGGAATTTTCCCAGGCAAAATAAACAAATCACACAGACAACAGTAATATAGGGTTGATTTTGAAGGCATGAAATAACTATCGATTAAATCCTTCAGTTCATAGATGGTAATGGCCTTTTTGGTAATTTGTTCTAGGCCCTTTCAATACAGAGGAGAGAGGGAGAGAGAAGTAGAGAGAGAGAGAGAAAGATGATGCAGGGGTGTGAGAGAGAGAGAGAGAGAGAGAGAGGGGTAGAAGGATGCAGGTTAGAAAAAAAGAGAGCGACGAGGAAGAGAGCTCACAAGACCGAGAAAGGGACATGCTGCCCCTTTCCGAGCTCATTATCATTCTTAATAAGTCTTAAGGAAAGAAGGAGCATTGAGTGTAAATGCACGGTAATCCTAACACTGGCCAAGGTTAGTGGGGACGTCAGCACATGCACACTGTTCCCAGCTGGCTGCTTTGGGACAGGGGAGGGGAAAAGGAGGAAGAGAGTTAAGCATAGACGCTCAAGGAGAAAGGTGTCATTAAGGTCCTTCTTTCGAGCCTGTGCCTTTGAGTAATACTTATCATAAGACCTGCCGGTATAATGCGTTATGATGCAGTTATAATGCATTGCATCATTTATAATTTATGCCCTTATGTCTTATAATCATCTCCTAATGACACATAGACATAACATATGATAAACTTTTTATAAGACGTGAGGTTCAAACAAGTTATAAAGCATTCGTAAAATGTCACCTGCCCTTCCGACTGATGTATGACCTGGAGCTGATTAACGCGGTGGCAGTCGATGATCTTACCTAGCAACCATGTAGTAAACAGTCCCGTATCAGATTTAAATCAATTGGTTTAGAAGATTTGTCTTGGCTGTTTTCCCTACCAATCAATTGCATTACTCGTTAATCATATAGATATTGAGGTCACTTCTGTTGGATATGTGTATGTACTTTGAATGTAACTTTATTCTGTAATAGGTGAATATCTATATTCTTATTCCTATACCAGATGTTACGTATGATGTGGCATTTGAGATATGTTAAAGGTGAAATCTGGGATTCTAACAACAACAACAAAGCGGCCCCCCGGGGTAAGCAGCAATGTAACCAATTTCAAATTCATAGTCAGAGCTATGGATGCAAGGACCATCCATGTGATCAAAATGATCGTTTTAACAATAAAATTAAAAAACAATAGAACTATATAACGTTCACAATAACGTTGATTACAAGCAATGGATTAAAACAAGCTTAGCCTATATTTTGGGTTCTGATGGGGTAAGACAGTTGAACAAAACCCATGAAGCATTTATACGTTCTATTCTTCAAGAGTCAATGTCTATAGTCATTAATTTAAAAGTTTAAATGGATGTACCAATCCCAGATTGCCTCGTTAAAGAAAAAAAAGCAAATCATGTGACTTCTTATAGGGCTTTAAAGAAGTGGCAGCAACTACATGCTTATGTCAAGCTGTTGGGTGTGGTCCAAAAGGTGAGTGGTAAAATGTGTTGGCTAAATCGGTGCCAAATTAACTCATTAGACGGATTGCCAACCACTTGGAGTGTCCAATTGCTGCATTTGTTTAGTGTATAGACACAAGGTCAGCTTTGAATTCCGGATATTGTTTTATACACCCCTCCCTCCGCCCAAATTCAAGGCAGTGCATGTGCACAACATACTGTGTAATCTGTGTTTCGTCATTCATCAGTTAAATGAATCAGACATCTGATGACATAACATGACAGGCTTATGTTAAACCATGTTATAACCATCCCAGTTCACGTAATTCTCTTTTAGCACCAACTTATAGCAACTACTTGAGTCGACTGAAGCTTTGGAAGTGCTGAGCTTAATAAATCTCCTTATTGTATGCAGTCACTGGACGAAAGCACCAGGTATATGAGCAAAACTGTCAATATCAAACTAGCTAAACTTTTGAATTATCATATTACATGAACTGTTTATTCTAGACCTTGAATTAGTTTAGAGCTAAATTGTAATGTAATGTTAGTGTTCATGTTTGGTTGAAGTGCTTTGTCTTTCTGTCACATATCTGTGAGGCAGTAGTGTTGAGAGTTTAGTTGGTCTGTTTGAAAATGAACAGGCAGGGAGGGTAACAATCAAACAAGCGAATGAAAAATGATCCGATGGGCTAAGAATGAGAGGTGCCCTTTTGTCTTGTTCCAGAGTAATGACATCTCTGCGTCTCTCTGTCACGTAAAGATGATTTACCCACACACAGATGTTCTCAGCCTAGTTGCTCGTGAACCTGCACCATTTTGTTCTATTTTTTGACCTTTTAAAGGTTAGGAGTGAAATTCAAAGACTTCCACCTACTGTAAGTTTAACTCCCTTCAATCAACATTGTGCCGTTGACGTGCTGTTATTGTCTTGACTGGGAATGTGGAGAGAGCACGGAGCATGTAGCAGGACTGGGATTGGGCAGGTATGGCTGCTGTGTGTGCACACGTGTTGAGGTAGTTACATCAGTACTGAGATACCTGTAGGAGTATCTCTCTGGCAATAGCTACCCACCCCCACCTCCACCCCTCCTCAGTTTTGGTTGTTGGTTGGGGCTCGGTTGACAACCGGCTCCCTTGCCCCGCCCACCCCCCAACCCCAAGGGAGCCTGGGAAGCAAAGAGACATCACCATGGTGATTAGAAACACAGCACCCCCACACAGTGGCAGTGGTCCATTGTGACTGGCGTGCGTTGAGGTGAGAGGGAACAAAATGTCACATCAACAGGTTTTTTCATGTGTTTTTGTTTTTGCCATAATACTCAGTGGGATTGTTCGGGCTCGGATTCATCTGCTCAACGACACACCGTAGAGACTGCCGGAGCGAGGGGAACTAGTGTAAAAAAAAAAATGAAATAAAGAGAGGGAAATGGAATATCATCGAAATCAGCATTACAACCACTGGACAAACATGCATGTTTGTCGATTGAACAAAGTATCATTTTAAGCCAAGGTAAAATAATGAAACCAGATTGATGCGATAATGGTTCAATTAATGTATCGTAGTGTAGAATCGAACCCATGTGCGTAACATTGACAACTCTACAAGGTGTCAAAAGCATTCCACAGGGATGCTGGCCCATGTTGACTCCAATGCTTCCCAAAGTTGTGTCAAGTTGGCTGTATGTCCTTTGGGTGGTGGACTATCACTGATACACACGGGAAATGGTTGAGAGTGAAAAACCCAGCAGTGTTGCAGTTCTTGACACACTCAAACCGGTGCACTTGTCACCTACTAGCAGGGCTCCCAAGTGGCGCAGCGGTCAAGGCACTGCATCACAGTGCAAGAGGCGTAAGTACCGTCCCTGGTTTGAATCCAGGCGGTGTCACATCCGGCGGTGATCAGGAGTCCCATAGGGTGGCGCACAATTGACCCAGCATAGTCACTTGAAATCTGTTAAACTCTGCATCCATCAAATGAGTAGATAAAGCATGTGTGTTTGGAGGGGTGTATGCTGGGTGAAGAACATTCAGAAATCTCTTCCGTTGCCTGTGAGCATCAGTGGTGAACCAGTTGTATACACAGCTCGAGCAAGACATTCATCAGCATTCCTCTGACTACGTTCCTCCATTGAGTCAAAAAAACTTCTTATTCCAGGAGGATCATGAGCTGTTGCTATCGATAAGCTGTCGATAGCACCTCAAATGGAAGTAGATGGGCTTTTGTCAGAGGTTGCTTGTTGTGAGCGCCGAGGGAACTTTATGCACTTGGCCAGATGATTCTGCATCTTTCTTGCATTCTTCACATATGATTCAGATAGTGCCCGTGGCATTTTCCTGTGAAGATTAAAAAACAATTAGTTAAAAAATACAATTCCATGTACAGATAAATAGTTAAGCAGTTAGATTAAACATCTCCTTTGTAAGATACATGTTTTAAAATGAAACATGTATGGAAACAGGTGAAATAACACTCCTCAGTTAGCAGGCTCAAACAAGCTAAAACCCACATGGAGGCAAAAACTTACTAGCAGAAATTGTAACTAGTTAGAATTGATTTTAACACACTTTAATGTAGGGTACTATTTACTAGTTAACAAAAAAATAATGTATGTCATGTAAAATATATTCACCCCACCCAGTATTGTAATCAAAACTTACCAGAAAGCATGTAGTCCTTGGCTCAGACAGTGTAGTAGTGTGGGCTCAAGAGCATATCATTAGTGTGTAAGATATTGAGAATCAGCTGTACATGTGATGAGAGAGTGCACTGAACATGTGATGAAAGAATCCACTGTTCATGCAGAGGGTTGCAATTCCATTGAATTGGGGAAAGTTTAACCAAAATATGCCACAAGAACTAGAATTGCCTTATGTGTATCCCACAAAAAAGGCACTGTTATAAGCTAACTTTTTTTGATGAATTTAAGCAAAATTACCAAAATTCCAGGACTTACACATGGATTTTTTTGCATTAGATTTGTCTCTGTCCACTGCATCTGGCAAACTTCTGGATCTGCGGTGAAAGGTGGCAGAGCTGGTGTTTGTCGCACCATGAGACATCCCTAAAATCTGTCTTCTCACGAAAACGTCTGTTGCGTCCGAACGGTTTGACCTCTAAAATGACCACTCTATGACCACCTCACGACACCCAAGTGTCAGGAGACTCATCTGAAGTTGGTGTCGAAGGAAAGATATTCCACAAATGAACTTTTAACAAGGCACACCTGTTAATTGAAACGCATTCCAGGTGACTACCTCATAAAGGTGGTTGAGAGAATGCCAAGAGTGTGCAAAGGTGTCATCAAGGCAAAGGATGGCTACTTTGAAGAATCTCAAATATAAAATATATTTTGATTTGTTTATACTTTTTTGGTTACTAAAGATGTAAGTCGCTCTGGATAAGAGCGTCTGCTAAATGACTTAAATGTAAATGTAATGTAAATGTTACTATATTATTCCATATGTGCTATTTCAAAGTGTTGATGTCTTCCCTATATTGTATGTATGTATGTATAAAATAGTAAATAGAGTTGGTGTGTCCACATTTTTGACTGGTACTGTATATACCTGTATACCCAAAGGGGTCCTAACATTACAAATCAAATAGCTTAATGATCCAGAGTATGGCCATCTTAAAACAATAACATTTGTCAGTTTTGAACCACCCCCACCCCACACTTAGATTTACAGGGGTTAATCTTTTGTCTTGCCCATTCACCATCTCAATGGCGCTCATACACAATCCATGTCTCAATTGTTTCAAGGCTTAAAATCCTTCTTTAACCTGTCTCTTCTCCTTCATCTACACTGATTGAAGTGAATTTAACAAGTGTAAACATCAATAAGGGATCATAGCTTTCACCTGGATTCACCTGGTCAGTCTATGTCATGGAAAGAACAGGTGCTCCTAATGTTTTGTACATTCTGTGTATATAGACAGGGTGACCTAATTCTAGTTCATGGCCCCTGTTCACAAAGAGTCTGAGTAGGAGTGCTGATTTAGGATCAGTTTATCCTTTAAATTACAATAAATAAGTCAAGAAGGACTTTATCTTAGATCAGCACTCCTACTCTGAGACGCTTCATAAATGTGTGCTTTGCACTCCTACTCTCAGACACTATGAATACAGGCCCAGATTATAGTTCCTCCACTAGGGGCAGCAGGCCCAAATACAAGCACCCCGAGCACATCTAATAGATACAGAGACCCCCAATCTTGCTGGAGCTCACTTGTCAATGTCCTGGTGAGGAGACATTAGTCTCCTCAATAAGACATTGAATATGAAACAAAATTAAAAATGTGTCTGAACTAAAATTGGTATGCAATGAAAAAAGGGGGTATGACACATTCAAATTCACTAGTTTACACAGGTACAGGGCAAACAAAGTATCGCCCCAGTCATTACCACTGAGACTTTTCAATATTGATTTAGATGTTAATATTGATAATCGTTGGTAATATTTAATAACTCTATACTGCTACATTTCAAATAGTTTTTGCCTGACTACTCACAGCAGCATGCCCTGCTATGTACTACTACTTTGGCAATTCATTAGTGTATGTTAATATCCTTCAAACTCTCACTTGATGCTGACCTTTGGCCTTTGGGAAGGTAGTAGGGCAGTAGGTCTGTGGCCATAGAGCCACGGTGGTGAGGGAGACTACTTGAAGAAAGGCAGCAGGTTTTGCCGTAACCCCAGTGAAGATGGGGGCCGTTTCCTGTGACAGGCGCATTGATGCCCTTGGCCCCTAGGGTTGGAAGGCGAGGTCACCTCTCTGCCAGAGGGCACTAGGGGGTGGCATCAGACACACAGCTCCACGTCTGGCACGCTGGCACCATGTGGCATTGCGTGGCACCGCTCCTGGCCTCTGGACCTATAGTTGGAAGCAGACCTGTTGTTCCTATATGAATAACCTAGTGTCATCTATGTTTTCTCTCGGGGTCTACACAAGTGTTACTTTGTGTTTTCCAGTCATAATGTTATTACCATTATTTGAGGAAATAAATGTTTCTATCTGAAAATAGTTACATTTGAATCTTTCAGTTAGTCTTTACCATGTTTGTTAGTGATTAACGTGTACAGTAAATTGCAAGAGTTGATTTAACTTCCATGGAGTCAAATTCAACTCTATTTTGTGGTTTGTATTGTCCCACCCCCATTTTGAAGAAAAATGACTCTGGTCAAAGTGTATATTTTCTTTGTTGAGTTAAAAACTAAATAGAGTAAATATCCAACTCTCAGGGAGTTCATTAATTTGAACTCCAATTGCCATTTCATTAACTCCCATGCCATTTTACACTTCTCTGTGTTGTTTTGAATTAAGAATCAACTCCATCAGAGTACACTCTAGTTTAGTAGTTTACTACCTTTTAACACTAGTGAGTTAGGCCCTGAGCCAATTGAATGTTAGGGTTAACACCAGTAATCATGATGTCTAATACCTTATGATATCCAGCCTGATGGACATCTAACAATCGTAACTTTACATCTGCCAGAATATGCTGTCAAAGTGATTGCTAAACTGGACGGTACAGCATACTCGAGACGGACGACCTAGCCCCATCACTCAGCTATTTTGAGAAACAGGAGCGGGGAGGCGGTTTGTAATTGTTTTAACCACTAATTGCCCTTTTAAGAATGGGAAGTATGCAAATATCACACAGAACGGATCTACCACTTCTCTGGCTTGCTTTCAATGAGAATGACAGATATATACTCTAACTTACATATCAACATACTGCGATCACACTACATATTGCGGAAATGAACAATGTCGAATCAACTCTGATTTTCTTTTTAAATGAGTTAATAAAAACATTTACACAGTGAATTGAACACATGTATGGGGATACTGACTCTGGTTACTCTTAATGGAGTTAAAAGTAACCCGTCCCAATGACCTCCAATTATCAACACGAGCTCCAGGGAATATTCACTCTGTTGAGGGGCTAAGACAACTCCTGTAGAGTCAATTTAACAAAGAAATATTAAAACTATGATTCCAACTTGCCTTGATTTACTGTGTGTGACTCCTGTACTTAAACCGCTTCTTCATGTATAAAAATACACAATTCTGTCTAGGGAGAGCCTGTTTTGAACCTCTCCAAACCCCCACCCTTACCAAATAGATGCAGAGATGCAGGTCCTGGGAGAGTGTTCTATTTGGAGGCCTGATCCTCTCTGTTTTGACTTGGACCTCAACCACAACTGAGCCTGTCTCAATCAGCCCCGTGTTGTAATCCCACTTCCTCTCGGTTCAGCAAGTAAATAAAAAATGTTGCGTTTATTAGAATACAGCTTGCCAGAAGGGACTCTTCTCTCTCCCTCCTTTCCTATAGCTGCTCCAGTAATTAGCAAATTGATTAGGAGAACTTCAACACACCTCCTTGGCTTCTTATCTTGCCGTTCTAGGACAATATTGTTGTGCCGTGGGACGGCGTAAATATTTTAAGGGAAACCCTCGGCGAATCTCATTAAATGGCTATGGGGCAGAGCAGCTGTCTCCTGCTGAAGGTCCCAGCCAATTTTCTAAACTGTGATTAAAGAAAAGTTTTGGATTATTCAAACATGCCATGTCCTGTGGGTTTTGCTCGGTGCCACTGAAGTCCTTACTGACTTTTCAGGGACTTTTCTCTCCCCCTCCTCGGTAGTCTGTATCTCTCCTCCTCTCACCTTGGATACATTAGTCTGAAGTCACCAGGGTGATGAAGCTTTGAAAGCGGTGGTCATTCTGTAATGGCGTGTACGAAATGTGACAAAGACCTCTTTTTTTATGTACAAATGCTAATTCTTTTTTTTACCCCCATCCCAAAGCTGCAGAGGGAAAGACTTGGTAGCAATTTGGCAGATAATCAAATTGCATTTTAAATGGAGCCGTTTAAAGATGACTGGAGTCTGCTCTCAGGAAGACACAGTGGCACAAATTAAGATGGAATAAGCTGCTGTGTGCTGAAAGGAACAATACAACAAAATCCTCATCACAATAGTTGGATGCATTTATGTAAATGGACAACTTACAATATTGGATTTGTGTTTTTTAATTAGTTAAAAGGAACCCAGGTATACAATCAAGCTTGTTTTTGTAAATGCAGACAAGAATACTGTTTTTCTTTTAATTATGATTTTGCCCTGGTGAAGTGTCACTTTTTCCTCCGTGTCCTCACAATTTAACTAATTGAAGGAAAATGCTAACAAACAAGACATGATTGGTTAACGGATGTGGCACCTTCGAAACATTCTGCTCTTAATTTCAGATTTCGGCCTGGCAGAAACGGCAAACTGCGCTCGAGTATGTTTGTCTACTACAAAACTGTGCTTAGGAGCTGTCCCCCCACATTTGGTATACATCATTAAGTTCTTCATAGCCAATCAAATTGTCCATTCACACGGCATTCCAGAACATATTAGTGACATCTCGTTAGCAGAAAACAGATAACTGACACACAAAAATTGGGAAACAGGCCTGAATTGTTTATCCCTCAGAATAACTAGAAAGGGTGATTCTCACGAATTGATGAAATGGGGTTTAAGTTCCCTCAAAGCCCGTCTTCCTCTGTTGCCCTCTTTGTCCCTCTATGTCCCTCTGAAAAGAAAACACTCACCAAATGAGCTGTTTACTGTTCAACACCCCTCTTGCTCTGGCTATATTTCCTGTTCACTTTAGCATTTATTCTGGGAACCAATACAGCCATCAAAACGGTTTAATATCTATAAAAAAGCCATAACGGGCATCACAACAAGTGGTGCTTGACTTGTAAGTTTAAAGGCTTCTTAATTGGCTGTCATTTTCCGACTCTTCAGCAGCCGCTGCTGTAGAACTGTCTGTTTTAAGGCCTGTAAAATGCATAGGATAACAATGTGCGACAGAAACTCGGTACAGTACATAGCGAATGATGTGCTGTATTTCCTCGGGTGTGTTTCAATCTTAGCCCTGTTTCCATTTGAATTTCCTAATTGACTGGTAGCTATAGTGATAAGTTTGACCTGAACTCAGTGATGCACATGAGAGGAGACCATGTCAACCCCGTGACCTCATACATTGATACCCAGATCCAGGAGAATTCCCCTGAGATCCTTTACTATGATACAACTAGACAGTGTCTATGTTTTTACTTTGAATTTGTGGTCAGAATTACCTAAATAGGCTCCAAAGTGCATAATGAGACATTGGTTCCCCAGAGAGAAGAGTAAACTTTCGGAAAACTAGCTGTCAGTACTAAGTAACAGTGTGCAATCAGCATTAGGGCTCTAACCACCCAGTTTTTAAAACAGTATATACATATGAGGTGAGTAATACAAGATATGTAAACATTATTAAAGTGACATTAAAGTAACTAGTGTTCCATTTAGTAAAGTGGCCAATGATTTCAAGTCTTTGCAGCAGCCTCTCTGTGGTGTTAGTGATGGCTGTTTAACAGTCTGATGGCTTGAGATAGAAGCTGTTTTTCAGTCTCTCGGTCCTAGCTGTGATTCACCTGTACTGACCTCGCCTTCTGGATGATAGCAGGGTGAGCAGGCAATGGCTCGGGAGGTTGTTGTCCTTGATCTTTTTGACCTTCCTGTGACATCTGGTGCTGTAGGTGTCCTGGAGGGCAGGTAGTTTGCCCCCGGTGATGCGTTGTGCTGACCGCGCCACCCTCTGGAGAACCCAGCGATTGTGGGCAGTGCAGTTGCCGTACCAGGCGGAGATACAGCCCGACAGGATGCTCTCAATTGTGCATCTGTAGAAGTTTGTGAGGGTTTTAGGTGACAAGCCTTCTTCACCACACTGTCTGTCTGGTTTGACCATTTCAGTTTGTCAGTGATGTGAACGCCGAGGAACTTCAACCTTTACACCTTCTCCGCTGTGGATAGGGGGGTGCTCTCTGCTGTTTCCTGAAGTCCACGATCATCTCCTTTGTTTTTTTGACATTGAGTGAGAGGCTATTTTCCTGGCACCACACTCCCAGAGCCCTCATATACTCCTCGTCGTTATTGGTAATCAAGCCTACTACTGTTGTGCCATCTGCAAACTTGATGGTTGAGTTGGAGGCGTGTTTTGCCATGCATTCATGGTTGAACAGGGAGTACAGAAGGGGGCTGAGCACGTACCCTTGTGGGGCCCCAGTGTTGAGAATCAGCCAAATGGATATGTTGTTTCCTGCCTTCACCACCTGGGGCGGCCCGTCAGGAAGTCCAGGAACCAATTGCACAGGGCGGGGTTCAGACCCAAGGCCTCGAGCTTAATGATGAGCTTGGAGGGTGCTATGATGTTAAATGCTGAGCTATAGTCAATGAACAGCATTCTTACATAGGTATTCCTCTTGTCCAGATGGGATTGGGCAGTGTGCAGTGTGATGGCGATTGCATTGTCTATGGACCTATTGGGGCGGTAAGCAAATTGGAGTGAGTCTAGGGTGACAGGTAAGGTGGAGGTGATATGATCCTTGACTAGTCTCTCAAAGCACTTCATGATGACGGAAGTGAGTGCTATGTGGCGATAGTCATTTAGTTCAGTTACCCTTGCATATTATTCATATTAGTCCGTATTATATGGCAAGAACAGCTCAAATAAGCAAAGAAATAGCAAAGAAACAGTCCATCATTACTTTAAGACATGAAGGTCAGTCAATACAGACAATTTCAAGAGCTTTGAAAGTTTCTTCAAGTGCAGTTGCAAAAACCATCAAGCGCTATGGTGAAACTGGATTCTCATGAGGACTGCCACAGGAATGAAAGACCCAAGTGTTACCTCTGCTGCGGAGTATAAGTTCATTAGAATAACTGCAGCCCAAATAAATGCTTCACAGAGTTCTCAGTAGTAACAGACACATCCCAACATCAACTGTTCAGAGGAGACTGCGTGAATCTGGCTTTCATGGTCGAGTTGCTGCAAAGAAACCACTACTTAAGGCCACCAATAAGAAGAAGAGACTTGATTGGGCCAAGAAACACGAGCAATGAACATTAGACCGGTGGACATCTGTCCTTTGGTGTGATGAGTCCAGATTTTATATTTTTGGTTCCGACTGCCGTGTCTTTGTGAGACGCAGAGAAGGTGAACGGATGATCTCCGCATGTGTGGTTCCCGCCGTGACGCATGGGGAGGTGTGATGGTGTGGGGGTGCTATGCTGGTGACACTGTTGGTGATTTATTTAGAAATCAAGTAACACTTAACCAGCATGACTACAACAACATTATGCAGTGATACTCTATCCCATCTGGTTTGGGCTTAGTGGGACTATAATTTGTTTTTCAACAGCACAATGTCCCAAAACACACCTCCAGTCTGTGTAAGGGCTATTTGACCAAGAAGGAGAGTGATTTTGCTGCATCAGATGACCTGGCCTCCACAATCTCCCGACCTCAACTCAATTGAGATGGTTTAGGATGAGTTGGACCGCAGAGTGAAGGAAAAGCAGACAACAAGTGCTCAGCATATGTGCGAACTCCTTCAAGACTGTTGGATTCCAGGTGAAGCTGGTTGAGATAATGCCAAGTGTGTGCAAAGCTGTCATCAAGGCAAAGGTATATTTTGATTTGTTTAACACTTTTTTGGTTACTACATGATTCCATATGTGTTATTTCATAGTTTTGATGTCTTCACTATTATCATTCAATGTAGAAAATAGTAGAAATAAAGAATAACCCTTGAATTAGTAGGTGTGTCCAAACCTTTGACTAGTACTGTGTAAATATATATATATATATATATATATATATGTGTGTGTGTGTGTGTGTGTGTGTGTGTGTGTGTGTGTGTGTGTGTATGTATGTATGTATGTATATATATATATATATATAATGTATGTGTGTATATGTATAATGTATGTGTGTATATGTATAGGCCTATAACACAACTTCACAGCTTATGATAACGTAGGAAATCAGTACCAAACTATAAATGCACACACACACACAAACATATATAAGCTGTGACACATATGTTTGTGTGTGTGTGTGCATTTATAGTTTGGTACTGGTTTGCTACGTTATCATAAGCTGTGAAGTTGTGAAGTTGCGTTATAGGCCTACTGTTTATGTTTTGAATGACTCAGCAAGAACCAATAATGATGCAGGAAGCAACCGGCCAGACCTGCTAGTCATGGGTAAAAAAACGAGTATTCTATTTACCTCCCTGAATGTTTTTCTTTTACTTGTACGTATTGTTAAATCCACTTCAATCTTTGTAGATAAATGGGAGACCGGTTAAAGAAGGGTTTTTAAGCCTTGAGATAATTGAGACATGGATTGTGTATGTATGCCATTCAGAGGGTGAATGGGCAAGACCTAAAGATTGAAGTGCCTTTGAACGGGGTAAGGTAGTAGGTGCAAAGTGCACCGGTTTATGTCAAGAACTGCAATGCTGCTGGGTTTTTCACGCTCAACAGTTTCCTGTGTGTACTAAGAAT
This sequence comes from Oncorhynchus masou masou, assembly GCF_036934945.1. Classification (NCBI taxonomy): domain Eukaryota; kingdom Metazoa; phylum Chordata; class Actinopteri; order Salmoniformes; family Salmonidae; genus Oncorhynchus; species Oncorhynchus masou. The sequence goes on from NC_088229.1 coordinate 29,193,618, forward strand.
GGTGCACCACCCAAAGGACATCCAGCCAACTTCACACAACTGTGGGACGCATTGGAGTCATCCCTGTGGAACGCTTTTGACACCTTGTAGTGTCCATGCCCCGCCGAATTGAGGCTTTTCTGAGGGCAAAAGGGTTGGGTGCAACTCAACCTTAGGAAGTGTTTGGTGTGCACAGTGTTTTAACCTGGAAGAACTTGTCCCAATTGGTGTTTTTAAATCACTGATGAAGGATTTTGAGGCTGATTCCCTGACCTTTTTAATTTTCTGTTTTGTACTCTTGTGAATTCAATGGTTTTTACTAGATTACTTGTAGTTTTTCATGTTGTCTGTTTGTCTGTAATTTTTTTGTAATGACTTGGTGCTGCCTATCTTGTCCAGGGCGCTCTAGAAAAAGAGATTTTAATCTCAACGAGCCCTTCCTGGTTAAATAAAGGTTAAATAAAAAAAAAATTAAAAAAAGTGTATATCACTGACATTTAGTGCCTTTAAATGAGAGATTACCATATCTGGACTGTGATACATATGATTTGCATTTGACACAGCTCTTTCCTTATGGCATTGATTTGAAAATATTGTTCCAAGGATAATGGTACAGGGGGAAATGGATTGATCAAGTGGATGATCATAAAACTGAGATCAATATTGGGGTGTGAATTTATTTCCCTTTTTGAACCTGAATGTAGCATCATTTATGATGTATATGGATACACTTCCTATTAGAGACAAAGCATGGACTATACTGCACCTTCACAGAGATAAATAAAGATGAATGAATGCATATATTAGCAATCAGGGAATTTCCGGATGATGTTGCCTACCAGTGTATTTCAATTGCCATACCTGCTGCTATGTGACTTTTCTATAACATAATGCAGGTAATCCTAAGCATTTATCAATGTTAATGTATTGACTATGAAGGTATTACTGTCTGTAGTCTAAGTTATTATTCTGATACGAGGTGATACCGGATAGAATATGCTTACATCTACACGCTACAGTATTACCAAGGGCAGCTAAGGGCTGAAAATCTTGTGCTGGAAATCTTCCTCTAATTACTGTGAAGATCTTCAAATCCCAGTCCCACTGCTGCAAATTAAGTTATTACAAGTATTTTTTTTATTTATGGAAAAAATTGTAGCTTCTTAGACGAATAGGCTCTTGTTTTACAGGGAGGGAGGCACTCTTTTTAAAATAGAAAAATCCTGACTTGGTGAAAGTTTTATTTAATAGGGACTTAAAGCTTTGGGATTTGACCTTTATTTAACTAGGCAAGTCAGTTAAGAACAAAATCATATTTTCAATGACGGCCTAGGAACAGTGGGTTGTTCAGGGGCAGAACGACAGATTTTTACCTTGTCAGCTCGGGGATTTGATTCTTGCAACATTTCGGTTACTAGCAAAAATATAAATGGGTTTTAAATATTTTGCTTCAGAATCAGGCAAAGACCCAGTCCTGGCTCTTATGAATTTGTATTTGTTTCTGCAATAATGAGTTGGGAAGACACTGTCATTGTTTGAAGTTATGAGAGAAAGACTAAAGGTAATGCAGTGGGAGGTTTTCTAAGTTGTTCTAAATTGTCTGAAACTGAAGAATGAAACATCACAGTTTCTAAGAATTAGTTGTATTAATAGTTCATTCTTTGATAGCTGGTGAACATGCATGCAGTATTAATCTTGGCTCAGCATCCCATTGATGTTTAGGGGCAGTGTGTGTGTTTGTGTGTCTCTACATGTGCGTAAGTATAAGTGTAACACAAAGCTCTGTCAGCAACGACCACACCCTCTGATCCACCTCCAGGATATTTGTTTTCCTCGTGCATTTGAGGCCCCAATACAGGGCGCCATATGACCCTGCTGGCACAGTCCCTCACTTGCCATCTCCAATCCTCTTACAGGAACAAAATAGAAGGAATTGCCTCTTGATCCCCAAATGCTATCAGTCCTAATAGACACTCTCACACACAGTTATTCCAAGGAAAAGTGTCCTTCATGTTGGGCCCCTGGCACACTGACAATAAAATATGGGCAATTTTCAGGTGGGGATGGCACTGTGGGAACGACGGTCAGGTAACCGCTGACGAGCTGTGGTCCTCTATAATGAACTCCCTACAATGGAGATGGTCGCCGGGAGTGTGGTTCTTCTGTGTAGGCAGAAGGTGCAATAGTGGGTATTAGATGAGGATTACGTAACTGGCCACAGTGTAAGAAGTTTCAGGCGCTCTGCCCAAAACATGTCATGGACTACTGCCATGTACAACAGGGTTGAGGTGGCCTCACGACATGGCAAGTGCTTGGTTAAATGATTGGTTCCAGGAGATTCTCCAATGAATTAATTGTTTCCACTCCATGGTTAAGTATGTGCTACTCTTCCCAATCGAGTGCCGGTACTTGGTTATTACACTTTAATAGCTTGCTTGCCAAACTAACGATATATAACTGCATGTGCAGGCTCAGATCAGAGAAGATGAATTGGCTATTAATTAGAGTTACGCTGAGAGGGCACAGGGGAGAGACTACTCATAGCCCTGCAATCAGTGTCAACGGGGGCCCTATTCTGACTGGGCGAGCCAGGGCAGGGCCAGGTCAGAAAGGCTCAACGTCAAACCCCTGGGAACAAGGGGTGGCCCAGCACCAAACATGGCCAATCCGTTGTTGAGTCAAACCCAGGACATGTCGGTTTAACGTCGACCGGCCACAAGTTCATCAGATAATCTGAGTCAGCACTGCCGGAGAGGCATGAGGCCGGGTGGGAAATGATGCTTGACTTGTCCGAGCCTCCTCAACAAAAGCCTCACGTCCGAAGGACTTTGAATTACAAAGTTATGGTGGAAATATTTGACGGCAGATATGATTTGTGGGGAATATTATTGTTTGGCTCACTTTTCAAGCGCTGTCTCGGAATTAGCCCTTTTATCACAATTAATTAAGATAGCCTATAGGAGATGTTCCATCTTGAGCTCATCCACGCGGGATAAATAAGTCAAGGCAGCAAGATATATGTCCCTTTATTGGCTGACATGAACTCGGCAGCATCTGTACCGGGGGAAGGCTGTCTCTGTGGCGCGACTTTGTAGAGGAGTCTCCGTCATCACTCACTCTGAATGCTTCTTTTATGACTCGTTTTGTTAAAAACCTATTTTTTTAATGCAAGGTATAAGGAGTTATGGCCTGTCTATGCAAATGAGGCAATTTTGACAGTTTGTTATTCATGTCATCGCCTTTTTAAACACTTAAAGGTATAAATTCTGTGGTGACAGGCTGCTCCGAAATTGCCACTAAATATTATTAAATATTTTAACAAGTTCCTTGTAAATATGCCTTAAATGTTTGAACGATGGGCAGAAAGAAAAATGGCCTTGCATCAACTTATTAGAGGCAATAAAAATGGTGGTGATTTACCATGGATGCAGAGCAACTTAGGGCATCTTTTTTTTGTTTATCCTGTTTGCTTCCTTTGTCCTGATGTGCACATTAAACAGCCCGGCGTTGTATTAAAAGCTCACGCTTTCACAAGTCGTGAAACACTGGCGTCGGACATTCTTGAACTGGCGGTCCCTCAATGGCTTCAGGGCAATACATCACAGCAGCAGTTTTAAAGTTTTAAAGCATCCCTTTCTCCTTTACTGTTGAAAGTGTTAAATTTTGTGTTAAATTTTGTGTGTTAAATTTTGTGTTGTCTGTGGTTATAAGAGTTAAAGGGCTGCTTCATGTGTTTATTTAAGTATCTCAGGAAATACCATCAACTTTATCTAACTATGTGTGTATTTGCTGTGATATATGCCCATTGTAACAACAATTTAAGTGTTCCTACGGAACTTTCACGGCATTCATATATCTGTCCACAGCCAAACAACCTGAATTCCAATGTAAAGTCATGGCTGCAACACGCTTGGTGTTTATTGGGGGAAAAAAGGGGTTTTGAATTGAACAGCACTATCAGGCAGTTTGCAACATTCCTTTTACTAATCTTTTCCAAGTTGATCTCATTGGTTATATTATAACTTAGCCTATGTGCTGTGTTTTTTTGACTCCATTGGTTTTGAAAAAGCTCACAGTTATAGTTATACACTGAGTGTACAAAACATTATAAACACTCTTTCCATGACAGACTGACCAGGTGAATCCAGGTGAAAGGTATGATCCCTTATTGATGTCACTTGTTAAATCCACTTCGATCAGTGTAGATGAAGGGGAGGAGACAGGTTAAAGAAGGATTTGAGACATGGATTGTGTATGTGTGTCATTCAGAGGGTGAATTGGCAGGAGAAAAGATATTAAGTATGTTTGTGTCAAGAACTGCAACGCTGCTGTGTTTATCACACTCAACAGTGTGTATCAAGAATGGTCCACCACCCAAAGGACATCCAGCCAACTTGACACAACTGTGGGAAGCATTGGAGTCAACATGGGCCAGCATCCCTGTGGAATGCTTTCGACACCTTGTACAATCCATGCCCCAACTAATTGAGGCTGTTCTGAGAGCAAAAGGGGGATGCAACTCAATATTAGGAAGGTGTTGTTAATGTTTTAGTGTATATTGTTTTATGTTCTAAATCATGTTATATGTTCAAGAAATCCATGTGAAATGCTCCTAAACTAAGAGGTGGAAAAAGGAATTGTCCCATTAATAACCCCACAGACCAGCACCTTGACATCAACACCAGACCTCTCTGCCAGCTACAGCATTGATCAAAGTCAAGACTACTGTGACTAGTCTTGTAAACCTTTACACCAGTTTAAGGAAATAGAACCCTGAACTTAAAAAAAATAGTTGTCAGTTGAAGCTGAAAACCCAATTGAAGTCACCTTTGGAAAGAAATGGACAATAGTCAACTGGCAGCTCTCAAATTGACTTGGTCCCTTCCTGATGTTTCATAAAGTCCAATGTTCTCTCATGGGATGGGAGACTGCAGTTGAAGTTACTATCTATTTGATTAAAAAGTCAGGCAAACTACACTGTCAAATATTTTTTTCAATCTATGACACAATAATACAGTGGTTTGTGGTGCACTTTACAATTGGTAAAGGCTATCCAGCAAACCAAAACTGGTTTTGTGAATGTTCCCAGAACATTTCATGAAGTTGTGGGAAAGGTGGAAAAACATTCCCCCTAAAAGTTCTAATAACACAATCTTTCCAGTTGTGTTGATGATAAAATGTTGGTATTCGGGTGTTGCAAGTATGTTAATAGAACATATGTTTTATGTTCTTTTAAAGTTTCCAAAACATTTCATTACGTTGTGATAACAGTGTGGGGACATTATAAGAAATAGGTTACCAAAACACAAGATCTGTCCAGTTGTGCTGACGTGTATAAAATGTTTATTAGTGTGCACAAAATGTTCACTCAATGTTTTAAGAGTGTTATTCCTATGTTCCTAGAATGATCAAATTAGGTTTTTGAATTGACCATAGAAGTACTTTCATGTGTTTGTGCTATTTTATTGTTGAGGAATTTGTTTGTGTAACAGTTCATGTAGGAACACATATGGCAACATATACATTTTTTTTTCTTTCTGTATTTGGTTGGTAGTCAAAAGCAGGGATTGAACCTGTGAGCTTTGGAGTGTTAACCCTGAAATGAATCGACTGCACCACTGGGAATAGGATTTACACAGATATAAAGCAGTTTACACCTTTACCCTGACTTCCAGGTTGGGGTCTTTGTCTTTTGCAGAGAGAAAAACAAGTATTCTCTATTATTTATTTACCAATCCTCTTTATACACTGTAAAGTTGGGATGTTTATAGCTTGTATTTTTCCTACAAACATTATGTTCAATTATTGTGGTGAGGTGAACATAGGTGTGCATATGTACTAAGACATATAGCCATAGTTTGAATCATCATTTAAGGATTTCAGTGCAAAGACACGTCCACTGGAAACATAATGATGCTGGTGGCGCAGCAGACTAAGTAGCCTATAGGTCTGGAAGATGGCAGATTGCTGGTTCAAATGTACTTTCTGACGTTTCTTTAAAAAAGCTATAACTAGGTTTGGACAATACCTTCATCCGATATCATGATGTAAGAAGATTGAAATGCCATTTGTTTAAAAGTTTGGCGTCTTCATGTGATATTGTTGTACACATCCATATTAGCAGAACATTATAGCAATGTTTTCAGAACTACCATTGTCGTTGAAGTATGTTTTTATTACATTATTCGAACATCAAATGTCATAACTTTATAAGTCTCACAGGAATGTTTGTTGTTAAATATGTTAGGAGGAATGTCTACATCAACATTAGCTGAATTGTCCTGGAATGTTTTTTCAGCACAACATCTATTGCTCCAAGTATGTTCATATCAAATCACACTATAACTATATGACAGTCTAGCAGGAATGTTCGCTGCATGTTGTTTTGGGTGTTTTGGATGAGGTCTTCATAAACATTAGCAGAGCATTCCTTTAATGTTGTCTCAGAACCAATGTAATTGAATCCAGACGTAACTGCTGAAGTATGTTCAGGGAATGTTTTTGGAACATCATAACGTCACACTATAACTTTGGGACCAGTGTAGGAGTATTCCCTGCTTGTTGTTATGGGTGTTACGAATCACATATCCCATTAACGTTAGCAGAACGTTCCTGTAATGTTTCCTCACTTATATTGCGCCCACATTTAGTTTGCGGCAGTATGTTCTAAGAACATTACAGGAACGTTGTGTTATTAAATTCCCGGGAATGTTCTGCGGTAGTTATTGCAGGTGTTACGAACAACATTTTAGTGATTGTTAGGAGGAAATTCCAAGGACATTTCATTTCAAACATTTTCTGAGAAAAAATATTTGGTAATCATAAACAGTCTTTGGATGTTTGTGGGATGTTATCGTCCTAATGCTGGCTCAAATCCCAACTGGAATTTATTTAGAATGTTAGCTAATGTCCTTGGAATGTTCCCGGTTTGCTGGGTGGGTTTTGAAACGACAAGAAAAAAGGGATATTCAAAGAAACATATGTCTCTTACAGTGCTTTAGTAGGTTCATATTTTATAATCGCCATTTACAGATTTTTTTATCTGCCTGGTTTCTAATCTGACATTCAAAAAACATCAGCCCTTTTAGAGCAACCCATCATTTTGCAACTTGAAGTGGTTCATTAATAATTTATTGTACTCCAATGTCATATAAACATAGAGTTTGGCATACTGTGAGATAATTTGTCTTCAATATTACATTGACAGTCATAGGCCTCAATGCTGAAGTTTTTCTTGTTAAATTGAGGTTTCCTTGTTAAATTCAAGCTCACTGTTACCAAGTCAATCGTTCTCCATGCAAAACATACACAAACCCCTTGCTGGTTGGGTGTGGAGCCCCCGTTTCTCCAAACCTCCTGTGCTTGCCAGCACTGTCTACGCACATCACTCTTTCTGGTTACTGTGACGTGACGGCTGCCTTGTCAGCAACACAGCGCATCTCTCTCTCTCTAAGCCCTCTGCAAGTTTTCCCTGGGGTTGGCAGAATACGAGTGCCCCTTGTCTGACTGGCTATAACCTTGCCACCAGCTTATGTGCATGCATGCGTGTGTGTTTTTTTTACTCTAAAGACTTGAACAATGATGACTCAAGCCACACAGAGTACACCTCAGGGAGAACGGAGTGAAAAAACAAGTGGATTTTGGACTGCAGTTAGATGTGAGACAAGGCAGCCGGGCAATGGGCTAAAAGCCTGGGCAGGTTTTTCCTACCGGTTCATTAGATTATACCGTCTCGTGTTCAGGAAGTGCTGAAAGGCACTGGAGATTGTATCAGTGGGCGAAACGCAGTCCTTTGGTCCAGAGACAGTTGCCAGTCCTTTTCTTTGAAATGCCAAAGTAGTCCTCAATCCGGTTAAGGCAAGATATGATGTATGTCTATCCCCGGCCCCCTCCCCTGTCACAGGTTCCTATTAGCAGGTTAGGTACGAGGACGCCTGTGTTGGTATTTCTGCTGTCGCTCGCCTGTGTACCGCACATTAATTTTTTTTGAATTATTTATTTTCCTGACACCACCATATGGTGCTTGCAATTTGTTTGTCTTGCAGTGTGCCGAAATAAACACGAGGCCTCGATTGGCTTACCCTTGGAGTGTTTACATACGAGGCTTTCTTCAAACAATGCATCTTTTTTTTGCTCTTTCTATTGGTGGGCGGGATCTATTGATGCAATTATGAGCAACCCGCTACAAGCAAGATACCCTTTCTTTCCTCCAAATGAGGGAATAAATGATCAACGTAATTGGGCCAAACCGCGGAGATGTATCAAGGAGGTGCACAGAGTGAGACCCTACACTCTGTCAGTCACCGGAGAAGGCAGGAGAAGCTTCTGGAAGGGTTCTGGAAAAATGGGGTCCTGATCTTCTTGGAAATGCCACAATAAATCGCCTGGGCCATCTTCCCCAACGCATGGATGATTAAATGTGCTCCTAAACTGCCCTGATTTGTGGGGGCACCTTGCCGATTTTATTTGCCACTGTTAACATTTTCATTCCTGCATTATGCATGGTGCTGTGGGGCAAGAAACTGCTGCAAACAAATGGCCTAAGGGATCGGTGTCAACACAGTGTTGCCGTGAGGAGGGGAAAGACTAACAGCGCCGCCCCTTCTCTTTTCTACCGGTCCTCACTGACAACAAGGCAGCCTGTTGGCCAGACAATACAACATAAAATGACCAGCAGAGAAATGCACAGCAACACTTCAAGTGTAAAGAATAAATTAAAATCATGATGCTCAATACAGGCTAGGCTTAGGTTTCTTTGGGTCTTCATCAATGTTTCGATTAATCGATAAGGAATGGATGTTTGATGGAGTGTTCTTATGTGATTGGATAGGATGCTACTTCCTACTGCATGTATTCATTGGGGTAATTTTTACTAGTTGGCTCTGACAACCTTTGTACTGTATTGCTGATTCCTTTGTGCTTTGGGATTTCAATGTCTCCTAGCAATAACAAGTGAGTGATTAAAAACCAACTGTTTGAAAAATTCTAACTTAATGCCAGTCCTGATCTTTAAAACCTTAAACACTCAAGCGGAAATCTGTGTTTTTACATTTGTCCTATTTAGAAGTGCTATTGAAAGCGTATAGCTGGGTTGGGTTGTCAGCTGTCTTTGCATGAGCGCATAGTCCTACTTAGCAGGTATCCATGCTCTCACCTCCAAATGACAATGCAAATACATACAAATGACATTGGACAACGTTGTATTCCGATGTAAGAATAGATATGCAAGTAGCTTTGTAGTAAGAATTCAAATTCCAATACAGAGAAAATGATATACATTTCACAAAGCTGCAGTACAACATTTGGACCCACTTGCACCATCATCTTTAAAGGCTTTATGACGCCTTCAAAAAACCTTATAAGGCCTTCAAAGATGTTTCACTAAGGGTGGAAAAAAAGGTTTTGCCACACTTGGCAAAGGGTCATATGTAAAGACCTGTTTATAACAGTTTTTATATAGTATGCATAATTTGTGAAGCTTCTATGTAGCCCTTATAAGGGTTTTATGTAGGCTTCATGAAGCATTTGTAACATCACCATAGCTCTACATGCTATTATGTAGTACACTATTTCAGAGCACAAAAACTCTTCAAAACAATGATGCTGGAACCATACATCATACAAAATAGTACATCTTTATCAGACATATTATTCTGGTAGTTAGGTAGACTGTATTCAATGCATCCATGGTTGCCTACCATGGGCCATAGTGTAGTCCATTGCTTCAGTTCAGTTCCATCTCTCTCCCCTGTGCCCTGCCATCAAGGAGCTCTCTGCTTTGCTTTATTAACGTTAACTAATGCACAAGGCATTGGGGAGATGGCAGATATTGTCTTTTTATGACTTGACCTTTGAGATATTAGTTTCTTTTTTGATGAATAACTGTTGTCGTGGTGGCTCTGAATGAGGGAATTACATCTCGGGTAAACAAGTCGGGAGTTTTCCGATGGTTTCAAAGGTGGCTCCTGACACAGGAGAGGAAAGAAGTATACACCATCGGTCCCTTTTTCGTGTGTAACCACAGCAGCACACGATGGGGAAAAGTAGGTTTTTAGTGACTCCACTAGGAGAGTTGCTCTCAATAGATGGAAAGCGGTTCATTAGCAATGGCTTTTAGAGCATGGAAAATGACCTTTTACCTTGTAATTGTAGTCGAGGTTCATAGATAGTTGACTGGAACCATGGCGTATGTTGACAAGGATCACTGGAAACAATTAGCATTACATCTTCCCAATGTCTTCGACGAGTGGCTTTCAGTCGCCACTTTATTCACACTGCTTTGCTCCACTGCCATCTCGACTCGATTATATGTGACAAATATGTAAGACAAATAAGATTTAATACACTATTAAATTAATCAAACACTGTGAGCCACAACTAAGCATAGGCTACTACTTATGTTTCTTCTCTTATAGGAAATAAAGTACAGTATGAAGTATTTTGTGAATGACAATGACAATGTCCCGTGCAGTACTGGTAGATTTTAAACAGGAGGGAGTTACTATACCTGTACAATTTGAACTGAATTGTCTTGCATTAAGTCGTACGGCATAGCTTCCTGGCATGAGGCGGGAGCATCCAGAAATGATTAAATATAAATTAAGTTTTATCTTATTTCTGGGCCTATGATTTAGATTTTATTTTACAATTTATAATACATAAAGAAGCCACACCAGGCAACCGATACATGTACCAAAATTAAAGAGGATTATATACACAAAAAGTAATGGCTTGTTTCCATTGTGGTACTCTATTTGTAAGCAAGTGGCTGTAGGGCAAAACATTTGATCAATGTGTATGTGTGTGTATATAGTGTGTGTGTAATGTGTGTGTGTGTGTACAGTGGGGCCTAAAAGTATTTAGTCAGCCACCAATTGTGCAAGTTCTCCCACTTAAAAAGATTAGAGAGGCCTGTAATTTTCGTCATAGGTACACTTCAACTATGACAGACAAAATGAGAAAAAAAATCCAGAAAATCACATTGTAGGATTTTTAATGAATTTATTTGCAAATTATGGTGGAAAATAAGTATTTGGTCAATAACAAAAGTTTATCTCAATACTTTGTTATATACCCTTTGTTGGCAATGACAGAGGTCAAACGTTTTCTGTAAGTCTTCACAAGGTTTTCACACACTGTTGCTGGTATTTTGGCCCATTCCTCCATGCAGATCTCTTCTAGAGCAGTGATGTTTTGGGGCTGTTGCTGGGCAAAACGGACTTTCAACTCCCTCCAAAGATTTTCTATGGGGTTGAGATCTGGAGACTGGCTAGGCCACTCCAGGACCTTGAAATGCTTCTTACGAAGCCACTCCTTCGTTGCCTGGGCGGTGTGTTTGGGATCATTGTCATGCTGAAAGACCCAGCCATGTTTCATCTTCAATGCCCTTGCTGATGGAAGGAGGTTTTCACTCAAAATCTCACGATCAATGGCCCCATTCATTCTTTCTTTTACACGGATCAGTCGTCCTGGTCCCTTTGCAGAAAAACAGCCCCAAAGCATGATGTTTCCACCCCCATGCTTCACAGTAGGTATGGTGTTCTTTGGATGCAACTCCACATTCTTTGTCCTCCAAACACGACGAGTTGAGTTCTTACCAAAAAGTAATATTTTGGTTTCATTTGACCATATGACAGTCTCCCAATCTTCTTCTGGATCATCCAAATGCTCTCTAGCAAACTTCAGACGGGCCTGGACATGTACTGGCTTAAGCAGGGGGACACGTCTGGCCCTGCAGGATTTGAGTCCCTGGCAGCGTAGTTTGTTACTGATGGTAGGCTTTGTTACTTTGGTCCTAGCTCTCTGCAGGTCATTAACTAGGTCCCCCCATTTGGTTCTAGGATTTTTGCTCACCGTTCTTGTGATCATTTTGACCCCACGGGGTGAGATCTTGCGTGGAGCCCCAGATCGAGGGAGATTATCAGTGGTCTTGTATGTCTTCCATTTCCTAATAATTGCTCCCACAGTTGATTTCTTCAAACCAAGCTGCTTACCTATTGCAGATTCAGTCTTCCCAGCCTGGTGCAGGTCTACAATTTTGTTTCTGGTGTCCTTTGACAGCTCTTTGGTCTTGGCCATAGTGGAGTTTGGAGTGTGACTGTTTGAGGTTGTGGACAGGTGTCTTTTATACTGATAACAAGTTCAAACAGGTGCCATTAATACAGGTAACGAGTGGAGGACAGAGGAGCCTCTTAAAGAAGAAGTTACAGGTCTGTGAGAGCCAGAAATCTTCCTTGTTTGTAGGTGACCAAATACTTATTTCCCACTGTAATTTGCAATTAAATTAATTAAAAATCCTACAATGTGATTTTCTGGAATTTTTTTTCTTCTCATTTTGTCTGTCATAGTTGAAGTGTAGATATGATGAAAATTACAGGCCTCTCATCTTTTTAAGTGGGAGAACTTGCACAATTGATGGCTGACTAAATACTTTTTTTGTATATATGTATATATGTGTATATATGTGTGTGTATGTATATATGTATGTGTGTGTGTGTGTGTGTGTGTGTGTGTGTGTATATATGAGCATATACACTGAGTGTACAAAAAATTAGGAACACCTAGTCTACGACAGACTATCCAGGTGGAAGCTCTGATCCCTTATTGATGTCACCTGTTAAATCCACTTCTATCAGTGTAGTTGAAGGGGAGGACACAGGTTAAAGAAAGTTTTTTAAGTCTTGAGACATGGATTGTGTGAGTGCTCTTCAGAGGGTTAATGAGCAAGACAAAATATTTAAGTGCCTTTGAATGGGGTATGGTAGTAGGTGCCAGGCGCACTGGTTTGAGTGTGTCAAGAACTGTAATGCTGCTGGGTTTTCCATGATCAACAGTTTCCCGTGTGTATCAAGAATGGTAAACCCCCCCCCCCCCAATGGACATCCAGCCAACTTGACTCAACTGTGGGAAGCATTGGAGTCAACATGGGCAGCATCCCTGTGGAACGCTTTCGACACTTTGTAATCCATGCCCAGAAGAATTGAAACTGTTCTGAGGGTAAAAGGGGGTACAACTCAATATGAGGAAGGTGTTCCTAATGTTTTGTACATTCTGTGTATACACATCTAACAAATCACTCCACTAGCGCAGATTGCTTTCATCTTCAGAAATATCCCTCCCACTCCTTGGCGTGTTGATAAAGCAATTGTGGTTGAAGAGAGCAAATATTTAAGGTATCTGCAAGTGTGATACACATCTGTCAGGCAGCCCAAGGGCGAAAACCAGCACACAACAAGGCAACAAATGCTGATCCGGGACTTCTCTGCGGCAAAATAAAATATGGCTCAAGTTTTCATTAAGGTGCTATTGATTAGCTTTTCCTGGCAATGAATTATGGGCGACATTAAATAAAAAGGAAAATATTTTTATGACTTTGCTTGGGCCATGCCAGAATCCCCCCTTGCTTCTCTTTACACTCGCCCTGACAGGCGTTTTGTTTTCTCTTGAATTCTTGTGGCTCTCATGAAACCTACAGTGAGGGTTTTTTTCTTCCAGAAAAATAGAGGTTTGTTCATTTTTTTTATAATCCTTGATCTTTGAATTGATTGCGACATCATGAGCCATGAAGGACTTAGTTAGGGTTTAGTGAGGTTTGAGTACGGCCCTGTGTGAGATGGGTGTTTCAGTCACTGAAATAGAATGATTAGAATAGATTATATTTCTATGGTTTCAGTGGCAATGTGTGGACCATGCCCAAATACTGTGCAGTAAGCTCTACAATCATTTCGGTAGCAAAGGAGTTCCAAGGAACACATTGAAATCTAAGTTCAACTTTTAATCGACAGGACAGGAGACCATATAAACTACCAAAATCAATAAAACCTTTCTAATACTGCAGATTGAGGATTGTTTAACATTTATCATTTCAGGATGTGTTGTGCAAAAATAGTTTTTTATTTTACCTCTCCTTTCAAGTCTTAACCTGAAGTTAACTTTTTCGTATTTTTATACCCCCTCTGTACACATATCGCATACCATATCACAATTAAAAGGTATGCAGCGGGAAGCTTAGGGAATGAAAGCGTAGGTGAAACACAGACATTATGTTTGAATAGATGAAAGAAGAAGTGTGGTTGTGAAGAATTCTCCTTCCTGGGTGTTTAAAATGAGCCATAGAATTCTATGAGCATAATGACCCGTGATTTAATATCTTGTCAAATGTCTACTACCATTCATGTATTGCAGAGCGTCATTGTGTGTGTGTGTGTGTGTGTGTGTGTGTGTGTGTGACTCTGCATGTGTGTGTGTGAAAGTGTTGGTGTTTGAGTGTGTATGTTTATGGCGAGAGGGCAGGTCATGTAGGTTGCGATGAGAGGATATATGCAACATTTAGATGTATAGTTTCAATGCTTTTTGCCATTGCTAATTCAGAGAAAGGCGTTGCCTAAGCCATATGAATTATGACAAAGATTTAGTTGTGATATGGTATCGTTTTGCAGAGTAGTGGAATGTTTAAGAGTAGAAGTTTCCGTTGAAGGTAACTGACGACCGAATTGTCACACGTTTAACTCTAATTAGATGAATAAAGAATCACATTTTTAAATTGTGAGAGTTGCGCCTATTCCTGTTTTGGGGAAAATGTTTTCTGGAAAATGGCATTGGACTGAAGTGGCAAAAACAGGCACTTTTGCTGACAGGGTTGGAAGATGAGTAAAGAGGTGTGAGAGAATGAGTGATCCATTTTGGGCAGGAAATTATGATGATATTGTTGATGATGTTGGCAAGGTTTAGAAAAAACATCCGTGTTGACAAGTCGGGGAATGCTAGTTCCATGTGATACTGTTTATTGTAAGCTGTTATCAGTATATTCTAAATCCATTCTGTACAGGAACATATTGTTAATTTCTTAATTCTCTTTTCAATTTAAAACATGTCACTGAATTTGTAGAAGCATATGCATTTGTTTGCTGTCAGATGAACTAACTCTCTCACTCCCTCTCTCCCTGCATCTTCTCTCTCTCTCCCTCTCATTTTGTCTCACTCTCTCTCTCACACTCTCTCACACACACACACACCCACAATAATTCACATATTCTTATACACAAAACGTTAGCATAGGTTTCAACTTTACTGCGCATCTTTGGAATGTCGGGATAATTACATCTATTCTAATAATGATATTTTTCTAAATAAGCCTTGAACCAGTCTGTCTTGTTTTGTGTTCTCAAAGACATTATGTCTCCTTTTTTTTCTGACTAGAGGTTACTGGGGTCAATTTGTATTTGACCTGGAGTGTGTTTTTTTAAATTGTAATTTTCATCTTTTGATTCTTTAGACTCTAACAAGCTAAAGTGATGTGGATTTAACAGGACATAAGTTAAATATTTGGATATCGTACCATTTTTTTGTGTGCCCATGCATCGGGCAAGGGCTGAGGGGCCCTTGAGGCATAGAAATTTGAGGCCTCAAAGATATCATTTCACACTCAATAGTGTTGCTGAGCCGTACAGCCCACTTGATGTGAGCCCGTAGCTCTTGAGCTTGCTTTCACTCTTTGGCTTGTTATCCCTACTGACACTTAAAGTAGAATCATTTTTGCGAGTCATATCTTAAAGAGAGCATTCCAGACATCGACTGTCCTTGCCAAGAAAAAAAATGTATTCTGTCGCTGACAGTCCTATTATTAAAACAAACATCTTGCACAATGTGTTTGTAGAGAAATTTGAGCCACACCAACTACAGATATACAGTACCAGTCAAAAGTTTGGACACACTTACTCATTCTTTATTTTTACTATTTTCTACATTGTAGAATAATAGTGACTATATCAAAAGTATGAAATAATACATATGGAATCAGGTAGTAACCAAAAAAGTTTTAAACAAATCAAAATATATTTGATATTTGAGATTCTTCAAAGTAGCCACCCTTTGCCTTGATGACAGCTTTTCACACTCTTGGCATTCTTTCAATTAGCAGGTGTGGCTTCTTAAAAGTTAATTTGTGCAATTTCCTTCTTAATGCGTTTGAGCCAATCAGTTGTGTTGTGACAAGGTAGGGGTGGTATACAGAAGCTAGCCCTATTTGGTAAAATACCAAGTCCATATTATGGTAAGACCAGCTCAAATAAGCAAGGAGAAATGACAGTCTAAGACATGAAGGTCAGTCAATCCCTACCATTTCAAGAACTTTGAACGTTTCTTCAAGTGCAGTCACAAAAACCATCAAGCGCTATGATGAAACTGGCTCTCATGAGGACCGCCACAGGAAAGGATGACCCAGAGTTACCTCTGCTGCAGAGGATATTTTCATTATAGAGTTACCAGCCTCAGAAATTCCAGCCCGAAGAAATACTTTACAGAGTTCAAGTAACAGACACATCTCAACATCAACTGTTCAGTGGAGACTGCATGAATCAGGCCTTCATGGTCGAATTGCTGTAAAGAAACCACTACTAAAGGACACCAATAAGGAGAAGAGACTTGCTTGGGTCAAGAATCACAAGCAATCATAACCAATGGACATTAGACCGGTGGGAATCTGTCCTTTGGTCTGATGAGTCCAAATTTGAGATTTTTGGTTCCAACCGCAATGTGTTTGTGAGACACAGAGTACGTGAACAGATGATCTCCGCATGTGTCCTTCCCACTGTGAAGCATGGAGGAGAAGGTGTGATGGTGTGGGAGCTTTGCTGATGACACTGTCTGTGATTTATTTAGAATTCAAGGCACACTTAACCAGCATGGCTACCACAGCATTCTGCGGCAATATGCCATCCCATCTGGTTTGCACTAAGTCCCACTATCATTTGTTTTTCAAGAGGACAATGACCCAAAACACATCTCCAGGCTTTGTAAGAGCTATTTTACCAAGGAGAGTAATGGAGTGCTGCATCAGATGACCTGGCCTCCACAATCACCTGACCTCAACCCAATTTGAGATGGTTTGGGATGAGTTGGACCGCAGAGTGAAGGAAAAGCAGCCAACAAGTACTCTGCATATGTGGGAACTCCTTCAAGACTGTTGGAAAAGCATTCCAGGTGAAGCTGGTTGAGAGAATGCCAATAGTGTGCAAAGCTTTCACCAAGGCAAAGGGTGGCTACTTTTTTGGTTTCTACATCATTCCATATATGTTATTTAATAGTTGTGATGTCTTCACTATTATTCTACAATGTAGAAAATAGTAGAAGTAAAGATAAACCCAAAACCTTTGACTGGTACTGTATACTGTGGGATTTCTGACATTCGTGGGCTGATATGAATTGAACAAATGCAACGAACACACAAACTTACTGAAATTTACTGTTCCTTGTGTGTAAAGTAGTCACTTGTTTTTCAAGCTAAATTGCTGGGGGGAAAAATGACAATACAAGTGAACATTGACACTTGCAGTAGGCAGGAAAGATATTCCTTCGTCAAAATACAGTTTTGTCTTGTTTTGTAGAGCCCATCTGGACTGATCTTCTTAGAGATATTGGAACACTTTGAGAAAGGAAGACCACTGCAGGAAGAAAGAGCAAGGATCTGTTCCATATGAATCATTTATTAACGTTGTTTCATTGGGATTCCTCCACAGGTCATGTGACTGGGTATCTTGTTAACTTGTTAAATATTATGACAATCAAGATTATGAATAGATTGATTTGAAGTTGCATTACTGTGTCAATTAGAACTGTTTTAGATGCGGCAGTACGTTATATAACAGACCAATGACTGCTCGCAGTTTTTTTAGTGCTCATACTCAGGCAGTTAGTGTACCAGGTGTTTTTGTCAAAGATTTTTCCACAAGATAAATGGAAAAGTGCCATGCCTCTCAGACTTCTTATCCTATTAATATGTCCTATAATCCTCTCACCATCACCAAAAGCTGAGTTTTATGACAGAAACATGTTTTTGTCAGGCATAACTTCCAGTTTACGTTTTCGGGTAATTATAGTATTGTGCACACTGGAGTGGCACAAATTAGCACTTTGGGCGATAGATCAGTTGGCCGGGTGCCATTCACTACCTGTGTATGGCCTGGACATGAGCAGGGGAGCAGACACACGCAGTCCCGCTAGACTCAAATGTTGGAAAAAGACAGCCAATGCGTGAGTCAACTGTGGGAGTTTTTGGTTCTTTCCGTTATGTTCTTTCCGTTAGGGGTGTATTCCGTAGGAACGAAATGGAAGCAAATGGGACGAAACAGGGAGGGACCTACCTGAATTTGTCCAATAGGAAACTTGTTTTTGTTGCAAAACATTTTCCTACAGTGTGCATGAATTAATACACCCTTACCGTACATGTATGACAGGATTGGAAGTGTTTGATCCTCTCCCTGCCCCTTCTAGAACCAGCCTGAAATAAGGATTCAAACCCGCAATACAGATGATCTGTTCAGAATTATGATGAAGAGGAGCAAGGAGCAATCAATCTGCCATTTTAGATCTGATTGGTCTGACACTCCTATAGCGGGCCAACCCTGTATAAGATACTGTGGATTCTGTAATGAAGGCACAGGGCTGAGATAAAGTTCTCAATGAATTGTACCTGGCTACCATTTCTCAAGACTAGAGTAACCAGGGGTGTATGGAAGAGTAATCAAAACATTATCTAGGTCATCAAAGCTGCTACCACTGTTGGGATTCATCCGTAGGGTTCAGTTGGGGTCTGAAGGGTTGTGCTCCCTCCCAGAGATGTCATGAAAGAGGAGTTGATGTCGCTGCTCCCTGCTCCCTGACAGCTGAAGCCCATGGAAGGAACTGGAGGATGGAGAGCAGCGATTAAAACCAGTTCCTCCTTATTACAAGTGGAATTTCCTCCCAGCTGATTGAAGTTTGAGCATATTGCTGCCATATTCCCTCCCACAAGAGGCCTGAGTTGTAATATTTTGCAGAAAGGAGGGGGCGGATGAGAGACTATCAAAGTCTCTCGCTTTCAGCGTTTATTTTTTTATTTTTTTGCACACCATTGACCCAGCTGTGAGTTGAATTTCCAAAGCATTTAGTCATTTAGCACAAGTCGTCCAGGATAAATGGAAGGCTATTATTAGTATTTCTTACCAGAGAAAATTTGATTTCCAACAAGACTAGCCTACAGTTAAAAACAATGTGAGGAACACTACGATGAAGTCAAATATTTACGCAGTGATCTGATCAATACTCGCTCAGAATGAGTATTAATGTGTAGAGTATTTATAATACAATGTGGGGGGGGGACCACAGTATGTAATCCCATGCCATTTAGCTGTTCTATGCTAAATTAATGCAATCCCCTAATGTTTAGTGTAAAGAATCAATCATGCAAAAATCTATTGTTGCATTAGCCTTGAAAGAACAATAATAATAAAAACGCTATAATGGTTTTAGCTTCCTTTCCATAAATCATGTTGGCGGGGGGGACAGAGGTGGGGGCATCTTAACTTGCGGAGTGTGCCATTTCAGTCCTTCTGAGGAGTTGAGGTGATGCTGAATATTGATATCATATTGAACAATAATCCAACATAAACTTGAGCTTTTTTTTAACCTTAGGTGTCGTGAAATACGGCGTGACAATGAGAGTCACTCTACTGTATCTACCGGTAACTGAATTTGACCCGACACCTCTCCGCGATGACATAAAGCAGTTTTGTGTTCGATAGCCACTCAACACCACACTGTAAATCAACATGAAATGCATAAAAAAGGTGTCGGGCGTGAGATTTACTGTAACACTGAAAATCCTTTTAAACAAATATTAAAATAAAGCCCAAATCAGTCTGAAAGTCGTTTAAGAGGTCATCGCACTTCAGTTTAGAGCTGGGCACTGAAAGCTGACAGGCTGTCGAAATTTACATTTGGTATTATCATTTGATTGATGACATGTCTCACAGTCTCTTGTCTCGTTGCGTACTGTAGTGCTGTGTGTCTATGGTACAGTGTGTCTATGGTACAGTGTGTCTATGGTACTGTGTGTCTATGGTACTGTGTGTCTATGGTACAGTGTGTCTATGGTACTGTGTGTCTATGGTACTGTGTGTCTATGGTACTGTGTGTCTATGGTACAGTGTGTCTATGGTACAGTGTGTCTATGGTACAGTGTGTCTATGGTACTGTGTGTCTATGGTACTGTGTGTCTATGGTACTGTGTGTCTATGGTACTGTGTGTCTATGGTACTGTGTGTCTATGGTACAGTGCGTCTATGGTACAGTGCGTCTATGGTACAGTGCGTCTATGGTACAGTGCGTCTAAGGTACCGTGCGTCTATGGTACCGTGCGTCTATGGTACCGTGCGTCTATGGTACCGTGCGTCTATGGTACCGTGCGTCTATGGTACCGTGCGTCTATGGTACCGTGCGTCTATGGTACCGTGCGTCTATGGTACCGTGCGTCTATGGTACCGTGCGTCTATGGTACCGTGTGTCTATGACACGGACCAAATGCAAATGGTACAAACACCGGAAAGAAGAAACACAATGCAGCTTTGAATAGTCACCCCTTAGCGTTGTGAGAGATATTGAAATGTACCAATAACTAAGCAAATGTCACTTTTGTACAGTAGCATCATTATACAAACACACATATAGCCTACAGTATGTTTGAACCAATAACGTGAGTGAGTTTCATGAAGGTTTACAGTGAAGTTATGGCAACAGATCAACATTTATTTGTCGCGTACATAGATTAGCAGATGTTAAAGTGTGTCTAGCTCCAGCAGTGCAGTAAATGTCTAACAGTACAATACTAATATACAAATAATCCAAAGAAAAAAGTAAAGATTATATATATATTTTTTTTAAATATCAGAACAAGCAATTTCAGAGTCTGGAATATAAATACGTGGTGTGTATAGACAGTATGGACAATATATAATTAGAAAAAAGGTATGTACAGCAGTAGTTATAGGATGAGCTATGTTGAGAATACAGTAATACAGATTAAGTCGTCCGTGGATCTGTTGGGGCGGTATGCAAATTGTAGTGGGTCTAGGGTGTTGGGTAAGGTGGAGGTGATATGGTCATTAACGCACTTGAATGTCTTACTCCCATCGTCTACAGAAATCGGGAGCACACAGTTCTTGTCAGTGGCGGCTGTCCACGTCGGCTGCTCTGTGTTGTTTTCCTCAAAGCGGACAAAGAAAGTGTTTAGTTTGTCCGGGAGTGAGGAGTCGGTGTCCGCTGGCTGACTTTCCCTTTATAAGCCTTGATTGTCTGGAGTCCCTGCCACATGTGTCTCAAGTCTGAACCTTTGAATTGCGACTCCACTTTGCCTTAAGGATGTCCAAGTTGCCAGTTACCTTGCCATGGTTAAATGTGGTGATTTGCGCTCTCAGTTTTACGCAAATGCTGACATCTATCCACGGTTTTTGGTTTGGATGAATTGTAATCGTCACTGTAGGAACAACTACCTGATGAACCTACTCACTGAGTCAGTGTATACGTCGATACTATTCCCAGAGGCGACCCTGAACATTTCCCAGTCGGGATGATCAAAACAATCCTGAAGCAAAGATTCCGATTGGTCAGACCAACGTTGAACAGTCCTTACCACGGGTGCTTCCTGTTTAAGTTTCTGCCGATAGGCGGGGAGGAACAGGATGTAGGCTTGATCTGATTTGCCCAATGCCAGAATTCTTTCATGACAAAGGTATTGTATGATAGTTTTAGGAGTAGGTAGACCTAAGAAAGTGCTTTCTATAATGTAGTTCCAGCCTGAGGCCTGTAGAAAAGGCTTTGCAAGTTAGCCCCATTTGAAGAGGCATCTCCATTACACAGAGAGAATACCCTCTCTTCCAGGAAGTGGGTGGAGAAGATAATACCCTGAAAGAGTGAGGAAAGAAGAAAAACAATCAAATTAATGAATATTTTTGTTGCCATAATCAGTCATTTTGAACTTAAACCAAAAAGAGCAACAAAACAAATAGTTTTTTTGGGAAAGAATACACGTATTTAATGCCTTCAAGCAAAACTAATTAAAGACCACACCTCATTTACATAAATAAGCATTATAATTTGCATGGCGGCACGAGAGAAATGGGCGAGAGAAAAGAAAGCAATATTTTGCAGTCTGCTAATTTCAATTTATTTAGGATTTAAGCTTAATAAAGATTCATTTTGGAGGGGAAGAGAAAATAATCAAAGAGGAAATGTGAACTATCTCCAAAGATGCAGCAGCCCTATTCAAAGGGCCCTTTCCGAGTCACTAGATGACTCCTAATCTGGAGTGGCACTTGCTGGCCTGCCTCCAACACAACTCCTTGAAAGGTAAAACATTTTAGAGCCCAATTTATTAGTATGCAATTCTGGCATCGGGTAGAGAATTAATGGCGGTGACTGATAATGACTGTAATCGTGGCACAAATGGGGTGTTGAAATAGCAAACAACGGGCACAAGGCATGTAATGGGGATTTTATTAATTACCTAAGGTCCCTAGCATGAGCAAGCCTCCAGGATTTACTGTGGCCGTGCCAGCCGGTCGACGAGGGGTCGCACGGCCTAATCTGAGAATGAAGGGGTCAGTACAGAGGTGAAAACGGGGTCAATGTGGCACGCTACTGCACTCAGTCTAAAAGAGCTACATAATACCGTCATGGCTGGGAAGCAGGGTCTCTAGCACTTAGAAGATGAGGGGATTCCAATCAGTTGCCCCTGATATATGCTCTTAAGCAGCAGGATCATATAGGCCCCTATTCAATCAGAAGTGCATAAACAGGAAGTGATGGGTCAAGGCAAAACAACATTTTCCTCTCACTTTGAGAAGGTGTTTTTGAATCGAGTTTGTTTTTGTTTCACCTAGCAAACATTAAACCGCCCATCAAATGATTCTGAAGACGTACATTTTGACAGAGTCTGACAAGTATCGTTAACTTACATTCACCTGCTTTCATTTACCTTTTCAAACAGCAAACAAAACAATGCCAGTATGGTGAATTGTATCTCCTTTTTCCTTTGTTCTCAGTCAGAAAAAAAAGGACTGTCAGGTAGGGAGGCCCATTCACACATCAACTCATCAACAAGAGAGGATTGATTAAAAGTCCCCTTTATTACCTCCTGCATCCTTAATGGACACTATACTTTCAAAATGGAAGAAACAATTAGAGTTTTACTGCTTTGTGGGCACTACTGATTTATATAAATCACAGCACGGGTGTAAATTTTTCAATAAAAGACAGAACCACTCCTCGCATGCATAATCAGCGTGTCTACAAACACACTGTAGGGGAGAGTGGGGTATGTTGAGCCTTTTTTCAATTCAGCATCACTATGTCAAGGGAAATATAGTATTTTTTCTAATGAAGATATTGTATCCACATATATTTCAGGATGTTGTGTATCCCTGGAAATAATCAGAATTGATGTAGACATAACAGTTTTGAAAACATAGCCTGTCCATAAAAGTGGTCTCGTTGCACAATTTACCTGAGGTGTGGGGAAATTGAGCATAGGGACAGGATAAGTTGAGCTGCCTTGGGGTAAGTGGGTGTTTGTGTCCTATGATAGTGGGTGATGATGCTGCTAGGTCAAAGTTGAATTCATGGGATGGGGGTGTGGTAGATTGTCTATATTAAATGTATGCCTACATTGAGATACAGATCTCTCTGTTCAATATCACTTACCTTTCCATTTCTTGACCAGTTTTCTGGGACAGTGATGCTATTTCGCTGTGCTAATGCATAGGCAAGTTCTCTGCATATGAGGCTACTAAGCCCACGAAACTGGTCCATGAAATTCTTGATATGTTTAGCAAGCTCAGACTCTGATAAGACCTTGTGTGCCTCTGCTACTCTATCATAGCCCCTCTTTCGTACAGGTACATGTTTGTTTTCTTTTTTGTCAGTGTACCTCTTCAGTGTCATTGTTTATCTTTTCATCCCTTGCTGCTGCTCATATTGACTTCTTCCCTTCTCTCAATTCCTTGGCTGCTCCCTCAAGAACCTCAAGGAGGGCCAGACCCCTGCTTGTTTTACATTAGTATACACGGCGCACTTTGCAAAAATACTATGCATAAAACTGACAAAATGTAATCATAATAATTATAATCGTATAGGGTATGGTGGCCACTTACTAATTGGCTCAACTTACCCCAAGGCAAACATTTTGACTATATTAGACCACACAGCTACAATGATACACTTTCATGCTAGGTTTAGGACCTCATATTGTAGCTTATAGAGACCCCAGCTGATGTACAAAACTATCTACTTTGGGTTAGATACAAGCATCATGAAACCTTAACACAATAAATTGATTTGACTTTGTGAAAATGTTTTTTTTTGGAACAAACTTACCACTTTTTTTCATGTAGTTTCTTCCTTCACAGACTCCATGAAATGATGACCACTTCCTAAATATTTGGTCACGTGATTAATTTTGTTTAAGGTTCCCAGAAACAAGGGTTGGTTCAACTAACCCTCTGGCTCAACTTACCCCACTCTCCCCTCCAGTAGTGCACATGGCAAGTTCACACTTTTAAATTGGTTGGGCCCCACTGGTAAGAGAAGCAGCTTGAGGGAATATGTAAACAATTTGTATGCTTTACTACCCCTAATATTTCTCTATATGTTTGAGCCCCAAAGATTTGAGAGAAATGAAAGTGCAACTGCTGTTAGGATTTAGGATGTGTGTTTCTTATGAATTGTGATTTTTATGAATCAGAGGCTTCTTCCAACATTATTTTTTATTCTTAAGGATGCACATGTGCGTACACACACACACACACACACACACACACACACACACACACACACACACACACACACACACACACACACACACACACACACACACACACACACACACACACACACACACACACATAAAGAGAGCAGCTGGGTTTTATTTCAGAGAATAAAAGCAATAATGGTTGGAAGCCTTTGAAATCATTAATAGATAAAAGAATGAGAGATCACATGACATCTGGAGGGAGATTGAAGTTTGATCGCATCTTGCGTCTGATCCATTATCCAGCAAAAAAGAGACGGATTACAATCTTCTTCTAATTAACCGTTTTGATGGAAGCATAGTTTAGGTGTGGGATTTGATCTACACAATAATTCCCAAAGAGTCAAAATATATATCTATATTTGTCTGGACAATACACTCAACATAGATCAGTGTAAGAGGAGAGCCTGTATGGTGCTTTCAAACTGCTTCAATAGAAAATGGGGTATGCTTACGTATGTACTGGATTTGCCTATAGTATGTACCTCTCTGTCAGGGAGTGGGCACGGTACATTCTTGTGTTTAACTGATGGGAGGGATGAACATGGTACAATAGAAAATCTTGCCATTCAGGTTCAGAGGTTTTAACCCGGTCCTCAAATGTGAGAATTTGCACATACTGTACATAAGACTTTTTAAAGCTTCCAGAACTCCGTTTTACATTTCTCAGGACAGGTTGCCCCTCTTACTGTCTGAAAGCTAGTTTGGCCTCCTCTGTCCTGCTGTACCGCTCTGGTACTTTTTTTCCAAAGAAAATGAATTAAACAGCTGTAAAAAGGTCCATAATAGAGTCCGACTACAAAGAGACGACTTCTCAAAGGACTCAAACAGATCTTCAGATACCTTAATCTAGACTGTCATCTGACTTTGTTTGATTTGCGGCAAATACGAGTTCCAATTAGCAATGGTATCAGATCTGACCTAAGTATGAGCAACTAAGAGCTTTTAAAGAAATGAATAAAGGAAAGTGAATTAAGAGTAATTTTGTGTAATTTGTAGCCTTTTCATTCAACAGTAGTCGTCACTTTGTTTTCAGATCATATGTACAGAGATTAGGGTACGCGTTGATTACTTCAATTCAGTTGACAGGTTAGCTCAGCTCAATAGATGAAAAGGTATTTTATCAAAAGACTTGAAAAATACTTTAATTTGAAGCGCAGCGTGTACAGTCATTGACTGGGTTAGTGTCTTATAGTTTCTTGTGATCCTTTTTTATCAGCAGAGTCAAAATGGTATGCGCCACTGTATTCACAAGTTCTGACTAGGTTATCAAAACAGACATAGGTAATATTTCAACTTTTTTTAATCTTGCTTTTTCCCCTATCAAAGGCCTAGCTTTTGATTGTGTCTTTTTCATGTTCAAAGGTCAAATCCATTGTTTGAGGAAAAAGTAGTGTAAGTCCTTGAAATAGAGATCCGAGGAACAACGTCCCCTTAACACTACAGTACCGTACTGCACTTTCAGGATATAGACTGTATGGAAATATGTCCAATAAATGTATCAATTTATACAGAGTAAGTGTACATTACTGTCGTACTCAAAAACACTTGAAAGGAACTCCATATAAGCTATGTGTCCACTTGTAAACTGTAGACATCATTGTTGGGGGTGGGGGAGAGAAGGGGGCGAGTGAAGGAGAAAGCGAGATTACGACTAAGAGAGACTGAGAGAAGGATTGTGCCACACATCAGATCCCATCTTGGAGACTGATTGACATCTTCCATAGTGCATGTAAACAGTAATTATGTGGCAAGAGTACTATAGGCAGTTATGAGTACTTTATAAGCTTAGCCCCTGACCTGTACCTTTTTAGCAGTGTCCAGCTGATCTCTGCCTGCTCGTCATGCTGCCTCTCATCCATGTGAATCTTTATAAATACAGTGTCTTCAGAACGTATTCGCAGTATTCACCCCACTTTCTCCATATTTTGTTGTGTTACAGCCTGAATTTTTCAAATTGATTAAATTGAGATTTAGTGTCACTGGCCTACACACAATACCCCATAATGTCAAAGTTTAATTATGGTTTTAGACACTTTTACAAATTAATAAAAAATGGAAAGCTGAACTGTTGAGTCAATAAGTATTCAACACCTTTGTTATGGCAAGACTAAATAAGTCACAGAATAAGTTATGTGGAATCACTAATAGTGTTTAACATGATTTTTTGAATGACTACCTTGTCTCTGGACTCCACACATACAATTATTTGTAAGGCCCCTCAGTTGAGCAGTCAATTTCAAACACAGATTCAACCACAAAGACCAGGGATGTTTTCCTGTGCCTCGCAAAGAAGGTCACCTATTGGTAGATGGGTATAAAAAAGCTGACGTTGAATGTCCCTTTGAGCATGGTGAAGTTATTAATTACACTTTGGATAGTGTATCATTACACCCAGTCCCTATAAAGATAAAGGCATCCTTCCTAACTCAGTTGCCAAAGAGAAGGAAACTGCTCAGGGATTTCACCATGACCCAATGGTGACTTTAAAACACTTACAGAGTTTAATGGCTGTAATAGGAGAAAACATTGTAGTTACTCCACAATATTAACTTAAATGACAGAGTAAAAAGAAGGAAGCCTGTACAGAATAAAATATTCTAAAACATGCATCCTGTTTGCAATAAGGCACTTAAGTAAAACTGCAAATAATGTCGCAAAGAAATACATTTTATGACCATATTACAAAGCGTTATGTTTGAGGCAAATCCAACACATCAATGAGTACCACTATTTACATTTTCAAGCATGGTGGTGGCTGCATCATGTTGTGGGCATGCTTGTCATCGGCAAGGACTAGGGAGTTTTTTTTAGGATAAAAAGAAACAGAATAAAGCTAAGCACAGGCCAAATCTGGTTCTGTCTGCTTTCCAACAGATACAATTCACCTTTCAACAGGACAATAACCTAAAACACAAGGCCAAATATACACTGGAATTGCTTACCAAGACGACATTGAATGTTCCTGGGTAGCCTAGTTACAGCTTTGACTTAAATTGGCTTGAAAATCTATGGCAAGACTTGAAAATGGCTGTCTAGCAATGATCAACAACCAACTTGACAGAGCTTGAAGAAATAAAAAAATAAGTAATGTGCAAACATTGTGTAATCCAGGTGTGCAAAGCTCTTAGATACTTACCCAGAAAGACTCAAAGCTGTAATCGATGCCAAATGTGATTCTAACATGTATTGTGAATACTTCTGTAAATTAGATATTTATCTATTTCATTTTCAAAACATTTTCAAATATCAGTTCTAACAGGTTTTCACTCTGTCATTATGGGGTATTGTGTGTAGATGGGTGAAGGAAAACATTTATTTAATACATTTTTAATTCAGGCTGTAACACAACAAAATGTGAAATAAGTCAAGGTGTATGAATACTTTCTGAAGGCACTGTACATTTTTAACACCGCAGTGTGCATTTATTTTTCTTTATCTGGTTAAACACCTGTTTTGACCAAATATCCCTCCAAATCTCATGTATATCTCAACCAACTATTTGGGTACACTATTTGTTTACACTTTTGAACAAAATAAAGGTAAACTTTGATTTAAAAATTAAACGGACAAAACCTCTATTAAAAAAAGAACATGACATGCCATGAACTACCTGTCCCATTCAGACGTGAACCATCTTTCAACCTGGCACTTATTATTTGTGTTTTTACCTCAATGTGCTTGTCCCATGGGTGTGTACATTTTTGCAGAATGTGAGGTCATGCTTGAAAAATGTAATGAAAAGCATTTCATGTCATGACACATCAAAACCTGTTTTTACATAAGGACCTGCATTTTTTATATCCGTGCAGTCGTCAAACGAATGTTCCTCTCTGGTTTTGTTTGTTTTTTTCTTATTATTTTTTTTCCTCTGCCCTTTGCTCATAACCGGATCTGAACACAGAGAGACGGGAACAAAAACTGACAGCATTCTTTCACAGTGACTTCACCCATTTTGTCTCATCTGATACCTTTTTGGAAATCATGAAAGTAATTCCCTAATTCCCTTTTCATGTACACAGTCAATCCACCCTTTTCAAATGAATTCTGATTAATTGGTACAAATTGAATGACGTGTTCGATATAAGTACACCACCTGGACAGGACGCTAATCTATTGCAGGACCTGCTACGAAATGAGTTGTATAATACATCAAAAAGTACATTTTAACTCTAGTCTAGTTTGTCCCGTCAAGTGTGTTGGCCAATTATGTATTTCCACTTCACAACAAAGTTCCATTCTACTTCCAAAGTAGTGTTCCTCGGGGCATTCTCTGTGCAGATGCCCCAGTGTTTAAGAGGTGTCTGAGACAGGAGTGTTACCTCACCTGGTCTTATATTTACCTCAGATGGTAGGATTAGGAAGTAGCCATGTGGAAGATATGGCTCTAATCCACTCTTCTTCCTACTTGGCTAACACACACGCACGCATGTACCCACACACAGGCCGATTGGCCTTCTGGCAAATGCCAGATGCCTGGACCAGTTTTTAGTAGGGTGTGTGTCAAAATGGACATCTGTTTTGATGTAAAAATAAAACATTCAAACATTTGAAAAAGGGGACCCTTTGTGCAATTTCTCTGTTATACAATAATGAGCCTATGGCTGATCAGTGGTTAATGGCCAAAACCCCTATCAAGATGGTTTACTGATAGACAGCTGAGGTCAGCAAAGAAAACTGCTCTGACTCTGAACAATTCCTTTGACCTCATGGCTTGGTTTTTACTCTGACATGCACAAATACTTATGTAAGTAAGGTATTTCTGTTTTTGCCAAAAACTATATAAACCTGTTTACGCTTGTCATTATGGGTTATTGTGTGTAGATCGATGAGGGGAAAACAATTTCATACATTTTAGTACAAGGCTTGTAATGTAACAAAATGTGGAAAAAGTCAAGGGGTCTAAATGCTTTCCGAATGCACTGTAAATGTAGAAAGAACATATTCTACATTGTTCCCCTCAATCAAAACATTCTGTTTTCTGGGCGACTAAAACCACGATCTGGCCAAACCGTAAATTGCAATATCCTCATGATTCCTATAATGAAAGTTTTTGCCCTGCCCCTGTGCCTGTGCCCTTGCTGGGGCCTGCTGTTGTGTTGAGCGAACCACTCTCTTTTCCTCCTATGCACTCGAGAGAAAAAATGCTTTCTGATAGTGTACTAATTCCAAATTGCAGGAAAAACACAGCTTTGGAAACTTCACCCCCTTGTTCCTATCAAAGAGAGGAGGGTCTCAGCTTTCTGTCGGTATCATTTTTGTTTCTCAATATTCAGCTCAATAACAACTATTTTACAACCAGTATATTTGATATGGCTTTGAGAGCGGTGCGAGCTTGAATGTGCACCGGTCATTGCCAGGGCACAAGCCTAATAGGCCTCGTGGGCAGTAGCCTACAACTGCAGCATTTGTGTAGGACATGACATTTACTGTTGGATGAATAGATGGCTACTAGCAGTGGGTATTATAGGTAACACTTTACTTACTTCAGTCAAAAAGAGGGTGTCTTGTACTGCACCTGAAATCTGCTCCTGCATTTATCCCAGTCATCAGCAACATACCATTGGGGTAGAATGATAATTTAATATGTTAAATCAAAAATATATAACATAAACACACTTTTGGCACATAGGCCATGGTCAAATCGAATGTTTTACCTTGGGTGGTAGGTTTTGTGGGTTTCAATATTTTTATCTAGGTCTCATAACCAGCCATAAAATAACTACCTTGGTAGTTTTTATTTTATTTTTTCAAGTCTTATGTAGGTGTCATAACAATCCATAAAATAACACAAAATATATGTCACAACAGGTCTAAATATATGTGTCATGACAATGTTATGACCATATTATAACAGGTTATGTCAGATGTTATGACATATTATGCTATAGTTCTGACTGTGTCATAACGTCTTTCTAACGCTGGGTGTAAAGTGTTACCGTATTATATTAACAGTTAATGATCTAGTGTTTTGAGTTTCAACTTCCTCAGGTGTTGAACCCCAAATTAATTAGCCTATGGTGTTAGTTAGTGCACATAAAGATGTATATGGATTTAATCTCTATTGAACAAAAAACAATCATGCAACTAAAATTAAAATTCCAAAATTCATGACAATCACTGGATTAGGTTGCATATCAAAATACACTACATGACCAGGATGTGTTTACTTGCTCGTCAAACATCATTAATATGGAGTTGGTTTCCACTGGATGTTGGAACATTGCTGCGGGGACTTGGTTCCATTCAGCCACATGAGCATTAGTGAGGTCGGGCGATGTTGTTGGGTAATTAGGCCTTGCTCGCAGTCGGCGTTTCAATTCATCCCAAAGGGGTTTGATGGGGTTGTGGTTCAGGGCTCTGTGGAGGCCAGTCAAGTTCTTCCACACCGATCTCGACAAACCATTTCTGTATGGATCTTGCTTTGTGCTTGGGGGGCATTGTCATTCTGAAACAGGAAAGGGCCTTCCCCAAACTGTTGCCACAAAGTTGGAAGCACAGAATCTTCTAGAATGTCATTGTATGCTGTAGCTTTAAAGATTTCCCTTCAGTGGAACTAAGGGGCCTATCCCGAACCATGACAAATAGCTCCAGACCATTATATATCCTCCAACAAACTTTACTGTTGTCTCTATGCATTAGGGCAGGTAGCGTTCTCCTGGCCAAAAATAGATTTGTCTGTCGGACTGCCAGATGGTGAAACGTGATTCATCACTCCAGAGAACGCGTTTCCACTTCTCCAGAATCCAGTGGCGGCGAGCTTTACACCACTCCAGCCGACGCTTGGTATTGTGCATGGTGATTTTAGGTTTGTGTGCGGCTGCTCAGCCATGGAAACCCATTTCATAAAGCTCCCGACGAACAGTTATTGGGCTGATGTTGATTCCAGAGGCAGTTTGGAACTCGGTAGTGAGTGTTGCAACTGAGGACAGACGATTTTTACGCACATCAGCACTCGGGGGTCCCGTTCTGTGAGCTTGTGTGGCCTACCACTTTGTGGCTGAGCCATTGTTTCACGTAGACACATTTCCAATTCACAATTACAGCACTTACAGTTGACCGGGGCAGCTCTAGCATGGCAGAAATTTGATGAACTGACTTGTTGGAAAGGTGGCATCCTATGACGGGGGCCACGTTGAAGATTACTGAACTGTTCAGTAAAGCCATTCTACTGCCAATGTTTGTCTATGCAGATTGCATAGTTGTGTGCCCAATTTTATACGCCTGTCAGCAATGGTTGTGGCTGAAATAGCCAAAATCCACTAATTTGAAAGGGGTGTCCACATACTTTTGTATATATTGTGTATCTTGAATCATGCATTCCTGCTTGGACATGTTAGAGGAGACCTACTTATTTCTTGAATACCCCAGTAGTCTATTTATCATACTTCCTAATAAAGCACTATGGATTACTTTATAATGGTCATGGGCTGGTGCTACCAACTGTAAAAGTTAGTGGCACCAGTGACACCAGGGGAAAATTAGTTGGCAGGTCACGCAGTGATGTGTGCTTATGTGGATAAAATGCCAGGGCCAAATTCTTCACACACACACACACACCTACCTCTACAGTGCAACAGAGGTGGAGACCAGTATTTCGGAACTCCTAATATGTGGCAATGTTTTGATAAACATTTGTTAGCCTGAACTCAATGAGTATGTCTGCAGGCACATGAATATTTCGATATTAAACAGATTATGGCAGTAGTCATGTAAACACCTTACTTTGCTTTTCTTATTCGGCGTAAAGTCACCGTTTTTTGGGGGGTTAGCAATCGTTTGAATTATTATACTGAACAAAAATATAAACATAACAATTTCTACGATTTTACTGAGTTACAGTTCATGTAAGGAAATCAGTCAATTTAAATAAAATCATTATGCCCTAATCTATGGATTTCACATGGCTGGGAGTACAGATATGCATCTGTTGGTCAGAGACATCTTTAAAAAAAAGTAGGGTTCCAGAAGTGTATATGATCTGTGCATGTGCTAGCACCAGCTGAGCGAGCCTCCCTCTTTAGTGCCAGTGAAGTGAGTTGGGAACAACTGAATGTTTGAGTCTTAGAAGTGGTTTTCACATACAAACTTCATATGTTCAAACTCCGAATCAAATTTGCTTCACAAAAATAACATGGTCGCTGTGGCAGAATGTTTATTTTGATTGCCAATTTTCTGCATTCATCAGAGTGCCATCAGGTCGCCTGTTTTCAGATGTGTCCATGTAAACAGAATTTTTAGTGAAATTGTTCGTCTTGAAAAGCATGTGAATGTTTTAATCAAACTATTATATTAATCTGACTATCCACAATAAACACATTAATGTGTGCATGTAACCGTACTCAATGTACCTTGCACCTGTCATTATAGCTGTGGGATTCGGCTGTCCACACTATATTACACTTGGGATTGTTGTGTATCATCAATCCGTTGGTGTGGCCGGGATCATTCCGCAAAGAAAGATCATAAAACGTTCGATTGGGATCTTTACAGAGTTGTGTGTTTTCTTTTAATGCATCTACACCCACTGAATAAACAGTAACTGAATTTCCAATCAAGTTGACCGCTGTCATTTAAAAGTCAGCCCAGCCGTCTAGATTAGATTTCCACTGAATATCACATGCAAATGGACAGAGAAATATGACGTTAACATCTGAAATATAGCGATGAATATGATTTCCATATCATAATAGCATCATCATGCTATCACTTGGATGATTGATGTATACAATGATACCCTTAACAAATCATTCCTATCATTCCACTCTAGGACTTTATCCCAACTACCATCATCTTAAATGGCCTAGTGGAAGTCTCATTGTGTTATATGTGATGCTAAGTCCATCTCATTAGGGATATAATGGGAAAATGTAATTAGCACTGGTAATAATTATTGTATTTATTACGTTTTCTGTTTATTTATCAACTACATTTCAACTGGTAATTAGCAGTAATTAGGAGTGGGTTCATTTCCTTATCTTAACTCATTATGTGTATTGTTAGCAGTTTTATCAAAACTGCTCATAATATGAGAATCTTTGGATTAACCCACTGTCTCGAAAGAGGGTATTGGTTTATCATTAGCTGTAGAGTTTAAATTGTAATGGTTGTTCCCCTTAAAGGCGAAGTTCAGTATTTTGCAACTTAATGTTAGATGGTTCCTCGCCCTCAGAGGAGTATATGGGGCATGCAGCACGTTCAAAATTTAATGGTCAAATTAACTCAATTATTTGGTTTGACGTTACTTCAAACCATACATTTTTTACCTCATGCCCTCATCACTCCCATGTATTTTTAGATGTTTAGCTATGGTGGCTACAGTTAGTTTGGACACACCTACTAATTCCAGGGTTTTTCTTTATTTGCACTATTTTCTACATTGTAGAATAATAGTGAAGACATCAAATCTATGAAATAACACATATGGAATCATGTAGTAACCAAAAAAGTGTTAAACACATTTTATATTTGAGGTTATTCAAAGTAGCCAGCTTTTTCCTTGATGACAGCTTTGCACACTCTTGGCATTCTCTCAACCAGCTTCACCTGGAATGCTTTTCCAACAGTCTTGAAGGAGATCCCACATATGCTGATCACTTGTTGGCTGCTTTTCCTTCACTCTGCGGTCCCAAGTCATCTCAATTGGGTTGAGGTTAGGTGATTATGGGCGCCAGGTCATCTGATGTAGCACTCCATCACTCTCCTTCTTGGTCAAATACCCCTTACACAGCCTGGAGGTGTGTAAGGGGTATTTGGTCATTGTCCTGTTGAAAAACAAATGATAGTCCCACTAAGCGCAAACCAGATGGGATGGCTTATCGCTGCAGAATGTTGTGGTAGACATGTTGGTTAAGTGTGCCTTGAATTCTAAATAAATCACTGACAGTGTCACCAGCAAGGCACCATCACACCTCCTCCTCCATGCTTCACGATGGGAACCACACATGCGGAGATCATCGGTTCACCTATTCTGCGTCTCACAAAGAAACAGAGGTTGTAACCAAAAATCTCAAATTTGGACTCATCAGACCAAATGACAAGTGTGACTGACTGACTGGCTCAAATCGGTCTTATGTAGCTAAATTGAAATTGGGTTTCTTACATTGGATAAAAGTAGAGATGCAGAGCTACAAAATGGTATATCATTCACTGCATATCAGGAACAATGGGAAAGAAATTCTGCTTTGAAAGTTGATAAACTTGTAAACTCACTTTTGAGAAAAGGGCCTTTGAATGTTTTGGTACCTACTGGAGAGCTCTCCGTTGTCTACACCCTTTCAGCATGGTTCACACCCTCTTAAACCAGCCCCACCCATCTCTTTAAGTATTCACATGTAAGATCATGTGCTAAACCATGAGTACTGTAGTAAAGATTAAGACTAAAAGTGGTAGTAGTCTACAATAAGGAAAAATTCCAGGTAAACAGTAATTGTCCAGATACAAATATTTTATAAATATTAGATGACACTTCCACACATCCAGTGGTGGAAAAAGTACTAAATTGTCATACTTGAGTAAAAGTATAAATAATTTCAAATTCCTCATATCATATCACAATTATACATATATATATATATATTTTTTTTTTGACTGATAGCCAGGGGTACACTCCAACACTAAGACATCATTTTCAAACTAAGCATTTGTGTTTAGTGAGTCTGCCAGATCAGATCCAGATCAGACGCAGTACGGATGTTCTCTTGATAAGTGTGTGAATTGGACAATTTACTTTTGGGTGTCAGGGAAAATATATGGAGTAAAAAGTCTTTATTTCAGAATGTAGTGAAGTAAAAGTAAAAGTTGGCAAAAATATAAATAGTAAAGTAATGTACAGATACCCCACAAAAATACTTAGTAGTACTTTACACCACTGCCCAAATGCCTTCACACCAGTACAATGCCTTCACACCAAATGCCTTCACACCAAATGCCTTCACACCAGTAAATTAGCATCCTTTATATACTGTTACACACACACTTATCACATAGTATTCCATACATAAGTTAAGGCCATGCAACCTGAGTTAGGTGCACATGTACAGTACATAAACAGATGCATGCACTATATATTTATCTGGTGGACACTTGATAGGGTCACATGATATTGCTGTGGTATGTCACAACATAATGTTACGACCACACATATCAATATTAATTTTATATATCAATATTTTGCTAAGTCTTGCTAAGTGGATGGGTCTCTACAGAAGGTGTAAACAGTACAGCAAAATGGTTACTTGCATAGTAGCAATGTCAGAAATAGATAGTGTCAGTATAAACAAAATAATATATAGTATGTACAAGAACAATATCAATAATGATATCAGTGATAGACGAGGTAGTTATATGCATACAATCAGGGGTAAAGTGGCTGAGCAGCAGGATACAAAAAAAATAGTAGCAGCAACGTATGGTATGTGTGTTAGGAGAGAGCCTGTTTCTGTCCTGCCCTTGACTTTGGTACAGGGCATGTGATGTCCATAGCCTCTTTGTCACAAAACTGATCATCTCAAAAATATACGTTTGTCTAGCTGTGTCGAGTCCAGGTGGTGCTTGTATAGGCAGACCATCTATGGGAGGAAGGATGTCAGCGTTGCGCAGCAGCTGAAACCTGGTCTTGACAGTCCGAACGCTCCTTGTTGACACCACGCTCCAGGGCATCGAAGCTGTAAAACAGGGAATAACAACAACAACAAAAATCAGAAGACATTACAACCCTGCACAACATCAATTCACCTCTCAAGTTTAGATAAGAAGAATAACCTCATACAATAAAATTATTTTCACCTGAAGTGCTGGTGCTGCTTGATCTGTGACAGTGGACTGAAGTACGGAGTCAGGTGTTCTTGCCAGCCATAGCTTTCCATCAGCACCGTACCATCCTCCAGTCCAACCAGCTGTGGGATGTTGACTCTTGTCACAGTGCTGTCTAGCACAATACCAGCAATTTCAGACAAATTGTTCACTGTGGTCTTTTCCAGATACAAATATTTTAGCATTATTATACAATAGATGCAAAATGGCATTCTGAGATAACATCACTGCACACAGTTCATACAATTAATGTTATCTAGCTAGCCAGCCATCTAAGGTCAGCTGGCTGGCTAACAGCAAGCTTTAACTAGTAATAAAAATCAATTGTCTTAGCTAGCTAAAGTTAACCAAATAGGTTCAATGTTAGCTAGTTAGCTAGCTAACATTAGGCTATAACTAGCAATGCGAAATGGCATTCTGAGAAAACATCACTAACGTTACACACACTTCATACATGTAAGTTAATGTTAGCTAGCAAGCCAATCATCTAACCTCAGCTAATGTTAGCTAGCTAACAGCAAGCTGTAACTTGGTCTTTTGTTTTAAAATGTCACGTTAACATTAGCTAGCTAGCTAAAAAATGAATCCCAATCCATAGAGTAATGTTACTAGCCATACAAACCGATTGCCAAAGCTAGCAAAAGTTAACCAAATAGGTTCAATGTTAGCTAGCAAGTCAGCCATCGAACTTCAGCTGGCTAGCTAACAGCAAGCTTTAACTAGCAATACAAAATTATTTTCATAGTTAGCTAACGTTAACCAAATAGGTTTAATGTTAGGTAGCAAGCCAGCCATCGAATACCAGCAAGCTTTAACATGCAATGAAAACAACTTTCTTACAAAATTAGAAATGTATAATATCTGAATCTGTAACTAGACTTTTACCCGTATACATGGATGAAAGCTTCACGGCAGACCGCAACCCCTTTTATTAATTAAGACGTCCTGTGTCGTTTCCACGGTTCCACTGATTTCAAAACTCAGTCAACTTCTTCCGTGACAACAATGTTGATTGCTGTTTCTTCCCAATCACTGTCATCAGAAGACTCTACAATGTCTTCTTCAATTAAAATGTGTTTTTTCCTACCTAAATCAGGGATTTCCTCATTGTCTGAGAGTGTCAGCATGGCATGATCGTTTTCCAGAAAGTATTCCATCACAACTTTTTCCCATGGACCTTTGTCAGTAGCGCCTGATATATTCAGGGCAGCAATGTTATTGAGAGCAGTAGCAACACCTTTGCTTATCCTCTGCAGCATAGGTAACTCTGGGTCTTCCTTTCCTGTGGCTGTCCTCATGAGAGACAGTTTAATCAGGGCGCTTGATCGTTTTTGCGACTGCACTTGAAGAAACGTTCAGAATTCTTGACATTTTCCTTATTGACTGTCCTTCATGTCTTAAAGTAATGATGGTCTGTCATTTCTCTTTGCTTATTTGAGCTGTTCTTGCCATAATATGGTATTTTACCAAATAGGACTATCTTCTGTATACCACCCCTACCTTGTCACAACACAACTGATTGGTTCAAACACATTAAGAAGGAAAGAAATTCCACATATTAACTTTTAACTTGGCACATCTGTTAATTGAAATGCATTCCAGGTACTTCATGAAGCTGGTTGAGAGAATGCCAAGAGTGTGCAAAGCTGTTATCAAGGCAAAGGGTGGCAACTTTGAAGAATCTCAAATATCATTTTATTTGTTTAACACTTTTTTGGTTACTTCATGATTCCACATTTGAGGTTTCATAGTTTTGATGTCTTCACTATTATTCTACAATGTAGAAAATAGTAAAAATAAAGAAAAACCTTGGAATGAGTAGGTGTGTCCAAACTTTTGACTGGTACTGTACTTTCAGGGTAAGAAACCATCTAACACTAAGTTGTAAAATATTGAACATTTCTTAAAGTTACAGTATTGAAGAATATTTCAATTATTTCTCCTTTTTTAAAAGGCGCCTCAACCACAGGAGGTTGGTGGCAATGGCTGGAGCGGAATAACCCCATAGTGGAGTATGCCACTACACAAATTAGGTATTTTTAGGAGAACGATACCCCTTAGTTTTCTGATTCAGAAGTGGGTGGTTTCCACAACCTGTAGCTTTTCAATTCTCATTTTGCCATTGAACAAATGTTTTTTGTCCTTTTAAATATCATTGTGTCTTAACCGAAAACAATGACAAGATACTGGAGAATTTACTTAATTATTTAAATATGTATTTTTTAAGGCATTTTAGATTTTATTCAGACATATTAGAAACATGACCCGCCAAGCCGCACTTCTTAACACCCGCTTGCTTTACCCGGAAGCCAGCTGCACCAATGTGTCGGAGGAAAGACTGTTCAGCGGACGACCGAGACGGACGACCGAGGTCAGCCTGCAGTCACCCGGCCCGCCACAAGGAGTTGCTAGAGTGTGATGAGCCAAGTAAAGCCCTCCTGGCTAAACCCTCCAATAACCCGGACAACGCTGGGCCAATTGTGCACCGCCCAATGGGACTCCCAGTCACGGCATGTTGTGACCCGGCCTGGGATCGAACCCCAGTATTGAGCCTGGGATCGAAAGCCCCTTCAAGTGCATGTCAAGCAAATACTTGAGAAAGCAGACTGTATTGCAATCATCTCTGATGGGTGGTTGAATGTTCGTGGGCAAGGAATTATTAACTACATCATCTCCACCCCTAAAACCAGTATTCTACAAGAGCACAGACACAAGGGACAACACACACACCGGTCTCTACATTGCAGATGAGCTGAAGGCAGTCATCAATGACCTTGGACCACAGAAGGTATTTGCACTGGTGACAGACAACACTGCAAACTTGAAGGCTGCTTGGTCTAAACTGGAGGAGTCCTACCCTCACATCACACCCATTGGCTGTGCTGCTCTTGCATGGAATCTGCTCCTCAAGGACACCATGGCACTGAAAACAATTGTTATACTCTACAAGAGAGCCAAGGAAATGGTTAGGTATGTGAAGGGTCATCAAGTTATAGCATCAATCTACCTCACTAAGCAAAGTGAGAAGAATATGAGCACCACATTGAAGCTGCCCAGCAACACCCGTTGGGGTGGTGTTGTCATCATGTTTGACAGTCTCCTGGAGGGGAAGGAGTCTATTCAAGAAATGGCCATATGACAGTCTGCTGATATGGACAGCCCCATCAAGAGGATCCTCCTGGATGATGTATTTTTGGAGAGAATGATAAGCAGCCTGAAACTCCTGAAACCTATTGCAGTAGCCATTGCACGGATTGAGGGAGACAAATCCATCCTGTCTGATGTTCAGACTCTGCTTGCAGATGTAAGAGAAGAAATCCGTACTGCCCTGCCCACTTCACTGTTGCTCCAAGCAGAGGAAACTGCAGTTCTGAAATACATCAAAAAGCGTGAAGACTTCTGCCTGAAGCCCGTACACGCCGCAGCGTACATGTTGGACCCCAAGTATGCTGGCAAGAGCATCCTGTCTGGTGCAGAGATCAACAAGGCCTATGGTGTCATCACTTCCGTGTCTCACCACCTTGGCCTGGATGAGGGCAAGGTTCTTGACAGTCTGGCGAAGTACACTTCCAAGCAAGGGCTTTGGGATGGAGATGCAGTATTGCAGTCATGCCAACATATCTCATCAGCCACCTGGTGGAGGGGACTTTGTGGATCTGAGGCTCTTTCCCCTGTTGCCTCTATCATCCTCCAAATCCCACCAACATCAGCCATCTCAGAGCTCAACTGGTCCTTGTTTGGGAACACACACACCAAAGCACACAACAGGTTGACCAATACAAGGTTTGAAAAATTGGTAACCATCCAGGCAAATTTGAGGCTTTTTGAGCCGGACAACAAGCCATCCTCAACAAGGTTGGAAAGTGACAGTGAAGATGAGGCCTCAGACTCTGATGTTCAATAGTTGGACATTGAGGAGGTCCAGGGAGAAGACATGGAAGCCTGAGAGGAAGACAACCAGAGCTTTAGTTTTTAGACTATAATTTTACAAATGTATGTTGAAAACGTTTTTTGGAGATGTGATGGATCATTGGGGATCATTCAGTATTGCTTTTCTTTTGTTGTTCAGTGAAATCATCCCATGTGAAGGGTCTACTCATTGAAATAAAGTTCAATTGGTAACACATTTTTTAAATTTATTTTTTATTGGAAGGATTTAATCCTGTGCAATTATTTATACTTATGATAAGATAAAAGTTTTATGTTTCTGTCTCCATTTGATATGTTAAATATATCCAATGCAAAAACATCTACATTTAATTGGTATTAATATTAATTTTCATATATTTCCATTAATTCCCATATATTCCTGTTAATTCCCATGGAAAGTTTCCACCTCTGAAAAGTCCCCAAAATGTGCAACCCTAGTTGCAACCCCCCTTTTGCCCTCAGATCAGCCTCAATTCGTCGGGGCATGGACTCCACAAGGTGTCGAAAACGTTCCACAGGGGATGCTGGCCAATGTTGACTCCAATGCTTCCCACAGTTGCCAAGTTGGCTCGATGTTCTTTGGGTGGTGGACCATTCTTGATACACACAGGAATATGTTAAGCACAAAAATCCAGCACCATTGCAGTTCTTGACACAAACCGGTGTACCTGGCACATATTACTATATCCTGTTGAAAGACATAAATGTTTTGCTTATTCTCCCTCTGAGAGTCACACATACACAATCCGTGTCTCAGTTGTCTCAAGGCTTAAAAATACTTTTTTAACCTGTCTCCTCCCCGTCATCATCACTGAGAAGTGGATTTAACAAGTGACATCAATAAGGGATTATAGCTTTCACCAGGATTCACCTGGTCAGTCTATGCCATGGAATGAGCAGGTGTCCTTAATGTTTTGTACACTCAGTGTATGTGCATATTAGGCACCTCTGGTATACCAAATGAATTGTACCGTAATGTGTAAAGAAGTCGCAAATAACTCAGTTGATATACAACTCTCTCTTGTATCCCTTTAGGATCCAGCTGCCAAATGATTGCCCATCAAGCAGCCATGAGCAGAGTCCAGACTGTAGCTCAACGGTAGGCTGGAGTTCAGACAGAGGTGCTGCCCAACTGACATGTGAGTCTTATTTCTCCTCTACAGTAATTCAGCATTTTTGCATGCTACACTGCCTTCAGAAAGGTTTCACACCTCTGATTTTGTTGTGTTACTGCCTGAATTTAAAATGGATTAAATGTAGATGTTTTGTCACTGGCCTACACACAATACACCCTTAATGTCAAAGTGGAATTATGTTTTCAGAAATCTTTACAAATTAATAACAAATTAAAAGCTGAAATGTCTTGAGTCAATAAGTATTCAAACCCTTTGTTATGGCAAGCCTAAATAAATTCAGGAGTAAAAATGTGTTTAACAAGTCACATAATATGTTGCGTGGACTCTCTCTGTGTGCAATAATATCTGCATTGTGTCCCACCACCCGCCAACCCCTCTTTTTACGCTACTGCTACTCTGTTCATCATATATGCATAGTCACTTTAACCATACCCACATGTACATACTACCTCAATAAGCCTGACTAACCGTTGTCTGTATATAGCCTTGCTACTCTTCTTTTCAAATGTCTTTTTTATTTCTTTACTTACCTACACACACACACATACTTTTTTTTCTCTGCACTATTGGTTAGAGCCTGTAAGTAAGCATTTCACTGTAAGGCCTACTACA
Organism: Oncorhynchus masou masou; assembly: GCF_036934945.1. NCBI lineage: Eukaryota > Metazoa > Chordata > Actinopteri > Salmoniformes > Salmonidae > Oncorhynchus > Oncorhynchus masou. The sequence goes on from NC_088229.1 coordinate 29,235,708, forward strand.
CCTGTTGTATTCGGCGCACGTGACAAATAAACTTTGATTTGATTTGATAATAGTGTTTAACATGATTTTTTAATGACTACCTCATCTCTGTACTCCACACACAATTATCTGTAAGGTCCCTCAGTCCTGTGCCTCGCAAAGAAGGGCGCTTATTGGTAGATGGGTAAAAAATAAAAAAGCAGACATTCAATATACCTTTGGCCATGGTGAAGTTATTAATTACACTTTGGATAGTGTATCATTACACCCAGTCACTACAAAAATACAGTTCCTAAGTCAGTTGCCGGAGAGAAAGGAAACCGCTCAGGGATTTCACCATGAGGCCAATGGTTACTTCAAAACAGTTACAGAGTTTAATGGCTGTGATTGGAGAAAACTGAGGATGGATCAACAACATTGTAGTTACTCCACAATACTAACGTAACTGACAGAGTGAAAAGAAGAAGCCTGTATAGAATACAAAGCAAAACATTTGACAAATCAATTACATGTTTGTCCTGAATACAAAGTGGTATGTTTGGGGCAAATCCAATACAACCAATTACTGAGTACCACTCTCCATATTTTCAAGCATAGTGGTGGCTGCATCATGCTTGTAATAAAAAATAAACATAATGGCGCTAAGCACAGGCAAACCCTAGAAGATAACCTGGTTCAGTCTGCTTTTCACCAGATACTGGGAGATGAATTCCCCTTTCAGCAGGACAATGACCTAAAACATAAGACCAAATCTACACTGGAGTTGCTTACCCAGAGATACTCACAGCTGTAATCGCTGCCAAAGGTGATTCTAACATGCGTTGACTCAGGGGGTTTAATACTTATCTAACCAAGATATATTATTGTTTTATTTTACAAATGTTAGAATTTTTCATCCACTTTGATATTACAGAGGATTTTGTGGATCATTACAAAAATCTATTTTAATCCCACTTTGTAACGTACTTTCTGAAGGCACTGTATATGGGATTGACATTGAATGTTATCTACAGTGCTGCTCTCAAGAGAGTCTTGCTCTCACTGGTGTCAAGGTAAGTCAACACTGCATGTTAAATTTTGCAACCATACTATAGTCATTTGAATCCACTTCAATATAGCATACAGTGTTACACATCTTTAAAGAGTATAATTTTAGGTAAGTAACATGTATTAAGTGCCACGCACAATTGGAGTATCATTAAAGTGTCTGAATTGACCTGGCTATGTCTACTTAAACATGGGCCTGCTTTGTGATATTGCAAGCTATGGAGACTAATCATTGAGTAAGATACTTAAAGGAATAATCCACTCAAAAACTATCTTTTGGTATTTTTTTAATTAGTCCACTGTGATACAGTTCCAAAGATGTTTTGCATATCAGCAATCAAGTTATCAAGATATAGGACTTTCAATCAACAAATTGTCATTTGTCACTTATCACGATGGTGCGTTTTGGCAAGTTACAATTTGTTTTTTGAAGTCCTATATCTTGAAAACTTGATTGCTGACATGCAAACATTTTGGAAATGTATCAACAATGAACAAATGAAAAAAATGCCAAAATATAGATTTTAAGTGGATTATTCATTTAAGTGGGTTGGGAAATGCAACATTTCAATGAATAGACAATTATTCATATGAATAAAAAAAATGTTATGAGTGATTTGGATCGAGTATGTTTTTATTGCCTCTTTTTTTTATGCAACACATAAAAGCTCTTGTATAGTACAATATCGGTGTCTGTGCTCGGTGTTGAAGTTGCACCTCTGCTTCTTGAAACAACTTAATTGTCTCAAACATGTACGCAAGCAGCACACACGAGTCATGATACCCCAAGGTCTAGATTAATTAAGCTATGAAAACCCTTGAGCAGGGAACATTCAGCAGGTGCCTGTTTGCCTTGGTATGGGACTTGGTTTTGGCAGTGGTGCAGTGGCTCATTATAAATCCATAATTAAGTTACAATTTTATTTGCTTTTTTAAACATATAGTCATCAGGGATTGACATGGTTTAAACTCAGATTTTGTTAAGTGCACTCTTGGCTATATTGCTACGTTATGCCCTATTCTACTTCAATCATTTGACTCTTTATTGGCTCCGTGAATGAGAAGTCATGAAGGATAATATGGTCGTGCCTTTGTTGGTTTTGATCCTTTTCCTATAGGTGTTAAGATTCAAATTTGCCATAGAGTCGTTTCTGGTGAAGCTTACATTCTCCTGATTCACTCTTAATCCTAAACAAGCTGATTTTCCCTCCCCCTCTTCACCTTGGCACAAAACAAACACAGTGGCACCCTACTAGGTGCAGGGATGGTCTCCTGAACCCCTACTGTTCAACTCATCCTGTTTTGTGGTCTGTTAGCTGTACTAAGTGAATAGGGAAAGGCAGGTCTCTGTGGGTAACGTCTGTCTTTCGAGTCACCTGCCAGGAGAGAGGGAGGGTGAGAAGCCCAGCGGGGGGGCCTCTAGGTGGGATGAGCTGGGCTGTGGGAGAGAATCCCCTGCCCACTGGGTGGTCAGCCCCAAATGAGAGGCTCCACCAAACGGGTAACGTATGCCAAGAGCTTGTTCAGGCTAACCATGCAGCCTGTGGAGGGGGGATTGGGCAGGAAATCGAGGTTAATAAGCGTGCTGTATATTAAGCAGTGGTGGGGCATCACCGGCCTCTGAGTGCTCAGGTCCAGCACCTCTCTTAGAGACGTTGCCAGCGAACTACAGTTACGTACACCACAGAATACTTCAGCAGTTATGCAGTGACATTATTTATTATGTAGCACAGCATGCATGCTCAAAAGAGGATTTGTTAGAAAAATGCATAAAGATAAACATTAGAGAACTACCGATAATCGGTCATGCCGATATTTTTGCCTGGTTTTGGCCTTTCTTAATCCATCGGCTATCAGCCCTTGAGTATCGGCGCAGCCGATTTCCCTTTCATAGCGCGAGTGCACTTGCCTCTCGTGTAAAACCCTGCAAGCCGGTGCCACTCATTGCTAGTTAGCCTGTCGCCGAGGATCCTTTGGGCTGCTTGCTAGCTACCCACTTATGCTGCATATACATTTAGCACACTTTAATAATGCCACACGAAATGGTGGAACTTTGTAAGTGATAATTAATTTACTGTTAGGCAAAACAATGTCCAAACTGGGGTCCAGCACTTTACAAAGCAATGTAGGTTCAATGCCCTAGAACTTTGTCATAGTAATTCCAAACATGCTAATTTCAAAGCTGATTGTCACAAAACATTTAGTTAATTCACTGAGTTAGCTAAATGACTTGTCTTTCCCTTGCTGAGCCGATCTGCTGCCTGAGCCGAACTGCCTGGCTAGCTACATGAGACACAATCGGCCTTGTAGTATTTGATTTTTGTAGACATCTGCCAGAAGTAAATTCATCCACAAACACGAATATAATATCTTTCATATGACCACGTTTTCATGAATTTTATGATATAATTGTCAAGCCAATTCAAATGACCAGGGACATGAACACGGAAGTACAGTATGACTTAGGAACGCGTCACTTGCACACGGTATAGGCTACTTCTATGAAAATGTTGTAGATCAGTAGACCTAACATGGTCCCAAATGAAAGGGAAACCGATTGTTTGTCGTCTGTAGCCCCATAGACGAATTAAATCAGCTCAAAAACAGAATGTGTGCACACAGTCCTATTGAATATGAATTCACCTGTATTGTGAATAGGTCTATGCCATCAGGATATACCCAGTTTATCAAGAGATTTACCATCAAATAAATAATTACTGTTATGCAGTTATATGGTTAAAACAAAGTCAAATGGATTATATGGTTGTATAATTAATTTGTTAATGGTTACATAGTTGCCTCTGGGAAATATTTTGCCCCCCAAAAATTGGTATCGGCATCGGCCCTTAAAAACCCACATTGGTCGTTCTCTAATAAACATCCATTATTTTTACCCATTTTGCATGCCTTATTATCTTATCTGACAATATGAAACAGAACTAGTAATAATTTTGTTGTTGTCGCTTTATTCATTTAAAAAAAATATATGCAGTTAAAAGTTTGGACACACCTACTCATTTCAGATTTTTTCTTTATTTTTTTACTATTTTCTACATTGTAGAATAATAGTGAAGACATCAAAACTATAGAACAACACATATGGAATCATGTAGTAACCAAAAACAGTGTTCAACAAACAAATCAAAATAGATTTTAGATTCTTCAAAGTAGACACCCTTTGACTTGATGACAGCTTTGCACGGTCTTGGCTACTACATACTTCAATATTTTTGGTTACTACATGATTCCATATGTGTTATTTCATAGTTTTGATGTCTTCACTATTATTCTAAAATGTACAAAAGAGTAAAAATGAAAAACATCCTTGAATGAGAAGGTGTGTCCAAACTTTTGACTGGTACTGTATATCCATATTGTAACAAATACACAGGGAGAAGAAGGTGTAGATTCACGTGTAGAGTGTGGCAGGTGTTTATTTTGCCTTTGCAGAAGGCAGGAATCGTGGTCGCAGGCAATGGTCATACACAGGTAGGCAAACAGGCAGGTGAATCAAAACTAGGACTGAAGGCTATAACTGGTTCTCACAAACGAGGAAAGGCTTAGTTGAGTCAAAACGAACAATACCTCACAAAGTCATAAACAGAATGAACTGAACTAAATAAGTAGCTGATGAGACCAGGTGAGTAACTAACAGAGGTGAAATCAATGAACGAAAATGAAAGACAGGGCTACATTCAAGAACACAAAGAAACAGGGCAGCGTTCAAGAACACAATGAAACAGAACACAAGGTTGACTAAGGAAATAAATACAGAACCTTACACATATCTTAATATCTGTTATTTGTATTCGTTGCCATTATTTATTTTTATTTTAGTGAGGTACTTACACGCCATCTACCTGCAATGTATGAAAAGCAATGATCCCAACACCGAGCCTTGTGAAAAACCACATTCACTTAGAGGCTTATTTTTCCTATTTCACATTGCTTGCAAATGAGTAAGATTAATCCTCAGAGACAGATTGGCCAGGAAGACTAAGGAAATCTGTTCAGGTGAACGGAGTGGTCAGCAATCTCAACAGTAGGTGATCATTGTATATTACAACGCGCACTCTAGTTTGTGTAGTGCATAACAAGCCATACCATTGAAACTCACGGCTTTCTCTTATTCTTTCCCCCACTGTGCTTGGCCCTAGGGAGAGGCGCGTTCAACGTGTTGTAATAAGGGTAGCTGATATAATGAAGGTCATTGTAATCAGAGCTAATGTGCCAAGGAGTCAAGACACTGTAGCTTTATTTGCCAGCTAGGCCCAGCATTTTGTGCCCATGGGGATCAGTCTGATAGTGTTATCTTTGCTAACCTGACTCTAATACAGGCCTTGCTCCGCTGTTTGTGTCAGCATCGCAGCTGAACTTTTCCCAGTGATACGTTCGGTGTGAGGATGGGGCAAGGATTGGGCTCCACTCAGCTCCATTCTGGTTAAATCCCATCCCTAGGTGTTTGGCTACTCTTAATTCAGATATTTAGAGAGCCTAGTTCTCTCTCTCTCGCTCTGATTCCTTGGGAGGACAGCAGGGCCTTACATAGTCTTCCGTTGGATGTATTTGACATAAAAACAACAACATTGCATTGACGTCTGGTCTTGAAGACTTACGTTCAAGCGATGACCTCTAAATCTAATCCTCTCCTTCACAATATGCAAATGACTCCAGTTCAAACTCGATTTGTTTTTGGTAGTGGTTTATTTTCAATTTTTACTCTGCAGTGTAAATATGTGAATAAGAATACCTTCTTAAACCTAGTCACTCTTCATATATATATATATATAGTATATTTTGCTTCAGCCTTCATTTTATTTTCTAATATTATTTTTTAGCTCGTTTGAAATGACAGAAATAATGAGAAGTACTGTATGCAGAGCCATGTGATTTAGCGAAACCAAGACTTGAACTTTGTCTTAATGTGATATCTGAATGCGCCCACAGTGGGCCTCTGGGAATGATTGATGGTAGTTGTATTCGTATTCAAATATAGGCATTTATGTGGTTGTGATGAGAGTACAGTACTATATTTCTACCATTTCCATGATTGCAGAGGAGAATGTAGCTACTGGCAGGGATAGCCTATTCCTTTCCTAATGTCCCATCTTTTAATCATTTATTTTCCAAAAGTAGTTTTAAAATTTGACTTTAACTGCAATGACATTTATTTGATATGTAAATTAACTTGCAATAGATTGCTTATTTGTCAAGCAGTATTTGATAAGTTTAAGGAAATAAATATAGAAGGAATAGTGACTTTTACCAAATGTACGTTTCTAAAGGAAGCTACAGATCATTGTAGATTTTCTTGTTTTCACCATTTAGAGTTACACATCACATTTATCAAGAGTTTCCATACTCCAATGTTTGACTCAGTATTCTTTTATACACCCCAAAGTCTGTAAAATGTGAAACAAAACTCATACCAGTGGGCTACCCCCAATGGAAACTGAAGGTTGGCTCACAGCTCTTTCACTTTTCATAATTGCCTTTTTAACTTAACAGTGCATGCCGCCTTCTGTGACAAACATCAAAGGCCCTTCCTTATTCATTCGAGCACCTCCAGAAAAAAGAGCTGCCCATATCTAACCCCATGCTACTCCCCTGGCCCTATCATTCAAACTCCCACCCCGGCTCTTTGTGGCTTCCAGAGGACCACAGTGAAATGATCTCTTTTGTTGCGCATCATTAGTTCCATCTGTTGTGCGAGCAGGCCTGTCTGTTCCGGAGCACGGCAACGTGATGGTCGCCAGGGGCGATCGGAGACGCCACTGTCCCAGCGGCTCGTGGCACGACCTCCGCTACCGCGGCTGCCTCCTCCACTGCCCCCCACCGCCTCCCCTCTCTCCTCCATGACACTTTTACTCTCTGTCCTCTGTGTTTACTTATTTATTTATGCATCTGGGGAAGAACGTAATCACATACACTTTGTATTTCTCGATTTTGAATTGTATTGTTGGACGATGACTGTAAAGGACAGAAGTTAGCAAGGATTTTGGACAAACATTGGATGTTTTTGTTTCTCGTGCTGTTATTTAAAAGAGTAATATACAGTATACTGTAATGACAAATACTCTTACTGGAGACACCAGAAAAACAGATATACAGTGGTTGCTCCACTAAAGTTTTGCGATTATGCTGCAGGACTTAGAGGTAATTTGTGGTTTAGTACGGTACCCTGCGTCACCACTTAATTGCTCCAGACCAGCGCAAGGGGGAATTAGAGCACTGATTATGCTTTGGGGTCCGACTGTGTCTCTAACTGACAATGAATGAGTGACATAAACCTAAGTAGAAACTAATAATTGAGCACGATTTCACTATTACTTACTAAAACTGTTGTTAAACAAAGGTTTTTATTCTTTTATTTTGTTAGGATTATTTTGCTCTTACTGTAGTAATGTAGCCCACTCCCGACCGGTCACGTTGTACAGTGCCTGAGTGGCACAACGGTCTAAGACACTGCATAGCAGTACAAGCTGTGTTGCTACAGATGCTGGTTGAATACCTGTACCGGCCTCGACTGGGAGACCCATGAGATGACTGTAGGTTTTTGGTTTCTTTCCCTCTAAAAACAGAAATACATATAACAAATTGGCATTATTTAGAAATTAGTAACAATGTCTAACCCCATGTTCAAGAATGGCCTTTTTCTCGCTCATTTTACGTTATTTGAAAATGAAATAATCTCCAAAATATTAATTTTTTTAAACAAATTGATTATTTTTATTATTATTAATTTAGAATTATATAAAAGCCCCTTGGATATTTTAGCATAGATATATTAGTAACCCTTTTATTAGCAGGACAATATATATTGGTCATATTGGTCATGGCTCCCGAGTGGTGCACAATGGGACTGCCTTGCGGTTCTCCAGCTGTATCCACTGAAAGCGCTCATAGTTCAAGTCATGAGGGCAGGGGGCATGGGATGGGCCGCAGAGCCACGCAAAAGATGGGGTGGACCCCCACCCTGCCACATTGGATAGCACAGAGAAATACTTTAAGGGGCATTCCACGAATAATGGCGCTGACTTGGGAAATGTTCCCGCTGTTCTTAGTGCCAGTCTGCACGTTCAAACTAAAACAATGTAACCAATAATGGCATTGTTATGCTTTCATTAATAAAATAATTATAAAAATACTATTTACTAAAATACTACTTCAAAATAAAATAATTAGAATAGCCCATTATGGGCTATTAGCAGGACAATATACCTTTACCAACACCTCTCTGTATTCTGATACTTTTCTTTTTTCTTCTTTTTTTACATTCAAGAGCCCTCCCACAGTCCCCCCCAAGAATACAAATACAAATAAAAATACAATTAATTCCATTCCCCCAATGCACAAACAACCAAGAGAATGAACTAAAGAGAAAAAAGAAAAAGGCAGAAGAAAACAGCAAACAGCAAACAACAATGCAAAAATAAATAAAAAATACTTTTTAACCTCTCTGGGGTAAGTGGGACGCTTGGGTCCCACATGGCCAATAGCCAGGGAATATGCAGAGTGCCAAATTCAAATACATTTCTATAAAAATCTAACTTTCATTAAATTACACATGCAAGATAGCAAATTAAAGCTACACTCGTTGTGAATCCAGCCAACATGTCAGATTTCAAAAATACTTTTCGGAGAAAGCATAAGATGCTATTATCTGATGATAGCACAACAGTAAACAATGAGAGAGTAGCACATTTCAACTCTGCAGGCGCGACACAAAACGCAGGAATAAAATATAAATCATGCCTTACCTTTGGCAAGCTTCTTTTGTTGGCACTCCTATATGTCCCATAAACATCACAAATGGTCCTTTTGTTCGATGAATTCCGTCGGTATATATCCAAAATGTCAATTTATTTGGCGCATTTGATCCATAAAAACACTGCTTCCAACTTACGCAACGTCGCTACAAAATATCTCAAAAGTTACCTGTAAACTTTGCCAAAACATTTCAAACTACTTTTGGAATACAACTTTAGGTAATTCTAAACGTATATAATCAATAAAATTGAAGACGGGAGGATCTGTGTTCAATACCGTAGCAAAACAAACTGACACTACTTTTCTGGTTATGCGCCTCTATCAAAAGGTACACATGAAGTGACGTTCGTTCTGAGCTATGGTACTTCTTCATTACACAGAGGAATTAACCTCAACCAATTTCTACAAACTGGTGACATCCAGTGGAAGCGGTATGAATTGCAGGAAAGTCGATTAGAATCTGGATTCCCCATGAAAACATAACAGTGACTTCAAAAAAAAGAAAATCTGAATGGTTTGTCCTCTGGGTTTCGCCTGATAAATAAGTTCTGTTATACTCACAGACATGATTCAAACAGTTTTAGAAACGTCAGAGTGTTTTCTATCCAATACTACTAATAATATGCATATATTAGGATCTGGGACAGAGTAGGAGGCACAGTTTGGGCACGCTATTTATCCAAAAGTGAAAATGCTGCCCCCTACCCCAAACAGGTTAATAAAATTAAAACAAAGGACATCACGGACAACTAAAATCATAACAGCAATGCCAACTGTATATGTTTGTGTGCATGTCTGGCACTATTACATGTACTGTTCACGTCGGAAGTTTACATACACTTAGGTTGGAATCATTAAAACTCATTTTTCAACCACTCCACAAATTTCTTGTTAAAAAATTATAGTTTTGGCCAATCGGTTAGGACATCTACTTTGTGCATGAGACAAGTAATTTTTCCAACAATTGTTTACAGAGAGATTATTTAACTTATAATTCACTGTATCACAATTCCAGTGGGTCAGAAGTTTACATACACTAAATTGACTGTGCCTTTACAGCTTGTAAAATTCCAAAAATGATGTCATGGCTTTAGAAGCCTCTGATAGGCTAATTGACATGATTCTAGTCAATTGGAGGTGTACCTGTGGATGTATTTCAAGGCCTCTTTGCTTGACATTATGGGAAAATCAAAAGAAATCAGTCAAGACTTCAGAAAACAATTGTAGACCTCCACAAGTCTGGTTCATCCTTGGGAGCAATTTCCAAACGCCTGAAGGTACCACGTTCATCTGTACAAACTATAGTATGCAAGTATAAACACCATGGTACAACACAGCTGTCATACCGCTTAGGAAGGAGACAAGTTCTGTCTCCTAGAAATGAACGTACTTTGGTGCGAAAAGTGCAAATCAATCCCAGAACAACAGCAATGAACCTTGTGAAGATGCTGGAGGAAACAGGTACGAAGTATCTATATTCACAGTAAAACGAGTACTATATCAACATAACCTGAAAGGTCGCTCAGCAAGGAAGAAGCCGCTGCTCCAAAACCACCATAAAAAAAAGACAGACTGCGGTTTGCAAATGCACATCGGGACAAAGATGGTACTTTTTGAGAAATGTCCTCTGGTCTGATGAAAAAAATAGAACTGTTTGGCCATAATGACCATCATTATGTTTGGAGGAAAAAGGGGGATGCTTGCAAGCCGAATAATAACATCCCAACCGTGAAGCACGGGGGTGGCAGCATCATGTTGTGGGGATGCTTTGCTGCAGGAGGGACTGGTGCACTTCACAAAATAGATGGAATCATGAGGGAGGAAAATTATGTGGATATATTGAAGAAACATCTCAAGACATCAGTCTTGAGGTTAATGCTTGGTCGCAAATGGGTCTTCCAAATGGACAATGACCCCAAGCATACTTCCAAAGTTGTGGCAAAATGGCTTATGGACAACAAAGTCAAGATTTTGGAGTGTCCACCACAAAGCCCTGACCTCAATCCCATAGGAAAATTGTGGGCAGAACTGAAAAGGTGTGCGAGCAAGGAGGCCTACAAACCTGACTCTGTCAGGAGGAATGGGCCAAAATTCACCCAAATTATTGTGGGAAGCTTGTTGAAGGCTACCCGAACCGTTTGACCAAAGTTAAACAATTTATAGACAATGCTACCATATGCTAATTTAGTGTATGCAAAATTCTGACCCAATGGGAATGTGATGAAAGAAATAAAAGTTGAAATAAATCTTCTCTCTACTATTATTCTGACATTTCACATTCTTAAAATAAAGTGGTGATCTTAACTGACCTAAAACAGGGATTAAATGTCAGGAATTGTGAAAAACTGAGTTTAAATTGATTTGTCTAAGGTGTATGTAAACTTCCGACTTCAACTGTATGCGTGTGTTCTTGTATGTGTTTATATGAATGAGAGTGTGTATATGCATGTGTACAAACACCTGCACGGCATCAGCCTCAGGCAAACTCGTAATTGTTGTAAAGACAGTGCCCCTTAGTGTCATTCAAATGTACTTTTTTGTTATGGCTTATTTGAACTTTAATTTTTCCCGCATAGCAACTCCACTCCCACTTCTCTCCAATTCCACATCCCAACCCTTAGCTTCCCTCAGCCCATCCCATCTATCTCTGCTGGCCAACCTCTTCGGGTTTCTACGCAACACATATCTTTCAACTCTGCTGTGATGTTTAACGTACACTTTCAATCTATCTAATCGAATAGAATCCACAGATTGCGAGTTGAAGATAAATACTTTTTCTAAGAGTATTAGTTATTGACTGACCCGGTCTCTCCAGATCTCCTAACAGTACTATTTCTAGGGTCTAGATGCTATGCCTCTTCAGCCATTCCTGAACCTGAGACCAGAAACAGGCTACCCGAGGGCATTAACAAAATAAATGGTCTATTAATTCTGTATCATCACAACAAAATCTGCAGAGCTTTGATAATTTTATGCCCCAAATATTCAACATTTTGTTGGTGGCAAGAATTCTATATAATCATTTTAGCTGTAAAGCATGAAGTCTTGAATCTTGCATTGTTTTATGTATCAACTCATACATCCTGTACCATGGAATTGCTACATTAAAAATATATTCCCAACTATATAGCAATCTGTATGGGACACAGTTGTCAACATTCTGGTCTTCAAATGAAACTGGTATACTTTCCTATTTATGCTATTTTTATTTCTCCGCCAGTTTTGATCCTTTATATTGGTTAGACAGACCAGTTCCCTACCTCCTCCCGTTGCCACTTGCCTCCTCCATTTTTGGGGTGTTGCTGTAATCAATTGGTTGTACTCTTGGATTGAGCAGACCGTCCCGTACAATTCTGATAACTCCATGAAGGACATAACTCTACCATTCCAATTTACAATATCATTTAAGAACAAAATACCCCTTTCAAACATCTTTCCCATAAATGTTATATATTTTCAGGAGGATGAAATTAAAATTGTAGCCAGCTCGGCAATGCTTGTTTGAAAAAGAGAGATACTTTGAAAAAAGTATAATTTTCAATTAATCAAAAATGAGACATGGCAATCTGCACAAAGGCAAAAAGGTAATTTTTAAGCAATGGATGAGCTTTTCTTAGTATTCTACTTGAGAACCATTTAGGGTTCAAGTAAAACATTTGAATAAGTGAAGCTTTTTGAGAGAGGTTTATTGCTTTTATATTTAATAATCTCAACCCACCCACCCAATTCATATTCATTTTATAGAGAGGCACGCTTTTATTTTGTCTGGTTTATCGTCCCACATACAGCTAAATATTTTTTAATCATATGATTTCAAAAAATGAATCATCAGGAGTAGGCAGCGCTATAAGTAAGTGAATGAACTGAGATATGACTCAGGAGTTAATCAGGGCAATTTTTCCATAAATAGACAGGTATTTAACTCTCCATGGTTGCATGATCTTGTCTATTTTTACAAGTTTTCTATTGAAATTCATTGTGGAGAGCTTATTTATATATTTTGTAATATGAATACCAACTATGTCTACTTCATCATCAGCCCATTTTATAGGTAAACTGCAGCGTAATGTAAAAGTTGCATTTTTTAAAGGTCCAATACGTAATTTTCTACACTTATCATAATTAGGTTTTAGTCCAGAGAGTACAGAATAGTTATCTAGATCTTCAATGAGACATGGCAGGAATCTAGCTTGCGGATTTAATGTAAAACTTGAGTCATCGGCATACATGGACACCTTTGTTTTTAAGCCTTGGATTTCTAATCCTCTAATGTTGTTATTGGATCTGATTTTAATAGCTAGCATTTCGATGGCCATAACGAATAGATATGGTGATAGCGGACACCCTTGTTTAACTCCTTAACAATTCAAAACTCTCTGAGAAGTAGCCGTTATGTACTATTTTACACCTGGGGTTACTATACATTATATTTAATAATTTTATAAGAGAATTACCGAAATTGAAAAAATCCAGGCATTTATAAATATAATCCGGTCTTACTTTATCAAATGCCTTTTCAAAATCTGCTATAATTACCAGGCCTGGCTTCTTAGATGTTTCATGATGTTCTATTATTTCTAGTAGTTGTCGTATATTATCTCCAATGTATCGTGCATGTAAAAAACCTGTCCGATAAGGATGAACAATACCTGGTAAAACCCTTTTAATTCTGATTGCTATGCATTTCGCTAGTGTTTTTGCATCACAACATTGAAGTGTAAATGGCCTCCAGTTTTTTAGATAGAATGGGTCTTTATATTTATATCCTTCCGGCTGAGTACCTGACAGACTACCATTTCTATAGGAGTAGTTAAAAAATCTAACAATGGAGCTTTTCTTATATCAAAAAAGGCTTGATATACCTCTACCAGTATGCCATCAAGCCCTGGGGGTTTTCCAGACTGAAAGGATTTAATAGCCTCAAAAAGTTCTTCCTCTGTAATTTGGCCTTCGCACTGATCTTTCTGTACATTTGTTAATTTTCCATTTTTTCCATTATTTGGAAAGAATTCCTTACCTTAATCTTCATTCAGTGGAAGAGGATGAGATGGAAAAGAGAACATCTGCATAAAATAATTAACTTCCTCTTATAAAATATAATTTGGAGAATCATAGATGACTCCGTCTTCAGTAACGAGTTTCTGCAAATGATTTTTGTTAGCATTCCTGTATTGGAGATTCAGGAAGTATTTTTGGATCTTTCTCCATATTCTGTCCAGTTTGCTTTATTTTTGTAATAGATTACATTAGATTGTTCATAAATAAGTTAAATTTATTTTTGTTTTCCTCTAACTTATTTTGTATCTCTGTAGTATTGTTTTTATTGCTATCTACCTGTACTGTTAGTTCATGGATTTCCCTTGTTCGTCTTGTCTCTTCAGCCAGAAACAGTTTTTTAAATTATTGATGAGTATTGAATTGAATGACCTCTGAAGGTACATTTAAAGGTATCACAAACAATAAGGACATTTGCTGAACCTATATTATACTGGAAAAATTCAGTTATAAATTATTTGTCTTCGTTAAAAATAAGTTGTCCTCCAGTAAACTTTGATTCAATTTCCAATATCCCCGTCCACGTGGAAAATCTATAAGAGTTTTGTGAATGCCAATTATATAATGATCTGATCGCATTCGGTCTCCTATTAAAACTTTTTAAACCTTTGATTTAGAGAGAAAGAGACAAGAATGTAGTCAAGACAACTAGCTTGATTTCGTCTCCTCCATGTATATCTCACTTGGTCGGGTTTTTTAGTCTCCAAATATCCACCATTTCTAACGTGTCCATAATATTTGTGATATCCTTAAGGGCTCGGTGATGATAGTTTGTAGAGTGATGACCTTTACAGTCCATTGAGGTACTTAAAACTGTGTCTCCTACCAAAATAGTCTCCTACCATAATGATATGATCATTTGTTGCCTATAAGTTTAATAAATTGGTATGAATGTTTTTGAAGAAGTATGGATCATCCTGATTTGGACCATATAGATTTTCATCCACTTTCATATTAAAAAAGAACCACATTCCTTGCGACTCATTCCTGACTATGTGCACATTCAGATCTAAAATTGTGTTAATTTAATATCATCACACCTTTTGAGTTGCTTTGTCCATGACAGAAAATTATTTCACCATCCCATTCATTTTTCCACACAACTTCATCTAAGGATGTAGAGTGAGTTTTCTGTAAACATCATATGTTTATGTTCCTTTTCTTTTAGCCATGTAAAGACTGATTTTCTTTTTTTATAATCTGCTGAACTGTTTCCAATTATAACTGGCTATACTTATTTCAACCCTTACCATAACTAGATACTATTCTCAGTCTAAATTGACCATAATTTGTGCTTGTAAAATTACTGCCATCAGAGGTATTATAAATTAGAGCTTTCAAATGTCTAATATTTAGAATTCAAGAAATAGGTTCTAGCAATATTTGTTTGATTCCCTTGCCTGTTTGCCTGTGAGCCAATGCCACAGATGTTAGAAAATTGAGACAAGATATTATGTGTGTAGTAAATCTGAGTAGGTTGATGTGTATGGAATTGGATGTGATTTGATGAGAGTGTGTACGATGTCTGTATAAGAGTAAGACTATAATGTGTGATGTCCAAATAAATAATAACTCTGCCAATTTGCATGGTTGAGTGTCTAGGTGTGTAACATGTAGTGCAAATAGCCTTAATATTCATGATGATAATTGTAATCCTTATTGTATCACTGTCATAGTTGCATCAAAATTACCTTTAACCTACAAACCTACAAATGTCTTCTGTACAATATGTTATTATTCCCCAATGCCCCTATTCTGATATCTTCCCCATGCATGTTGTAAACATATATAAACGTGTAGACAAATACATCAAAAAAATAGACAAACAATAAACATATTAAATTAGAAAACAGTTCTCGACAATAGAGAGAGAGGGTGAGAAGAGAAAAGAGAGAAGAGAGCGAGATCAGGTGTGTATGTAAAAGTCTGTATGTTTAAGCGAGCATGTAATTGAAGATTGTTCATATCCACTTCATAGTGTTCAGATATTTTTACAGTTCCCATACTTTATTTTTTTCGTAACCTGAAGTCCCTGTAGAATTTAGTACAGGTGTTATGGAGCTGTCTCAGAATAGCTGTCAATCTATAAAGAGTTTGTCCACAATGAGAAAGGCACGCTTACCCTTTTCCCTTTGTTGCCTTTGTACCGGATACAGTCTCTTACGACGTTTGTTTATCTCCCCTGGAAATTTGGTTCCTTTAAACTCCCTTCCCCTGCTTTTGATCAGCTCCTTTTGTTGGTAGTGTTCAAATTTTGCGATGATCAGTCGGGGACCCTTGGTCTTGTCGCCCCGAGCTCCAAGTCTGTGTACTTGGTGGAATGCCACCTTGTTTACAGTAGGAAATTTCAAGGCGGATTGCATGAATTCTCTGATCGCGCCCTCTGGATTATTTGATGCGTCCTCAGGAATCCTAGGGGGAAAAAATGATTTTCACGCATGCTACGGCTTTGTATGTTGAGTAGCGACTCCTTCATCAACCTGTTTTCCCTGAGTAGACAATCCATGTTGGAATCGTGGATTTTTACTTGGCTGTGAGTGCCTTGTTTTCTCCTTGGAGCGTTAGAATTTCACTCAGGCTAAACTCCAAACTTCCCCTCAGCCCTGCTACCTCCTCACACAACTTTTCCAGTGTTGCATGGATTCCAGCCAGAGCTTTCCCTCAGGATCTCCTTAGTATCCAGGTTGGCTCTTTACTGCAACCAGTTGTTTCACGAAATGATAACAATGAGTCTTTCCCACGACGACGACAGGTGCCTGTAGTACAGCCAGCTAGCACGTGCGGAATCCATGCAAAAAATGGAACACAAACTTGTAGTCCCAGTTGTAAAGGCTAACCACGTCGTGTAATCCTTAGCAACAAAACTTTAGTTCTGATTTGTGGATGGGGCCTCTCCAGTGGAACGTTGCTACAGATACCCGTGCCGGCCGCCACCGAGAGACCCATGAGGCAGCTTTTGGTTTTAATTTAGAATCCTCAACTCTATATGTAATTATTGCCGGAAAGTCACATCATATTTCTTGTTATACTGTAGGCCTACCGTAGGCGACATGAGTCTCACTAGTGTTGAGTAATGTGCTGTTAGAAGTGGTGGAGGTCTTATTTATTTAAAGAGCATATTGAAGTTAGAAGCAATAGGATTTTAAGCAATAGTCTACTATTTTAGCACCATTTCACCCTGCTCTGAGACAAGCATGTGGACTGGTCTTGATAAATCAATGAGTTTTTTATTTTGACTGAATCTCCGTTTGGGTATTGGTTAGACTACAATTAGGGTGTATAAATGTTATTCTCTTAGTGTAACCTTTATTTAACTAGGCAAGTCAGTTAAGAAGAAATTCTTATTTACAAGGACAGCCTACACCTTACTCCCCGTCAGAGAATTGAACCCCACTCTCTGCATGCCTGCATTACGCGGGATTCTTTAGCTAAATAGCAAAGTACTATAGCCTATGGTCTCCCGCGTGCCCGCATGACACAGGATTCTTTAGCAAGTACTGTAGCCTACTCCCGACTGTCACGTTGTACAACGCCATATTTTCTATTCCATCTTAACAGAAACCCAGTTTCTACCGCTTCCACTGGATGTCACCAGTCTTTGGAATTTGGTTGAGGTTATTCATTTGTGCAGTAAAGAAGAAGGCAATTTAGGAACTACGTAACATTGTTGAGAGTGCACAAGACGTGAAAAGTAGCATGGCTTGTATTCTTCCTGTATTGAACACAGATAGACCCGTCTACAATTTGATCAATTATTAATGTTTAAAAATACCTAAAGTTGTATTACAAAAGTAGTTTGAAATATTTTGGCAAAGTTTATAGGCAACCTTTGAAATATTTAATAGTGACGTTGCGTTTTTTGGAAGCTGTTTTTTTCTGGATCAAACATGTCAAATAAATGGACATTTGGATATATACAGTGGGGCAAAAAAGTATTTAGTCAGCCACCAATTGTGCAAGTTCCCCCACTTAAAAAGATGAGAGAGGCCTGTAATTTTCATCATAGGTACACTTCAACTATGACAGACAAAATGAGAAGAAAATTTCAGAAAATCACATTGTAGGTTGAAAATAAGTATTTGGTCACCTACAAACAAACAAGATTTCTGGCTCTCACATACTTGTAACTTCTTCTTTAAGAGGCTCCTCTGTCCTCCACTCGTTACCTGTATTAATGGCACCTGTTTGAACTTGTTATCAGTATAAAAGACACCTGTCCACAACCTCAAACAGTCACACTCCAGACTCCACTATGGCCAAGGCCAAAGAGCTGTCAAAGGACACCAGAAACAAAATTGTAGACCTGCACCAGGCTGGGAAGACTGAATCTGCAATAGGTAAGCAGCTTGGTTTGAAGAAATAGACTGCGGGAGCAATTATTAGGAAATGGAAGACATACAAGACCACTGATAATCTCCCTCGATCTGGGGCTCCACGCAAGATCTCACCCCGTGGGGTCAAAATGATCACAAGAACGGTGAGCAAAAATCCCAGAACCACACAGAGGGACCTAGTGAATGACCTGCAGAGAGCTGGGACCAAAGTAACAAAGCCTACCATCAGTAACACACTACGCCGCCAGGGACTCAAATCCTGCAGGGCCAGACGTGTCCCCCTGCTTAAGCCAGTACATGTCCAGGCCCGTCTGAAGTTTGCTGGAGAGCATTTGGATGATCCAGAAGAAGATTGGGAGAATGTCATATGGTCAGATGAAACCAAAATATAACCTTTTTGGTAAAAACTCAACTCGTCGTGTTTGGAGGACAAAGAATGCCGAGTTGCATCCAAAGAACACCATACCTACTGTGAAGCATGGGGGTGGAAACATCATGCTTTGGGGCTGTTTTTCTGCAAAGGGACCAGGACGACTGATCCGTGTGAAGGAAAGAATGAATGGGGCCATGTATCGTGAGATTTTGAGTGAAAACCTTCCATCAGCAAGGGCATTGAAGATGAAACGTGGCTGGGTCTTTCAGCATGACAATGATCCCAAACACACCGCTTGGGCAACGAAGGAGTAGCTTCATAAGAAGCATTTCAAGGTCCTGGAGTGGCCTAGCCAGTCTCCAGATATCTAACCCCATAGAAAATCTTTGGAGGGAGTTGAAAGTCCGTGTTGCCCAGCAACAGACCCAAAACATCACTGCTCTAGAGGAGATCTGCATGGAGGAATGGGCCAAAATACCAGCAACAGTGTGCGAAAACCTTGTGAAGACTTACAGAAAACGTTTGACCTCTGTCATTGCCAACAAAGGGTATATAACAAAGTATTGAGATAAACTTTTGTTATTGACCAAATACTTATTTTCCAACATATTTTGCAAATAAATTCATAAAAAATCCTACAATGTGATTTTCTGGATTTTTTTCTTCTCATTTTGTCTGTCAGAGTTGAAGTGTACCTATGATGAAAATTACAGGCCTCTCTAATATTTGTAAGTGGGAGAACTTGCACAATTGGTGGCTGACGAAATACTTTTTTGCCTCACTGTATGGACGGAATTAATCGAACAAAAGGACCAATTGTGATGTTTATGGAACATATTGGAGTGCCAACAAAAGAAGCTCGTCAAAGGTAATGCATGTTTTATATTTTACTTCTGCGTTTTGTGTAGCGCCTGCACGGTTGAAATATGCTACCTTCTTTGTTTACTATTGTGCTGTCATCAGATAATAGCTTCTTATGCTTTTGCCGAGAAGCCTTTTTAAAATCTGATGGATTCACAATGAGTATAGCTTTAATTGAGTATCTTACATGTGTAAGATGTACATGTGTAATTATGTACATGTGTAATTTAATGAAAGTTTGATTTTTATATCATTTTTAAAAATTTGCCATGTTGCATTTTCCCTGTTTTTTGCCCAAGTGGGACGCAACCGTACCCTAGCATCAAGAGGTTAATACGTAAATAAATGATAGTATTTAAGACGGAGAACCCACTCTCATCCACGCGCATGAAAACACTACAGCCAAAATGGGTGCCACTTAGAAAAACTACAAATTCTTGCTCATTTTTCCAAAAACAAGTCTGAAACTCTTTCTAAAGACTGTTGACATCTAGTGGAAGCCCTAGGAACTGCAATCTGGGAGGATTTCACCTCATAATAAACATGACAGCCATTGGAAACAGTGGTAGGCTGAACATTATTATTTTTTTATGGTTTTACCTCGGGGTTTCGCCTGCCATATCAGTTCTGTTATACTTACAGATGTTATTTTAACAGTTTTAGAAACTTTAAGGGGTTCCTATCCAAATCTACCAATCATATGCGTATTCTAGCTTCTGGTCAAATCAAATCAAATTTTGATTTGAGTAACAGGCAGTTTACTTTGGGCATGCTTTTCATCCGGACGTCAAAATACTGCCCCCTGGCCCAAAGAGGTTAAGCAAAATTTCTTAAAATCAGTTCCATATACTATGTTCTTACAAAAAAGGTTTTAAATTCTCTAGTACAGCCACTATTGAAGGCTATCAAATGCTTCTCAAAGATGCCCTCTGGTGGTCACACTAGCATTTACTAGCATTAATCGTACCAGTGATTGGCACTTAAATAACGTGCCATGGAATTCTGCGACACCAGGCAAGCTGTGCTGCAGTATGCTGGAACTTTTAAAGGACAAACCACTGTACAGTGCATTTGAAAAGTATTCAGACCCCTTCCCTTTTTCACGTTTTGTTACGTTACAGCCTTATTCTAAAATGGATTCAAAAATGTCTAAAAAACAGTTTTTGCTTTGTCATTATGGGGTATTGTGTTTAGATTGATAAGGGGAAAAAACGATTTAATCAATTTTAGAATAAGGCTGTAACAAAATGTGGAAAAGGTCAAGGGATCTGAATACTTTCGGAATGCACTACATACAGCAGATAGTTGTGTTCTTAGAGTGCGGTATGCAACAAGGTTGCTTCGACCGTTAGTTTAATGTCCAAAAGACACGGCATTGGCTCAACGTGGGGTAGTTGGCAGTCCAGCATTTCTAGTGTTAATTGGTGCTATGGAACAATGTTTCCACTTTCGGTTCACTTAGGCCTTCGAATGGTCAGTTTTCCAACTTCCATTTTCTTGCAGGAGGGATTCTACACTGCACCAAACAGATGTAGCATTTTCTCTACAACAAGCAAATATTTTATTCATGATTTACATGAATGATAAATCTTCAGAATGTCTAAGTGCTGATGGGCATACACAATTTAACATCTGTCTTCCTCAGAATAATTAATAGCATAGCAGAACATTTTTTCATCTCACTTTTACTCGATCTAAATACATCTAAAAAACAATGCAAGTGTGCATACTACATTGAGTAATGGGGAAACAAATGTCACACAATTTTTTTGTTGTTGTAGTGCACTACTCTTGACCAGAGCCTTATGGTCCCTATTCTAAAAGTATTGGAATATTTAGGGAATAGGGTGACATTTGGCATGCACTTGCTATGTTCATGTTCAGTTCATTTTAAGATGGAGATTCAGAGATCGAAAGAGATTCATCAATGGATACTTGCTCCCCAGACCTCCCCAGATCACATGTAAATGGGATCTCATTTTATAATGGTCATATTATTGCTATTTTTCGAATGGTGATAATGCACTGGCCTTATCACCCTAGTGGGCGGGTGAATGTACAGGACAAGGACATCTGTGTGCATGTAAATGCGAAGATCACCAGATCATTTTCATTCAAGATGGAGGTCATATCTGTTGAAATGACCTAACCTTGCAATGTAACACCTGGGTGTAAAAGTGGACTCGTCCTATCTAGTGCGGGAGAGAGTAATGTACCTCTAATGTCTAAAGTGCGGAAATAAAATACGATTTATAGGGGGGTAAGGAGCCTTTGTGTAGACTGGAGGATCCTGTAACTCTATAGTGTGAAATACTGTAGCTGTGTTGGTATCACCCGAGGTGACACTCTATTGCCAGAGTACTGTATTTGTTGGAGCCATTATGAAATAAAGGCCCAGAAAAAGGCCACTATTCAGTTTGAATTGATTCCCTGAAAACTCCAGAAGTGAATATGCTTTCATTTTGATGGTATTACTATGGACAAAATGTGTTGTCAGTTTCACCTGTCAGTTTGGTCCATTACGATGATTTTATTTTTCAGAGTGTATTTTCTGTGATAAAATGGACATTTGAAAGCTTATTAAGTCTGAGTGACACCTAGAGCTGTGAGCCAACAGGAAAGTAAGTAGTCTGGATCTGGTTTCAGCGCATTTTTGCTCAATTTCCCTGCCCTGATCAAATACTGCACTTTCCAGTAGGGTCCTAATGGGAGTGTCAAGTTCACTGGGTCTTCCTTGTGGCTCCATTACCTGCTAAGGATGGCTGTTAAAGAATGTACATCATTTAACAGAGTTTAAACAGTGTGTATCCCTGTCTGTAGGTAGCACCCAATAGGCTACTGATGGCATTTCAAATGAATTTTCTCTCTGAATATGAACTCTAGGAATGGATAGAGGGTCAGCAATTACTAATACATTGTTCTTAGGACTTATGGAATTAAGTTAATTTGAATACTGCAACATTCCTCTGCAGGCTATACGAAGCCATACAGGCAAATCTGTCTCCTGTTTTCCTCCTCTGTCCCCAACTTTCACGGTTTGAATTGCTCTTTTCAAAAATGCCTTTAATGCTGCTTCACTCTAAGCAGAGTAAACATGACCACTGATGTCTCGGGTTCAGGAGCCTTCAAACGGCCCTTTCAATAAAACAAGCTCAGCTGTGAGACCCAACAGGATCTCCCATGCAGGGCAGCCCCCCATGAAAACCCTCTCTCCTGCTACAAAGCCATGTGCTTTTGGTTCCCCCAGGGGAGGCGGCATTATCTTGTGGGCTTTATTTAAATTTGTTGGGAAGGTCTTGCCTTTTTTCATATACTGTAATAAAGTACTGTATTTGGCATTTAGGGGTACTATTAAACTGTAATTTCTTCACTCAAACACTCCCCACTGTCTGTCTTATGCGGAGCCTGGATAGAGGTTCACTTGAGCCAGTTTCCCGGGTCAAGTAAATAAAGGCAGGTGTTTGGTATGGCACACGCAGTGCTGGGTGGGCCACACCTGCTTACCCCATCTGCCTCTGGCATAAGCATGGGACGACCGGCGCTGAGAAGCCTGGGAGGCCTGTTGCGGATGCCAGCTCTTCTAGCACTTTGTGACTGACACTAATCTGAAGGGTGAGAGAAAGAGAGAGCGGGGTGTGCAGGGGAGAGAGGGGAATAATAATAACACACGCATCATGTGACTGAACTGGTCTTTTCCATTCCCCCCCATCTTATTCTTTATGGAGTAGTCTTTTTTGTGATGAAAATAAATGGTATTTAACTATTGCTGGCTTCCTATGACACGTTCCTCTTCCTGTAACACAAACACTTCTATCTTGGAACACTTTCATTTATCCTTACTGGTAGAACTGGAACTGGTCACACCAGGTCAGAGTTTGAGTAAATAATGTCTTATACTGTGTGTCACTTTTTATCGCTCTGTCTTAACTTTCTCTTAAATTGTCAAAATGGTGTCTACTTAGTGTATTACTTGTTGCGCCATCTTGGGCGATGACTGAGCTTTGGCCAAGACGTTATTGGACCATTAAACCGCTCCCTGTCAAGCACCCTCTGCTCAGTGTAAATGCTTTGAAATGACTTTAAGCAGGGGACGGTGCAAAAATGAACATGGGAAAGACTATTTATTCTCTTGATGATGCCTTGTCCATTTAAACGTCATCATGCTCATTCATAAATGGATACGGACTGAGGTCATCAGAGTCTCCTTGTCCGAACGCAGGAAGTAACTTTGTGTGAATGGACCCAGGACAGTTGAGGTATATCGCTAATGTATGTGATATTCTGCATCTCTAGCAGACCAGATATAGAACACATACAGTGGGTTCCGAAATTATTGACACCCTTGATAAAGATGATCAATAATTACTGTATGAAATAAATAATCCAAATACTGAGCAATATTTTATGCAACAAAGAAATTGGGAAATTATATTGTTTTATACTAATACAGTTTCTCACACAAAGTGATTATGTTTAACAAATATATATTTTTTTCTTCAAAAAGGTAGGGCTCAAAATGATTGACACCTCTGTTTTCAATACCTTTTCTTTACTTCAACTTGTGAGGATAACAGCACTGAGCCTTTTCTAAAATGTTTAATTCATTGGAGAACACATTGGGAGGGATCTTAGACCATTCCTCCATACAGCAGGAGCTGTATTTTAATGTCATCTGACCAAAGCACAGGTTCCAATCCAAGTGCCAATGCCGTTTAGCAAGTGCTTACATTTGTTGGATGACATGAAAGTAGAGCTCTTTGGCAAAGCACACCAGTGGTGGATTTGGAGTCAAAATGAGAATGCATGAGCAGCAAAGAACCTCACACCTATGGTGTGGTGGTGGATCTGTGATGTTATGGGGCTATTTTGCTTCAACTGGTCCTTGGGCCCTTTGTAAGGTCAACAGCATCATGAACTTTACCTAGTACCAGGATATTTTATGCAAAAACCTGGTTGCCTCCCCAAGCACACATCAAAATCCACAAAGAAATGTTAATTGGCCACAAAATCAACATTTTGTAATGACCATCTCAGTCTCCGGACTTGAAACTCATTTAAACCTGTGGTTTGAATTGAAGAGGGCAGTCCATAAGTACAGACGAAGGACATCAAGGATCTGGAAGGATTCTGTATGGAGGAATGGTCTGAGATCCATCCCGATGTGTTCTCCAACTTGTAAAATATTTGAGAAAAAGCCTCTGTGCTCTTATCCTCGCAAGGTGAGGTTTTGAAAGGTATTGAAAACAGGGGTGTCAATAATTTTGTCCCCTACCTTTTTGAGAATAAAAGCATTACTTGTTAAACAAAATGTATTTCTCTGAGCAATTGTGTTAGTATAAAATAATACAATTTCCCCCAATAAATGTACTTTCATTTTATACAGTAATTGTTGCTCAACTTTATCAAGGGTATCAATAATTTCAGACCCCCACTGTAAGTTCAATTCCAAAAGCAGTGCAAGCTGCTATACAGGGAGGTGTGAAAAGTGGAATGGGTGTGTCCCAAGGTCTAGTTTTAGGAAGACCATCTTAAATTTGACGACTTACCGAAAACTATTTACCAAGACACCCAAAACTGGTGTCTTATCCCTCCCTTCTTCACAGCATTTACAGTAAACTGTATGTAAAGGCGGGTGCATTGTGAAAGAAGTCATGGGGAAAAGGTTTCTAATGGGAGTGGTACAAAAAAGATAATCTTCCTTTGGCAAGCTTCTGGATTAAAACATTTACACCCGTCTACTGTGGTTAGTGTCAGGGTTGCAGAAAATAATTGCCAAACACTTTTTTTTGGGACAAACATCAGAATACAGAAAAGTCATAGTCAAAGAAAAATCTATGGACCATAGATGGGATTTCTTGTCAAATGTTGGGTATCTCTCACTCCAAAGTGATACATTGCAAGGAAACATGCCTATAAGGCCTTGTGGACTTTGTACGATGTGATCAGTGTATGGTGAAATTGCCTCTAGATGCTGATCTTGAATCAGTTTAGCATCTCCCCCACCAATAGTTACGGTTAGGATTTGTTGGAGGGGAAGCTGATCCTAGAGGAAACTTCACCCCGGATAGTTATGTAGTAGAGTTTTCACTCACAGCCTCTGTGAGTAGTCCGGCAACAGCCTACAACTTGCTGTTTATAGTCTCTCTCGTTGCGTTGTGTGAACTGTACACCCAATAAGGAAATGGATGCCACTCTTGTAGTTCAATTAATACAATGTAATGCACATTCAGCTAAACCAGGTGCAGTAAAATGAGTTTCTTTACAGGGTCAGCCATAGTAGTATGGCGCCCCTGGAACAAATTAGGTTAAGTGTCTCGCTCAAGGGCATATCAACAGATTTTCACGGCTCAGGTATTCGAACCAGCAACCTTTCAGTTAGCGTTGTTGTAGCAGATATTGAAACATGTCTATTCAAGGACCGACTAAGAGACACATCGAGTGTATTAGATTTTGTCAGTGATATATCCCTTGGGGCAGCCCAATTTTGTAAATATCCTTTCCTACAAGGTTGTCTCACTGCCTATGTCTTTGTGGATGGAACAGAGACAGCGCGAGAGGTTCCTAAATATTGTAGCTCACCCCATAGAACTGAACCAAGCTGTTTCTAGGGGTTTCCACTTTTCAAGCTTAACATGAATCAGTAATGTAGATATTTAGGTAAAAGTAATATTTATCTTGTTTTCTGGCAAAATCAACTGGAAGAATCAGTGATGCAAAGGGGAGGTTTTAGTGTGAAATTCTGGTGAAACAAATCCATCTGGCATATGAATAATTTAGATGGCTCAAGTTGGTTCCTGTTGCTGTTGTTTGTGCTCAGCTTTCTCTCCCCCGCTCGGTTCTTCCCCCCTCCCTGACATCACTCCTGAGGCTTGTTAGTGATGCTTAGAGGGAAGCCGTGCCACATGAGGGATCGCGGGGAGGAGATATTCTTTTTTTCTCCCTCGCACTCACACACTCACACACTCTCTCACACACACACACACACACACACACACACACACACACACACACATGCATGCATGCACACACACACACACTGGCTGTTTAGTGAACTAAACAACTATGCAACCTTTGAGATTTGAGGCCCATTTTAGTGATCAAAAGCTTTAAGTGTGCATGTGGTAACTAGGCTGAGGTGTGGCCAGTAACAAATGTTTTCTTAGCACTTGTTGTGAATGTGTTATGCAACACTGATGAAGGTGTAGTATGTTAGTGTTATTCACAGTTTTAAATGTTTAACATGCATATGGAGAAATGAAACTTACACACACACACACACACACACAGTCACACACAGTCACACACACACACACACACACACACACACACACACACACACACACACACACACACACACACACACACACACACACACACACACACACACACACACACACACACACACACACACACACACACACACACACACACACACACACACACACACACACACACACACACACACACACACACACACACACACAGTCACACACAGTCACACGCACATCCAACCAATATGTGTCCTGTATTTATTCTACAAATGCAAATATGCTAAGCTATGGTTGAGTTGTCTCCTCTCATGTAATCCAGTCCCTGTCTTTACAAGAACCAGCCGGGATGAGGGGGGTGGCTGTCTGGAGGTAGAGGGAGAAAGGAAGGGAGGGAGGTGAGGGGGGGGACGGGGACGTGACAGACCCTTGGAATCCCAACCTCTCTCTCCTGGCGCCTGCACTAATCAACCCCTGTAATTTATGCAGAAAATATGATTTATATTTAATTTCACTACACTTGCATTGTTAATTTGAGATGTAATTAACGCGTCGCCACGGCAACTAATTTCTCAATGCCGTAAATTATCGCCGCCTTTTCATCAAAATTCAGTTACTTTGGCTCCTATGTACTGATGCAATTAGGTTACCGGGGCAACCCGAAAGTGTTCATTTTCTTTTGTGTAATTGCAATGAGGCAAGTTTTTATACCACAAGTCTTGTTCACTTTTTTGGTTTAATAGAGAGCACACACATTTAGGTACTTCGGCAAAAAAAGACTGGAAATCAACTTGCGTAACAAACACCAGTACACACAGGCATACATTACACAAACACTCACACATACTCGCATGCATAGAGTTGTGAAGTAAATTAATTGATTACCGACAATGCTCTGCCATAACATCTATATTTGTTTCAAAGTTGTCCTTTGGACAAGGACATGATGTGGGAAAGGGAATCCATACATGTGATATGTGCTCACTGTTCAAATTAAACAGGAGACACACACACACACACACACACACACACACACACACACACACACACACACACACACACACACACACACACACACACACACACACACAGCAATATTCCCAGTACCCACTGTCCCCTTTATTCCCCCTACATTGGCTGTGAAATGACTCAATATTTTAATCAACTGTAATTTGCACTCAAAGACAAGACAGGGCCACGTATGTGCCGTTGTCGCCCCGGCTGGCATCGAGTATGCCCACCGGATGCCTCTGAGCTTCCCCGCGCTGCCCCGCGCTGCCACGCATGCCAGTCTCGGCGGCTGATTCGGTGCGTCCGGCTCCAATCCATCCCCCTTAGCTGGTCTTCAGTGGAAATATCAGGTCATTGGCTGCTAAGCTCTGGTTAACTGAAAAGGTAATTAAATTTGTAAGCAGGCTTTTTGAATATTTTTTAGCCTCTTCAGTAATACCAGCACGGATTTACAATCCTGTTTGAAGCGCAGCTGTAGTTTGACTCCTCAGCAGTAAGGGGCTAACCCAAGTCCCAGCGACCAGAACAGGTCCAAACACTGAAACCCAATAATTGACTAGTGAATTTTCAGTCAAATGGCACCATATTCGTATAAAGGGCACTACTTTTGCCCAGAGATCTATTGGCCCTGGTCAAAAGAAGTGTACAGTAAAGGATACAAGGTGCCATTTTGAACACTGACATGTTGTCTGCTTTTATTCCAGTTATACACAGACATGTATAAGACAGTGATTGTTTATTAGATATAGCTGCCCTACCATTTAGATGCATATAACGAAAGTAATGCACTGTATTATGTTAACGTTTGTGTATCGGTTTACAAAGGTATCGTGATACTGTAGAGTTGAAGCATATTTTTCTTTCTTTCGACGTTGTCTGCTACCCCCAAGGCCACATGCACAATACTAACCAAACCATGTGGTCAATACTTAGATTTGTCACACACCCGTTTGATTTTATGGAGTGCTACCAAGGGATTGATTTGCCATATCCGTGTCTTGGAAG
The DNA here is from genome assembly GCF_036934945.1 of Oncorhynchus masou masou. Classification (NCBI taxonomy): domain Eukaryota; kingdom Metazoa; phylum Chordata; class Actinopteri; order Salmoniformes; family Salmonidae; genus Oncorhynchus; species Oncorhynchus masou. Next base: position 29,264,411 of record NC_088229.1, read on the forward strand.
AGAAAGAGATCACGGTGAAAGATTTCTTTTTCTATCGCCAGCTTTATTGTCCCCGCTGACATGAAACAACAGTTTGACATTATTTGCAAAGACAGGGTAATGTACAAGGATTCAGAACGCGGCCTCTCTGGGGGGGGAAACCTCTGGGAGAGCCCTGTGAAATGCACTCTTTAAAAGCATGCGTCTCACCACGCTACTGACACGTTAGATTTCCACAACAACATGTTTCTGATATCCTTTTTCCTTTTTAGCACACTGCGTAGCAACTGCAAGACTGGGGTTATCGGCTCCACTACTGTAACATTGAAAAAGTACTTTTCCCCCTTTGACCCCGCCCTGATCATTTAACCATACTTTTGCTTTGAGTAGAATTGAGTACAACTACTATTAGGTTTTCCATTACACTTTCTCAACAGTCACTTTGGGTGTAAAATAAATGTTGTAGTCAATGCCTTTAAATTCTAGATGCTGATATACTCGATTTGATTGGCAGATCTATACGGTTTTGGTTAAAATGTCAGTTGACCACCTAAGAGCCTGTTTGTGAAACTTTCCTAATAGTGCATTCAGGTCTTAGTCCTGCTACAAGTAATCAAACAAACAAACTGTCAGCCTACATTCTATTCCAAGAGTGCTGTTACTTTGACTATGGAATCATACAACTACAGAACTACAGACATGATTAGGGATCTGAGGAATCTTCCCCTACCTAGATACTGAGTCCTGATGTAAAGAACACAATCAAAAACATCCCTGTCTCTGCAATGTAGGTTGAAAGTATACGCATAATGAGAAAAATGGTCATCAGAGAAGTTTTGATGTAACCCATTCTGCAAAAAAACACAAAGTTGATTATACTTGTTTATTTATTCAGGTCTAAAAGAGTATTTGCTTTTGTCACATTTATTCCCATTTTGCCAGCGCGAGGGGCCTTGGAAGACGAGTTACCAAGGAACACAAAATTTTAATTAGTGTATTTTAATCATTCAGGCTTTTCGAGCTAATCCACAGACCCCTGAGAATTCCCAAGATGCAGCTCTGTGCTGCTTTACCATTTATTGTTGAGTCTATTATAATTACTGTTAGCAGGTGGGGGCAGGGAGACGTTTATTATGTTTTTCCGTCTTTATTATAATTACTGGGGGAAAAAAATTAAAGGATGCGGTTTCATTAAGTTTAGAGATGATGCCATTTTCCCCCTGTTTTTTCCTCAATCTCCTTCCTCTCTTTGTTCGGTAATACCATTGTACTCGCTTTTCAGTCGGGGGCTTTCATACGTTGCACTGCATTATGTGAAGAAAACAACCAAATGAAACAGATCTCCTTTTAAGAAAAGCAGAGGGGGGAAAGATGCTGTTAATGAAGTGCATTTCTGAGGCTGTTTTTCTAAATCCACCCGATGCTATGAAAATGATGTAGATGGATTCCTCTGAAACCACTGTTTAATGAAGTTGGACTGGGATCAGAACACAATTGCAGAAACTAGCGTATGTTTTCCTCACTTTCAGAGTCAGTCAGTAAACGAAGATAAGAGGCCTTGAGTAAATCGTTAAGCCCCGAGCTTTGGGTGCTCTACAGGGATTTTTGCATCTTCCAGAAATATTTTATGTGGTTGTCTGTTTGTTTTAATGCCACTTACTTCTTCTTGAGTGAAAATTTGAACAGAAAATCTAAGGCTTTGTCTCTGTTGGATTAGTGGCAGCATTGCTAGTTTGAGTGCTTCATGAGAAGTTATGTGGGCAAGTAACTTTTAGCACAAAGTCTTGCTTTTATATGAGAAAGACACATACTGGGACAGACACAGACATGGGCCCCCACATCACCACACACACACACACACACACACACACACACACACACACACACACACACACACACACACACACACACACACACACACACACACACACACACACACACACACACACACACACACACACACACACACACATACACAACCAGCTTCATCAGTTTCTAGAGTAGGCCATATGGGTTGGCTACTCAGGAAATGCTCCATCACAGCTTCTAAAGCAGTTATGCTGGAGTCAACTACTGCACATAAAGCTTAACGCTTGCCATCATTTCAATGTCTGTCAAGGGCACCATTTGGGCCATGCACTGCATCTCATCAATTTCTTTTGAGACCAGATCTAAAACTGTCAATTGCCATGAGTGAATCTCATACCAGCTCCACAGCAATGAAACTACTTTGGCTTATGTCATTGTGCCACATAGTACGACTGGTGAAAGATCACCTCGTGGCCTTCATTTTCTCTCCCAAGGACCCTTGGACTTTAAACACTACTTTGCAAAATCCTCCATTTCTTAAATACTTTCATGTCCAACTTGTATTTGGCACTGAATCATTGGGCTATTCTGGGACCTTTTGGATGGCAGAAAGAAGCCAAAACTAATGAATCATTTGGAGTGGCTGTTTTTCATGTTTTCGTGAAGCATTCCACATCTCCCCATGAGGTGGGTTTCATGAGAAAGCAGAGATATATTTCAGGACAGATCCCTGGAAATATTAATTAATAGACCTTTGAAGTGTGCCAAAGGCCAGCGTAATGCAATTATAGAGTCTTTGTGATGTGTCAGGATTTTGGAATTATAAAATAACCCCAGATTGGCAGCAGTAATTATGGTCAGAGAAAAATACATTCTTTCATGCTTTTCGCTGATATTACCAAACCAACAGCTACATTTTAAGTGCTCTTTTTCCTCAGACAACTAGTCATCATTTTCAATGCTGCTCTTTTAGACCAGGTAGTATTGAAATATGTTGATTGACAGTATGATAGTCACATCTTGTAAATCGAACTGCTTTACTGCCATTATTGGTGTATTTTCTAAACCTGCGCAATAATTCATCCGACCCCTCCGAGTTTCCAAAGTTTTACTTGTAAATAAGGAAATCACAGTTGATCATCTTTGACATTAGAGGGCAACTTTACCTCATTGTCGTCTCGTAAACATGTAAACTCTCCTGAATATTTTACAGGTCTTATCTGTGGGAGTTCCACTTGCCTCTGGCATCTCATGATGTGTATTTCAACTGCTGCATAATCCTGAGATCCAAAACAGGGATTTTGTTTGGGCTGAGTTGTTACGGGGGCTCCATTCTCTTGAAGTGTGCACTCGTTCATTACTTCCCACAAATGTAAGTGTTGGGCTACACATGTAAGTGTTGGGCTACACATGTAAGTGTTGGGCTACAAATGTAAGTGTTGGGCTACAAATGTAAGTGTTGGGCTACACATGTAAGTGTTGGGCTACACATATAAGTGTTGGGCTACAAATGTAAGTGTTGGGCTACAAATGTAAGTGTTGGGCTACAAATGTAAGTGTTGGGCTACAAATGTAAGTGTTGGGCTATACCTATCATTTCCTTTAATATCAGTGAAGGGGAGTGAAAAAAGTGTACACTTTCGGGGCAAGGAGACATGATAGGGACCTGATGAAGGCCTCGGCAAAGCACTATGAAGAGGGCTAAGTTCTGTTTTCTCGGATAATAACCAAAGGGAGGCATTAGAAACTGTAGGCAAAACTCCTCATTCTAGCCAGTGGGGTGGAACTATTGTTTTTTCTGAGGTGAACTTGTGACTGAGGTGCTGGCATGACCACAAACAACATCTATTTAGGGTACGAATTTCTTGTTGGATATTTGTGTTTGGTCTGTTTATAAAATTGACAGATGAAATGATGCCTCTCTTGGCAAAGTCATCCTCAACGATGTTCCATTCAAGGGTTAACTCCTATACTACTGTCTCAGAACAACCTATTGATGTTTTCTTCAAAATAAGAGATTTACCCAGATTAGTTTGTTGACAATCAAAGTGGATCAACAATACGTATATGTCCTTTTTATAATGGCAAAGTTAAACTCGCACATTTTCTTCTGACCTCAAAGTGTGCACTATTGATTCATTGATTCTCCCACCTCTTAAAAAAAGACTAAAGTGCCATAAGAAATCTAGAGGTCTCCATTCCTTTCAGGCCTGAAAGCAAGACTTTATTGTACCCGAGGTGGGCCAGATTATGAAAAACAATGTTTTTCTTCTCTCTTCCGAGAATTGTATTTCTAGTTGTAGTTAATGTATAGAATTCATGATATCTTTGTAAGCAGTCTGTATTGGTCATTCTCAGTAGCATACCTCCGATAAGCTTTGTGGAATAACAATTATTGCGTCTGTGTCAGAGACCGCTTGGCATAGTTTTGGTGCCAAGTCAAAGGGGTGTGGAAAATGCTCCATTAGCATCCATGATGGGTCTCACAGGGGTGTGTTTGCAGGACGAGGGGATGATGTGAAGGCTGGCGTGTTTTCGACAGAGGCCTCTTTTCCATTGGGGATTCAGAAGTACAGAACCCTGTTTTTTTCAGCATGTCATGTATTTTACCCTTAGTTGATGGGGACCACATTGTCTTTTACAGCAGAGAGGGGATGAATGAGCGAATTGAAAACTGGCCACTGATTGGCTGAATTCCAGGGTGGGGTATTGGCTCTGTACTCCAGCACCTTGGATTTGAAACAATACAATGGCTATGAGGTTAAAGTACATACTGTCAGCTTCAATTTGAGGGTATTCTCATCCATATTGGGTGAACCGTTTAGAAAGTACAGCACTTTTTGAACAATATGTTTCTGAACACTTCTTCATTAATCTGGATGCTACCATGATTATGTATATTCCTGAATTAAATGTGAATAATGATGAATGAGAGAGTTAGACGCACAAATATCATACCCCCATTACATGCATTTTGGGCATCTGTAACTTTCTCACTCATCATTATTCACGATTCATTCAGGACTATCTGTAATCACAGTAACATCCACATTAATGTAGAAGTGTTTAGAAACCTATTCTATTGACTCCAAAATGACACAATACATTATTTACTATACATTTTTATTGGGCACAAAATAATCTGAAACTCAACCAAAGCAAACAGAAAATGCATCTAACAGTTTGTAGAATCACAAGCTTGATGTAATCATTGCGTGCTAGGCATATGGGACCAAATACAAAACTTTTGACTACTTTAATATACATATAAGTGAATTTGTCCCAGTACTTTTGGCCCCCTAAAATCGCGGGACTGTGTACAAAATGTTATTTCTAAACGGTTCACCCGATATGGACAATACCCTCAAATTACAGCTGCCAGTCTGCACTTTAACCTCATGGTCATTGTATCATTTCAAATCCAAAGTGCTGGAGTACAGAGCTGAAACACCAATCATTTTGGAGCTCACTGTATATCGATGTATATAAAGTGATCTGTGTATTTGAACAACAGCATAAATATACCTATTTCACTTTTCCATGTAAAAACAGAATCACCACTGCTGCACATGCTGTCACTGTTTTGATGACCAAAAGTGATGTTTTTAGAAGGAGCAGCGCACAGCCATCTCACGGGTGCATCAGTAACACAAGCACTGGGAAAACGCAACAAGCACAGAGGCGACAAGTGAAAACAAACTATCTAACTGGGGATAGCTAGCTAGCATAACGTTTGAGTTTGCCAGTAACTTTAGTTAGACTAGATTGGCATGAGAGCTATCCACCAGCTAATGTCCACTAGCTAGCTAGCTAGCTAATGGCTGGGGGAACAAAAACTCTGTTGCGAATTAGGCACACAGACCAAAAGGTTTTGTCCTACCAGATCTACGAGAAGGTTCTAGGGAAGCTAGTATATCCTTCTGTCCTTGGACTTTTGATGGATGTGGATGTCTGGTTCAGGTCCCAATGACTGTCATGATTATGCAATTTGCTCTTTACTGCCATCTGTTCAGCACCTGTTCATTTCAACCAGTGTTGCCAACTATTTTTCGGTGAGAATCATTATTAGTTCATTGTTTTGTCGCTAGATGACGTTTTGACATTGCTGCCATGACGTAGCAGCACCAATTTACCTTGCTGCGGTCCCCGACGTAGCGTTTTTGCCAGAACACCAGGGTTAACTCCCAAGTGGCGCAGCGGTCTAATTCACTGCATCTCAGTGCAAGAAGCGTCACTATAGTACTATATATAGTAGTTTGAATCCAGGCTGTATCACATCCGGCCGTGATTGGGAGTCCCATAGGGCAGTGCCCAGCGTCGTCCGGGTTTGGACGGAGTAGGTCGTCATTGTAAATAAGATTTTGTTCTTAACTGACTTGCCTGGTTAAATAAAGGTTCAATTAAATAAAAAAATAACACCCCCCCACTCATAGACTAAGTGCCATGGGATCTTTAGTGACCACAGAGAGTCAGGACATCTGTTTAACAACCCCTCCGAAAGACTGCACCCTGCACAAAGCAATGTCCCTTCACTGCCCTGGGGCATTGGGTTATACTTACACCAAAGGCAAGAGTGCTCCCATCCAGGGACCTACCAAGACTGTTCCTGCTTAGTTTCAGAAACAAGCCAGTAGTGGGATGCAGGGTGGTATGCTGCTGGCATGGTTCATCCACTAGCTCTGGTTCAAGGGAGAGTCTGTACACCAGTCGCCTGTTTTATCAGTGTGACATGTCACATGGTTCATCTACCAGCTTTGGTTTAAGGGGCTTCAGTACAGAAATCAGTTTTTTTAAGCATAGCATGTCACCTGGTTCTGCCACCAGCTCTGATTCAAGTAAAACGAGTCAAACAGGCCTGACTAAAAAACTGACATTTAAAGCGTCAACAGAAGGTTTCTGTTGTACTTCACCTTTCACATAGCACCAGGTCTGCATCATACAAATTACGGCTCAATTTGGTTGCAATCATGCTCTTAACATGGAGCTGGTTTGGAGAGGGGCTTTTCTAATTATGGGCAATCTGTAAAAGATTGTTGTTGTGATTAGAACACAGGTTGTGTCCCAAATGGCACCCTCTCCTTATATAGTGCACTGCTTAGGGAATGGACCTTGGTCAAAAGTAGTGCACTATGTAGGGAATAGGGTGCCATTTGGGACATTACCACAGGCATATGCGATACTGGAAAGCACAAGAGTAAGTAGACCTCAACAGACCAATACCCCCTAAAGGAAGGCTGTAGTCTGTTCCATTGTTGTAAAGCTACAATTATAGAGTTATGCTATACATATCCATCTGTTGATGATGATGATAATGCACATTGACCAATTTGATGTCTGGTTCGGTATTATCTTTGAATTTAAAGCTACATAACTAATTTTTTTTTTTTACACAGTTAAAATGGTGCGGCAGGGTAGCCTAGTGGTTAGAGCGTTGGACTAGTAACCGGAAGTTCAAATCCCCGAGCTGACAAGGTACAAATCTGTCATTCCGCCCCTGAACAGGCAGTTAACCCACTGTTCCTAGGCCATCATTGAAAATAAGAATTTGTTCTTAACCGACTTGCCTAGTTAAATAAAGGTAAAAAAAAAGAAATGAAGCATAGGATCCACCATTTGGGATTTGGCCATATTCCATAATGATTGAGATATCTGATCTAGAAGAAACATGTTCAATGTCCAAAATATCCCTATGTGTACTCACTGTGATTACATAGAGGTGATATAACCAAGCAGGTGGAAAAAGCACATCCTGTATCCATTAATTAGACGCCCACAAAGCGGGTTATGGCTTGTATCAATGCCATGCTTACAGAGGGAGTTTTGGTGTCAGTTGTTGAAAAATAGTGAGTCTCAAACTATATTCCTCTAATCCAGAAATGAGTGAAGAGGAAAAGCCTCTGAGTGACCTTTCTGTTCGTCAATAGCAACCACAATTTAGTGGCAGGGTGAACTTTATTTCAAAGGTTACCGAATTAGCTTAAAATTACTTACCAACGCGATTTAAAATGCTGAGCTCTCTTTTTTGTGTTGTGGCTGTAAATTAATTTAAAACAGCAGCGTTTTGAAATTCTGAGAGACATGTCCCCCCAAAATTGAAAAAGAATGGGAGAAGTAGGGCTGTTTAAAGGCCCAGTGCAGTCGAAACGTGATTTTCTTGTGTTTTATATATTCCTCCACATTATGAGGTTGGATTAAAATATTATGACATTATGAAAATTATGATAATGCCTATTTAGTGTAAGAGCTATTTAAAAAAAAACATGAAATGTAAGCCTGTTTTGGTGGGAGGGAGTTTTGGCCTGCCTGGTGAAATTACTCAATAGACCAATAAGAAAGAGAATTCCAAACCTCTCTGCCAATAACAGCTAGTTTTCAGTTTCCCCCTCCCCACTCAGACCAATCCCCGCTAAATTCTTGCGTGACAAATTGCTCTTTGCTAAAAAGCTATTTTTGTTTCTGTCTGACCATTTGAATTGAAACAATCACAGTAAGATACTTAATTGTTACCCAGAAATGATTTGATATTGAGATAAAAAAGGCTGCATTGGGCCTTTAATGCTTTTGGCGAGGGGAACGCATGTCTTAAATGATGAGAAAAATAATTTAGGCTTAACTGAAAACATATGGTATTCCACTGGAGAGGAAGCCTTCTTAAGAGGATCATGGCTGAGTAATAAACGTAGACACAAAAAGGGCACGTGTGGCGGTTTGAGTGGAGGAAGTGTTTTTCTAAGGCAAGATGAAGCCAAAGTTTCTTTAAAGGGGCAGTGGTGGTTCATTGAACTCTTCGTAATCAGAGCACTCAAAGCTTAAGTGGCATCAGGACACTCTCAAACACACGTGTGTGCATACACACGCACACACACGCAAAATCACATGCATACTCACATGAAGTCGATCATTGGAGAGCCCTGGAGTGCCATAAGCCACAGTGCTCTCACAATGCCATATTTCTTATTAGTGTTTTATGTCTGTAATTATTACCATTAGAGCAGACGTCCTTATTGTACCCTATGTAATTTTGTAATTATAATTAGGATATTTTGATCTTGTCTCTCCCCTTGTTCTTCTTGATATGACTGCTGAATTGAAATGTGTCTAAGTTTAATCATAATACCCTCTGGATAGAGCGACATACTGCACTCGTCTTTTGCAACAAATATGTTGTGAGGACCCTGGCTCTCTCCACTGATTTTCAATACAGAATGTACAGTGCATTTGGAAAGTATTCAGACCCCTTGACCTGTTCCACATTTTGTTGTGTTACAGCCTTATTTTAAAATTATGATGTTTTTTCCCCTCACACAATACACCACAATGACAAAGCAAAAACAGTTTTTTATAAATGTATTAAAAATATAAACTGAAATATCACATTTACATAAGTATTCAGACCCTTTACTATGTACTTTGTTGAAGCAACATTGACAGCGATTACAGCCTTGAGTCTTCTTGGGTATGACGCAACGAGCTTGGCACGTCTGTATTTGGAGAGTTTCTCCCATTCTTCTCTGCAGATCCTCTCAAGCTCTGTCGGGTCGGCTGGGGAGTGTTGCTGCACAGCTATTTTAAAGTCTCTCCAAAGATGTTAGATCGGGTTCAAGTCCGGGCTTTGGCTGGGCCACTCAAGGACGTTCAGAGACTTGTCCCAAAGCCACTCCTGCGTTGTCTTGGCTGCGTGCTTAGGGTCTTTGTCCTGTTGGATGGTGAAGCTTCGCACCAGTCTGATGTCCTGAGCGCTCTGGAGCAGGTTTTCATGAAGGATCTCTCTGTACTTTGCTCCGTTCATCTTTGCCTTGATCCTGACTAGTCTCCCACTGAAAAACATCCCCACAGTATGATGCTGCCACCAACATGCTTCACCGTAGGAATGAGGCCATGTTTCCTGCAGATGTGACGCTTGGCATTCAGGCCAAAGAGTTGTATCTAGGTTTCATCAGACCGGAGAATCTTGTTTCTCATGGTCTGAGAGACTTTAGGTGCATTTTGGCAAACTCCTGTCAGGTATATTTTACTGAGAAGTGGCTTCTGTCTGGTCACTCTACCATAAAGGCCTGATTGGTGGAGTGCTGCAGTGATGGTTGTCCTTCTGGAAGGTTCTCCCATCTCCACAGAGGAACTCTAGAGCTCTGTCAGAGTGACCATCGGGTTCTTGGTCACCTCCCTGACCAAGGCCTTTCTCCCCCGATTGCCCAGTTTGGCCTGGCGGCCAGCTCTAGGAAGAGCCTTGGTGTTTCCAAACTCCTTCCATTTAAGAATGATGGAGGCCACTGTGTTCTTGGGGACCTTCAATGCTGCAGAAATTCTCTAGTACCCTTCCCCAGATCTGTGCCTCGACACAATCCTGTCTCAGAGCTGTACGGACAATTCCATCCTCATGGCTTGTCCCGAAGCCACACCTGCGCTGTCTTGGCTGTGAGCTTAATTGTTTATTTTTTTGTTTATTATTTTTGGCTGAGTGCTTAGGATCGTTGTCCTGTTGTAGAATAATAGTGACGGCATCAAAACTATGAAATAACACATATGGAATCATGTAGTAACCAAAAAAGTGTTAAACAAATCAAAATATGTTTTATTTTTGAGATTCTTCAAAGTAGCCACCCTCTGCCTGGATGACAGCGGTGCACACTCTTGGTATTCTCTCAACCAGCTTCATGAGGTAATCACCTGGAATGCATTTCAATTAACAGGTGTGCCTAGTTAAAAGTGCATTTGTGGAATTTCTTTCCTTGTTAATGTGTTTGACACAATCAGTTGTGACAAGATAGGGGTGGTATACAGAAGATAGCCCTATTTGGTAAAAGACCAAGTCCATGCGTGAATTATGCCTTCATGGCAAAGAACCACTACTAAGGGACACCAATAATAAGAAGAGACTTGCTTGGGCCAAGATACACAAGCAAATGACATTAGACCGGTGGAAATTTGTGCTTTGGTCTGATGAGTCCAAATTTGAGATTTTTGGTTCCAACAACCGTGTCTTTGTGAGACGCAGAGTAGGTGAACAGATGAACAGATCTCCGCATATGTGGTTCTGACAGTGAAGCATGTAGGAGGAGGTATGATGGTGTGGGAGTGTTTTGCTGGTGACACTGTCTGTGATTTATTTAGCATTCAAATGTACAATATGCTACAATACACTTGGAAAGTGGAGATGCACAAATGTTCAAATGTACAGTTAACATTAGTGGAGACTAGAGGTCTTCACAGGTCCGGGTGGACCCGACGTATACCCAGGACCCTACCTGGGAACGATATGTAGTTGACACTCGGTTCCAGGTAAGGTTCTGTTCGTTTTTCTTCAGATCTCGGGTCTATGTAACTACATCTGTAAGTTATTTGCTTCGCCCCACAGTTAGCCATGATGGTTAACTAGTTAGCTAAATGTGTTTACCGCAACTGCTCATACACTCGTTTGCTAGCTCATCTAACACTGATGAAATTCTGTCCATAGTTTTCTCGAATTTTCAAAGGTCAAAGACTGTTTAAAAACTGAAACACTGGATGTTTATTTCCTAGTTGTTTACATCAGAATTTGTTTTGACTTGAATGTTGGCTGATGGGTAATATACAACGGCGTAGCGCAGTTTTACAGGGCCCCCTGCAAGGTGCAAGCTGCAAACTTCTTGCAATTCTACACTTTCTGCCATGGGGCAGAGAGAGAAATGTGCAGTTTTATAGCTAATTTCATGATATTATACACATTTTACCATGAGAATGAGAGAGAACTTTGCAGTTTTAAAGGAAATTTCCTATTAGTCTTCACATTTTGCCATGAGGCTGAGAGAAAGTTTAGCAGTTTAGTAGGCCCCCAACCGAGCTTTTGGGGGCCCTTCGCGAGGTCTGCGGGTGTGTGTCTTACACCACTGGTAATATATGGTAAAATATGAATACATGTCATGAAACCACACACACACCTTGAGTTTTAGCAAAAAAAAAATGATTTTGCACATGGATGTGGGGAAATGTGCCCCTTTTTGTCAAGTGAGATTATTTCTGGACAATATTTCAGAGCCCTTTTAGCTCAAGGACTACCCCAAACACAACAGTTATGTATAACTTCTTTAACTAAAGCACACTGTATACGATTCAAGTCAAAAATGTAATTGCAAATGGCTATAACAGAATCATTTCAGACGCATTGTCTTTGTTGTACCACATTGACTCATCCAGATGAACATAGATGAACAATAAGGAGAAGAAATCATCTAACAATCAGTAACACATTTTTCATCTGCTTTGTTTATTCTCAATGATCAGTCCCTCTAACTACTCTCTACCGACCAGTTCATTCCCTCTGCACAATAGTTCCCCATTCTACCATTCCGTATGGAACAACACTCAACTCGCAGTGACGTTTTCTTCTTCATTATATATTAAATGATATGATTGCACAGGCTGTGGTGGTGTCACCTCTCCTTTTTAGTGGGAATTTCCCCCCACATTAAATGCACGCTGTTATAGGGCCCAAAGGGGCTCAGCAGTCTATTTTCCAATGATGTTGTCAGCCATGTGGCTTACACCCCTGAGAGGCAAAAGGTAATCAGCCTCTTCATCTCCAGAGGAGGGGCCATGTCATAGTTCTGGCTGACTCCATCTTTCCCCCAACCACTGCTTGTCCTTGCTGAACAGTGCTTGCAACCCCCAGAAAAACTCTTGCACTCTTTTGGTCTAGTTGGCCCAAAAAATTAAGTGTTTGCTTGCTGCTCACTTCAAAGTAGCATTCATGCATTCTGTAGTGCAATATGTGTTTAATGGGAGGTTAATTTATTGACATGTGGTGCATATTAACAGGGCTTCTTAAGATTTACATAGCATGTAGTCATTTGTTTGTTATCCTTGGAGTTAAGAGAGGAACTCAAAGCTGGGGGAGAATGATGCAGCTGTCCTGGAGAACCTTGGTTACTAGGGTTTTGTTTAGAAACAGATCTCTGATGTTCTCTGTACCTATATTTCTTTGAGGATGATCAATAAGGACATAATATGAAAACATAGATTTTTACACCTACAGATTCCTTAGCAGGATAAGGTTCTCTAATATTTTGCTAAACATGCTACAATTGCTTCCTTTGATGACTTTATTGCCTGTACTATAACTACATTTTCATATTTCAAAAAAGACAAAGAAAATAGAGAAAGCAATTAACAAATTGGCTATGTGCTTAATAGCATGGAAATGTTAACATATCTAGTGTCATAATGAATACCATATGTACAGGAGAAAAACCTGAGAAAATAATTTTTAAAAACACGGATGTGCTGTTTATGTTGAGCTAATATGAACTAAATGAACCAGTGAGGGAAAGATCAAAACCCAGTTATGCAAAAGATCAAAACCCAAACTCCCCTTATTAAAGGGCAAATTTCTTTCAAAGCTTTGAAATCCCTTTTCCTTTCAGAAGGCAGAATCACGTTTGCGTTTCCTTCCATGTGTAGGTGTTGAAACAATTGCTTTGTTCTTTGCGCCTCCCTAAAATAGCAGACGTACCAGGCTTGTAAGAAAATTAGTGAATTTAATTTCCTTGAGTAATGAAAATGTCATGCACCATTTAATAAAACTGTATGAAAAAAGTCAGCGTTTCACACATCGCAGATAGCTGGGCCCCATGGATTTGAAAGTTCGACAGTTGCCCCTTTTGATGTTTTCTCAGAGTTTTGTTTCTTTTTTCTTGAGATGTGATTTCAAATTAATCTCTACAGCTTGGATGAACATATGAACATTAGAGCTGCTTGCTGTCTCCCCCACAACTCAGGGCACTGCAGGGTGAGGTAACAGATATCTCTTTCCCCTTTAAACAGCAAATTATTTTACGTTTATGAGTTTGTCTCATCTTCAAGGTCAAAAATGTAATTTTTGGTCTTTCAAAGGGTTATAACCTTAAAAGAGAGCCTCCATCCTCCCTGATTAATGAGAGACTCATGCATTTGATGTTTCAACGGTGACATTTTAAACTTTAAATATTTTATATGCATACCTATGAAAAAATGAAGATATGCATTCATGTGGAATAAACGGTATTGCAGAGAAGAAAGGCTGGGCTGGGTATCATTTTAATAGAACAGTTAGAGTGCAATGGTTTTTCTTGGTGATTTTTATTTGAGGTTTTTATGTGTGCGCAAGCTGATTTAAAGGCACACTAAATCATTGTGGATGGGGAGTAGTGGGTTATGCATTTAATCAAGGAGTAGGCTTTGGGAGAGTGGCTGGTCGAGTTAGTGAGAGCTTGCCACCATAGCATTTAGGCCTATCCTTTTTGCTCCTGTCAAAATAATGGTCTGTTTTTACTTCATTTGTGAGGAAAAAATGTAATCATGAGCAAGCAACAATGACGCGGAGGGATATGAGGTTGACCTTTTCACAAATTCAAAAGCATATTATGCACCATATAGTACTGGACATGTAGATGTACAAGTTCATACATGTACATCTCAAGTTAGGCAAACCTAGTCCTGACTAAGGAGTCTTCACAATATTCCCCCAACCATAGACCAAAATACAATAAATCATTTGTGAAGATAAATGTTTGCATACTATACTCATCAAGAATCGGCCCTTTGTTATGTCTGATGTAAGAATGCCCATTTTCGAACGACAATCACGGAATTGGAAATTATCCAATTTGCATCATGCTTTATCAAAGATGCAGGAAGGGGGTGTGTAATTGTGATTTTTCTTGATTTACGTTTTCCTTTTCCCTCATATTTTCTCTAGTCACATAGGCTATCTAAGTGGAAGGCGTTCATTATTGCACAGTAGGCCTACCACAAATCTACAGTGAACTCTTTGCTTGTGTCATCTGGTTCATCTCTCTACCTACACTGTTCCCCATGAAATCTAGTCATCTAGTCATTGGTTGTGTCTTTAGACATGAACTGGCTTATGTTTTGTGTTTTTATGGAATATTTGGGTATTCCACACAGCAGACATAGAGACAACCAAGATGTTTTGGCCTTATATGTTTTAGCACACATTTAATGGGGAGTTGCTTGTCAGTCGAGGCAACAGAGCTGTACTGTTTGTAAGACATTTCCATTATCAGTGGTTCTTTGAAAATTAGAATGTGTGCTTAATGCTTGATGACTTGCTTTCCTGCTGAACGACCAAACTCAATATTTAGGTCATAAGTGACAGTGCTTCGTGTCAGAGCTGTATAGTTGTCTGAGGTCTTAATTGGAATGATGACCTCACAAATTAAGAATGAGTTGAATAAATGAAAAGTCACAGAAACACTTCAATTTGTGGTGGTATGTGGCTCTTATGGACAAAAAATTGTACATGACTGTTCTCATGTTGATCATTTTCATATACTTTGGAATAGTTATGGTTTAATTGTCAAGTGTTTTCGATCCTTTTACTTAACACCATGAGCACTGAGGCAGTCACTGAGGCAGTCATGCATTTTCATTTCAAATATGAATATCTCATTTTTCAAGTTATCCCCCCTCTGTCCTTCTCTTTTCCTAAATATGTTAGAATTTCGATACTACGAACATAATTTGTAGTTATATGCAGTTTTAAGAGGACGTAATTAACCCGCTCCTCATTCGCCACCAATCAGCCTGCGCAGCTGAACTATATCGAAACTAATTTCACGCATATAATAATAGAGTTAGCCTAAAGACAAGATTAAATTGACAATAGTCTGATGGGTGACAATATTATCAATTGTTAAATTGTACATGAAGAGGTAGTACAGCGCAGCTTGGAATTGAGGCAGGGAAACGGAGCGCCATACATGGACCTTTTCAAATCCTTCTAAAGAATCACATGCAGGTATCAGACTGTTTATTAGACTGTTAGAATGTTGCAGTCCAAATATCTGCTCATTGGCTCAAAGCGGGGTCCCTCGAGGCCCAGCTTTTGTTGTGTGTGATATAGACAAAGATATCACTAAAACACAATTATCTCCAGGGCTGTTTGGCTGTTTGAAACAATAAGTGTCCAAATCAATGAATTAAATTTACTTACACCCCCAAAAAGCATCTTGCTTACTGCAGTACTGCACTTACTGTACAATCAGGCGGCCGAAATATTTAACCAAAGTAGGATTTCAACAGGGACATGTTTTCTATAAGGGCACAGTTTGTTTTCTCCTCCTATTTGCTCCTGTGGGGGATTAATACTGTCAATCACGTTGATTGGCAGGCCTCAAATCACATCCTCGCAGCAAAGTGGCAGATTTTTGTCAGCACTCGTCAGGAGGAGAATGGCCTTATCAGGAGAACCTTGTTTGGAGACGCACAAAACCGCTAAACCCGCAATTCATGGGAGATCTGTTTACAATCTGCACCGGCCATTGACTGCTAAACAGCCCGCGCAGAGCCATCCTGGGCCACTCCGAGGACGAGAGGAGCAGAGCAATTACATTCTCAAACACCAATCTGAGTCTAGGTCGGCATGCAAACAGACGTTGAGCTCGCGCACACACACAAACACTGACGGCTTCAGGCGGAGAAATACGTTTACTCACAAATTAAACGTAAAGTGTTAACCATGTTAAGTGTTAAAGTGTATGTTCTTTTTTGCACGTTATTTTTTTCTGCTAGTAGGGTTTTCTGTATGCGTACTTGGGGATAACATAAATCCATTTTGAATTGTGTCAACTCTCACACCAGAATCCTTTTTGTTAATAGAAAGGCAAAATCGGAAATGTGTCAATGAAGTTTGCAATGATGTCTGTCTACTTGGTTAGCTGTTCCCCCAACTTGGCTGTTATCAAAATGCTTGAAAGTTCTGTTTAGGAAGACTTTTAGTGACTGTCACCCTCCGAACAGTTTTTGCCTGAACAAAGCTATGGGTTTGTTTGAAGCAACTTCTGCTCACTTTGTAACGACGACTTTGAATACAGTAGGCCCTGTCATAATGCAGACATACAGTATAAGCAGTACACTACATAATCATTAATGTCACCAATGCAGCTTTTCTTACTTAATTTAGACAACTAGCGGGGATTTTATTATGGTTTTCTGAGCAAAGAATATACATGTCTTTTCTTATTGTTGGACATAAAAGACTAAAAACACCAGCAAATCAGCTCAAGGTCATTTTGGAAATGTGGGAAATCTGTTCCAAACTATTCCCACATATCCTTCCTTGCCTATGCCGCTCGGCCATCGCGCACCCCTTTACATTTGTGTGTATTAGGTAGTTGTTGGGGAATTGTTAGATTACTTGTTAGATATTACTGCACTTTCGGAAGTAGAAGCACAAGCATTTCGCTACACTCGCAATAACACCTGCTTACCATGTGTATGTGACCAATACGATTTGATTTGAGATATATACTACATGACCGGAAGTATGTGGACACCTCATTCCAAACATCTCATTCCAAAATCATGGGCATTAATATGGAGTTGGTCCCCCCTTTGCTGCTATAACAGCCTCCACTCTTCTGAGAAGGCTTTCCACTAGATGTTGGAACATTGCTGTGGGGACTTTGTGGGGACTTGCTTCCATTCAGCCACAAGAGC
This sequence comes from Oncorhynchus masou masou, assembly GCF_036934945.1. Classification (NCBI taxonomy): domain Eukaryota; kingdom Metazoa; phylum Chordata; class Actinopteri; order Salmoniformes; family Salmonidae; genus Oncorhynchus; species Oncorhynchus masou. The sequence goes on from NC_088229.1 coordinate 29,281,673, forward strand.
ATGAGTGTGGTTGGGCACTGATGTTTGGTGATTAGGCCCTGGCTCGTAGTCAGCGTTCCAATTATGGGGCGGCAGGGTAGCCTATTGGTTAGAGCGTTGGACTGGTAACCGAAAGGTTGCAAGTTCAAATCCCCGAGCTGACAAGGTACAAATCTGTCGTTCTGCCCCTGAACAGTCAGTTAACCCACTGTTCCTAGGCTGTCATTGAAAATAAGAATTTGTTCTTAACTGACTTGCCTAGTAAAATAAACAAATAAAAAATTAATCCTAAAGGTGTTCAATGGAGTTGAGGTCAGGGCTCTGTGCAGGCCAGTCAAGTTCTTCCACACCGATCTCAACAAACCATTTCTGTATGGACTTCACTTTGTGCATGGGGGCATTGTCCTACTGAAACAGGAAAGGGCCTTTCCCAAACTATTGCCACAAAGTTGGAAGCATAGTATCGTCTATAATGTCATTGTATGTTGTAGACTTAAGACATCCCTTCAGTGGAACTAAGGGGCCTAGCCCGAACAATCCATAAATTAACAGCCCCAGACCATTATTCCTCATCCACCAAACTTTACAGTTGGCACTATGCATTCGGGCAGGTAGCGTTCTCCTGGCATCCACCAAACCCAGATTTTTCCGTTGGACTGCCAGATTGTGAAGTGTGATTCATCACTCCAGAGAATGTGTTTGCGTTTCCATTGCTCCGGAGTCCAATAGCGGTGAACTCCAGCTGACGCTTGGCATTGTGCATGGTGTTCTTATGCGTGTGTGCGGCTGCTCGGCCATGGAAACCCATTTCATGAAGCTCCCGATGAACAGTTCTTGTGCTGATGTTGCTTCCAGAGGCAGTTTGGTGAGTGTTGCAACCGAGGACAGGCGAGTTTGCACTTGGCGATCCCGTTCTGTGAGCTTGTGTGGCCTATTTTAATAAATATATATATATAAATGTTAAAGGTTAAATAAAAAAAATTAAAAATTAAAAAAAAAATATATATATATATATATATATTTTTTTTTATTCTTCTTTTTTATTTAACCGTTAACCTTTATTTAACTAGGCAAGTCAGTTAAGAACAAATTCTTTATGTAAGCAAGGTTTGAAATTATTATGTTTTAGTCCAATATTATATCTGTTTGGTCTGATTCCGGTCAATTTGCAGACATAAATATTCGTATTTATGTTCTGACCCCTGACCATCCTTTCAATAAAAAATCAGCCTGAGGCTGAATCTACACTGCATTCAGAAAGGATTCACACTCCTGGATGTTTACCACATTTTGTTATTTTACAAGTTGAATTTAAGATGGATTAAATTGTGATTTGTTTTGTAACTGGCCTACACACAATACCCCATAATGTCAGTGGAATTATGTTTTTCAAAAATTGTAGAAATGAATGAAAAATGAAAAGCTGAAATGTCAGGAGTCTAAGTATTTAACCCATTTTTTATGGCAAGCCTAAATAAATTCAGGAGTAAAAATGTATCTAACAAGTCACATAATAAGTTGCATGGACTCACTCTGTGTGCAATAATAGTCTTTAACATGATTTTGAGTCACTACCTAATCTCTGTACCCCACACATGCAATTATCTATAAGGTCCCTCAGTCTTGCAGTGAATTTTAAACACAGATTCAACCACAAAGACCAGGGAGGTTTTCCAATGCCTCGCAAAGAAGGTCACCTATTATAGACACAAGAATATCCCTTTGAGCATGGTGTAGTTATTAATTACACTTTGGATGGTGTATCAACACAACCTGTCACAACAAAGATACAGACATCCTTCCTAACTCAGTTGTTGGAGAGGAAGGAAACTGCTCAGGGATTTCACCATGAGGCCAATGGTTACTTTTAAACAGTTACAGAGTTTAATGGCTGTGATAAGAGAGAACTGAGGATGGATCAACAACATTGTAGTTACTCCACAATACTAACCTAATTGACAGAGTGAAAAGAAGCAAGCCTGTATATAATACAAATATTCCAAAACATGTGTCCTGTAGGCACTGAAGCAAAACATTTGGCAAATCAATTACATTTTTGTCCTAAATACAAAGTGCTATGTTTGGGGCAAATCCAATACGTCACATTACTAAGTATCACTCTCCATATTTTCAAGCATTGTGGTGGCTGCATCATGTTATTGATATGCTTGTAATTGTTAAGGACTCGGTCGTTTTTCAGTATAAAAAAGAAACACTTAACCACGGCTACCACATCATTCTGCCACGTTACACCATCCCATCTGGTTTCCCATCTCCAGGCTGTGTAAGGGCTATTTGACCAAGAAGGAGAATGATGGAGTGTAGCATCAGATGACCTGGCCTCCACAATCACCCGACCTCAACTCAATTGAGATGGTTGGGGATGAGTTGGATCGCAGAGTGAAGGAAAAACAGCCAACAATTGCTGAGCATATGTGGGAACTCCTTCGAGACTGTTGGAAAAGCATTCCAGGTGAAGCTGGTTGAGAGAATGCCAAGCGTTTGCAAAGCTGTCATCATGGCAAAGGGTGGCTACTTTGAAGAATCTCAAATGTAAAATATATTTTGATTTGTTTCACACTTTTTTGGTTACTACATGATTCCATATGTGTTATTAGTTTTGATGTTTTCACTATTATACAATGTAGAAAATAGTGAAAATAAAGAAAAACCCTTGAATAAGTAGGTGTCTCCAAACTTTTGATTGGTACTGTATATATCGCACCAATGAGAATGGTTTGTCACTTACAAAGCAGCGCTAAAAGCTAGAAATATTTCACAGGAGAGTTAATAGCATTATGGAGGGTGTCAGTGGATGATTTCTTTTTGCCCACCCCAACTGCCAGTCAGCATCTTTTTTTTAAATGTTGTTGTTAAAAAATATTTAATCTAAAGAGGCTGATTGTTGTTTTTACGGTCCCAGAAGTGTTTCTCGATTGGGATGTACTAAATCATCGTAGCCTCACATCTCTTTGGACTCTCAATGATCTTATACGGAAAAATGGTGGAGAGTTGCTCAGAGGAGTTTGTACACCAATTGATGGGATCTGTTATCAGGACAAAAGCAACAACAGGTGTCACTATCCATTGAATACTCTGTTCTTGATGGAGGGCCCAATCAGAATTGGTAATGCTAATCACTTTTCACTGTAGATATTCTTATCACAGTACTCAGTCTAGCTAGCTGTTTCTAAAAGTTATTTTCATTGGAGGGACTTGATTTATATAGTGTCCAGGCTAGCAGTTTTTGATTGATATAGTGATTATTATAGGCTTACAAGTGTAATGTTCTTCTGCTTAAAATTTTCTAAGCTCAACTATTGTATTTTAGTTTATTCCTTATATTAATCAAAAGTATAAACGCATTGAAAAAGTAGTACGTTATATTATCTTTTATGGCACTCATTCTCAACTATCCTTGTCTGTTCAAGCTACGTGTCAATCACACTTTACATTACTTGAAATGCAAGCCATATACCGTGTATAGTGCCTTGGGCATTAAAGCTTGAGGATGATGCAAACAGCAAAGTACATTGCTCCATCCATTAAAGGATTTTAATAGTGGAGTTACATTAGTGATTTTATTTTTACAGTAATAAATACATCATTGATTGAAGCATTTTCCTTGTAGGAGATGAATTCCATTAGTCTAGCAATGCAAGGAGCTGAGATATTGGATGGATGTACGAAAGCAATAAAATCTATTTTAACATACAATATGGCATACAATATGGGTATATGGGCATTCATTTCTAAAGGCCCTATTGGTAAGACTTGAGATTGAGTGTTTAAGAAAATTAGCATCAGCAGTAAGGAGTTTACTCATTATGTGCATATACTCCAATATACTCCATATCACAATTTACTCTTGCACATTTTATTGCATCACAGTTTTTCTCAGTTAATGCAGAAAATGTAATCAACACCTGGTAATAGCTGTATCTAGTGGCTTGAGTCAATTGGAAATTCATGTACAGTACACATGGTGTGTTCGTAAAGTACAAGCATAAAGTACATTCTCAATCTTATATCCACGGATATATTCATGACACTTATTGATACAATAGATATGTGGGTAATGTTTAGAGTTTACTAGATAACCATGTGAATACAGATCACCAAGATTGAATTAACGCACAGTAAAAAGAGAAGTCTAGGGTACATTTTGTATCATATTTTCCCACCACCTCTGAGCAGTAGGAATTAGACAACGATTAGAGAGGGAGGTGGGTTGTTTATTCCTAAACTCTTGTCATAAAAAGAAAATACTTTGTACTGTGCCAGGCACTTTGATATATATATACTACTCCTTTGTAAATAAATCCACACAGTGCAAGTGAGAATTTTCTCTGGAATTTGGTAGTTAGGAGATTCAGAGTGAATGATGATATGTGACAATCAGTCACAGCAATTAGTGTTACTGTTAAGAAGCTTTTTTGTTTTCTCTCACCCATTCAGAATGTCACAAATAAATCCTCACTTGCATTTGCATATTAATTGGATCTGAGACGTCAAGCATCTTTCATTAAGCAAAATGATCTGCATATTTGGAGACATGAAATAGTTTATTTTGACGTGGGAAAAGAAGTCATTGACAATTGACCGCACATAGGATGTAAACTTTGGCTGGATGTCGCCTGGTGTATTAACCCTTTAGCCCCTGGCAGTAGTGGAAACATAGAGCAACAACGGGCTGATTAAACAATATCGTTTAGCATTACACACTTTAACATGGCTAAGCCAAAGACAACACAATATCTAAGTGCCTTATAGTGTGGTTATCATTGTATCATTTTAAACGCTCTCACGATTTGCATTAATTCCTTTTGTAACTATAGGTATCATATTTTTATCATCTTGGATTATTAATTGACAGGTCAGCTAGAGTCTTGCTTAATTTTGGATATAGTTTTCAGGCCTGGATTATTTTAAATTATTTGACAAAATTAAATGTGATCACAATTTATTAGATTTATTCCAGATTAATTACTAAATTAATCAAATAATGTCTGGCTATTAGGTTAATGCATAGCTAACCCAGCTACCTAGTACCTAGCTAGTAGTCGTAGCTAGAAGTAAATAGTAGTAGCTATTAGTAGTAGCTATTAGCTACCAGTAGTAGCTAGCTAGTTAATGATTAGCTAGCTAACTATCAACTGGTAACAATGTCTGGGAACACATACATTTTTTTGATCTCACGCTATGCTATATAGAGGGTTGAAAAAGGAACAGGCACATTTGGCAAAGTGCCAGATAACACCTTCTTATCTTGTATGAATTTGCTTCTAAATGATTTGTGAAGCATCTTTGAAGTGTTACTGAAGCCTTTAGTTGTTTGTTTATTGGGACCATTTCTTCTTATTACGTGTTTCCGAGAACTTGTTTATTCATTAATTCAAGCGATGATCACGTGTAACATTTATTATTATTATTATTATTATTATTATTATTATTATTATTATCTACTTTCAAAACACAAGAGCCACCCACATTCTTTGAAACCTCTGACATAATGTGTGAGTGTAAGTTTATGAGTCTGCAAGTGATTATATTCTCTCTTAAAGTGTACCCTGTACTTGAAAAGTAAATATAATCCCGGGATAGTTTGAAATGCCAAACAAAGTGGACGAGGGGGGAATATGTTGTTTGTCTGAAATCTTTGTGTGTCAGACACAACCGTGCTTTGTTTGCTGTGACTGTTGCCCATTCTAAAGGGAAATTCACATTGGTTGGTTCGATACGATTAAGGCACAGAGGCTGGTAATGGAAAGGCTGTGTATCGTGGGGTCTACATGGTTAGGGGCTAGACTTGTGAATAATTTGATTAGGTTGCAGGGGAATATATCTGGAGGATTATGTTAATGGCGTTGCCCCCATGCAGAATTCTTTTGAACTCTTCAGAACTCACATCTGCTGGGGTCGACAGCTAGACAGGACGGCTGCCTTCTTGTAGCCTAGTTCCTTTGCGTTCGAGGAAAGTGTTTAAAGGTCATTCCCAATACAAAGACTAGCTCTCTATTCTAAAGAACTTCCAATTTATTTTTTGTTGATGCCCATGCAATTATCATTTTATTTTAATCAACAATAGCTTAGCTTAGTAGAATGATTACCGTATCCTAATTAGCTGGTCTGTGACACTAATAACCTCTTCCTGTCATACACATTGAAATAGGTGTTGCCTGTACACTGTATTTTACGGTATATTTCACTCTCCCTCTCAGCCCTCTTGATTATGAGATTTTTCCCCAAGCCTTATTGGGTATATTTCTGGGTGTGGATATGTTTGTGTTCAGTACTATGGCAACCAAAGTCAAGGTGACCAAGACCATGTTGAACACATTAGATTACCAGAACACAGAGGCAGGAGACAATGCAGTCAGCACAAAATACAATTTATCTGGTGCCTGATTGTGGGGCTTTCGGAGACCATCCCCTGACTGGTTGTGGATTTATTGGCTTGGTGAGTCTGACTACCACACTCCCTAACATCCCCCTTAGCTGTGTGCAGGCGGATAGGGTGACAGCATGTTTATAGTGCATTTCTAGACAGGCGAAAAGGCACCTCAACAAGGGCTGTCAGGTGAATATTGTAATTTACAGAAAGCTGAGGCCCCTATCCACTCTGTGTGGTATCTGAAATGTTTGAAAAATATACAGTACCAGTCAAAAGTTTGGACACACCTACTAATTCCAGGGTTTGTCTTTATTTTTTACTATTTTCTACATTGTAGAATAATAGTGAAGACATCAAAACTATGAAATAACACAATCATGTAGTAAGCAAAAAGTGTTAAACAAATCAAAATATATTTTATATTTGAGATTCTTCAAAGTAGCTACCCTTTTCCTTGATGACAGCTGTGCACACTCTTGGCATTCTCTCAACCAGCTTCATTAGGTAGTCACCTGGAATGCATTTCAATTAACAGGTGTTCCTTGTTAAAAGTTAATTTGTGGAATTTCTTTCCTTCTTAATGTGCTTGAGCCAATCAGTTGTGTTGTGACATGGTAGGGGTGGTATACAGAAGATAGTTACTTTAAGGTCAGATAACCCAGAAAATTTTAAGAACTTTGAAGGTTTCTTCAAGTGCAGTCTCAAAAACCATCAAGCGCTATGATGAAACTGGCTCTCATGAGGACCGCCGCTGGAAAGGAAGACCCAGAGTTCCTCTGCTGCAGAGGATAAGTTCATTAGAGTTAACTGCACCTCAGAAATTGCAGCCCAAATATATGCATCACACAGTTCAAGTAACAGACACATCTCAACATATTCAGAGGAGACTGCGTAAATCAGGCCTTCATGGTCGAATTGCTTCATAGAAGCCACTACTAAAGGACACCAATAAGAAGATACTCACTTGGGCCAAGAAATACGAGCAATGGACATTAGACAGGTGGAAATCTGTCCTTTGGTCTGATGAGTACAAATTGGAGATTTTTGGTTCTAACAACCGTTTCTTTGTGAGACGCAGAGTAGGTGAACGGATGATCTCCGCATGTGTGGTTCCCACCGTGAAACATGGAGGTGGCACTATGATGGTGTGGGGTTGCTTTGCTGGTGACAATGTCTGTGATTTATTTACCATTCAAGGCATACTTCACCAACATGGCTACCACAACATTCTGCAGCAATACGCCATCCCATCTGGTTTGCCCTTAGTGGGACTATCATTTGTTTTTCAACAGGACAATGACCCAACACACCTCCAGGCTATGTAAGGGATATTTGACGAAGAAGGAGAGTGGTGGAGTGCTGCAGCAGATGACCTGGCCTCCACAATCATCCGACCTCAACCCAATTGAGATGGTTTGGGATGAGTTGGACCGCAGAGTGAAGGAAAAGCAGCCAACAAGTGCTCAGCATATGTGGGAATTCTGTTGGAAAAGCATTCCAGGTGATGCTGGTTGAGAGAATGCCAAGAGTTTGCAAAGCTTCTCAAGGCAGCAGGTGGCTACTTTGAAGAATTTCAAATATAAATTACATTGTGATTTGTTTAACACTATTTTGGTTACTACATGATTCCATATGTGTTATTTCTTAGTTTTGATGTCTTCACTATTATTCTACAATGTAGAAAATAGTAAACATATAGAAAACCCTTGAATGAGTTGGTGTGTCCAAACTTTTGACTGGTACTGTATGTGGTATACATGTGACAGCTAATCTGGCAGACACAAATTAACCTTAAGAACAAGTCATTGGATGGGCTGTCTTGAGACTTCACTTTAAAACTATTTATTGTCACTATTGTCATAATTGTGTGAGATGATTAGTGAATTTCAAATGTGGGTTGATCTCTAAGTATTTTAACTTTTCAATATATTTTAAACTTAGTCAAATGTGTACCATTTTCATACCATTACAACACCGCAACAAATCAAGTATAGGTGTTAAACGTTAACACCGCTTTATGATGTGTTGACTCCACAGTAACAAACAAAAAAGCAGAAGAATTTGCATAGTTTGCATATGTGTTTCTTTTTCAATGGCAACTGTGTTGGGAGCACTCTGGACCTATTTGATCAATTTCCAAAACAGCTGAATGCTCTAATTTTAGCAGCTGGTTTGAAATCTGGCATCACATTATGAGTGTTAAATAACACTCATAATGTATGCTCCCCCTGTGCTGGCCCTCAGAGATGAAGTATTGTGGGGAGGACTGTCTTCCAGAAACTGAAGCAGCTACACCAACACTGTAAAAAGAATCACATTGGCAGGCTGTGTATTTGCGGGATTCAGTCCTGCAAAACAAAACAGGGGGAAAATGAGAACGTTTTACAGTACAGTATGCTACATCATGTTTTGTTGAATCCATCTGTCTCTGTCTATATCTCTATCGGTTTCTCTCCCTATATCTCTGTCTACCTCTCCCTCTCTTTCTTTCTCTAGCTTTCTCTCTCTCTCTCTCTCTCTCTCTCTCCCTCACCCTCTCTGCTTCGATTGATATGTGAGATATGGCAACGTGACAACAGTGTCTCCTCTGGCTTAAACCTGCTCTCCCACCTTCCTCTTTAAGCTCTGAGAACTACTATAGCATTCAAGCTAAAATAAAGCCAAACTTCCTACTTTCCATGTCCTTGTTCTTTTCCAGGAATTCCCGAGAAGCAAACATGTATTTCTCCAACAGGAAGGATGACACAAAGGCGTACTGTAATTAAGTTCAAAAGATCTCTAATCTTCCCAGTTTTCACTTGTAAAACTAAAGCAATCAGTTGAGGAATCTAGAAGCAACCTCTTTTGTGGTTCTCTTGTGCTATTGAAATAGTCTGGATTGCCCTGGCTTGTGACCACTTGCTGAAGGGGTTGGGAGTGATTTAGAGGGGACAGCTGGATAACAGAGATTTTATTTATCTATTCTGAGCCCTTTCTTTTTTGCATGCAGATATCAGCTTGCAGTTGCTGTTTTCGCGTCTTTCTGGCATATTTGGGCAGATTGTGTGAAACTTGTGTGACTAAAGGGAGCAACAGCTGAGGGAAGATGTGTGTGTGAAGAAAGGAACAAAATGGAAAACTCCAGAAATCTTAACCAGAGGGCAAGTTGGACCTCTGGAGTTTCTGACTTCCTCCTTAAAATGTCAATGAGAAAAAGAGAAAATAGAGTGGAATATCTTAGTAGCAAGGGCAGTGCTTGAAGTGGAATGAATAAGGTGCTGGTAAGCCTCACTGAGCAAGGGCCAGGGACTGGTTGTTTTGTGTCGTTGCTTTCACCTCAGATTTGACAAAAACAAACATCCATCATAAACCTGTGATAGTTAAACATGAAAGCCATGTTGGATATGATACTTTTGTTGTGTTATATAGCGTATAGAGCTTTGTTTTCTTTAATAATGTTTAAAAAAGGCTTTATTGGCAGTTGCGTAACACAAAATAATTGTTTCTGCTTCAGCCCAGGTTGTTTGGGATAGTTCCCCAGTGCTTTGCATCTACTTCTCAGGCATGTGAATATTTGGCTGTGTTGTGCTGCCTGCTATGTGTGCAAGGGGAGATACAGAGGCATTATTACCCAGGAGAGGTCATAGGTCAAGCATTAAGCATACTGCCTGCTCAGAGCTTGGCATCAGAGATTTCACTCTATTGGCCCAGGAAATACTCCTGTGTATTGTCTAAATAATCAAGGAGTCCTTTGGTGGGGAACTTTCCAAAACTGATAAATTAACACAAGAAACTAAGATTAAAGGGGAGTATGGTTGCAAGGAGCCCAGAGTGTCAAATTGAAGATTTTTCCCTCTTAATCACAGTGACTGCTCATTGTATTTTCTACCTAACTATTCACTTGACTGGTTTTGCTTTGGGACAGAAATGCCCTGTTGTTGGTCACATACTGTTACCTTTAGTCTCATTTATGAAGCGTTTCATAACAATGTTTTTTGACCTTCTACATAGGAACAGTTTGTATTAACCTCATTCCTCCGAAAAATTGGGAAAACAATGGAACAGGCAGGAGCAGGAAGTCAGATCACACAGTATCAAAACGAGATTAGAAACTGAAGAAAAGGCTAAAAACAACACTGAAGGCAAGAAAACAAAAGTACTGGCACTGAAAATGAGAAACGGCGTTTCACTGAATGTAAGGACCCGCAAGTTATCAATGGTATGTATCAACAAAAAAATCCTACTTTGTCTTGATTAAAAGCACTAGACTGGACATGATCCAATAGCCTTAACCTTTTTGTTGTATATTACACAACTCTTGCTTTGTACTGCAAACCTACTCCACTGACATTTTCCATTAAATTTTGCCAAAAGTACACAGTAATGGCATGTACATATAATCAATTGCAGCCCCTTTTGACCTGCTGTGGCTTCTGAACAAATATGCCACACTCAGAGCCCCCCACCTCGCCTACTATTGGAATCTATGGAGAGGGACAAGGTTAGAGAGTGAATATTATCACACATACTCAAAATAACCCAGAATGCAGCCAGTGCCATATTAGGTAATGAATCTGCAATGGAAAAGCAAGTGAACGATACATTTATTGACAGGCCAGTGTTACAGTGGCTCTGAAGGACACCATAACCTACTGACTGACTGACGACACATACTGTGTCATGTAACTTTTAAACATATATCCTGTTGAGTTAGATGATATATGTTGTTTGGAAGGAGGGATTTAAAACACTTTTACTCAGAGTTTGATTGTATTAGTTAAGGTCAAATTACATGAGCTTGACTACTTATAAGAGAAACATAGAAAGGCGTCTTCGGTCATTGCCTGCGGCTTATCTAAACGCATCACCTGGTTCTGTAACTGAATAACATACCATGATATTGATAGCGAAGCACAGTGGAGTATTTAACACAAGTCTTTTCTCCCAATCCTTTGCCTCTATGTTATGTGTTAAAATCGTTTGGTGTGTAAAGTTGCATCCAACTATGGACACATTTTCAGTACATTTTCAGTCATTTTATAGATATGAACCATTATTCAGTCAGAGGCTACTTCTCTTAAGTCAAATAATTTGTTTGAATGAAGTTGTATTATTCCAAGTTGAACGAGTTACAAGCAAGTTAAAAGTTATATGAACGTCAGAACCAAACAAATGACTGGTGGGAGTCAGTTGACCATTATCACTCCTTCACTTCAACAACAGTAAAAAGCGGTCTGTTCTGTAACACATCTCACTTGTGTTTCATTCTATTTTGGGCCCAATTCTCCTTCTTTGAACAGAGGGCAGAAAGAAAATGCAGTGCGGGGGTTCAGCAGGGAGTGTGTGTGTGGGCTCAGGAGCGCTCCGGTTTAGGAAAAGTGACACTTTGCCTGGAAATACTCTCCAGAGCAGTTAGATAAGGAATTTAGTGGCTTTATCACAAATGCCACTGTTTAATTTAAAAGGGTGAGGCACTTAGGATCTGGCACCGGCCTTTCGGTCTAGTGATAAATTTGCAAGAAAGTGGAAATGATTGGAGCCCAGGGAGAAGCAGATTAGCAGGATACAAATATAGAAGTGACATTGTAGTGGGTATTAGTCAGGTGCTCCTCGGAACAAGTGGCTGCTTTCTGATAGGCCTGAGAGTGGGGCCTGCCCGTGGCTCTCGGCAGCTGGATTGATTGCGGGGCTAGATTGATTGGAGCAGTGAGGCATGGGCCGTTTGTGTTTCCCATAACTACACCCCACCACCAGCCCCTCTGCCTCTCTCTTTTTTTCTCCCTCGCTCTCTCCATAAGGTACATCTCTGCCTCTCTTTCTCTCCTCACCTCTTTCTCTCTCACTCCATTGACCCTCCCCCTCCCTCTCTTGTTCTCTTCCTCCCGCTCTTTTCATTCACTCCTTCCCTCTCTCCCTCCCTCCCTTTCTTTTCATATACTCACTCTCTCTCTTTTTTTTCAACAATTGGTGTGGCGTTCGTTTTGGCACTTTGGTGTAGTTTCCAGAAGTCCTGAACTGCAGTCCCTTGCCACTCTTTCTGTCAATGCTAGACCTGCTGTCTCTTTAGCCTCTATTGACTCCTTTTAACCTCATCCTATCTTCCACACATTTAAGCAGCTGCTTATCTTCCCTCACTCAGTTGCTCCACTCCTTCATGGAAAATGATCAAGTTCCTCTTATTTAGTAGCAAGGTAGATTTGACTAGATATAGGCTGTGCACACAAATAATTATTAAGATGTTTGGCTTAAGATGTCTCTCAAGAACATATGCCAACAAATTGGATTACAAGTCCGACGCTAAGAACAGTTCATGTCATTAAAAACAAACAATTTTCTCAGTTACCCGTCAGGAAATTAAAGACAAAGAATAATTATATATTTTTAAATTATGTTTTGTCTTATTTTTCTTTTAATTTCCCAACTCTCTCTCTCTCTCTCTCTCTCTAGTTAGAGTGAGAGAGAGAGAGATTCATCCACTGGCCTGAACTCCGTTGTTTCAGAGGGGGCCTCACAGAGGAGAATCAGTGACCCTACATGGGCGCCTTTCCTGCATAGACCAGCATGTCTAAAGGGAAACTGATAGGCTAGAGAAATATCTCCCACTTACAGAAAAGGGGGAGAGAGACTGGGAAGGGCAGACAGGACAGAACAGATATGGATTGGGTCACAAGGCTGCACAAGGTCTAACAAAGGAAATTAATATTCAAAGTACATTTGGTGTCACTTGAGTGGAAGGGCACGACCTAAACAGCTACCCCAAACCATTCCCAGTGTTGGTCAGGCATACATACTGTAAGCACTACATGGATATTTGTAAATGTGTACATATATCGACAAATGTTGTGGTCAGTGACTGCTATTTATAAACACTTGGATATCATAGTACAGTACAATCTGGAAAGAGGGTTATACCTAACCTAGAAACTTGAAGGGTTCTTCCTAGAACCCTCTGTAAAATAAAAGGTTCTACATAGGACCCTATGTAAAAGGTTCTACCCAGAACCTTTTCTAGAAGGTTCTTTCTATATAGAACTATTCGTGGAGTGTTCATCATGAGAGCATTCTGAATAGCCCAAAAAATTATTCCTCGGTTCTTTACAAATTATTATTATTAACCAAGTTGTGGAATGGGGATGTATAAGGTGTTATGCACAGCAGTTGTTATGTAAAGTATGTTAGGTATTAGGAACACTTAAAGGAATAGTTCACTCAAAATCTATTTTTGTATTTTGTTCATTAGTCCACTGTTAATACAATCCCCAACAAGTGTTCATGTCAACAGTCAAGTTTTCAAGAGCACTTTTAGCACAGGGCAAAAACTGTGATGCGTTTTGCACAAAAATCTCACAAATAATCAATGAACGTCTGTTCGTATTGCACATCCAAAAGAAGTTTAAGAATCCGTTTCTCCCATGTCAATAGAGTTATTATTTCACCTGGACGTCCCCTCTATCTGTATCAAATGGTGGACATGCGGTGGGAGTCGAGATACACTAAACATGCCCAGGGGGCTGCAGGGAAGCCGCTGTCTCGTTTTCTGGGGCAAACAAACACATACAGGGAGCAGACATGGCTGTCACTTCTCACATAGCTCCCTCTATCACCCCAGGGCAGGGGCAACCGCTGTAGTGTAATGATGCCACCTCCATACACACACACACACACACACTCACATGTTTGCACACGCACACGCGCACACACACAATCTTCATGCTGTACTTATCAGACACGTGCTTGCCGACCGTAGAAGTGCACTAAATCAAGATACTAAATCATATATACAAAATCTGATTTGTATATACTTTCTTTTCAAACTGGCCATGTGACCATCCCAGGATGAAAAGCAGATTTAAGACCATGGCCTCTTGCTCCATTTTTTACTTTACCAGATTGATCCGTGATTGACTGTGCTGGCGCCTAGCAGTAGTTTAACTTTACATGGCGAGGATGAGGTTTAGCAATTTTCAATAGTATTTCAAGATAGCCTTACTGCTGCTGTTTTTGGCAGACTAACAGCTGCCAGCAGCATTAGTGTACCAGCAGACACTTCTGAATGTTCCCCAGACCAGGCCTCATGTGTCACATGGACCTGTTCCAGCCTCCCCGAATGCCAGTTCACATTCAACAAGACTGGTTGAAAACGGTACATCTGCATCTCTGAGTCCATCACAAATGGCACCCTATTCCCTTTATAGTGCACTACTTTTGACCAGGACCCATAGGGCCATAAGCTTTGTCTCTTTTAGACTTGGAGGCTTTCAAGACTATCCAGTGAATGCAACCTTTTGCCCATTTTTAAAGCCCCTGTTTCTCTTTATTTCATCCCCTCACTCCGCCGTATTATATTGACAGGTCAAAGATAAGAAGTGTATTTCAATTACTGTAGAGCTTTTTTCAATTCTAGAACACTGTAGACCAAAGGGAATGAGGTATTTAACCCCACTCGCTCCTGCATTGACAACATTGCTTTGAATTCATTCGGATGTAAAATTAATTCTTGCAAATGTTCTCATTGGGACTTTCTGTTCATATTTGCATTGCTCGACATTCAAAATTGGAGAAAGATACAAATGATTGGGCTTGGCTCAGTAAATTCATTGTACTGAGAAAAACTGCAAAATGGACGGGGTTCAGTGGTTTTTAGGCCTTTTGAGGGTTTGTGTGTCAGGATTTATGTATTTAATTACACACTCATTCTCCTAATGTAAAAGGAAAAAGGGATAAAACACACACCCAAGCCTGTAAGCCCAGCTGCCCTTGCACTGAAAGTTGGCCACAGTCACAGTTTAGCTCCCCTTGAACTGGGCTAATACTTGTCTATTCTGATTAGGATTAGTATGTGTAGTAGGGACTCAGGGACCCAGGACTGGTAATCTAATAAATCAAGATAAAAAAACTCGGAGATTGGTTTACTGAGGGCTTGGATTTACTATTGGCCATCTCAGAGAGACAGGGATTAACACAGCATTTGGTGCTGCTACACAGGTCCAGGCCTGGACACAGGGAGAGAGACGGACAGACACAGGAGGGAGGGACAGAGAGGAAGGACAGAGAGGGGGAGAGAGGGAAGACGGGAGGGGGAGAAGGCCTGGCAAGGGCTTTATATTGCCGAATAGACGGGAAGTTTAACTCAGAGTGACAAGGTCAGGTTAGCCCTTGTACAAAAGGCTTTGTTCCATAGGCAGATTAAATGGCTCTTCGACAGTTTTTACACTTTTGGATCTTGTTGAACATGTTGGGAGTTAATCCTGTAGGTGATGGAAACCCAGTTGTCAGGGCGATGAGTGGAACCAGAGAGGTATAAAGGAGCAAGGTCCACATAGGGCGATATGAACAAGTACTTTACCCTTATTCTCAAATAACAATTGCAATCTGCATGAAAATTACGTTTTGGTTTTATACCACGTTGTGGTCTACATACTGGCTTGTCATGTCTTCCTTTTTGTAGATGAGGAACCGTGGGCCTACCTGCTATTGCATCCCACTCATACTCCAGGCACCTTAATGGCTGTTGAACAATCGAGACTTCACTGTAACTGACTGGATATTGTCTTGGTTGGCTAGTGGATTATCATTGATATGTATGAGATTAAAGGGATAGTTCACTTCGTTTTAGCTTTTGAAAGCACTGATAATTGATACAATCTGTTTCCACTAGGATCACAACATTCCAGACATTGAAAAAATAAACAACTAATGAACTTAAAAACGGTTTGGATGAAACAACAACACCCCACAGTGTAAATAAGATGACTAGCTAAGCTAATAACTAGTCTAATAAACTAAGTGATGTATCACTTTAAAGCTGGTCTGTAAATTGTTCAAAAATGGGTAGCAACAGTTGTTAGCTGTGAAAAAGTAGATGAATCGTATAAATGTAAGAACTAATATTAATAGTTCTGCCTTCATGCCAGGCTGAGAAATATGATCTATTTGTTTAAGTGGAGGCAATTTCTGTGAAGCTCGTCCTCTGGCAAGTGATTTTCTGTGAAACCCTGAATTAAAATAGTTTCCTGATATTTGAGCAACCTCTGTTAATAACTCGTTAATAACTCGCTAAGGTTAGCGTTTCACATTCATCAAATGCGGAAGAAAGGCGTATCTGTTTGCCTGACTTGTTAGCGAATATCAAACACAGTGAAGTCTCTTAAGATTCCACCAATAGAGGTAGAGAAACTTCAGTAAGACATCCCAGCTTGTCCAAAATAAGCCTTTTTTCTCTTTCTGAGGGAACTGTTAGCAATATCACTGGGCAATTAACAAGGAAACGAGAGAGAAATGGAGAAGCCAATTACTTCTACGAGTTAGCTAAAGGCCATTTTAAACTGTGTGCCCATGACATAATAATGTTTATGGTAAATATTATAGTCAGAGACGGCGAGTGCTTGGCGTGAGAGGGAGGGAAAAAAAGGCATCAATCTCGGATCGAGAATAATTTATTAAGATCTGAGATGCGGCAATTACGTGGAAAGGACCAAAAAGAAAAAAAAAAGAGCCAACTATCCAGGAACCGCATACATGATTGCAATCTTGATTAAATCCCCCTGGATCTAATGAGTTGATTTTCTGCTGTTAATATTGCATTGGCTTATGATGGATTCGTTAAGATAATGGAACGAAGCTAAAATATAAATGACTCCCTGTCAAGGAGCAGATTTTCGTCATTTTCCGTCTGACACCTCCGCCGTGGGGATTTGGCGGGGCCTTTTTGTGTTTAGAACCATCAGGATCTAGAATACTAATTTTTCATGTGCAGACGACTCTAACAAAGCTTCCTGCTTCACCCTCTGTTCTCTCTAAATACCTCCTCTCAAGGTAGGAAGAAAGGAAACAGGATCCAACTTGCCTCTTACCAGCACTATATCCTCTGTGTTCACCAATGATACTGTATCTCACACAAAATCAGAACCATACACCAAAATATTTAATATGATCCTTTTTTGCATCTGTTTTCCAACTACAGTGCCTTCAGAAAGTATTCATACCCCTTGAATTATTACACATTTGGTTTGTTACAGCCTGAATTCAAAATGGATTCAATTGATTTTACAGACATACCAAAGACGACTCAAAGCTGTAATCGCCACCAAAGGTGTGTATACAAAGAATTGACTCAGGGGTGTGAATACTTATGTAAATTAGATATTTCTGTATAACATGTTCTATCAAGTAGCTAAAATGTCAAAAAACACGTTTTCACTTTGTCATTATGGGGTATTGTGTGTAGATAAGTGTGGGGGGGGGGTCAAGGGGTGTGAATACTTTCTGAAGGCACTGTATTATATGACACACAGAATACAAAGATCCATTCTTTAGAAAAATGCAATGAATCTGGCAAAACATGTAAGCAATGAAGTTTTTGTATTGACCTGTGTTTTTGAGATTAATTAATAATGTGGCCTCTCCTTTGGTGCTTGCCAGACCAGCTGAGCCAGTCTCGCTCTCAGTTTAAATGGTCTGTCACTTAGGTCAACGAGAGGAGTGAAATGTTCAGTGCATAGCATATTGATCCCATATTACACATGAGTAACAACAGAACATGGATAATTTTGCTCTCAAGTATGGAGGAAAGCTTATGCAAAAAGCATTAATAATCACAGAGGGGGGATACTAGACTGTGAATAAGTAGATATCACATACCATCATTTGTCGTGGCTGGGTGAGAATCATACACCAAAAAGAAGTCAGTGTTACACTTGACTTGGCTGTGATATGTAGCATTCATAAAACCTTTATATGCATGACATACAGAGTCATAATGCCCTGCATATGTTTATATGCTATGCCCTACATATGTTTATGCAGCATTGACATAAAACATTATAACACCCACTCCATAAGAACTGTTATAAAGCACACTTCATAAGAAAAATATATGTTATAACAGAGACATTGACATATAGGTTTTCAGCAGAGACAAAGTAGTGTGCTTCTAAAAGTTATGGAGTGTGTGTTATGTTTCATGTCAATGCATTGGTACAGAGTATATGACCATATGTAGGGAATTAGGAGTCTTTATGTCATGCATATAAAGACTTTTTGAACGCTACATATCACCACTCTAAGTAAAGTGTTACCAGAGTCAATGTTGTTAGGTTTACCTTGCTAGCAAGATCTACATTTCTGGGGACGTTTTTATATCAGACAATATACCACTGGTATGACGCAAAATGACTTGTTTACTGTTCTAATTACGTTGGTAACCAGTTTATAATAGCAATAAAACACCTCAAGGGTTTGTGGTATATGGTCAATATACCATGGCTAAGAGCTGTTCTTAGACACAACGCAATGCGGAGTGCCTGGATACAGCCCATAGCCGTGGTATATTGACCATATACCACAAACCCTTGAGGTGCTTTATTGCTATTATAAACTGGTTATCAACGTAATTAGAACAGTGAACAAGTCGTTTTGCGTCATACCAGTGGTATATTGTCTGATATAAAAACGTCTTTCAGCCAATCAGCATCCAGGAGCCAAACTACCCGGTTTATAATAGCAAATGGATCTTTCAGTATGGATTCATGTTCTATAACGTTGTACAACAAGTGTGTTGGATGAGTATCACAAAGGCCATATGAACTAAAAGCATGATCATTCCAAAAATAAAATACTGTGCGGTTATAAATGTTGTTCAATTCAATCTACCAACCACATCACTGGCTTTTTTAAAATCATCATCTTAATCACTATTGTCGTCAAGTTTCATGCTTGGCCTGACCCTTCTTTTGTGGCGATTATAATATTGTTCTCCTTTTTCCGTGCAATATTACCAGGGAAACCGTCTGATTGGGCCTTTCTTCTGCGTGTCACTTTTTTTGTCCTTTAACATGGTTTTCCCAAAAAGTTTTTTTTTAATCAATCAATTTGGAGGCAGAAAATAGGCTTTGTCACGGCCAGGCCCAGGGTCGTGTGATGCTTGCTTTGGCCAGTGACAGGTCCTCAAAAGGGATAAAAATGAATATTTTGTGGGGGAAACTGGGGTTTCCATGGCGCCGGCACTTGTTGCACATTGCTCACCATTCCACAGTCCTGCATGCTTTCAAAGGGAGGGACAACAAAAATTAGTCGAGGAGCGGACGGCTGGGTATGGCTGAACTGTAGATGTAGCTGCCCCTGAGCCCCCGCTCGCTCCTCTCCTAGGAGAATAGGAGGGAGAAGTGACAGCCCAAAAAAGGGGGCCTACTAGGTGTTGTCAAATGTGCATGAGCAGTGTTAATAAGTAAATGTTCAATTTCTCATTGTGCCGCGGCCATTCAAAAAGTCACTTGGGAAGGACCACGTAGCATTAGACAGAGCAGGAGAAACTGAGGAGAGGGTCATTTGTTGAGAAGGTTATTCTTACAGTATGCAGCTTCTGGTTTGTGTAATTAGCGATTGCTTGTGTTTGGGCTGGGGTCATGTAAACTGTACGTTTCTAAGTTTATGTGTGAGAAATGGAACCAGGAAACAAAGACAATAGTTTGGCAATCATTGCAACAAAGAGGATTGTTATCTTAAGTGGTTCAGCTCAGTGGAATGACTGTGTGTTCCTGATTTTTATGTTCGATTTGTAAACCCACACACACTCAGGTACAATATATAAGCTTGACTTGTTCACAGACTTAATGTTTTAAAAGAAAAAATATTTTAAATCTTTTATGGAGATTTGGTTTGCATTAGGTGTGTTCATGACATTAACATAACATGCACTCTGGGTGTGTGTGCACTGGTATACTTCACTCTCGGATTCATTGGAGCTATTTTTGTACAAAGTAATCTTATAGCAAGAATGTTGTTGACCGTGATTACCGCTCGCTCCTCCTTCGGTTCCTCTTACAATTATGTATTCTTCTGTGTTTGGGAAATGGCTTCATGAGGTCAAGGTTTTTGCGTGTCAGGACTCCTTTAAACAATTTGCTATAATTTCCATAACATCACCACCACCCACAATAACAAACAAGGTTATACGCTTTGTAATCGAAATAGCATTCATTCCCATGTCATGGTGAAAGACCAGATCTGTACACATTTAGATAAATGTAGTAAGATAGTAAAATGCTGTTTAAGTGCCTTTACTCACTAATCAATATATTCTCCTTTGCTCAACCAATTCAATAAGCGAAAGGTTGCATCTGCATGTTATTTTATACTGTCAGCTGTTATGACGCTGATCCTTTCAAAAGAAAGGCCTCGCTATCATTTGAAAACCTATTTTTTTTTGTCTCTGAGATTCTCCACAGTATGCTGTCAGTCTGTCGGAAAGGTTTAGAGAGAGCCAGGATATGCTCCTTGATGGGATTTTATCATGCTAGGCATGCCCTGTTTCCTGATGAATATATTAAAATTATTACTGTGCAAACAGAGTTTCTAATTACTGACCTGCTTGCCATTGTACTGCGCCTTCTTTATGGTCCCCCCCCCTTCCATGCCTTGTTTATTTATCTGCACCAGTGAATACAGAATAGTCTGTGCAATGTAATTTCCATCCACATGAAAATGCTTTTGAAAATGCCAATCTCGCCTATTATACAGTGTAATTACTCGTCTGCTTTTCACATCTTCAGCCAGTAGGGAGATTGTTGGAGAGGGAGAAACAACATCTTGGTGGGGCTTCACTTCTGTTGCTTTCATAGAAGAATGTACTGTTGTTTTTCTTGAGGCCAAGGACAATGTTTGTCAAATGTAATTAACGTGCTATTGATAGTGTAATTTAGTGTAGTGCCTACTGGTTACAATACTGCCTGTGGAGCACAGTGTTGTATGAGGAATACCTTCAAGTCATAAAAATATATCCTTTTTGTTAACTCAGCGACAGTAGATACAGTATGTATACAAACGTATGTGGACAACCCTACAAATGAGTGGATTTGGTTATTTCAGCCACACCTGTTGCTGACGGATGTATAAAATTGAGCACACAGCCATGCAGTCTCCATAGACAGACATTGTCAATAGAATGGGCTTACTGAAGAGCTCAGTGACTTTCAATGTAGCACCGTCATAGGATGTCAAATTTCTGCCCTGCTTGAGCTGCACCGGTCAACTGTAAACGCTGTTATTGTGAAGTGGAAACTTCTAGGAGCAACAACATCTCAGCTGTGAAGTGGTAGGCCACGCAAGCTCACAGAATGGGACCGTGAGTGCTGATGTGCATAAACTCGTAAAAATCATCTGTCCTCGGTTGCAACACTCACTACCAAGTTTCAAACTGCCTCTGGAAGCAACGTCAGCACAATAACTGTTAGTCTGGAGCTTTATAAAATAGGTTTCCATGGCCGAGCAGCCGCACACAAGCCTAAGATCACCATGGGCAATGCCAAGCGTCGGCTGGAGTGGTGTAAAGCTCACCGCCATTGGACACTGGAGCAGTGGAAATGCGTTCTCTGGAGTGATGAATCACGTTTCACCATCTGGCAGTCCGACGGACGAATCTGGGTTTGGCGGATGCCAGGAGAATGCTACCAGCCCCAATGCATAGTGCCAACTGTAAAGTTAGGTGAAGGAGTAATAATGGTCTGGGGCTGTTTGTCATGGTTCGGGCAAGGTCCCTTAGTTCCAGTGAAGGGAAATCTTAACGCTAAAGCATACAATGACATTCTAGACAATTCTGTGCTTCCAACTTTGTGGCAACAGTTTGGGGAAGGCCCTTTCCTGTTTCAACATGACACTGCCCCTGTGCACAAAGCGAGGTCCATACAGAAATGGTTTGTCAAGATCGATGTGGAAGAACTTGACTGGCCTGCACAGTGCCCTGACCTCAACCCCATCAAACACCTTTGGGATGAATTGGAATGCCAACTGCGAGCCAGGTCTAATCACTCAACATCAGTGCCAACCTCACAAATGCTCATGTGGCTGAATGGAAGCAAGTCCCCGCAGAAATCTTCCAAAGCCTACTGGAAAGCCTTCCCAGAAGAGTGGAGGCTGTTATAGCAGCAGGGGGGGACCAACTCCATATTATTGCCCATGATTTTGAAATGAGGGTTCAACAAGTAGGTGTCCACATCCTTTTTGTCATGTAGTGTATAGTGTATGACTAATATGTGGTGTTGGGACAACCTTGTCACATTCCTGTGTTTTAGACGTCTTCTGTACCTTGCGTTTGGTGTGGTTCAGCAGGTTTTTCTACTTACAACGCCAAAACCTTATGTTTCAAGTTCTGTTTCATTGTTACTGCCATCCTGACATCTCACACTAGTTTTCACTCTGTTAGCCTGTATCTTATACTGTAGGGCTATGTGTGGTATAAAGGTGTCACCTATTTACCGGGCGCATTCTGTCCGTGACCCCGCCGTGGAAAAGGGCAACCCTGTTGTTTACTCGTCTGTCTGAGATGTTGCACAGGGGTTTGATCAGGGGAGTTGATAGGAGCTGCAATTTAAAAAGAGGACACTGCAGCCCTGAACAAAAACAATTAAAGGAAAATGAAAGACGTCCCCCAAGGGTTGAAAATAGAAAATTAGCAACATGCATGCTGGAATCCACAGCCCCCCCTTGCCCACCCCTCCCTTTCCAAACTTACTGGGCCTGCATTGTTATGTATGATCAGATCTGCCAGTTCCTCCTCTAAGCTCCTTGTCACATTTTGACTTAATGAAGTGCAACTTAGAAGGGAATTGGGTTCATCATGCTAGTCGCACGATGCTCCCTTGTTGTAGCAAACAGGAGCGGCATGGGACTGAAGCGCTACAGTGCGAGTCGTTATCATTCTGGTCAGTCTGTTTAACACAAAATTAAACAAAGAACTAATTAGTGCCTTATGAATTAATAACTGCACTGTTGCCGAGTAGAAGTTAGGTTGCTGAGGGGAGATAGAAAATAAGTAGGAAGATCAGGTTAGAATTATTATTGCGTTTTGGCCTCACTTGTGCTCTCAAGGTTAGGAAACTTTGTTGAGAAGTTGCAGTGACTCAACTGGTTCTGCCTATGTACGTTTCTGTCTTTGCCAATGGCTGGGTACTATACAGTTCAGTGGGCTTTGAATGTCATTCATGAAGTATAGCCAACTGTATGCTTAAATACACATATTCATATTTCTAAATATTTTTTGTTATAGGCATTATATGGCTGGGTCATAATCCTTGTTTTACGTTTATAGCAGGATTTTCCAGAAACTTCTGGATTTTCTAGAAATTCGCACCCTTCAAACCCTTGCTTAAAGTGTCTCTTCTGTATAACGTTTTGACCTTACCATGTCTCACATCTACAATGTTGCACCATGTCATTTGAAATGTTTTGCACCTGTATCATATGACTGTTGCCATAAGGGAAAGAGATCACGGTTGACCTAATTTCACATTCTCCATGAATGTGTTGAGCAGGCCTTGGCTAACTAGACCTTCAATGTTATTGGCAAATAAATTCACACCCTTCAATCTGATTGTGGGATTACTGATTCTAAGTAAATTATCATTGGCAAGCTGTGCTGAAATATTCACAAAACTGGTTAACCGGATATCGCACCTGCTCCCCACTGTTGAATTGAAGATGTCAACTGTTAAACCATTTCCCCATCCCCCTCCCTCTTTTTATCTCTACATTCTGACTCAGTGTAAAGGGCCATTCAGCTGAGGTACACCTTCCTTGGTAACACTTTAAATGAAGGGTACCGACATAAACACATTCATAATCCATATATAATTCGTTCATAAGAAAAGCGATGATTAAAATATTCAGTTGTCCACAGTCATTTTAACATGCTTATGTACTGCTTAAGAATGCTGTATGCATGGGTTATGACTGAGCTATGAAGTCCTTATGTAGGTACCCTTCAATTAGTCTTAACATTTATTTTTAATTTGCCCATCAGAGATGTGCACAGAATGGACCTTCAAATATATATATTTCTTTATATGTACAGTACCAGTCAAAAGTTTGGAAACACCTACTCATCCAAGGGTTTTCCTTTATTGCTACTATTGTTATATTGTAGAATAATAGTGAAGACATCAAAACTATGAAATAACACATATGGAATCATGTAGTAACCAAAAAAGTGTTAAACAAATCAACATTTATTTTATATTTGAGATTCTTCAAAGTAGCCACCCT
Source organism: Oncorhynchus masou masou (assembly GCF_036934945.1). NCBI lineage: Eukaryota > Metazoa > Chordata > Actinopteri > Salmoniformes > Salmonidae > Oncorhynchus > Oncorhynchus masou. The sequence continues at coordinate 29,306,061 of NC_088229.1, forward strand.
TTGCCTTGATTACAGCTTTGCACAATCTTGGCATTCTCTCAACCAGCTTCATTAGGTAGTCACCTGGAATGCATTTCAATTAACCGGTGTTCCTTTCTTTCCTTCTTAATGTGTTTGAGCCAATCAGTTGTGTTGTGACATGGTAGGGGTGGTATACAGAAGATAGCCCTATTTGGTAAAAGACCAAGTCCATATTATGGCAAGTACAGCTCAAATAAGCAAAGATAAATGACAGTCCATCATTACTTTAAGACATGAAGGTCAGACAATCCGGAAAATATCAAGAACTTTCTTCAAGTGCAGTCGCAAAAGCGCTATGATGAAACTCACTCTCATGAGGACTTTAGACTGGTGGAAATCTGTCCAAATTTGAGATTTTTGGTTCCAACCGCCGTGTCTTTGTGAGACGCAGAGTAGGTGAACGGATGATCTCCGCATGTGTGGTTCCCACTGTGAAGCATGGAGGAGGAGGTGTGATGGTATGGGGGTGCTTTGCTGGTGACACTGTCAGTGATTTATTTAGAATTCAAGGCACACTTAACCAGCATGGTTACCTCAGCATTCTGCAGCAATACATCCTCCCATCTGGTTTGCGCTTAGTGGGACTGTTTTTCATCAGGACAATGACCCAACACACCTCCAGGCTGTGTAAGGGCTATTTGACCAAGATGGAGAGTGATGGAGTATTGCATTAGATGACCTGGCCTCCACAATCACCCGACCTCAACCCAATTGAGATGATTTGGGATGAGTTGGACTGTGGAGTGAAGGAAAAGCAGCCAACATGTGCTCAGCATATGTGGGAACTCCTTCAAGACTGTTGGAAAAGTATTCCAGGTGATGCTGGTTGAGAGAATGCCAAGAGTGTGCAAAGCTGTCATCAAGGCAAAGGGTGGCTACTTTGAAGGATCTCAAATATAAAATATATTTAGATTTGTTTAACACATTTTTGGTTACTACATGATTCCATATGTGTCATTTCATAGTTTTGATGTTTTCTCTACAATGTAGATGTTTAATCTACAATGTAGAAAATAGTAAAAATAAAGAGAAACCCTTGAATAAGTAGGTGTTACCAAACTTTTGACTGGTAGTGTATATGTAGATACTGTAATAGATGATTGTTGGGCTTTAATGTTACCCCATCACACACACACCTCTCTCCCCTCTTTCTTAGATGAAGTAAGTCTATATGGAGTGACTTGGTCCCATGCTGGAAGAGAAAACGAGGTAGGACAAATATACCGCATGACTGATTACTGCCACCACATTCTCCCCTGTTCATATCTACAACAATATCAAGCATCTTCATTAATCACCATGGATCAATGTGTCTGGGGTTGTAAAAATTGACAAATTACTTATTAGAATCCCACCGTTTTATTTTCCAGCTGATTAACTCACAGTGATGTCGTACACTGTACATATGCCCTGATGTATCGGTTTTTCGAGGAGACATTCACAGCATGAAATGGCTGGGGCTATGATCATATATGCAGTCAGTGTTCTTCTGCTCTTGGTACCATGTAATATGGTGCAGACAGAGCTATTACCTGTGAGTGTACCCTTATATGACCCTTTCCAGGTAGTGCTAGAGCTGGAAACATAGTTGGATAAGGACACTCCACCCGTAAATGTTTGACTTAAAAGAAATACATAAGGCTACATACAGTAAAAGGTACATTAGTGATCATCTCTTAGTGATGGGGCTTAATCAAGTCAAGAGAACGAGACATACTTGAAGCCCTGTCATACGAGGATACATAACATCTGCATTGTAATGACATAACAGATGCCATACGCAGTTGTGTCCTCTTGTGAAAACGGACTTATGTTATGACACATGTTATGTTATGGCATTGCTCTGACACAAACCATTGTTTAGGTTCATTAATTGTCATTGCTATAAGTTGACATAAGATGCAAAGACTCTTTAGGATAGAAGGTCATTACTAAGAGATTGTTATGTGAGCTACATTATGAATTTTCATGAAACAACATTTACATAACAAACATTCAAAGTATGCAGTGTGTCACTTGTCACTTGCAAGGTTGGTTGTCATAATGACAATAGTTTTCGTTTGCCTGGTTTTGGGCGTTTTAGGGGTAAATTGTAACTAAGCATGCTAAAATATTACATGCAGGTTACCTACTTAAGGACTTCATAAGACATTCATATCCCATACCTACAGCATTCATAGCAGTACATAAGCATTTCGTACAACTTATCACAGCAACTGCAAGTTGATGTTGTTATTCATTTTTGCGGTTGTTGAATATACTGCTTATGAATGTGATATGTGCAGGTTATGAATGTTTTATGTAGCCCTTATGTCAAGTGTTACCCCATAATCTCCCAGACATAATTTTCTAATGGTTCCATTGAATGTCATTCACTAATTACTAGTAATTACTCCAACCATTAGATGCAGAAGGGTAAATACAGATGACTTTTGCCACCATTAGTAGTCATTATGTTGTTATAAACCTTTGAGTCAATTTACAACCTTTTAACCAAGAAATAAGAGCCATCGTATTAAATAGTTGTCCCTAACTTGTACGCCATTGTCAGAAACTCACAATACTATCTAACCAATAAAAAAACAAGCTTGTACAAGTTGATTGTTCAGAGGACATTAATGACTTGTGACTTGTAGAAACTGGGTTGCTTTTTTTTCTGAAACAAAACCTTCTGTGCTAATGATGTTAGCTGGTAGAGCACAATGCTGATGTAGGAGTCTGTCATGAGGATGCACAGCACAGCCCTTGCCCCTGGCTTCCTAGTCAAGAGGGATCTGTACATTCAGAAGTGACACCGTGGGCTGTCTCATGTCAAAGTGAGGACCCTTAATGTCACCGGGGGGTGGCATGCCTGTGAATTAAGACGGGGCTGCACCACACTTCTTTGTCTTGGTGGCGTCAGTCAAAGAGTGGAGGGAAGAGACACTCTCGGCATCAATCAGGGCCCAAATACGTCTCCAGATTGATGTTACTTTAATTAATCCATATTAATGGATGCACCAACTAGAGACATTATAATTGTAACTTCTCGGACTATATAACACCTTCATAACCACTGAGTACACATTCATGAAGTCTTATAGGGCCTTGACGCATAGCCTACGAGAACCTGTATCTTTCAACTTACAGGATATACTAGGTGTAAAGTGAATGTTAGTAACACAGGTTGAGACTCGGACAAGCCATGGTGTCTTTCAATTTACGGGAATGTTAGTAGGGCTGTCAAACGAGAAAAAAATGTTTACCCAAATGTAAGATGTTTCAAGTAAAAAACACATCTCATTGGGTTGTAGGTTTATATATGTGTGTGTGTATATTTTGATTATAGGGGAAGAAAACACAAAATAAACTATATTCCGAGACAATAACAACAGATCAGCCAGGTCTGAGATCATTTAAAATATAATAGAGCTATTATATCGAGCTTAGGCTACTTATCCATTTTCTTCAACATGAATTAGTCACAAGCTGCAACGAGAATTGGGATCATTTGCATAAATATTTTGACCTGATAACTGCAACAAAAACAGTAGCTAAATGGAATGGATGTCCTCTTCTGATTAAAATCATTGTGGGAAATTAGAGTTTAAACTAGAGGCATTCAGCCATGGCATTCTAAACATTCTCGTTTGCTTAGATAACTAGCTAAAGTTAGCATAACTAACTAGCTACTTCTGTGCAAATGAAGTGTTTGCCATTATCTAAAGAAACGCCTGGGAATGTGTTCATGGTTGAACCTTCTGTAAGTTTTCCTTCAAGATTGTTGCTCAAAACTGTGCGCATAGTGGATGTTTTAGCACCACAGTGAGACAGACCGCTCTACAGCTGCTGTCTTTCGGGAAGCTTTTTTCTTAATTTCTCTGCCGATTTGGAAAGGTTGATTAGCCTGGGAGACTGTAATATGAAGGGGAGGATGATTTCCTTCTCTCCAATACGCAGGGTGCTTTGGGAGGCCCAGTGAAGCAAGTGTGTGCCAACTACAGCAGCCCTCGCATCCTGACCCGACTCTCCCCTCGCCTTCAACCTGAATAGCTGGAGTATAGTTAGCTTAATTGGGTTTTGATATATTTAATTCAGCTAATCAGAAAGCCCAACTGGCTCCAACATCGGGCCTGCATGCCTTTCCCCCCTTCCACAAAGCTCCCAGAGAACTGGGGTGGAGGAGAAGACTCCCAGACTGGATTCCCCCTCTCTCTTAAACAGTGGGAGGAAAATTAAACTGGCAAATTTGTTTTCATTGGTTCTGGGGCTTCCTTTGGGGAGTCAGAGGCTTTTAATTGTGCTCGCTGTGAAGAATTTTGTAGGGCTGCTTACCAACAACAAAACTGCCGGCTCCCTTTTCTCTCCTCTTTGCCGTTCTTGAACGCTCAGGCTCTCAAAAAGGAGTGTGCCAGTTTGTTAGCGAAAGGCTTGAAGTGCCGAAAATGTGGCTTTCTTTTGCATTGTGCAGGCACAGCTCTCCTTTAAGGTTTATTCCTTTATGTTACATTTCTTAACAAAAGCATAGGGGGTAAAGTATTGTGATTTAGAACATTGTAATAGTGTTGGAATTAGTTGTATGGTTAATAACAACATCCCTCTGAAATGGTGGACTTTTTTTTGTCTTTAGATACTGGTCATTGAAGGTTATTGTGTATTAGAGTCATGATTCTTCAAAAACATCTGTGGCTTATTTATTTGCCTAGTCATGAACTGGAGTAGCTAAATAAACTCCATCGTCCTGCAGGAGAAGCATACCATTTGTCTCTTAGAGACAGAGAAAAAGTCGATGTAATATCTCAACGATAACAACAACAAAAAGAAGCCGCCGCCCCCTCATTTTCCTATTTTCTCTCTCTCTTCCATTTTTTGGCCTTTTGAATTTTTCCAGTGTGTCAAAACAAGCAAAGGCTACATGGAAACGGCAGCCTTGTGTAAATATTTATGATGTAACATCTCCATGTGAATAGACTTTCCTCCGAATCCATCCATCATTACGGGCACGTCATGAAAGCCCACCTCCCGGTGGCGGCTCAGGGCCTTAGGAAGCCTCAGACAGGAGCGGCGTGTCCCCCTCTCGTTCAAAGTATTTGTTTTTCTTTTGACTGGGGGCCGCCCAGCTGTGAGGGCATTTCATGTGTCGGCCCCTCCGCTTTCATTCAGCCTCGACTTCAAAGCCCATTTTGGCCCATTGTTTCTGTGACGTGGCTGGCGGCCCCGAGAAATGCCCAAACAGAAAAATGTGATGTAGGTCAAATTACAGCAGTTGTGCCTCTGAAAAAGTGAAATATCTTATGGTCCAAATGTAAAGCCCTGGTTACCGCGTAGCCCTGGTTACCGCGTAGCCCTGGCTTTTGTCTTTCGATGTCCACCTCCTCACTTGCACACACCAAGTCTGAATGCTGTAGTTGTTATTTGTGGAAAAGAGCTGAAAGCATTGTGTAGAATTGACATCTAAACAACCGTTTTAATCCCAGGTCTTTATGAATGATTTTAGTGCCGTGTCTATGATAGAACAACACCAACCAGACACAATGCTTTTCCTGCAATGCTTTTCCTCCAAATTCACTCTTTCCTTGTAACATTTGGAACACAGACAGACTTAAGTTGGAAAGGTTGTGCAAATGTAGGAAATTGTCTTCTCCTTTGCCAGTTACTCAAGTAGACTCTGACTGAATTCTAAACGTTGTTGCAACAGGTCAATTAGTAGTGGAAAACCTTTTAAGGGAGGATATTGTTCTTAGTACTGTACTTTGAGGTCTTTTGCTTGTGCAGGTATGATCAAGATTTTGAAATGTTAGTTCTGTCTGGGCCTTTGAGTTGTGTAATTGTATGAAGATATGGCACATTGTCTTGATGTTGTTAGAAACGAGAGGAAAAAGTATTCTGCGCTCTTTTCTCCCCCAAGCCACAAACTGCTGAGTATGTTTATTTTTCTATATATATATGTGTGTGTGTGTGTGTGTGTGTGTGTGTGTGTGTGTGTGTGTGTGTGTGTGTGTGTGTGTGTGTGTGTGTGTGTGTGTGTGTGTGTGTGTGTGTGTGGCTATTATCGTGATGTTGTTGTCCTGTCCCGTACTTGATTACCAAGGTTTTAGGCTTTTCGTCTTGCATCTGCAAAGAAATTGGTGTGGCAAATGTTAGTGAAGTATTGCCAACCCAGCCTCTAATAATACTAACATTAGCCACAGAGAATGTGATTAATACATCAGCACTCTGACAGACTGAGCCACAGTCTAGAAAAGGTAATATGGATTATTACAACGGTTGCAAGAGCTCAACGCCGCCATCCAAGTTTATCCATTCATCTGCAATGATGAGACTCCTTTGTGTTGTGTAGGATTGTAACATCTATTTAAATAACAAAAGATATAATTCACGTGCACAGTTGTAGACCCCAACTGTTGTTTAATATTCAATCCACGCAACAATACACACACAAAAAGGAAGTATTGAGCAAAAACCTGACTTGGAACGTCCATAGAACATCCACAGCATTATACATTTTCATTATTAATTGAGAGCCATGCTTCTAGCATTGGATCCATTTTCCCGAGCTTAGTGTGTCCGATTACCTTCAAAGACAAGTGTTGTTCCTTTATTGTTAAAGGTACATTTGTCAAATGCTAAATGATGTAATTCACAATTTGCGTGTGTGTGTGTGTGTGTGGTTGTGCATGATGGTGGTGTGTGTGTTTGTGCTTGTGTGTGTGGTGGTGCATGATGGTGGTGTGTGTGTTTGTGCGCGTGTGTGTGGTTGTGCATGATGATGGTGGTGTGTGTGTTTGTTGCACAGAGTTGGCTTTGAAGGGTACACAGAGTAAATGCTATTTTTCTCTCTTTTTGAGTGCCTCTTTTCTCTCAGCGGATCCATTCAAGCTTTCAATACCTTTTCTCCACCCTTTTTTCCCCTGTCTCTTTTTTCAGCGAGCAGGAGGGTTTTACTTTACTCCTTTGTCATCCTAATTGATTGCATTAACCTTTTGAGTATTGAATTTCCTGTGCATCACGCCGAGCACAATGTGGAATATTATCATAATCCCTCCAAGTAATGGACACAGGGCAATCAACAATGCTTTGGGAAACGCACATCTTTGAAAGATGGAGCATCATATTATTTTCAATCAAAAGGGCTAGCTGCACAGGCCTGGCAGGCATTGGGAAACTTTGACAATGTCTTAAGTGGGGAGGGTTTCATCTTTGAAGCACACGTTTGCCACTTTGAACCTTCACTCTCTTCACTGTCTTTGGAAATGGTTAGCTTAACGGTGTGAAAGTGTCCCTTTTAATCCTTTCATCTTGATGAAAAGAATGTACCTGTATAAGCCTATCTAACAAGGCTGCAGCCGTAATAAATCAGCCATGCGTGATTTGTCTAGTCGTGTCTTCTATTTTTCAATTACTGTAGAAAGGATGCTTTTGGTACAGATGCTGATATCTATGGTGCTGGAATGTCATTTCCTCAATATTGGCGTGTCACAAACAAAATGCATTAATAGATCGTCATTTTGTAAACGATATGAACAAGTGAAAACGCTTACCTCCTGTTATTGAAATGTAGTGTGAAGTTTAAGTTGTTACGTTGTATTTGAGAACCAGTTGTGATGAGCTAGAATAAGGAGATTATTTGGTAACACTTTACTTGATGGGTACCTGCATAAGGACTTCATAACACATTAATAACGCATACTTGTCTAAAGAAGCCCTTATAAATGTACCCTTCAAATAAAGTGTTACCGATTATTGAAAGTGGCAAATTGTCATAAAAGAGGAACTATATAGCACTTAAGTCCTATGACAAAACCCTGCTTTACTGCACCACAATATATGTCAATTATAGATCCCCCTCACCTGAAGTCACTTCTGTGAATTTTCATCCTCAGGATGAAGTGGCTTTAGAGACAGGAATAGCCCTTGATTTACTTTGCTATTGCTGGGTCACGTCATTTAATCTCTTTACCCACTTTAGATTAGCCTTTTTTGGTTGAGGAGGACATGTACATGGATTTGCCTGCTTTTAAAAAGACTCTTTGCAGGAGTCAGAAATATTTGTAACCTTTCTTGAGTGTTGTCCTGTAACCCTACGGCATGATGTCACAAACACTGTTGGTCCAACAATAGTTGTTCTATTGCATGTTTCAGTCAATTTGTGTCATACTGAACACCCTCACGTCTGGGTTCTCTCTAGGGCATGTCTGACAGAAACAGAAAGGGAACTCTCTACATGAAGACTATCCACACATTCATAACCCATACATAACACATAAGCAATACGCATGTCTAAAATACAAATGTATCATTGCAGTAGGCACTACTGTGACATAACACATACATGACGTTGACATAAGCAGGTATTACATTATTATGCACTTCTTATTAATGGGCTATGCGTGGGTTATGAATGTGTTATGAAGTCCTCATGTTGGTACCCTTCAAATAAAGTGTCACCAATTAAACACTTAACTCAAAGCCTACAGACATAAAGCCTACACAAATCTGTCATAAAGACAAAAACTGTAGGTCATTACGGTTCGACCATATACTTCTCACACTTTCAGCACTTACACTCTTGTAAAGACGCATACAATGGTTAGAAGCACAACTAAATCCGATGTTTATAATGTCATGCTTCATAAGTGTTAACGTCATAGGTCATAAGCATAATCATGATGCCGTTCTTATGACCGCCTTATGAAGCTTAATGTCAGTAATGTCATTGAGCTTATATGGAAGTGTCACGGAAATTACACAGATCAACCTTGAGCCTAAGTATGCCTAACTATTAGAGGCAGTGGACGTTTGTAAAAAAAAAAAAAAACATGACGACCAACTGTGCCAGTTTTAAGTGACACCTGATCGGTCACAAGTTCTTTGCAGCACAATAATAGCTACACCGCAACCACATGAAATAAGTTTGAGATCCCAAACGTAGTGTACTGAGCAGAATTCAACAACATGCTCAATACAGCCACAGCAACAACAACAAAAAGTAGGAGTTCTAGCAAACACCAGGCAGTAGATTTGGATTAGCAGGGATACAAGTCACAGCTTTGTTTGGGCCTTTATTGGTGGAATAAAAACGGTCTTTTCAACAAAAACCCTGTGCATATTTGCAATGCTTGTTGGATTGCAGGGTTGTTGAATTTCCGAACCTGACAAAAGAGGCTGTCTGTATATGGCGCTGTCCTACACTAAAGCCACCTGGCTTTTTTAACAGTCTCTTTTGTGTTTCACTGTAAACACCAGTATAAAGGCATTCAAGTAATTGATTGTTAAGCAACAGATAGAATCTGTGTTATCATGTTTCCCTAGCAACAACATCTATTGTCTGAGTCTGCTTAGATGAATTGAAGCAAAACACTCCTTAATTCATATCAACTCTATTATATATTTTTTTCAGCCAGGGTAAGAAAAAAAATCAATTGAAAGAGGCCTTTATGTACAGACAGATGCTGTTTTTTGATCAATAATTGTTTTAAACGGGGATGGAGTGTTTTGGTTTGATGTTGTCTGGTTAGTTATTCAAACATATCATGTCCTCTGGTGCTCAGGAGTCCTTATGTAAAAAAAAGGGAAGAAAGAAGAGAAAAAAAAGATTTCAAATATAGACATTTCACCTTTTAGGCCTAGCACATCACCTGTCCCTTATTGATCAAAACAGAATGGTGTGATTGAGTGGGTCAAAAGATAGGTCAAGGTCAGTGAATGACGCAAAGCCCTCACCCCGTCCATCTTTTGTATTCCATCAAGCTTCCTGATATTCCACTGGGGAAACGGTTTGCCCTAGGCATATGGAAACTAAAGGCCTTAAAAATGAATGCACCCATTAGTTAAATGAAAGCACCCATTGAGTTGCCGAATATTGACATATCCTCGTAATTCTCTGACTGTCATGGACGATGATCAACCATTTGATCAATGTATGCTTCAATGTAAGCAAGTGAAGTCTCAAGGCATACTAGGTAGTCGATACAATGAGGATGAAAACTCTTGACACAAGGTCAAGCTCTGTTTACCTGTCTCAAAGGAGAAGTGGCCAGTGTCCTCACAGATTATTCACAGTCAGATGAACAAACCACACAACACATCCAGGACCATCATCACCGTAGACCTAAATTTGTCAATTTAGTGCATATGTAGGGGCCTTGCAGGACCCAGCTGCATGCAGTTTGTTTGGCTGTGTGATGGGTTGCCAGACAGGGCTTAGTAAAATATCTCGTTTTGAAAGTCTACGTAGTGAGTACATTAGAGGATCCTACTTCATTACTAGAGCCTTGGTAGGACGACAAGCACTTTCGACATTAATATCTGTTATCCTCTGATAAATTGCGTCAAACGAAGCTACAGTGAATAGGCTTTCGTGGACGTAGCCATCGTGTCAAACATGCCTCAGTAGGGGGATTCTGAGTTCTGTGGCTACATACTGTACCCTAGAACTGCTGCTAAAGACATCTCTCTCTCAGGGTCTCAGTTTCATCCCTAGATTTGGGTGCCGGCAGAGCTGGGAGCTGGGATTTTTGACATTTATTTACGCGACTGGCAATCGGTGTCCTGTTTCTTGGCTCCTGTGACTTAGCCAGCTGTCACTTATCAGTGTACACCAAGTTCAAGCTTCCCAACTGGCACCCTATTCCCTACTTAGTGCACTACTTTGGACCAAAAGCCTATAGGACTCCAGTTATCCGGTGATAAACCAATGTAAGGGATGATCCCGCAAGTGCAATATGTATGCTGCATGTCCAGTACATGTTTGGTAAATATAGCTAGCGCTTTGCAAATGGAGCTGGCTTGAAAATTGTCCCTCCCAATCATTTCCCTACCTTGAAACTTGTTGCGTTAAGGCACATGTGTCAAACTCATTCCACGGACGGCCGATGTCTGCAGGTTTTCGCTCCTCCCTTGTACTTGATTGATGAATTTATGTCACTGGTTAGTAAGGAACTTACCTCACCTGGTTTTCTAGGTCTTAACTGAAAGTTAGGACCAAAAATTAGCAGACACTAAGCTCTCCATGGAATGAGTTTGACACCCCTGTTTTAAGGCCTGAAACTGACACTTTGGTTGTCACTCTCGTCCTCTCTCATTTTCTTCTTTCCCTCTGACATTAGCTCTCTGTCTCTCTCTGTCTCTCTCTCTGTCTCTCTCTCTCTCTCGTCTCTCTCTCTCTCTCTCTCTCTCTCTCTCTCTCTCTCTCTCTCTCTCTCGTCTCTCTCTCTCTCTCTCTCTGTCCTATTCACAGACAGATATAGAAACAATCCTTATTGATCTAATCTGGTTACGGCCTGCTATTTTCAACAGTTCCATCGAAAAACTCCCGTCCTCCCCCTCTCTCTCGGTCTCTCTCCATCTCCCTCCCTCCTTCCCTCCCTCTCTACCCCCCATCTGCCCTGACCTACATGGCAGTCACATGGCCCCGGCTCCCTGGCTCGGCATTTTATGGAAAATCTGCAGGAGAGATAAAGCCACAGGGTTATAAGTGTTATCCCTGCCTGTCCTTTGAGGAGGGCTAAAGACTGAATGAGGTGTTATTCTACAAATGCTGTTGGACACACACAGGCAGTACAGAGGATATCTCTCTCTCTCCCTCCTTCCCTCTGTCTCTCTCCTCCCCCCTCTCCCTCTCCTCAGTTTGATTGGATTTAGTGGAGTGCCACCGCTGTGACTTTGGGGGATTTATCTTTCCTTGTTGCTGTCGTCTGCAGCCTGGCTCGTGTTATTTACTTAACTTGTCTAGAAATGGACCCCCGATCTGGAGCTTACCCCGAAGCGAGCGAGTGAGTGAGAGAGAGGGCGAGTGAGCAGCTTGCACTAGTTAAGATGTGCCAGGCCCTTGCTGTATTCTTGCTTGCCCCCTCGTTCGTCTAGCTCCCTCGTCGCTGCTGAGGGGTTAGTTTTGCGCTGTGACCGAGTCCCCTTCACACTGTCGCCTGCCTGGACATTTTCTGCTGCCCTTGCTATTCAGCCAATTACACCAAAAGAGCTTTAGCGATTTTTACCCCCCCACCTGGTCGTGGATTTATTTATTTATTTCACAGACGAATGTAAAGCATCTCTGAAGGTTAAAAAAAATGCTGAATTTCATAGTGCTTATAATGTCAACTTTTTTATCGGGATGAGCTAATCAATAGATGTCAAGCCTGCCTTGCGCAAAACAAATGCCCACACAATAGATAAGACCTAATAGGGCTCTTTGCCTTTTACTCTTCCATTTTGACCCATTCTTAATGTCAATATCAATTAGTCGAAAACATAAGGAATTCCATGAAAGTAAATAAGCACGGCGAAACAGCACCGCCTTTAGAGGATAACATATCACTTTCACTCTAATACAAGTAAGAGTGTTCCAAATAAGCAGTGTGCAGAATCCCCGCTTGTGCTGTGGGTCAACTCTATAACATATTTGAGCCTTTATTGAAGCTTTATTAGTCCATTTTGGGTTTTATATTCTCTTTTGTGAAGGCCACAGTTATGTCTCAAAGTGTACCCTACTCTCTATACAGTGCACTACTTAGGGAATATAGTGCCATTTGGGACGCAGGCAACAAGGAAGTTAAAGAGCTGCAGTTGACCAGATAAGAGACACAGGCTCCAGGATGATACAATCCTTGTCTGTTGATTGAATAAATGGTCAATGACCCTGGTTTATCTTGAGTTAGGAGCACATGTTAACAGCCCCAATTCTGATAGAATGTAATTTTACACAGAGAGTATTCCCAATAATACAACTTAAATAGCAAATCCTACCATGAAAACCATTTAAAAATAGGAATAGAGAAGGTCAGGTCAAAGTGAGTGGAATTAAGTCAAATAGGTCTTATTAAACACAGGTTAAGGTAAAGAACTGTGAGTATCTTACTGTATACTACAGTGTACGTCTATGTTTTATGGAGCTGTGTTAGTCCCCTATACCTCTATGCTGAGAGGTAATAGTCTCTGTCTGTCTGTAAGCCCTGACATTAATCTGGTCTGTCCCTCACTGTCTGCTTCAGTCACGTTACGGTCTGTCCCTCAGTGTCTGCTTCAGTCGCATTACATATTTAATAGTTGGTTTAGAAGGACGCTCGCCTGCGGGTAGGAAGTATATTACCTCTTAAAAAGCTGAGCTGCCATGTTAACAGTGCCATTTTACAGACTCACAGAGGCCTCCTTTTCATTTAGAATACTGGTATTTCCTGTTCTTGTCATGTGTTTGGTACCTTCTTAGAAACGGATGGCTTGTTGAAGCTAGGACTGGGAAGCTAGGACTCAGTCATATACAGTGCATAAAGTACATGACCTAGTGTATGTGAAAACTTGAGATAACTATCAATAGAATGTTGAATGTAGTCAAGACCTCCAAAGCAGATGAGGAATGTATTCATAGCATTCTGCCATCTTGCATTCTGGTGCTAAAGTGCCCAGAGCAGATATGTTCTGAAATATTCGATTAGCAGCTTTGCTCCATTTGTCATGACGTCTTTGAGAAGAAATGTGTCTAATGATCGGTTTTAGCTCCATAGTGAGCAGTGTATTAGAGGCGACTTGCCCCTGGGTTGATATTCAACCCCGTGGGCCCAAAAAAAAAACATAAACTAAAGTTGTTTTTACGTCTCTCGTAAAGAAAACCAAGAGTTACCCAAATTATAATTGTGTTTAAAAGGATTGACACACCACAAAAGCACAGTGTGCCAAAACAAGAAAGCAACTGAAGAAAGGGCTTTTCTACCAGTGTCAACTGAACCACGCCTAACAGTGGGAACGGAAAGCAAAAGTGCTTCATGTGACAAAATCAAGACAAAAACACTCCAAGGGGAGGTTAGAATTAGGATCCTAAAAGATTTATGCCACCATTTTATTTATAATTTGTTTTCTTTACCTTATTCGAATTGAAGACTTGAAACTGAATATTTGATGAGCACAGCCCAGAACTAAGGATGTTGTGTTGGAAAGGCGAAAAAACAAAGAGGAGCAACAACAAAGAAGTGTATTTTGAAAAGTTGTTACTAGAGAAAACACCCGGACCGGCTAGCGCTTGCACAAATGGCTCGTTAATTATGTTTTGGGCGTTAGCTATCCGCAGGTTTGCGTTGAGCCCTGGTGAGGCTAGCCTGCGCCTTCCCGTATGCACTGCTCTCTGTGCTGGGCACAGAACACCATCTGCATTTTGCTGTTAACGCGCCTTCACATCGAGGGAGGATTAGGAGGAAAATCCCCAGGTTTTTTTCAACCGGTTGACAAATATCAGATTTGTCTCAAAAAAATGAGCTCCATCCATATCTTCCACCATATGACACACATAAAAGATTATCTCTAATACCCGGCCAGCTTGAGTATGGAAAAAGCAGATTAAAGTTTCAGTTTGGTCATATTTACAGATCCACTTCGAGCGTTTGGCTGTCTGCGAGCAACGCCAGACAGACCTCTTCAAAAGGAGCGAACCCCTCTGTACTTCTCTGAAACTAGACGTTTGTTTCTAAACAATTAGAAGTCGTATTTATCCAATACATCACCGCCCAATCCAGTCTGAAGGTTGTCTTTCTCTTTTGGGCCTTTTAAACAAACAAAGTCAGCCGTTAAAGAGCCTTAAAGTGAATAACAGCAGCAGGTGTCTTTTCAGACAGAGCTTTGTAGTGTTTGCAGGGCATGCTGAGCTGTTGTTTTAGCCGCCCATTGGTGAAGGAGAAAGGGGTGGCTGGGAAATGGGCCTAGTGGTGACCTGAGACCATAGCTGGTGCTGTCCTTATTATCATCATGAATTTGCTCTGCCGTAATTCCTAGTTTGTCCTATTCTATGCATATTCGACAAAAAGTTTTAATTTACTTAAGCACAACCTACTTGCATGGCCTCTTTCATCTCTGGATGTAGACTACTCTCTGCATACTGAACATTTCCATTGGTCAGTGAAGGCCTTTGAAAGGAAGTTTTCCCGACAAAAATAAGCTACTTGAGCTTCAAGGGGGTCAGCTCTATGGCCAGTGAAAGGTCTTCTTGCGTGGCCGCACATGAAGCGTTATTCCCATCGCGATGAATCAGGGGATTTAAACATATGAGGACAGTGTTCCTTAAGCCCTGTCCATTATCAAATCCATAATCGGCATCTGCTACCGGTGAGAGAGAAAGGACCGTACAGGCCTAAGGTCTACCTGTATCACTGATGTGGCTGCAGGCACCCTGCTTCTGCTTTAAGACCACTGGCCCACCCAGATGTTGCCTTATGAGTGCAGGAGCCCCATAAATGAAATTAAGGTGTCAATTAGTAAATTACGGTGTAATAACTCAGAGGGCAGACATTTAGAGACAGAGAGCACCTCGACTAAGTTCATTTCCTTCGGCCCAGGAGCTTCGAGTTTGGCACACGTCACTCTCCACCCCAGACTCGCTGAACAAGGGCCCCAGCGCTCTTACCCTAATTTTATTTTCCCCTGGATATCTTTTTTTGATCAGCAATTTCCTTCTGTGGGTTTGTTTTTTGAATGTGAGGGATGCACTTTTTCTCTCCCCAATTTGGCTTGGGAGAATTTTATAATTTAGTAATTAAAATCTTTGTTAGGCTTTAGAAATTGCGGCTAATTGAATTTAATGGGAAGATGAATTTCAATTTTATTTGATTAGCGGGACCCCTGGCATAGGTATTTATGGAAAAAACTCTACAAAAATATGCTGTGTGGGCTAAAATGGCATAATAGAATTACGGATAATCGGATTTCTCCGTCATGAATTTCGCTCTAATTTTCCATTAGATAGCTGGTTTACAAATATTTGCTCATCTGCGATGGGAAAGGCTATCTGTCTAAAATGATTATGGACTGAGCCTTCAGAAATATGTCCCTTTTTTCCTTCCCTTTTTTTCCCCTTCCCTTTTAAAAACCAGATTGCGAGGGATCAAAATTAGGAAGATTGCATTATGGATGTCTGCATCCGGGAGAGAACTGCGGAAGATATGATGATTAAAGGCAGGGGATGAAAGCACTGTTTTGAAAAATGTATTGACAGTAAAACACATTTTATCCACATAATCTCTGCTCTCAGTAATATCATTTAGCACTGTATTATACAAGACAAAATATCTTATGCTGACAAACATACAGTACCTCATACCAGCTTGTGAAAGGGGACATTTTAATATATCCAGACAACGATTTACCATATCAAATGAATATCAATACTCAATCATAATTATGAAGGCCAAATCCACATAAATTAGTGACACACATCATCAAGATGTTGATCATTAAGACTTTGGTGCATAGCCGTCACCAGTATGCTAGGTATGCCAAAGTTTAATATTCAGCACCTTCTCTGCGCAAAAATAAATATATAACGCTATATAAACAGACGTGAGAGGGAATAATATCCAACATCACAGACTCCCTAGAACAACACAAGGGCAAATGCTTTTGTCAAAGCCCGCTTGAAGCCTGAATTGAGCTTTGGCACATTCAATTTCCTGCCAATTTTACAAACTCGTGACAGTAAGTGTCAGAATAAACAATCCTTGATTATCTGTTAAAAAACACAAACTCTTTAACTTTTTTCCCAGAGTAAGACAAACTTTAAGGACACCATCCCTCTGTGACCAACACATTCCGCCCATACCCTTGGTCATGTATCCCCCCCCCCCCCACACACACACACACAGACACTCTCCCCCTCCTCACATTAGCTCACTCACTCTTTGCCCTGAACTGCCAGAGACAGCAAGAGGGGTTCAAAAACACAATCTAACTCTCGGCAAAGGTCAGATTTCTCACTCGGCATGTCCCTGAGCTTTGGGCACAAAAGCCCCTGAATTCACATCTTTCAACTGGGCCCTGGCTTTTGTCCTAGTGGAATGGAGGCCTGCGAGTGGCCCTGCACCAGACCAGCCCCTCCTGGAGTGCGCAGTCAGGGGCGACCAAACGTCTGGCGCAGCGGCCCTTTGACTGATGTTCCCCTGCCATGTCACACCCCCAAACACCCCTCCCTACCACCACACCTCATCCTCAACACTCTCCAGCATGCCCCATACAATACTCGGAGACCACATCAAACGAATGGCCCCCTCAGTTCTTATTGAAAAATAATGGTATCGCGCCCAAATATGGCAGCTAGAGTCCCGAGTGCCTGCAATGCCCATCCTTCCTTTTGCAGGGGTTTACATTGTTTTACATTACAGAACGGATCCACTTCACAGTACAAGGTCAAATGTGTTGTTTCAATCCCATTTGCAGTTAATGCTTGTTGTGTTATTTGTATGTGCTGCACCACTCAGGAGCAGTCTAAGGCACAATCTCAGTGCTGGTTCGATCCCGGGCTGTATCACAACCGGCCCGTGTCCGGGAGTCCTATAGGGCGGCGCACAATTGGCACAGCGTCGTCCGGGCTAGGGGAAACCGGGGTAGGCCATCATTGTAAATAAGAATTTGTTTTTAACTGTCTTGCCTAGTTAAATAAAGGTAAAATAAAAAAGTCAAGACAGATTTATGCTCGAATATCAATCAGCATTATAACCACCTGTGTTCTGTAAACAGATGATGATGTCAGGATATTTTCGAATTCTGAGGCAATGTGTGAGGCAATGCACTGTACTGGACAATTCATTTTTGTTGCACGGGTCTAAGTTCAATGTGGGACTGTCTTCAAATTGCATAAACCATTGGTACTGTAGTTTACTTTACTGTTATTGTTATGAGTGGGGAATTTGGGTCTTAGGCCTGCCTTAACTACAGATTGAACAAGTTGTACATGTACCTATAATTTCCCATAGTGCATTATACGACTTGTTATAAGCATTCATAGCTGCTCAAGGTTATTTATATCCTTTACATAATTGCTATAAATCCATTCAGAGTTAAATAGACACACAGGAGATTTATACATGTATACATTTGTATTATCAAACTTGCCATTCATCACCACTAATCGCTCCTTATTATAGTCCACCCTAAGTACATTTAGAAATGCTTATAACACAGTTATAATGATAATGCACCACACACAGGTTGTTCATAGTAGTGATGAGAAGTTTGGCTCTTTCTACTGACTCTGATCTTTTCAACTTGTTGAGTCAAAATAACTCAACTTCCTACTGATTTTGTTCATTTGAGTCAGTAATGCAAGAGAGCACAATGAACTGAAAACTCAAAATATTCATGATTCTACAAGCCTCTCGTTCATATGTCGTTCACCATAAGGAGCTTATTGAAGCTGTCATTTGTGACTGAGACTTGTTAAAGTGGGCTTTAAACAATGTACATTTGTTGATTGCTAGGCATATGAATACGATTATGTCTTGGTACATTTGAAACAAGGTCTCGTTGTGGCCACAACTGGACGAGATTGTAAATGACTCTTGGCAGAATGCATTGCTTGACTGCTGTGAGGGTGATAAGCACAATATCGTTCACAAATTACAGCACCCCAAATGATTCCTTTCCAAGTTTGAGTTTGTTGAGCAGAGGCTGTGTATGTTTTGCTTTTACAAAAGCTGTGTCCATCATAACATTCAGTTATCAATTGATTGTATTCATTCTTGCACCATCCGATCAATTAACAGCTCTAAACATGTCTTTTTCTTCTCTATGCTGCCTGCAGCGTGATCTAATTTGCCTGCACGCATACTGTATATGACAAACAGTTGTTGGTTGGAGCACGTCTCCGGACGAGGATGTATTAATCCTGCTGTGTAGAACTCATTGTGGCCAGCTGGTCAAACGAAATACAAAAATACAAAAATGTACGAGTCACTCAGAAAACTGACTCTCTCGAGTCAGTAAAAAGAGTTGTTCAAAAAGAACAAATCCTTCACAAACTAAACATCACTAGTTCATAGAAAGTGCCTACACTCTGTAACCAACTATACTGAACAAAAATATAAATGCAAAACGTAAAGTGTTGGTCCCATGTTTCATGAGCGAGCTGAAATAAAAGATCCCAAAAAATGTCCATACGCAAAATGCTTATTTCCCTCAAATTTTGTGCACACATCCCTGTTAGTGCGCCTTTCTCCTTTGCCAAGATAATCCATCCACCTGACAGGTGTGGCTTATCAAGAAGCTGATTAAACAGCATGATCATTACACAGGTGTACCTTGTTCCGGGGAAATGGTCACTCTAAAATGTGCAGTTTTATCACACAACACAATGCCACAGATGTCTCAAGGTTTGAGGTATCTTGCAATTGGCATGCTGACTGCAGGAATGTCCACCAGAGTTGTTACAATATAATTGAATGTTCATTTCACAACTACAACAATTTGGCAGTAAATCCAACCGGCCTCACAACCACAGACCACGTGTAACCACGCCAGCCCAGGACCTCCACATTTGGTGTCTTAACCTGCGGGATCGTCTGAGACCAGCCATCCGGACAGCTGATGAAACTGTGGGTTTGCACAACCTAATAATTTTTGCCCAAACTGTCAGAAACAATCTCAGGGAAGCTCATCTGCATGCTCGTCGTCCTCGTTGACCTGACTGCAGTTTGGCGTGGTTACTGACTTCAGTGGGCAAATGCTCACCTTCGATGGCCGCTGGCACGCTGGAGAAGTGTGCTCTTCATGAATGAAACCTGGTTTCAACTGTATCGGGCAGATGACGTGGTGTCGTGTGGGCGAGCGGTTTGTTGATGTCAACGTTGTGAACAGAGTGCCCCATGGTGGTGGTGGGGTTATGGTAGGCGCAGGCATAAGCTTCAGACAATGAACACAATTTCATTTTATCGATGGCAATTTGAATACACAGAAATACCGTGATGAGATCCTGAGGCCCATTGTCAGGCCATTCATTCGCCGCCATCACCTCATGTTCATCATGATAATGCATTGCCCCATTTCACAAGGATCTGTACACAATTCCTGCAAATTGAAAATATCCTAGTTCTTCCATGGCCTGCATACTCACCATACATGTCACCCCATTCAGCATGTTTGGGATGCTCTGGATCGACATGTACGACAGTTCCTGACAATATCCAGAAACATTTTTGTTCATTGTAGTTATCACAGCTTATTGTGAAAATTACTTTGTGTCACAAGTTTCTTCATAATGCATTTTTGTACATTACACAATGTTCTGTGGCTAATGTGGCTAAGGGGTTAGGGTTAGAGATTAGGGTTAGGGTTAGTTAACGTGCTAGTTAAGTAGTTAAAGAGTTAGGGTTAGCTAACATGCTAGCTAAGTAGTTAGAATGTAGTAAGTAGTTGCAAAGTTCCTAATTAACGTGATTGAAATGCATTGTATACAAAATCATGTACTGTACATTAAAACATTAAAAAAAATTGTGTCTATTTCGCAATCTATGATAATGAGTTGCTGTAACAGGTCATGCTTGCTATTGGCATTCTTAACAGCTCATGGTTCATTATTATAGTCCTATGTAACTATATTCATGCTTATGATGCATTCAAAATGCATCACACAGGTTGTTCATAGAAAGGTATTCTACTTACCCTCTCTACATTGTTTAAACAGTGTTATACAGTGGGGCAAAAAAGTATTTAGTCAGCCACCAATTGTGCAAGTTCTCCCACTTAAAAAGATGAGAGAGGCTTGTAATTTTCATCATAGGTACACTTCAACTATGACAGACAAAATTAGAAAAAAATCCAGAAAATCACATTTTTCACGGATTTTTAATGAATTTATTGGCAAATTATGGTGGAAAATAAGTATTTGGTCAATAACAAAAGTTTATCTCAATACTTTGTTATATACCCTTTGTTGGCAATTATTTTATTTTATATTTTACCTTTATTTAACTAGGCAAGTCAGTTAAGAACAAATACTTATTTTCAATGACGGCCTAGGAACAGTGGGTTAGCTGCCTGTTCAGGGGTAGAACGACAGAGTTGTACCTTGTCAGCTCAGGGATTTGAACTAGTACTTCCAGGTACTAGTCCAATGCTCTAACCACTAGGCTACCCTGCCACCCCAATGACA
Source organism: Oncorhynchus masou masou (assembly GCF_036934945.1). Lineage (NCBI taxonomy): Eukaryota > Metazoa > Chordata > Actinopteri > Salmoniformes > Salmonidae > Oncorhynchus > Oncorhynchus masou. The sequence continues at coordinate 29,326,960 of NC_088229.1, forward strand.
GAGGTCAAACGTTTTCTGTAAGTCTTCACAAGGTTTTCACACACTTGCTGGTATTTTGGCCCATTCCTCCATGCAGATCTCCTCTAGAGCAGTGATGTTTTGGGGCTGTTGCTGGGCAACACGGACTTTCAACTCCCTCCAAAGATTTTCTATGGGGTTGAGGTCTGGAGACTGGCTAGGCCACTCCAGGACCTTGAAATGCTTCTTACGAAGCCACTCATTCGTTGCCCGGGCGGTGTGTTTGGGATCATTGTCATGCTGAAAGACCCAGCCACGTTTCATCTTCAATGCCCTTGCTGATGGAAGGTTTTCACTCAAAATCTCATGATACATGGCCCCATTCATTCTTTCCTATACACGGATCAGTCGTCCTGGTCCCTTTGCAGAAAAACAGCCCCAAAGCATGATGTTTCCACCCCCATGCTTCACAGTAGGTATGGTGTTCTTTGGATGCAACTCAGCGTTCTTTGTCCTCCAAACACGACGAGTTGAGTTTTTACCAAAAGGTTCTATTTTGTTTTCATTTGACCATATGGCATTCTCCCAATCTTCTTCTGGATCATCCAAATGCACTTCAGACGGGCCTGGACATGTACTGGCTTAAGCAGGGGGACACGTCTGGCACTGCAGGATTTGAGTCCCTGGCGGCATAGTGTGTTACTGATGGTAGGCTTTGTTACTTTGGTCCCAGCTCTCTGCAGGTCATTCACTAGGTCCCCCCGTGTGGTTCTGGGATTTTTGCTCACCGTTCTTGTGATCATTTTGACCCCACGGGGTGAGATCTTGCGTGGAGCCCCAGATCGAGGAAGATTATCAGTGTATGTCTTCCATTTCCTAATAATTGCTCCCACAGTTGATTTCTTCAAACCAAGCTGCTTACCTATTGCAGATTCAGTCTTCCCAGCCTGGTGCAGGTCTACAATTTTGTTTCTGGTGTCCTTTGACAGCTCTTTGGTCATGGCCATAGTGGAGTTTGGAGTGTGACTGTTTGAGGTTGTGGACAGGTGTCTTTTATACTGATAACAAGTTCAAACAGGTGCCATTAATACAGGTAACGAGTGGAGGACAGAGGAGCCTCTTAAAGAAGAAGTTACAGGTCTGTGAGAGCCAGAAATCTTGCTTGTTTTACTTATTTTCCACCATAATTTGCAAATAAATTCATAAAAAATCCTACAATGTGATTTTCTGGATTTTTTTTCTCATTTTGTCTGTCATAGTTGAAGTGTACCTATGATGAAAATTACAGGCCTCTCATCTTTTTAAGTGGGAGAACTTGCACAATTGGTGGCTGACTAAATACTTTTTTGCCCCACTGTACATATATAGCCTCTACTTGTACACACAGCATATCACTTAAAACTGTCCGTGAGCAAGTATAAACACATGAATTAAGCAGTATTGCTAAACTTTAGACCAACGTTTGCTTTGCTAATGCTCCATATGAAGATCACATCTCACCAACTCCAGTTAATCCTCAAAACAAATCAATTGGTATACTATACATTCATATGCTATAATCTTTTTCCTGTACCATTAGGCCATTCTGAGAGAAAATGTCACTGAAGACCCTTTGAAACCTGAAAACATGTTGCTTGTGGTTGCAGTTCAACTTCACCTAAAACAATATTAGTCAAAGAATCTTTATCTAATGTCTACTCTAAAATTTCTGTGGATTTAGTGTTTACCTAAGGTAGTGAATGTATTTTAATGGCAGGATCAGGGTGTAGGCCTTTGATTCCATTCCTTGTAAGGCCATTTTCCCCTTTAAGTGCTGTATTAAGGAGGAGACATTTTTCCATTATTTACTAGGATGACTCATCGTAATTACAGAATCAACCAAAACCTGTTTTATGTACACACTTTGGACTTTGCTGCCAGCAATCAGGAACTGAAGCCTTGACTCATATCATAGAATTATGTTTTTTTATAACCATACACAAGTATATTTCCCCTTTTTCAAAAACATTGAACGCTAGTGTTATTCTTTCAAACGCTTTCTTTGTTATAAAAATTGTTGTTACTTATTCGTCATTGAAGTTGTTTGTGTTAGAAAGCACACTAATGTCTCAATGTTGTCTTGGTTCATTTCTAGTACGTTTGAATGATCTTATACGATGTGTATGACATGTGAATATTTTCTATAATACACTGGTAATATTGAACATTATGTTCAGAATGTCCAGAGGCAAACTTTGCATGTCACTGCGGAAGAAACTGCCAGGCAAATAAGCTAGGGGTTTGTCTTATAAAGTATTGATTGTCACCTGGTAACGGCTGTCGTTTATAATTTCACCTGAAATTACAATGAAAACTGATACCTTATCAGATGTAGGGAAGGAAAGAGGTAGAGAGAGTGAGAAAGGTGAGAGAGAGAGAAAATGAAAGAGAGAAAGAAAAAAATAAGAGTGCGAGAAAAGAGAGAGAGAAAGAGAATGAATTAAAGAAAGACTGCTGAAAAAGAGTCATGTTTGTTTGTTGGGGTATTTGGGAGAAATATTTAATATACCTGTACATTTCTAAACCAACAGTGCTGGATAATGTTTCATAACATATGTGAACCTGGTCAGTACTCTCGTTTTCTTCCCGTAAGGGACTTCAGTCAATGTGATATATTTCTAACAGTCTTCAAGAAATGTTGTGTTCATAATCTCCATCATCTCTCATCATGCACATTTTATTTTTCCACAAATTTCACTTTTTAATTGTTATACCATAAAATATATAGGTATCATGCAAAACATTGGTTTATTATAGTACTACAACCTGAATAATATCAATAAAATTACCTGATAAAATTGAAAAAATAATAATCTTAGTCTACCTTTGAAAACCATAAAAAGTCAAGTTTCTGAGCAATATCCTAAAAGTGTGTAATATTCTATATGAACCACTATTCCCCCTAAACCTCTTTAATGTTGCTGCCTTCCTCATTTGAATAGAGCCAGGCAAGGCTCCACCCCAAGAGAGTTGAAAGGCTAGTAGACCACAAAGATGGAAAGGGCCAGCCCACTGAGGGGAGGAAAAAAACTGCTCCGGTTCCTGCTCTGCCGTAATTTCCTAGCCTATTCAGACAACATCACCAACAGCTTGGTGTGTGTGTGTATGGGAGCGAACCAGAGGGAGAGAGCGAGCGCACGAGAGGGAGCAAGCAAGCAAGCAAGGGGAAGGCTCTATATTCTTTCACCCACCCCCCCCATCAAACTACAGAGAGGAGGGGCCAGACCCCAGCTGCCAATCAAATTCACTCGTGGCAGCCGGCATTATCTCAGCAACAAACTATTGACAGATTACATGTCAAGGAGTTTAGTGCATGATTGAAGGAAGCCTTTTTATCTAGTTACTTTTCCGCTCTGCTTCCCCCTTCACCAACCAACCATTCTAATGATTTTCTAACAGAGTTTAGTAATATTATGAAAGTTACATGTCTGAGAGGATTTAACTTCGACTTCCCTGAATATGGTGAGTACTCTTCTTCTTCTTCTCTACTGTCTTGGTCAGATGTTTTATTAGTTGACAGTTAAAGGTGTGCCTTTATCAGTGACTAAATATACAGAGAGGGGGGAAGTTGTCCAATATTAAACTACACATGCTGTGTAGATATACACCCGAGTGTACACCCTTATTTATAGATCTTTGACAGTGCCCAATGGTGGTTGCAATATCAAAATATGATCTCTGAGTTCACGAGCACACATTAGTGTACTCATAACACTGTGTAGCACATTCAAGTGGGGGAAAAAAGTTAGCTGAGCCAGTTTCATTTTCTCCTGTAAGAGTCAAAGTGTATATCTGTGCTCTGAAGTGAACCAGCATACACAATGCAAGGCATTTTCACTTCATTTGATCTTTTCTAATGTTTGGTTCCTTTATTTGGTTTTAGGATTTTGAGTAGATGAATACGCTCCATACTGTAGAAATACAGACTGGGTTCACCCTCGTAGGTATGTGAAATGGCATTAGGGTGTATTGAATGGCCTAAGGGCTTGTTGCCAAGGGGACAAAGCAAACAAACTGTTGTGTTCCTTATGTTGTCACACATGTAAAGGGAGCACAGCAACAACTACTATCCCGTTTTTTGGTTGCTCCATTCATTTTGAATTGAGTTTAGGCATACATAACTAAAACAGGAGACAACACAGAATATATGCACATACACAGTACCATATATACAGTGATTTATCAAATTATGTGTATGTCTTAAATATTGTAGGAATGTTCAATATTCATATGGCGTGAAATATCTGATCCAGAGTTTTCTAGACCACAGCTTGTGCTGAAACATTTCATGGTGTCATTCTCCCCCATGCTTTTTTTGGACTAACCTGTTTAAAAAAATTCCAATTGATTAGATTTCTTACTTAGACTTTTCTATTCTAATCTGGGATACTTTTAAAGTCAGTTAACAGATTGAATGAAGCCTCGTCATATTCTTCAATATCCACGAATTTGGCTCGTTGTACAGCTGTGTACTGTATGTTTGTGTGTTTGTTTGTTGCGCATGTGTGTTTTTGTTCTCCTCTCTGTATCTGAGTGTGTGTGTGAGTGTTTTTCCTATGCGTAATGTAATTATTTTCACCATTGATACATATGACTGTGTTACTTTTCTGTGAGTCATTCTGGACTCACACTGACTGTAATCTAACTTATTTCTGTTTCACGCAATTAATTTAAACAAACACTGAAGATAGCAATAAACATAGTAAATTCCTGTTTATAAGTTCCTGAAATCACTATTTTGGTGAAAGATTGTTCATCATTTTGAAAGCAGCCTTTTGTATGGCTAAAAATTACAGAACATTGCTGAGAAAATTTGGTTGATGAAATTGTTTGATATATTTTTTCACTTTCATATTCATATAAACTTAACTGAATTATGCATTTTTACTACCGTTTATTTAAAGTACTTTTTGATATAGTGTACAATGGGTTTTGCTATAACTAAGCAATGTCCTTTTCCTGTATCATATTTGATACCTTACCTTCGAATAAGAATTAATTTTCTCTATCTCTCTCTCTCTCTCTCTCTACTGCACCTATCCTTATATGTTGGAGGGCCCTACACAGTTTCATTCAACATTAAAATAACGTGTTTGAGGTAGAAGCAAAGGATGCTAATACTTGATAATACAATTGTTATGAACTGTGGCGTTCAGTGACAATCAACTTGTAGACCATTTTGCCGACAAACTCGCACAAACAGACCTAAGGGCTTGGCTATTATCTCGATGTTACCTTGGTTGTCCTGAATTATAGTTTTGAAACTACCAGTAAACAAGTATAACCCTCGATCCACCCAGACACACCCTAATTTCAAACTTTTCACTCAGCTCAGAAAAGGTTTTTTTTTTTTACTTGTTTATGAGTCATAATAGCGATTGCCTTCTCCCTCAGTGAGTTGTCTGATTAACCCTTGGTGGGTCTTCCTCCACCTTTTACGGCCCTCTACAAAAAAAAGGGTGAAATGATGGGGGAAAACAAGACCCGAGGTCTTGCAGCCTTCCATAACCTTTTATCACAATTTAGCCATAACCCGAATCAATTTGATGTCTTAAGCAATAAAAAATGCTGTTGCTGTCCTGATTCTCCGGCTCCTCGGATGACAGTAAATTTACATTTTTTAATTAAACTAGCTGGAATTTTTATGAGGGGGCTGGGTTATGCTAATGAGAATGTTGTGTACCACAGATTAACAGAGTTTTGAAATAAATTTAGCAGGGCGACGTTTGGAGGGGAGGGGGGGTGGAATGCAAGCCATTGTCTTTAACCCCTTTTATGCCGATTTCTTCTGGGGGACTCTGGTTATTCTGTGGAGCCCTGTCAGGCAAGAGTGCATTTTAGCAATGAGGTGATTAGTATCGCCATGTCAACCGAGGCAAAACATTAGAATTCCCAATATATTATTTACATCTTGCTGAATACAACACATAAAGGTGTGCTTTTCTTATCACTGACATATATCGGAATATGTCATTGTGATGACTGACTGTTTGTAAATGACAATGAAATTCTGTATTGTCAAGCACAACAAAAGTTCATACTTCAGTAAATTAAAAAAAACAGAGTTATGCAAAACTGTGAACGATTTAAGACGTATATTCACTAGGCTATTTATCTACTTAATTTGTTCACAATTACATTTCAATAATTTCCATATTGTAGTTTTGCCACAGGTAACTTTCATATCAATTAGTTAATTTTAATTTCAAATCGAAACACACATGTACGAACAATTATTGGGGCATTGTAAAAAAAAAAAAAAAAAAAAAAAAAAAAGTGTCATAGTTAATCGCAATGTATATGTTTGTGTAGTTTTATGGTCCGCTCTGAGTGAGTGTGTGATTGATGTTATGTGAAGCTGTGTGTGTTATACCAGGCTTTAGAACAGCTAGAGAGAGGGAGAGAGAGAGAGGAAGAGAGAGAGAGAGAGAGAGAGAGAGAGAGAGAGAGAGAGAGAGAGAGAGAGAGAGACAGCTGAGTCCTGCCTGAGCATGTCCCCCGTCATCAGACACAAGCCACCCTACACCATAATTACCTTAGTCCCCCCCTAATACCCAATTCGCACCAACTCCCCTTTTTTTGTACCAGCAGACAGGGAGGAACATCCGAGATCAAACGCTCAAATGCTTAAATCAAGTCCAGATGCACATGGACGTCCATACATCTCCCGGGCAGCAGTAGGCAGGCAAAGCGTTCAGGGGGGCTACTTGATATGGGCCAGGAGCAGGGGCAAGTGGCATGGCCGCCCCCTTTCTTCACTCCTGTGCACTCATGCAGTGGCCAGCACCTAATTAAAACCTCAAAGCTCCCCGTCACCAATCTGGAGTAATGGCCTTATTAATACTCGGAGAGGAAGTACTCCAGAATAATAAACAGGTTGCACCTTTAGGCCTTCGTTATGTCTTTATTATCCTCAAATCCACCATGGCAATTTAAAAAAAATGATAATAATATTACTAAAAACTTATTTGTCCCAGCTAAAGAAAGATTTAAAAACATGTATTATTATTATTATTTTGTATTATATTCTTTCAGTACAGGTATAATTGCAAATATGTTTCTTTTGTGTCTTGAGTGTCTCATACATTTACAAAATATGTCGAATTTGCCTGAAAAAACATGACATTTGATAAATTGACATCTTTATATTTCTCAGATTTGTGTGTAGGTTGAGTTGTATTATCTTCTTTCTGCTATAACCCCATGAGATAAAATATGAGGAGGATATCATCTCAACTTGTTAATCTGAAGCCCCAATGTGCAATGTCATGTATTCACATGTGCAGAGTCAATAGAGAGGCTTCTCTCTATGGTTTTAATGCTGCTCCGTTTCATTCACAATTTTACATATGAAATTATAATTTCATGCAAAGTATGGGAGAAGAATCATCTGGGCTCGTTGATATGCCATATAAGAGAGAAAAGGAGGAGAAATGTGGAGACAATTAGCAGTGTGAAAGACTATGCTGCATTTGTCTGAAAAGCACAGGCTCCACTGGCCTCGAATGAATTTGCATGCTTCGCTTATCGAAGCACACTTATTAGGCCCGTCTGAAAGAGAGATTAAGCCGGCACAAAGCACGTTGACTAATCCTTTTAAATATGGCAGGGGGGTCTCGAAGGTGTGAACCACCCCTTATGCAGGTTAGGGTGGCCAGGATGGGTATGGGATGTGAGTAGCATGGAGGACCTGGGACAGAAACGTTGGGTTAACTGTTTAATGATAGGGACAGTGATTGACATAGATAAACTATCAGGATTTCATCTCTCTGGAGAGTATCTCAACCTTCTCATCTCTGGGACAAATACAGGGGAAGGGTCAGCGGGGTTGGGTGGTCGTAAAATCAAATTTTGTCATGTAACATCAGTTGTAGTTTAGTTGTAGTTTCAGTGGAGTGGGGTTGGGGTTATGTGGTGTTGTTTTGAATTTGTCCTCTCCTTCCGTTTCGATATAACTTTTTGATAGGGAAAAGAGAGAGAGAGAGAAAAAGAAACAAACATGTACGTGTCTTGTCTGTCACCTTCGTGTTTGCACTGCCGAGCTCCAGAGCCAATACCCCTGTCCTCTTTGGTAATTGACTGCAAACAAGGACGCCAGTGGCTTTCAGACAACCGCCCCCAATCCCCTCCCTCCCTGCACCTCGTGTCCCCAACTCACCGCGTCCCCAACCCACCACCCCTCAACCCCAGGTTCCCCTGATTCGTCGTGTTTTTTTATTTTGACATTCTATTCACTTGGGTCAGTAAAAGGCAGCACCAGCAATAATTACTGTCTGTACATGATAAATCTAAAGCACAGCTGTTCAATTCTGTCATTTGAGAGAGAGAGAGAGAGAGAGAGAGAGAGAGAGAGAGAGAGAGAGAGAGAGAGAGAGAGAGAGAGAGAGAGAGAGAGAGAGAGAGAGAGAGAGAGAGAGAGAGAGAGAGAGAGAGAGAGAGAGAGAAAAAACAGGGGGCTCAAGAGTTTGCAGTTTGCATGATTTTTTTATTTTTTTTGTACTCTGTAACTTGATCGGATTACATGGTTCTAGGGCCCACACCTGTTAAGAGGCTGTTAGCGGAACAGTTGGCAGTCCTGTGCCCAGAACATTTTTTTTTTTTACTGCTTGTTTTTTTCTGAGACCCCTTTTGGGGATTTCTCCCTCTATGTATGACATAAGTTCTATCCTTTGGGGGGGGGGGGGGGGGCTCTGGCCTCAGTACAGGTTAATGAGGGGGCGCATGGTGTGTGAGGCTGCGTTAATGGTAGTGTGTGTGCTTGTGAGAGAGAGGCCAGGTCATCTGACATCTTTCCCCCTCCCTCTCCTGAGACATGTTGTCTGCCATCAGTTTTGCTTCACTCCCAGACCTCAGTCAGTCTGGAGCCGGCCACAAACGATGTCCACACACACACAAGTAATGCGGCAGCAAGTGAGAAAATAATTGGATTTGCTTTGTTCTGCTGCAAAGGGATGGGGGACAGGTGTTGTCACTGTGTTAAAATGGTTTTGGTTAAACCAGACAAAAAGAAGAGGTTTGGTTGAGAACATGTGTTCCGTTTGTTTAAAACAAACCTCAATACTGGCTAAATGAGGCAATTCATATGACACCAATTAAACATCTGAAATGCACATACACCTAAAAAGAAAACAAGTTCATTTGATAGTTGTTCATGTTTGTGGAGTTTCTGCAGCTTATGTGTGAAGTTCAAAATTAGATTAAATTTGTAGGTTGTTTTTCTGTCTTACTGCGATGTCTCACAATTACCTTATTTGGCAATCAGCAGTAACACAGCTCTTCAGCTTGGTCGCTGTATGTGGAAAACATACAGCGAATGCTACATATTCCCTAGCTGTGAATAGGACATTATTGGACAACATGATACGACTTGAGAAGACTATGAAATATTTCTCACCGTGCCTCATAAACGTCACGTTTTCGCCCCCACATGTTATTGACACACAGCAGTTGCCACAACTGCACATTGCCTCGATGACTCCCAAAGTAAAACAAATAAAATAAAATAAGAAACACAAGCGAAGTTAATAACTATCATATAGTAACTTTTTAATTGTCATGATACGACAATAAAAAAACGAGCAATGCGACATTAAGGCTTTTATCTTTCTCATCTGCTCTGTGCCCAAAGTGTCATGTCTAGAACCGTACCAGCTGATCTTCAGAGTAACATAACCAGTAAGGGCTTATTGTTTTAACAATATTGGAGGCCCCCTCTCATGCCCCTCACCCACGTTCCCTCTGTTCTCTCCCTTGATTCATTTCACCGACTGTCCTCGGCTGCTGGAAAATGGCGTTAATTTTTTTATTACCTGTTTGACTCTCCAGCCTTATTACTGGAGCCCCTTAATGTTCTCCGTAACCGTGGAAACCAGATGAATAAATGTCCGCCAAAGAAAATTAGATGATTAAACAGGTCACCCTTGCAAAACAAATTCGCTTGGTCGAGCGCAATTTGTGTACCGAGTGGCTGTCTTAACAGTTTGCTAACAAGGGAATTGTTTGTTGGGCTAACTGAGAGAGAACCGAGAGGAAGGGGACAATACAGACATCTGGAAAGGGGGGACTTGAAAAGGATTGAAAGAAACGCTTGTGATAATCGTTTAGGTTTAGAATACGGATATTAAAATAATTTATAAGTGGCTAGAATACACACGTTTCACAAGTGTTTTAGCTTTATTTTCAGTCCAGTCACACGTGTTCTTATTTTCATATTCATGTACCAAATGAATGTTCTTGTTATTGTACAGTAACTCTGCCCCTCGGATCCTTTGTACAGAACCTACAAATATGACAGTTAGAATGTAATACTTTTGAACTGTACTACTGAGCACGAGAAACTCCTCAGTTTGAGGAAATGCTCCTTTCCAGTGTGTATTCATATCAAACCTCACCACAAACATGCAGAAGTAACGTTTAAGTTTAAAGGCACCCATGCGTGTTCATCATCAGATCCTTCAGGCTTGTTGTCCGCAATCAGTGAAGAGCAGTGGCAAATAGAATTTCCCTCATTTACCAAGCAACCAATCATTACTGGTAATTGTCCTTGAGGCCATCTGTATGGGATAGATCGTCCTCTGTCCCTGTTATAACAGAGATGTCCCTTGTCCCAAATGGCACCCTATGGTCTTTATAGTGCACTTCTTTTGACCAGGGCCCATAGGGCTCTGGTCAAACGTAGTGCACTATTTAAGGGATAGAGTGCCATTTGGGACACAGGGATGGTCATGAGCTTACATTGACATGTAGTGGCTAGTACCGCTCTAATATGCCAGTCACAGCACCAGCAAGTCCAAAGGAGACTAGGTAACCCTTTCATAAGCAATGCAAAACATCCAGTTTAATGCACATCCACGGCAAACTGTAGGTGATGATTTATAATGTATAAAGCATGTCGTTTTTTTGTTGTAAAAATGTTGTTGTTTTTTGTATCATCTATGAATAATGTTTTGAAGGTTTTCTGTAGAGCCACTCGCTAGTGTCACCAAGTATTTTTCCCATGCAACTCCCCCACCCACCAGCTCTAACCCTAACCCCCCTTTCTCATAGTTGTTTTACCATCCTACAACTCATTGTAGACAAAAATGGCCATATCATACAGTTTTTTACTGTTTGGTGTTTTCATGTCCTGTAAATAAGAGTTGGCCTGGGCGGATTTAGCTGTCTAACGATAGGGCAAAACACGCAGACTTGGACTTAAAACCATGGCTGCGATTCCCATTGTGACCACAAATCATAAATGTTGGCGACTTAGCGGTGGTGTTGTTTATGGAAGGACGCCATGCTACTCCACTCAAGGGTGTTGGCTGTTTACACTGAAGCGCCACCACTTTACTTGCATTCGCTCTAAAACAACACCCCCCCAAACCATCCTTTTGGTCCCATCTCTAAAGTTGACCCCACATTTATAAACAAAGATTAAGGGGATGGTCCACTTTAAGGGGAGGGGTTGTTTATGATATCTTTTGATCCATCAGCAGGACCAATGATGGTGAGCTAGGATGCATTTTTTTTGGGGGGGGTATTTCTACGTCTGAAACTGGAAAGCACTTGTGCATTATTGATGTTTTAATTTGTGCAAATGCCTGAGTCTTTGTTAAGTGATTATAGTGCTAGAGAGATAACAGGGAGCTACTTATCTTCTATGAAACAAGAGCTCACTCACTGCCCACACCGAGAGAAGCTATTGGAGTAAATCTAACCAGTTTCGTGCAGTAGCCTACCCACACTTTGGCTTGGCAGAGAGGGGGGAGGAGAGAGGGAGAGAGAGAAAGAGTCGAAAATATCAACGTGTCCGAGATAAATAAAAAAAAGTCAGTTTATCCTTTGTACTTATTTCAGTCATGCCTCTCCCATTTATGATGCTGTTGAATAGGCCTTTCACATCCCTTATCAAAAATGATTTGCTGTAAATATAATAAAAGTGACCTGAAAAGGCCAATAAGCAAATATTCTGCGTGACACCCAAGGCAACTGACCTTGAAAAAGAATGCAAAGTTATAATGCCCCATGCATGCAAAACAAACCAATAAAAGAATGCCCATGGAAAGAGAGGGAGTTTAGGCAAATATAAGAAAGAGCGGAGAGGGACTGGTTTTTTATACCCTGATTAACTAGGAACAAAGGTTCATAAATGTTTCCATGACGTGGTTTTGTGCCATTGGAACCCAATCATTTATAACTGCCCTACAGCAAGACAACTCATCAGATAAACAAAGAAAAATAAAGTATGGCGATAAAGTTGTGCCGACTACATTTAGTTGTTGTGCCATACTAATTCTAGTTTAATCTTGCCTACTAAATGTGCATAGTGTATATATTAGAACAAGTATGAGCAATTTTTTCACATCTGAGAGAAAAATTGAGTTTGTAGATAAAGTTGCATCTACTACATTTAGTTGAGTTGTGTCTACTACATTTAGTTTGGTTGTGTCTACTACATTTAGTTTGGTTGTGTCTACTACATTTAGTTTAGTTGTGTCTACTACATTTAGTTTAGTTGTGTCTACTACATTTAGTTTGGTTGTGTCTACTACATTTAGTTGAGTTGTGTCTACTACATTTAGTTGAGTTGTGTCTACTACATTTAGTTTAGTTGTGTCTACTACATTTAGTTGAGTTGTGTCTACTACATTTAGTTGAGTTGTGTCTACTACATTTAGGTGAGTTGTGTCTACTACATTTAGTTGAGTTGTGTCTACTACATTTAGTTGAGTTGTGTCTACTACATTTAGTTGAGTTGTGTCTACTACATTTAGTTTGGTTGTGTCTACTACATTTAGTTGAGTTGTCTACTACATTTAGTTGAGTTGTGTCTACTACATTTAGTTTGGTTGTGTCTACTACATTTAGTTGAGTTGTGTCTACTACATTTAGTTGAGTTGTGTCTACTACATTTAGTTGAGTTGTGTCTACTACATTTAGTTGAGTTGGCTACTACATTTAGTTGAGTTGTGTCTACTACATTTAGTTTAGCTGTGCCAAGCAAAAAGATACTTTTTCTATTTTACATCTGAGAACGATCAAGACATCCATAGCACAAAGTCACATCAGTGGTGCTTCACTGTGACAGGCTTGTCTCCTTGTATGCAAACGCTGTTTGGCGTGTAGGCCGAAGGTCGCAGTAGACGGTGGTGATGAGGTTACAGCTCCTCCTCTGCTGTTTGCTGTCTCTATCATCACCGTCTCCAAAACGAGCCTCTATCGTCCTCCTGGTCTCCCTTTCTCCTACAAAGGGCTCCGGCTCCAACTTGCAGCTGTTCACACACAACCTGTCTGACTATACCACACAGCACACACTATCATACCTGGGAAACACGCTACATTCACCAAACTGGAACCTCATACAGCTTCTATCAATGCCTATGATCTTTTTGAGAGCCATAGACTTGGTTCAGTCCTAATTCATTACTTGTTGTGTTACGGCCGTTTTCTTTGTAAATATCATCAGTTGGAGGCTGGGGGGATGAATGTTGCCGTCTGTTATGAGCTCCCTGGTGGAGTTACTGTACAAAAAACGTGCACACACACAGACACACACACACACACACACACACACACACAGACAGACACACACACACACAGCCACACACACAGTCACACACACACACACACACACACAGACACACACACACACACACACACACACACACACACACACACACAGACAGACACACACACACACAGCCACACACACAGTCACACACACACACACACACAGCCACACACACACACACAGCCACACACACACATAGACACACACACAGTCACACACACACACACACAGCCACACACACACAGCCACACACACAGACACACACACACACACACACACACACACACACACACACACACACACACACACACACACACACACACACACACACACACACACACACACACACACACAGACAGACAGACACACACACACACACACACACACACACACAGACAGACACACACACAGACAGACACACACACAGTCACACACACACACACACACAGACACACACACACACACACACACACACACACACACACAGACAGACACACACACACACAGCCACACACACAGTCACACACACACACACACACAGCCACACACACACACACAGCCACACACACACATAGACACACACACAGTCACACACACACACACACAGCCACACACACACAGCCACACACACACACACACACACACACACACACACACACACACACACACACACACACACACACACACACACACACACACTCCCTGGTGGAGTTACTGTACAAAAAACACGCACACAGACACACACACACACACACACACACACACACACACACACACACACACACAGACAGACACACACACACACAGCCACACACACAGTCACACACACACACACACACAGCCACACACACACACACAGCCACACACACACACATAGACACACACACAGTCACACACACACACACACACACACACACAGCCACACACACACAGCCACACGCACACAGACTCACAGACACACACACACACAGCCACACACACACACACAGACACACACACACACACACAGACACACACACACACACACACACACACACACACACACAGACACACACACACAGCCACACACACAGTCACACACACACACAGCCACACACAGCCACACACACACACACAGCCACACACACACACACACACACACACACACACACACACACACACACACACACAGCCACACACACACACACACAGTCACAGGCTTCCCCAGGCATTTACTGCTTTATGAAGCTGTCTCATGAACCCACCAGCAGAACATGAGAATACAGAAAGAAAAGCCCACATTACTCTGATGATTTGGTGTCATTTGTGGACTACAAAATGCTGCATTTATTGTGTTGAGGGAGAGGAGAGAAATTCAGAATTTCAATTAGCGTACGTAATCGGAACCTGCCCGCTTTGATAGGCATTTTCTGAAAAGGAATACAGCGGCACTTGTAAAACATTAATTAAGTGGGGAGTTTTTTAAAGGAACGGGTAAAGTGTGCTTTATGCGGGAATAAAGGACATTTACCTCACACAGAGGCCGCTTCAACGCCTTGAGTGAAGAGAGAGGGAAAAAAGGCTTTAATTTAGAGCTTTCAGTCATGCTATAAAGTAGACGATATCATATATGAATGCCAGCTTTTTCGCTGAAGAACAGAAATCTATCCGTAGCCGAGTGAAACCCGAGCCAGCCCGAGGAAAACAAGCCTCTATTTTAACGACTTTCTACATGACAGATGACATTTAGGCCGTCTTTTGGATCACATTGCTCTGACATGATCTCTTACTTTGCCAGACCTTCGATAATTAATGGTTGATATGAAATGTTAATCGTAACTTGATATCAATTCTTTTTTTGCTATTATCCCGCATAGAGATGATTACGGAGAGCACACAATATTGCATTTGAGACTGGAGATTTTACTATCATGGTTGGAGAATGCATTCTCGAAACATTCCGAATGTAAATGGACACTATAATAGAGTGCTGTGGTTGATTGTACATGTCCATGTTTGATTGGGACTGTGGTATGTTTGTGTATGTTGTCAGGGACTGAAAGTCCCTACTCCAGTCTCCCTTTCAGCTCACTTATTAGTTGATTTACTTAACAATAGGGCACATCTCAATAGGGGGTCCAGGTATCCTCATGACATGACACAAGTGGGAGGGTGGGCCTTTCCTCTTTTGTTTTCTATTGCTCCTCGAGCAAAGGGGGATGCCGATGACATCACAGACCAACTCCTTGAATGGCCTACTCCAGGAAGTTAGCGCTTGTGTCTAAAAAAAAACAACAACACAATTTTGCTCAAAACATATATTTTTACCGTTAAGTATGTGTACATTATTTAAACGTAGGATATTGTTTTTGAACAGGAAACGTAAAAAAAAATGTTATTAAGCTTTAGTGTCTATTAAGCTTTCTTGGAAATAACACTCTGTGTTAAACAAGTCTTAGTGGCGTTGCTTGCTGAAATGTATAACCCAACCTGCACTTGTTGTCCCTATAGGGTTGTTACAGTATCTCATGTTGTATACCTTTTTACCTCGTTTTTGTTACAGTATCTGTCATTTTGTGTGCTTTTTGCCTATTGTTTGTGTTTTATTTTACAATGTCTCTTATTTTGTGTGCTTTTTGCCTTGTTGTATTTACAATATCTCATTCCCTATGCTTTTTGCCTTGTTGTATTTACAATATCTCATTCCCTATGCTTTTTGTCTAGTTGGAGTTACATTATCTCTCATTCCCTATGCTTTTTACCTAGTTGTAGTTACATCATCTTTCATTCCTATGCTTTTTACCTAGTTGTAGTTACAATATCTCATTCCCTATGCTTTTTACCTAGTTGTAGTTACAATATCTCATTCCCTATGCTTTTTACCTAGTTGTAGTTACAATATCTCATTCCCTATGCTTTTTACCTAGTTGTAGTTACAATATCTCATTCCCTATGCTTTTTACCTAGTTGTTGTTACAATATCTCATTCCTATGCTTTTTACCTAGTTGTAGTTACATTATCTCTCATTCCCTATGCTTTTTACCTAGTTGTAGTTACATTATTATGCTTTTTACCTAGTTGTAGTTACATCATCTTTCATTCCTATGCTTTTTACCTAGTTGTAGTTACAATATCTCATTCTCTTTTTACCTATTCCTCATTCCCTATGCTTTTTACCTAGTTGTTGTTACAATATCTCATTCCCTATGCTTTTTACCTAGTTGTAGTTACATTATCTCTCATTCCCTATGCTTTTTACCTAGTTGTAGTTACATTATCTCTCATTCCCTATGCTTTTTACCTAGTTGTAGTTTTTACAGTTGTAGTTACAATATCTCATTCCCTATGCTTTTTACCTAGTTGTAGTTACATTATCTCTCATTCCCTATGCTTTTTACCTAGTTGTAGTTACATTCTCTCATTCCCTATGCTTTTTATGCTTTTTACCTAGTTGTTATCTCGCATTCCTATGCTTTTTACCTAGTTGTAGTTACAATATCTCATTCCCTATGCTTTTTACCTAGTTGTTGTTACAATATCTCATTCCTATGCTTTTTACCTAGTTGTAGTTACATTATCTCTCATTCCCTATGCTTTTTACCTAGTTGTAGTTACATTATCTCTCATTCTTATGCTTTTTACCTAGTTGTAGTTACAATATCTCATTCCCTATGCTTTTTACTTAGTTGTAGTTACATTATCTCTCATTCCCTATGCTTTTTACCTAGTTGGAGTTACATTACCTCTCATTCCCTATGCTTTTTACCTAGTTGGAGTTACATTATCTCTCATTCCCTATGCTTTTTACCTAGTTGTAGTTACATTATCTCTCATTCCTATGCTTTTTACCTAGTTGTAGTTACAATATCTCATTCCCTATGCTTTTTACCTAGTTGGAGTTACATTATCTCTCATTCCCTATGCTTTTTACCTAGTTGTAGTTACATTATCTCTCATTCCCTATGCTTTTTACCTAGTTGTAGTTACAATATCTCATTCCCTATGCTCCTATGTTTTACCTAGTTTACCTAGTTGGAGTTACATTATCTCATTCCCTATGCTTTTTACCTAGTTGTAGTTACATTATCTCTCATTCCCTATGCTCTCTCTCATTCCTATGCTTTTTACCTAGTTGTAGTTACAATATCTCATTCCTATGCTTTTTACCTAGTTGTAGTTACATTATCTCTCATTCCCTATGCTTTTTACCTAGTTGGAGTTACATTTTTCATTCCCTATGTTTTTACCTAGTTGGAGTTACATTATCTCTCATTCCTATGCTTTTTACCTAGTTGTAGTTACAATATCTCATTCCCTATGCTTTTTACCTAGTTGGAGTTACATTATCTCTCATTCCCTATGCTTTTTACCTAGTTGTAGTTACATTATCTCTCATTCCTATGCTTTTTACCTAGTTGTAGTTACAATATCTCATTCCCTATGCTTTTTACCTAGTTGGAGTTACATTATCTCTCATTCCCTATGCTTTTTACCTAGTTGTAGTTGCAATATCTCATTCCCTATGCTTTTTACCTAGTTGTAGTTACATTATCTCTCATTCCCTATGCTTTTTACCTAGTTGTAGTTACATTATCTCTCATTCCTATGCTTTTTACCTAGTTGTAGTTACAATATCTCATTCTCTTTTTACATCTCATTCCCTATGCTTTTTACCTAGTTGTAGTTGCAATATCCTATGTTTTTACCTAGTTGGAGTTACATTATCTCTCATTCCCTATGCTTTTTACCTAGTTGTAGTTACATTATCTCTCATGCCCTATGCTTTTTACCTAGTTGTAGTTACATTATCTCTCATGCCCTATGCTTTTTACCTAGTTGGAGTTACATTATCTCTCATTCCTATACTTTTTACCTTGTTTTTCATCATAATGTCATATCAGGACAGACTATGGTTTATACCCTAATAGATCATTTACTCTGTACATAAGCACCACAATAGGGCTGAACTGACTGTGAAATGGGAACTTCCTACTATCACTGGTATCAGTTAAGGCCAAGGTTGTCGAAGGTAGAATATTCCCACATATGCAAGAGAGTAAAGTGCAATAGTTGATGATTATTGAAGTTTATGATGAGCATATCTCTCAACAAAGAAAAAAGAGAAAGAAAGGGCCTCTTCACATGTTTTTTGAGTTGTCGTGAATGTTGTCCATATGCATTTTCCACAGACAATTGCAAATCCTCTTTCGGTTGGCGACGATGAGTACACATACAGATGATGCATTAAAACTCCCATAACTCGCACACCCAGCAAAGCTCAAAATCAATTGGAATGGATAGTTAAGCTGGCCCCTAAAAATCAATGAGCAATTCATGTCCTTGATCAGTGTGTCATTTCTCTCAATGTTAGAGGCTAAAAAGCTATCAGAGCAGGACACACACACCCTTAAAAACGTTTGTGTTGATGAAGAATAAATACACGTACATAGGGTTCTGTGTAATTAACAATGATTTCTGTTTGATTAGTTTAAATATAGGTTTTAAGCATGTCATCATGCCAATAGTTGGTTATACAGGACATTGCTTTACATTAGACTGTGTGTGTTATTGATATTTGGCCAAGGCCTCACATACAGTATACTGATACATTCTTTCTGGCTATAAATCCTGTATGAACCCACATTTACAGAAATACAGTTAAATGACGTGGAGAAATGTTATCTGGGCTGGACTCCATTGGTTAATATCGCAATCAAGCTATTAAAAAATATCAAAGGGTCAAATTTCAAGGCTTGCATGTTTTTTTTGTCCTGCAAA
Source organism: Oncorhynchus masou masou (assembly GCF_036934945.1). NCBI lineage: Eukaryota > Metazoa > Chordata > Actinopteri > Salmoniformes > Salmonidae > Oncorhynchus > Oncorhynchus masou. The sequence goes on from NC_088229.1 coordinate 29,346,267, forward strand.
ATGTCGCAATCAATTTGCATGGCATACCAAGCCTGAAAAACAGAAAAAACTATAACCGCACGCACACACACACACACACACACACACACACACCCTTTCTGGTATAGAGGGTAAGGGGATAAGGTTGACCAGATTAAGAGGAGAAAAAAATGCTGTATTTCAAAATAATAATTTTGTCCTTATTAATGCCATTAGTGTAACAGTCAGCATGGATCAGATCAACGGATGACCGAAGTAACTCCTCTGTCTCGGCGCTGTGACGGGATCATGTCGGGAACAATTTGAGCATTTCATGTTGACGAGTGAAGTTTCAAGTGCTGCAGTATATCCTGTAACCCCCCCCCCCCTAAATTATGCCTATAGTCTCTCGCTCTCGCTCTCTCTCACTCTCAGTCACTCACTTGGTCACTTAGTCTCTCTCTCTCTCGCTCTCTCTCTCTCTCTCTCTCTCTCTCTCTCTCTCTCGCTCCTTAAATACTTTTATTTAAATTCCCTACTAACATTAAGTTCTAGATGTCATTGCTGGCCAAGTCTCTCATTTTAGTGCTGTATTTTCAACCCACATTCAAGTAATGACAATGTGACTGTCCTTTCTGATTCACAGGACATTCTCTGAGGCTAACCAGCCACACTGTGATTCCTAGGCTGGCGTTTAAGCACAGTATTATTGGTTATATCACTTCTGAGAATGTTATACCAGTGCCAAATTCCAATCCTAGAGTAGAAATGGACAGCAATGTGATGCTGTTTCTAAAAGCAGAACTATCTATGCTCTTTTCCTATTATCAGTCCTCCAGTATCTCTTTCCCTCACTCTACTAAGCCTCTAAGTTCGATAGATATTAGCACAGAATAAACTGCCAGTTCAGTCCAGTTGCTCTTGCTAAACAGGTGGGCCTCCTGCGTGCCCGTGTTCTTTGTAACATTCTAAGGGGTATTCAGTCCATTCTGTCCCGAGCTAGGCTAAATGCCTCAGATTTGGGCGAAGAGGGCCTTCGAACCAGTTGTCACCTGTCATAAAGTTGGAGAGTCATGGGAGCAGTGGAGCAGTTGCTTGTCTCTCCTGAGGTGAGAAATGTTCCAGCAGCTGCCCTCAACTCCTTCCTCCGTCTCCTGTTTTTTTAAAGGGAGGATATTTTTTTTTGTCATTTCCAATAAAGCAATAAATGAATGTTTGTGGCAACTGGGGCTGCAAGGGAGTGAATTCCAGCGTCGCACACTGTCACTCACAACCCTGTCCGTCACCAGTCATAAAAACACACAAGGATTATTCCTTTTTTAAAAGTAGGAACCTTTATGATTGGTCCATGCAGCTTCTTTTAGTTCCTGCTCCTTTTTACTTGTCTACCTAGCTGAACATGACTTATTCCGTTCGTGCCACTAGTCTTGTTGTCATTTCTTTTCTCTAACGCAGTGGCACACCTCTGTGTATGGCATGTAGCCACTCTTCTGCTTCTCTGCTGCCTCTCTCTTTCCATCTCTCTCTCTCTCTCTCTCTCTCTCTCTCTCTCTCTCTCTCTCTCTCTCTCTCTCTCTCTCTCTCTCTCTCTCTCAATCCATCTGCATCATGTCAATCTGTCAGACTGCCAGTGTCTGTTCCAATTAGATTCCACTTAATACATGTAACCTCGATTAACATGCAATCAAGCCCAGATAAATCACGTCCTTTAAGTCCGCCCCCCCCCCATCCTCTCCTGTGTTGCTTTGCATCATTCTGTTTTCATCAACTAGCTTTACTGCCCACAATGTTTTGTCACACTGTATAAGATCACATGTTGACAATACGAGTCAGTAAAGCTTAGTCAACATTGAAAGAAGGTAGGAGAAAAGGAGGTACAGTATATTTCTCCTCTGTGGTGGTTGTTCATTTTGTTTTGCCCCGGCATGCAATCATTTCACACCTCTGTTTGCAGTAATGTAAAAACTTCCACTTGTGGTTCAAAACTCTTTTTTTTGTGTCATTTCGGGCTTCAGTGGGTGTAAGTTTCTTGATTTCATCACTTAGTTCAAGCATACAACACTCACTCGCTGGAGTTCTACGATGCTTGAGGATGCAGAGGCAGCACTGTACTATCGTCTAATCAGTGATCCCCGTAGCCTGAGAGTGTTAGCATCCCTAGATTGCTGGTCAGGGTACAACACAAACAAGGCCATAGTATCAAGCCCCCCCAAAAAATCACACGAATGAATGCAAAATAAATCAGGCAACTAAATATAGAGATGCATGTACTTTCTCTGCTGACAACTGAAATACTTATCTGCCTCTGTATTAGCAGTAAACAAATACACAAAAACTAACATTCACCAGGGGATTGGGTGGATAGATAATAATTATTTATCTAAGTTAATAATTCACACTGTTTATGCTAATACCGTGGGGGACTGTTGAATTAACAAAGACAGAAACCTAAAAATACAAACTGATGCAAAACAACTTGGGGCAGTAAAAAAGCACACACAGCACTCTGGGGTCTTGTTTTATTAATCGGCGGCTCAAAGTGCTAACATTGACACGTGGAACAGATTAGCCCTTTAATAACCGGGGAGGGTCAAGATGGCGGTAGGATCGGTGAGAATATCCTTGTCTGAGACTAGCGGCCTCTGTGTTTTATATCCCCGACTCCTGCCTCCAGGGGCTAGCCTCATGCTAACTATAAACAATGACCTAGCGTTTAGCTTTAGTCTGAGGAGACTTGAACCAGAGATTATAGCTTCACCTCAGCAATAGTTTTTTTGCAAGCAGTGGGATGGTTCCGAGCTTACAAATGTTGGTTCCCAGAACATTGTGGGGAAGTCATTTTTCAAATAATCGAAGGAGAACCTTTAGGGAACATTCTGTGCTAGCTGGGTTTACTATGTTAACTCCAACAAACATGACTTTAGAGTTTCAATGTACCAACACTATTTAGGATGGTCTGCCTGCCTGTTTCCTAATGATACAGTAAACTACATTTAGAGTGATGTATTATTATTGCGTCTCGGCTGTGTCCCGCTCTGTTGTATTTAAAGTAGAAGCTATAGTCTAGTTCGAGAAAAACAGCTTTGTTTCATTCATCGGGCCCTACATGCTCAGGGTGAAGCTGTATGCCATTAATCGTTTTAAATATCTCAATGCTCCTCCATAGTCGACACGGATTGCCAGTTTGCAGAGTGTAAATAGGGCTGGGATTTAAATTAAGCTATGAGAAAGGCTCAGGTTGATCCATTTCTTATCTGCTGAGTTGTCAGCCCCAAGCCTTTTATGGGACTTTGGTAAATCTTACATGGACAAGGAAATTCACCAGTCCTGGCAATGTATTAGTAGCCTTTACACTTGTTCCCTTATAAAGGGTGTATCTTGTTACGCCTGCTTTTCAACTTTTGTCAGAAAACATGATGAACTACCATTTAGTCTTTAATTTCATGTACTACATTCATGAACTTTTGGTAAGAACATAAGTCGTTCTTTGTCTGATTGAGTATTCAGTGTTCATCCAATAACCTCGGTCTCTCTTTCTTTTTCTAGCTTACCACTACATCCATAACAATGTTGCACTGTCCCTTTAATGGGGATGACAGTTTTGACAAAAAGTTAGGATTTTTTTTTTTCTTCTTCTCGTTCCCAGAGAAAAATAGCGAATAACGCTGATGAGTTTTAGCAGCTTCAGCCAGGCGATGGGCAAATATAATAAGTGTTTTCGTAGACGTCACCCGTGATTATCTCATCTTGGCATTTTGGGTGAATGTGGTGGATTTAGAGGCTCGCTTCCCATTGTGCTGACATCACCCTTTAACAAACGAAATTAAATCATGGCTAAAATCATTTGAAACTCTCCCAGAGTCTGTCTCAAATGGCTAAACAATGAGTGTCTGGGACATTTTTTAAGGGAAGTGTGTGTGTGTATTTAGGCATGGGGGGATGGGGTATACTGTGGAAATGGGGGCAAATTTAGCCTCACACTGAATAATTGGATGAGGGGGAGCCAATATTTAACCATTTCTGGGCTGTCGCAAGAGCATTTAGAGGACAGTGTTCTGGCGCGGTACTTTGTGCTTTATGTGTGTGTGTATCTCTTTCTCTACTTATTATATTTACACTCATGTAAAGAGTTAACACTTACAGACATTTTATCAAAAGAATTAAACTATAAAGACTACAAACTACCTTATGTTGCTTTGCTATCCATCTGTGAGAAATATACATTATGCTAATATATAGAATTTTACATTGAAGGAAAAACAGTCGAACTTGATCCTACATCAATCAAATTGTCATAGACAATTTTAGCCTATGTAACGATTTTCATGAGAGTATATTATCACACATAAAAATGTGGTTTCTTGATACCGTACAGCTAGACATTTATAGATTCCTCAAATTAAAGGGCAATTTTCCAGTTGCTCGACCCAGTCTAAGGGCCCGACCCGGACTAATTAGTTAAATATTTGTTGCTGGGACATTTTTAGCTCTGATGAAACAATTATAGTGTCTTAGGCTATGCTATGCTATTAGCCTGTGCTTGCCTGGCTGAGGTACAAGCAGGCCAGTGGACTGTCCAGCCATCCATTCTCTCCCCTCGCATGCCGTGACTTGCCACCCGTGACCCAGGGAAGTGAGGGAGAAAAAAGGAGTCGGTGAAGGAGTGCAGTGGTGGAGTGTGGAGGTGCACAGGGCCGCTGTTCGAGGCCTCAGGCCGGCTAGCGTGGGCCAATGTGACAGGATTAGCCAAGCCCTGGTGAGCATGGCTGGTAGTGTGAACGTGTGTGTGTGTGTGTGTGTGTGTGTGCGTGGCCCAGGCAGACAGGCAGGCAGGCAGGCAGCGTGTACAGCAGAACAGGATCCAGAACTGCTGCTTGCCACCAGCATAGCAAAGACAAGAGAGAGCAACAGTGTATCCTTCTCTCACTGCCAATCCTACCACTCATCCTCACCCGCCTGCCCTCGACCAATGGCAGACTCCCAGCCCATGAGAGATAGGGGGTGGAAAGTGTGTGTGTGTGTGTGTGTGTGTGTGTGGGGGGGGGGGGGGGGGCTAAAGTGAATGTGAGTTGGGAAATTATCCTATTAAATTGAATTAAAGAGGCAGTCTTCATTTACCCCAAGAATGATGGATTTGGATAATTAACAGTGTTAATGGGGAATGGTTAAAAAGGGCAGGGGAAGTGGTTAGTGCAGACATGGAAATAGTGTGGGGTAAACCCCTGTATTGTATCTCTACTTGGGCCAGGCAGGACAACGGGTCCTTTTACGAGGAGCCAGCCAGTGGTCACTTGCGGGGATTGTTTTACAACGATTAAGCGTTGAGAGAGTGTCACGTACCATTAAGGGGTGAAACGCTACAAATCTAAGTTCCTCCGTTTTCCAAGGTGTTCCTTTCTCACCCTCCACTTTTCAAAGGACGAGATGGGGAAACTGTAAGGTGATCTTATCCCTTAGTCAGACAATAGGAGACCACATCAAAGCCAATTAGAGTTGTTGTGGTTTTACACAGGCCCTACAGTATATACAGTATTCATGTGTACAGGAAACCATAACACGCTCAGTAGGAGAACGGTCAGCAGTACTGAGTGTGTAGGCCTATGGGAGTGTTTTGCATGGCGGGCCAGCTATTGGTTTAAGTGTTGGTACTCTTTAGTAGTAGTGAAATACATCAGTGAGTGCATACACACACCCCACTCAAATCCACCATCACCGTCTCGGGACCTAGTTAAACGGCTAGGGGGTGGGTCCATGGTCAGTCAGCGCACAACACTGTATCTCTGTATCTGCATGTCCTTAATTCTTGATGATGTGCAGGCCTTGGGCAGTGTGTGTGATGGAGAGGGAGAACACCCGCCTTCCGAGTTGAAATTATCGTGCGGGCCAGGGCCTCTAAAATGAAAAAAGATAAAAATCACGTTGTGTCCCCAGCAGCAGCTGACGAGCTCTGGCGCTACTACTGAGCCGAGGTGACACCACGGTGACACCCAGCCACAAAGAGGGGCCAGATGTATTGGCCACAATGTGTCACTGGGTAATCGGCAGCTTTTCTACTGCCCGGTAAAGTAATAGCTAATCCCGAGGAACTAGTTAGCATTTGTTGACATTTACCTATTGGCTTGCTTCAGTCAAGCTTGTCAATTCTGGTCATCTTTCATAAACACAAGGAATATACAATGTACTTAGATCGATGCCTTTTAAGGGGAGGGCAGTGCAAACTCTCTGTTACCCTGGATGCATTGCACCTATTTGCACACCTGAACTCCTTTTAGATGCGGAACATCTTAAGTGAGGAATCAAATCATTTTATGCTACTTTTCTCCTTTAAAAAAAAGAGAGAGAGAGGGTGGGAGAGAGAGAGAGAGAGACTAAAAAAAACAATCTCATCAAGCAGGAGGCCGTTTGCTTAGCAAGAGCTGACAGTCTTTGTGTATGTAAATGAAGAATTTAGACTAATGGAGTTGAACCATTTCTAATTTTGTGATGGCAAGAGGATTTTGATTGAAAGTAATTAAGCAAGCTAGCTGTAAAATTAATTAAAGCAAAAGGAGGGGGGGGACTTTTATTGGATTGGATAGCGATATAGCTGCTGTCAGGCAGGGGGACAAATGGGGGTGACCTGGATTCTCTGCCCTCCCTCCTCCCACACAAGACTTTTATGTCACTTTAATCTCCTGAGAGCGGCTGGTGTGCATTTGTTCGAAATAATCAAGGAAATATGGTCAGAAATTGTCAGCTTTCAGATCTAATTTACCTGACAGCCTCGCAAGTGAGTGGGTGTGTGTGCGCGCGCATGGCAGATCTTCCTCTTGTTTTTACCCCTCTCAGCTCTGGAAAATGCGTTTGACAGTCTTGAAACGTCTTGGTTTGTTGTCGGGGAAGAAAAGGAGGCAAGGCACTTGGTGGGGTTAATATGGACGTTTCAATGAAGAAAATTCATCCCAGCTTAACACCTCTGTTGTTTATACACATGCGCACACACGCACACACACACACACACACACACACACACACACACACACACACACACACACACACACACACACGCATCATTGTTTCAGTGCCATCCTTGCCTCGCAACTCCAAACTTTCCGCTTGGGCTACCTACCATGGTTGCTCTGCTTTCCTTTGAGTTTCCAAGTAGCAAAGGAGCAGTAGATGCATGCTCTGATAAAGCTTGTTACATTTATACTGTAGTTTATATGCTACTTACATATATCATACAATAACCCTACTAATATCCTACGGCATCAATCTGACTGTGCACTGTGTGAGAGTGATATTAAATAAAAAAGCACTACAGGGCACCTTGGCTTCCAGAGTGGGTGAGAGTCACACTTCTTCCTCTCCTGGGTTGGAGATTTTAAGTGGCGTTTGTGACACAGGGCCTACGCCCCCACATGGCACTCTATTCCCTACGTAGCGCACTACTTTTGACCAGAGCCCTATGGGTCCCGGGCCAAAAGTAGTGCACTACATAGGGAATAGGGTGCCATTTGTGACGCAGAGGGTCTCGGCATGGTCCTCCACACCCCCTAAAGAGACACTTAATTACAGACTAGCCCAGCCGGTGCTGCTAGGACTCCCCACCCACCGTTACTGCAGCTACCGCTACCACCATGCACCGCTAGAGCCACTCTCCAGGCACAAGGGCCTCTGGGAAGCCGAAATGCCGTAGGGCGACCGGGGGCCCCCCTAACAGGATTAAAACGCCCTCTAAAAATAGGGCCTGAGCGCCTTTCTCCCCCTCTCCACCAGGCTCATCTGCCCTGAGGATCCCCCCTCCACCTCTTCCCCCTAAAGCTGGCCCCACCCGGATCCCGTTTTATCAATCCATGTAATAAAAGGTGGAACAAAGAGCTTTCTCTCCCCCTTTCTGTAATTAGAAGTGGGGCTCTCCAGAGGACTGACATTCCTTGGGCCCTAAAACATGGTTCCCCCACCTCCCCCTCATCTCGCCACTGCTCATCCATAACACCCGTTGTGCCGATAATGTAAATGCAGTCTGCTAAGGGCTAACCAGCCCTTAGCAGACATTTGCTATAGTGTTATCAGAGTGCTACAAATGAAGGTTACATTTAAAGTGATACATTATTAACCCTAATTGATTACTTATAACACGTATATGTTCACTGTCACCTCCAGTTTCACTCCTTACTGGTGTGTGTGCCAAATCGCTTCTGTCACTGGCCCCCAGTCTAAAACGTTAAGTGTCAACCTATACTGTTAACAAAACTGTCGAAACCACCTGAATTGAGAATATCAGGTATATCCTGGTGTGTATGGCTGTTGAAGTGAGATTGAGAGAGAGACGCGAGAGAGAGAGAGAGAGAGAGAGAGAGAGAGAGAGAGAGAAAGCCGCGTTCACAGCCAGTCACGCTTTAAAGAAAAATGTGTTTTATACAATATGCAAATTTCCGGGTCTTTAAGTGACAGGTTGATATGTGATTAAAGGACAATTAGAGTGCTGGAAATAAGCGACGGCAGACGGGTCAAGTGCTGAGCTGCCGAGCTAAAAGGTAGCAGACTATTGAGGAAAAACATTCATGGGGGACGCTAGGAACAGGACCCAAAACAAATTAGATGCAAGAAAATAGTTAGCATAGTCTGCCAATAAACCCAGAGAAAGAGGGAGGGGGAGAAAGGGAGAGAGAAATGGAGAGAGGAAGATCGAAGTCCATTCTGGTCCATATACCATATGAAAGTTATGCGTCAATTTTACTTCCGTATTCCTCGTTGGCTAAGAATGCATCATCAAAGTCATAAAAATGTGGTCATTTAATATATACGCTCAGTGGCCAGTTTATTAGGTAAACCCATCTAGTAACGGGTCGGACCCTCTTTGCCTCCAGAACAGACTGAATTCTTTGGGGAATGGATTCTACAAGGTGTGGCATTCAAACGTTGCTCAATTGATATCAAGGGACCTAATGTGTGCCAGGAAGACATTCCCCACACAATTACTCCACCGCCACCAGCCTGTACCTTTGACACCAGGCAGGATGTTTTTCCACTCCTCAATTGTCCAGTGTTTGTGATCGCGCACCCGCCGCTTCTTCTTATTTTTAGCTGATAGGAGTGGAACCCGGTGTGGTTGTCTGCTGCAATAGCCCATCCGTGGCAAGCACTGACTAGTTGTAAGTTCCGAGATGCCATTCTGGACACCACTGTTGTACTGCGCCATTATTTGCCTGTTTGTGGCCCGCTGTTAGCTTGCACTATTCTTGACATTCTCCTTCGACCTCTCTCGTCAACAAGCTGTTTTCACTCACAGGACTGCTGCTGACTGGATGTTTTTTATTTGTCGCACCATTCTCGGTAAACCCTAGACAATGTCGTGCGTGAAAAGCCCAAGGAGGCCGGCCATTTCGGAGATACTGGAACCGCCGCGCTTGGCACCAACGATCATACCACGCTCAAAGTCGTTTACAGTTGAAGTCGGAAGTTTACATACACTTAGGTTGGAGTCATTAAAACTGGTTTTAATAACTCCACAAATGACTCCACAAATCCACAAACCCGAAACTTTTGGCCCAAATTAAACAATTTAAAGGCAATGCTAACAAATACTAATTGAGTGTATGTAAACTTCTGACCCACTGGGAATGTGATGAAAGAGATAAAAGCGGAAATAAATCATTCTCTCTACTATTATTTTGACATCCAAACTGACCTAAGACAGAATTTTTACTAGGATTAAATGTCAGGAATTGTGAAAAACTGAGTTTAAATGTATTTGGCTAAGGTGTATGTAAACTTCCTACTAAATTGTTTAACTTGGGTCAAACGTTTCGGGTAGCCTTCCACAAGCTTTCCACAATAAGTGACAGAGTTGGTGTCACTGAGTCAGGTTTGTAGGCCTCCTTGCTCACACAGGCTTTTCCAGTTCAAAGTACGTTAATCTCTAGGAGACAGAACTTGTCTCCTTCCTGAGCGGTATGACGGCTGCGTGGTCCCATGGTGTTTATACTTGCGTACTATTGTTTGTACAGATGAACGTGGTACCTTCAGGCGTTTGGAAATTGCTCCCAAGGATGAACCGAACATGTGGAGGTCTACAATTGTTCTTCTGAGGCTTTGGCTGATTTATTTAGATTTTCCCATGATGTCAAGCAAAGAGGCACTGAGTTTGAGGTAGGCCTTGAAATACATCCACAGGTACACCTCCAATTGACTCAAATTGTGTCAATTAGCCTATCAGAAGCTCCTAAAGCCATGACATCTTTTCTGGAATTTTCCAAGCTGTTTAAAGGCACAGTCAACTTAGTGTATGTAAACTTCTGACCCACGAGATTTGTGATACAGTGAATTATAAGTGAAATAATCTGTCTGTAAACAATTGTTGAAAAAATGACTTGTGTCATGCACAAAGTATATGTCCTAACCGACTTGCCAAAACTATAGTTTGTTAACAATAAATTTGTGGAGTGGTTGAAAAAAAACTTTTCATGAGTCCAACCTAAATGTATGTAAACTCAATTCAACTGTAGTTCAAATTAGATTTTGTTAACTTTTTTGTCTTACTTCTTTTGTGTCAAAATATTTAAATTGAATTCATTGGGTATGAGAAAATCAATACACTAATAGAAATATCATTTTATATATCTTAAATTACGTGTTTTCATGAATTTGATGATAAAGATAATAATCTTGAAGCGTATTCAAAATACCTGGGACATGACCCAGGAAGTACAGTATGACGTAAAATGAGGTCACTTGCACATTGTATTGCAATACCACGTGCAATATAATGTGATCTATTTGGTTCCAGTGCTTTCACTCGATTTCATTGGGCACATTTTCAACGCTCACTCAGCCTATTCATGACATCAACATGTCCTAGTACGAGTAATGTCCTTAACCCCTTCATCTGAGGCCAACACGTGGTCCTGACCCAGCCCTGGTTCACTCCACTCCCACTTCTACAACTTAGGGAGGTATTGCTTTTGTCCCAAATGGCACCCTATTCCCTATGTAGTGCACTACTTTTGACCAGCCTGGTTAAAGGTAGTGTACTACATAGGGATAAGGGTGCCATTTGGGATGGAGCCATGGTCTTGAGGTATTGTCTCTCTCTCACTCTCTGTGCACACGAGCCGAGACATAAAAGGGCTTGCGCCGGTTCTGGCAACAGATGGCCTTGTCCCCATAATCCCCTTTGATGCTGCGGTGGGCAGTTGCTCCTGAACATCTCGTGGAGCCAAATCTCCCCTGCAAACTTGAGCTACTTTTCCTTTAACTGACCCCAATTGTCAAGGAGCTGGCAGCTGTCAGAGTTGGTTAAGTGCGTCTTTGCTGGGAGACTGAAGGCCACAGGTTCCTCTCTCTCTCTCTCTCTCTCTCTCTCTCTCTCTCTCTCTCTCTCTCTCTCTCTCTCTCTCTCTATTGGCGAGCGGCAGGAGAGAGAGCCTTCCTTTTTGTTGTCAGTTGTGTCGGGTACATTCCACGGTTAAGGCATGACTGCGAAAGCACGTTGACCTGGGGATTCCTACTTAAAGTCCATTTCTCCGTCCCTCTTTGGAGAGTAAGTGATGGACAGTAGGAAGGTTCCCAGGGTGCAATATTGTGGGCACAGATGGCACGTGTTCAGCTAAGAGGCTTAGATTTCATCAAGGGCTAACCTTCATTATTGTCATTTGTAAGAAATCAGAGTTGTTGTTTCTCTAACTCATGTCTTGGTTACTGTAATGTACGGTGTTTCAAGGGACAAGCATAATGTTTGGCTATGTATTTTCATCATAAATTCTGTGGCTTGAGAATTAAGTAACAAAAATGTGGAAAGAGAATATGTGTATGAGTAAAAGGCAATATCCGTAAAGAAATATGTAGGTTTTCTATTTTCGTACCTGTTGTCTCTTTTGTCCTTTTCCAGTATTTCCTGTCCTCTTAGCCATCTAAATGGGTGCTTAAGTTTAGAGAGCTGTCCGTTTGCAGCCTACGCTGATGAAATAAGTTTGGTTGCTCTAAAGAAATTGGTTCTCCGATAAAATCCCACGTTAGCAAAGAGCTCACTAATGGAATTTTTAAAAGAATTTAACGAGTTCTCTTAACCTTCCTCTCCACATCTTCACTTAAAAGTAGATCGCTGCTGTCAGGATTCTGTATTCCGTTCTAAACACAGATATTGGAATATTGGAGGACCAGTATGAAAATGTACTAGTGTAAGTCACTCTGAGTAAGAGCATCTGCTAAATTACTGACGTATGAATGTAATATACTTGGGTATTTAGGCAGTTATATGGATCGTGAGCAAGAGCAGTCCATTGCTTGATGTGACCTTATATTTGTATTTTTTTTCAAAGCATTGGAAAAGATACAGGAAACACAGGTCCCTTTTGATTGCAATGCCTGGGTACAGACTTGTCCCTTTGATTCAATAAAAAATCACTCAGCCTTAATGTTTGAGTGTGCTAGCACCATTATCACCTTTAGCTCTTATTAATTCTCCTCTGTAAATAGAATCAGGGATGAACTTTGTCTTAACCCGTGACGTTTGCAATTTCCCTCTCCCCCTTGCTTGAAGCCCGATTCACAGCCTTCTAATCAGTGGACAACTGTTAAACTTCTACTTTGTAAGTAGAGACGATTGATTGTGATCGCATATTCCGCCATGAAATGCCAGTGTTCGAAAACCAACAGGATGCAAAAATGTGCCCTTGCGGGCTGTACGATTTTGGAAGACTACCTTTCAATCATGTATTGTTTTATCATGTATTGTTGTATTGAACACACAGGGTAATCATCGGTGAAATTTGCTCACGTTTCAGTAGGACTGCCTTCCAAAGTGCACCCTATTCCCTTCATAGTGCACTACTTTTGATCAGAGCCAAAGTAAAAAAGGTCCCTGGTCAAAAGTAGTGCACTATATTGGGAATAGGGTGCAATTTGGGACGTAGATTAGGTCTTCTGAGATGCAAATACGTAATAGCTAATGGGATTCTGGGATTTTTTTCTCCCAAGGCGTTATGGGGCTGGCAGCTGAACTTGAACAGGACTCAGCACATGATGCTGAGTCGTGTGCAGGACTATTTCAAGACTGAAATGCGATTGTTTTAATACTTTAATCCACCTGTCCTTGGCATTCGGGATGTTGCAGAACTCGCCTAATTATTCCAGTGCCCTCTATCCATACTGTGGAATATCATTCAGCAGGGCACCCCCCCCCCTCCCTCTGAAATGCTTATTATTTCAGGCATTGTAATGAAATAGGGCTTTTTCTTCAGAAAACAGGCACATGATGATTGTCCTCCTTCAGATAAAATGAAGTATTCTCTGTTTGCTTCTTTGAGAGTTTCTAACTGTTAATCAACTTAGTTCCCAATTTCTCTACATGAACCTAATGGAAATGTTAAAAATGCATGCTAACGTAGAAGCCCTGAATTATTCCCAGAGCAAGTGATTAAACATCCAGAATGTGCACAATCCTCCCAGGTTTCAGCCACAGTAGTATGCAAACACAAATATTTTATTTTCATTAAAAAGCCCTCCTCTAACCTATATCCACCAACTGCCCCACCCTTTCACACAAAACCCCAAATTCACAAAAGTGATTATTTTAATTGTTGCCCAGGAATGGATTTGTCTTGACTGGATGCTAATCTGTCAGGGCCTGGTTGTCAATTGCGAGTCGGGGACACCAGCAGTGATGGCTGCCCAGTGCAGTGATAGCCCCCTAAGGGACAGTTAACCCTCAAATCTCCTCCCTCTCTCCTTTCCTCTCCACACCATCCCAACCCCCTGTCTAGCCCAGCTGCCCGAACCCATGGTGGCACTGAGAGGTGTGGGAGGGGGGCTCGGGTCGGTGGTGTGTGTGTATTGGAGGGGAGGGTTATGAGATCAGGGGGCAGGAGCTTGATAGTAATGCTTGTTGATGGTTTCAGAGATACTTCATTTCAGAAACAGGGGCCTCATTAACTGCAGTCTTCATCAGCCGGCGAGCGGCACATTAGGGGTCCACAGGAAGTCAGAGTACAGCAGGAGAGTGCATTAGGGAAGCATGGAGAGAGAGAAAGAGAGGGAGACGCTCTTTTCCCCCCTGCGTTCCTTCCACGTTTCTATATCTTAATGTACCTTTCAGAGGAATTCAAACAAGGGTCAATAATGATGCATTATTCAAGCAGTGTCCCTCCCTTAATTGTGCTTTTTAAAGCATTGGACATTGACAGCATCATGGTTTTACTGCCCAGTACATCTGGGGCACAGATCGGCCGGATGATGGTTCACTTTTTGTGTGTGTGTGTGTTTCAGTGGATACGTGACTCTCGTCATTGTAATTAGCTGGTGCATAGATTGACAGACAGGCAAGTGAGGGGTTAAGAAAGAGGCCTAACTGGACATCTACCCCAGTCGCCTGTCCTGATGACCCCATTTCCCAGGAGACATTAGTCTCGGAGACCAACCTTAGCACTTTTCACAAGAATGGATGTTAGAATGCTCTTCGTTTCAATTGAAATTGTAAATAATATGCTAATATGTATTTGTGTGACATTATATTGTCATATACTGCATATGGCATATTAACATGTATTATTTATATGAAACTCTTACATTTATTGTGAAATCTTTTGTTAAAGCTGCTGCCTTTGGGGATCCATAATAAGTACAATATAAATACAAAGGTCTGGCTGAGTTCAAAAGCCAAGTCCAAATGTCCAAACTAAAGCAAACAGTGCCTTTTCAAGCAGGAAGTGTTGGGCCCTGATCAGTGCAGTGTGAGCGTATTGCTATTAGAGATCTAGCCAAACACAGGCTATAGTGTGGGAATGTTTAGTTTGGGACAGAAGCCTGTTATTTTTGCCACATTGATGAGGGGGGAGGACAAACTGCAAGGATAGCAAAAAAGTTCCCAACTTTTATTCAAAGCCGCCATGCAATGTTTTGCATCACACGATACATACCATCCAATCGTATTAGTCTTATTTTAGCTTCAAATGATAAACACATAAACCCTGTTTGTCTGTCATCAGGTGGTAATATTTATATTTATCGGCTTAGGGGAAGCATCGACAAACATGTTACACACCTGCAATTTTACAGTACATGGCTCTGCAGTGTGGTGTCAAGGAGGTGAGCCTGTACAGTACCGTTTTGCCGGGAGACAGAGAGAAACACTGTAATTACTGTCTTGCGATTCATCTAGTCTACTGCATAAAATAGTGTTTATCCAGTCTACCATGTTTCTGTCTTTGGCCGAGGGAGGGAGGGAGGGCCGTGTTTTGCACAATAGACAGCCAGGGCAATCAGGAGAAGAATCGTGACTCCGAAACGTTCAATCTATCTGCTCTCAGTTCGGTTATACGACGCCTGGAAAATGAGCTGCCCCCAACCCCCCCTTTTCCGACACACCCACACACAAATAAACATAAAAGGCTAATTTGTTAGCGCCCTCATTTCGGAGGCCCAAGCAGCGGAATATTGTGGTGGAAAAGTAATGCTTTGTCAAATGTTGACATGTGTACCAAACACAGGGCCCTCAGTGCTAGTGGCAGCCCTGCATTGGGAGAGAGGAGAGGGGTCCAGGCGAGGCACGCTGTCTGTCTGTCTGCCGGCACATGAAGTGAAAATGCTTTGAAATGAGATTAGCCTTCCAACCAACTCAGCCTCCCCTTATGCTACTGTGCATAATTGGAGATGAGTGCGTGTGTATGTCTGTGTGCAGGGATGAACTGGGACCAGAAATCGGCCTGGGCATTTCTGACACACCAGTCCATTTTTCACCTGAAGGCCCCTTTTGCGTAAAACCCTCAGTTTAGACAGGCCCACTGGGCTAAAAATGGACCAGTCCATCTGGCATTCACTAGAATTGCTCTATGACCAGTTCTTCCCTGTCTGTGTGTTAACACGTATGTGCGCGTGTACAACAGACCCATTGAAACGGTGGACATATTTAGTATAAACATTTGAAGTGTGGAAGTTACTCTCATAGGGTGACAGGTCTCGTAGGGCAGTCATATGATGAAGACTGAGAATTTTTGTTTTGTTTTTAATTGATGTTGTTTCTTTTGGTGAGGGACCATGTCTCTCTCTCTTCTCATCCATATAGCTCCACCTTTTGTCCTCAATGTCCATAAGGGCCCTCACCACAGTGTATGTGACATATGTATAGAAAGACCATTGTAGGCCCCTTCAGAAGCCATACTTCCTTCCACTAAACCTCCACTTACCTTGGTACAGGTCAGGGTGACACTGGACAAGGGGAGGGTAAAGTCCCCCCCCCTCCAAAAGAATACAAATTGAGAAACAACAAGCAAGGTCCTCCTAATACACGAGCACTGTGCAATATGCTGATGTTTTCTTTTGCACACTGTGTTTGCTAAATTGCCTTTGACTGTGTGCATCGTTAATGAAAGTTTATGTCCTTGTAGAGAGGGCAGCAAGTCCGTTCCAGTTAGGACCGGGACCATCTTCCCCTGTCTGGCTTTTGTAAGACATTTTTATTATTTTTTTATACCCGTCCTTATGAATAAATGAAGCACACAAAGCCATTTTTTTCCATATTTGTGTAAATTGCTTTAAAAGCATTTTATCATGTCATAAAAGAGAGCAATTGATCTGCCGAGCTTAGCCCATTGGACAGCTGTGTGTTTTGTTAATGGCCACTTTGCTCCGAGCAGCTTATTAAAACATTTATATATAAATGCTAAAATTGCATAAATTATTTAAGCACAAAGTAAGCATTTTTTTTTTTTGGTCAGGTTACGGGTGGCGGGGGGGTATTAGTATGGAGATTTGCTTTACTTTATTATCTCTGAAATATATTGTAAAATGTCTGCACAGACACATATAGTGCCTTCAGAAAGTATTCATACCCCTTGACTTTTTCCACATTTTGTTGGTTTACAGCCTGAATTTTTTTATTCATTAAATTGAGATTTATTTTGTCACTGCCCTAAACACAATACCCAATAATGTCAAAGTGGAATTATGTTTTTCCAAATGAATTAAAAATGAAAAGCTGAAATGTATTGAGTCAATAAGTATTCAACCCCTTTATTAAGGCAAGCCTAAAAAAGTTCAGGAGTAAACATTTGCTTAACAAGTCACATAACAAGTTGCACGGACACAGTCTGTTTGCAATAATAGTGTTTAACATGATTTTTTAGTGACTACCTCATCTTTGTACCCCACACATACAATTATCTGTAAGGTCCCTCAGTCGAGCAGTGAATTTCAAACACAGATTCAACCACAGACCAGGAATTTTCCAACGGCTCGAAAAGAAGGACACCTATTGGTAGATGGGTAAAAAATATATATATTTGGTAGATGGGTAAAAAAAAAAATCTTAAAAAGCAGACATTGAATATCACTTTGAGCATGTTGAATATCACTGTTATTAATTACACTTTGGATGGTGTATCAATACACTCGGTCGCTGCAAGATACAGGCGTCTTTCCTAACTCAGTTGCCGGAGAGGAAGGAAACAGCTCATGGATTTCACCATGAGGTCAATGGTGACTTTAAAACAGAGTTTAATGGCTGTGATAGGAGAAAACTTAGGATGGATCAGCAACATTATAGTTACTCCACAATACTAACCTAATTGATGGAGTGAAAATAAGGAAGCCAAAAACAAATCTGTTAAGCAATTAACTTATTTTATACAAAGGGTTATGTTTGGGGCAAATACAACACGTTACTGAGAACCATTCTCCAAAAAAAAAAAAAAAAAAAAAAATTTTCAAGCATAGTGGTGGCTGCATCATGCTATGGGTATGCTTGTAATCATTGACTGGGGAGATTTTCAGGATAAAAAATACATGGAATGGCACAGGCAAAATCCTGGAGAAAAACCTGGTTCAGTCTGCTTTCCACCAGACACTGGGAGATTAATTTTATTTTATTTTTTTACCTTTATCTTACTTATAACGGCCTAGGAACAGTAGGTTAACTGCCTGTTCAGGGGCAGAACGACAGATTTGTACCTTGTCAGCTCGGGGATTTGAACTTGCAACCTTTCGGTTACTCGTCCAAAACTCTAACCACTCGGCTACCCTGCCACCCCGTCCTTTCAGCAGGACAATAACCTAAAACACATGCCAAATCTACACTGAAGTTGCTTACGAAGAAGACAGTGAATGTTCCTGAGTGGCCAAGTTATAGTTTTGACAAAATCTATGGTAAAACCTGAAAATGGTTGTCTAACAATGATCAACAACCAATTTGACAGAGCTTGAATGATTTTGAAAGTAATTATGGGCAAATGTTGCACAATCCAGGTGTGGAAAGCTGTTAGAGACTTACCTAGAAAGACTCACAGCTGTAATTGCTGCCAAAGGTGCTTCTACAAAGTATTGAGTCAGGGGTGTGAATACTTATATTAATTGAACATTTTTGTATAAAAATAAATTTAAAAAGCGATAATTTCAGAAAATATGTTTTCACTTTGGAGTATTGTGTTTAGATGGGTGAGAAAACAACAACAATTGAATCCATTTTGAATTCAGGCTGTAACAGAACAAAATGTAGAATAAGTCAAGAGGTAAGAATATGTTCTAAAGGCATTGTATGTGTCCTCCTCAGCACACTCACACATGCAGAGGGAAAAAAGTATATATTTTTTGATGACTTCGTTTCAGCAACCACGGAATGTCACCCATATCCTGGTTGATTGTACTTTCGAGTTTTATGATGTTTTTTCATTGATTTGTTTCCCCGGCGCAGCTGCCGACCTCTATTGAGGGACGAACGTAATCAGCGCTGACGCAAATTAGATGGTTATTCGTTTCGAAAATTGACAGAAAAACAATAAAAAAGATGAAATGCTCCCAAATCAATAGATATAATGAAATTCAAATAATCCGAGAGATGAGGTCTCCATGGCAACTGATAATGTGGAAAAGAAAACAATTTAATAAAGGACAGACACGCTTTGAAAACAGATTGGGGGGATAGCTGTAAAGCGGGGAGAGGAGAGCAGAGGAGAGAGGGAGGGAGGGGGCGAATGGAGAGACGGAGGGAGAGGGGGGATGTTTGTGGCTGTAGTGGTCGGTCCATAGCTTGTTTCCCCTCCCGCGTGTGAAGGATCTGTGTCTGTCCCAAGGACACGGGAATAATTAGAAAAGCTTTCAGGCCAGAAAGTGCAGATTCAGGTTTTAATACACAAAATTATTTCATGGGCAGTGAATCGGAAAACCATTTGTTGGTGACCTTCCTGAGAGCCCCCCCCCCCCTCAACCCCGGTACAGGGCAAGATGGAGGCTGCGTGGCAGTGCAGCCTGAGTTATTGCATATTTGTATTTTTATAGTGGCAGGGGGAATGGAGTTGGTGAGGGGGTGTGTGTGTGTGTTTTGGTGGGGTGGGGGCCAGAGGGGTGGGAAGGTGTCAGATAGAGCTTCACTGAGGTGGGGGCATTGTGTGTGTCTGTGTTTGTGTGTGGCTGTTGGGTCCGGGTTGCTGGCAAGAGGGAGGCAAGGGAGAGACAGAGCATAGGAGAAAGAGAGAGAGAGAGAGAGAGAGAGAGAGAGAGAGGGGGGAATGGGGGAAGTTGCAGATCTGGCTGTATTTACAGATCAGTTGTCAAAAGAGCCATTTAAGGGGAATGCAACCATCCTTGCATAATGGCAGGAGAGGTGTCTGTTTATTAAAAGGGAAAGACAACGGTAAAACACAGAGAGTCAAACAGGGTTTTTTATTATTGAAGACAGAGCAGCCAGGGAGGGGGTGTCAAGGGAAAGGAGTGGGTGTGGAGGGACTTCATTCTAGTCTATGGAAGGTATGTTTTAGGTGCCTTTTCACTCTGTTCACTTGTTACAGGGAGAATCATGAGATGACTATGGTGGCATTTTATTTTTTGAAAACGTTGTTTGGTTGTTGTTGCTTTCTCTATTTAAGCAGGAGGGTTGCAACTTATTTGTCTGTTGCAACCGGTAATTCAAACGCAAACAATGATACGGATCGATAGTCTACTGAAAGTACGATAAGGATCGATAGTCTACTGAAAGTACGATAAGGATCGATAGTCTACTGAATGTACGATAAGGATCGATAGCCTACTGAATGTACAATAAGGATCGATAGCCTACTGAATGTACAATAAGGATCGATAGCCTACTGAAAGTACGATAAGGATTGATAGTCTACTGAAAGTACGATAAGGATCGATAGCCTACTGAATGTACAATAAGGATCGATAGCCTACTGAATGTACAATAAGGATCGATAGTCTACTGAAAGTACGATAAGGATCGATAGTCTACTGAAAGTACAATAAGGATCGATAGTCTACTGAATGTACAATAAGGATCGATAGCCTACTGAATGTACAAAAAGGATCGATAGCCTACTGAAAGTACAGCGTTTCTTTTCTTTTAAAGTCCCAAACCAAATTCACTCCTATATAACCTCATTACCTTATCAACAAAAGTGTCTCGACCTTCGATCTCTTAGTTTAACATCCGTATCCCATTATTTAACATCCTATTTCTCTAATTGCTCATTGTCAACGTATTGGAGACTCCCTGAAAGGGCGGTGCGCAAGCTTGTCTGTCAAATGTGCTTACCTTCAATTTTTGTGTCATTAAAAGCGTTTGTTTGAGTCAAATAAAGGGCGATACACCCTCTGTTTAAACAATGCCAACCGCACGTCGTCCAGGATATCGTATCTTAACAACAGATAATCTTATCCTGTTCCACCCGAGCAGTAAAAGAAAAGACGCCTGCATCATAAGGCCTTTGGCTGATAATCCCCCCCCCCCTCCATTATTTGAATGACGGATGAGCTTAATTGGGACTTTTGTATTGCCTCAATACACGCTCGTAAAAATAGTTGAGCAATTTTTCATATAAACTTGTAGGATCAGATTCTGTTGTTGTCAGCAACGTCCCTTCCCTTAATGAGAATTGGGCTGAAATCACACTAAAGATATAAACTGCCTGGCACTCATATAGGACATCGTTCGTCTCATATCATATCATTTATGGTTAAATTGCAAGCATGTCGATTAACAATAGCGTGTCTAACTTATCTTTTTAGTTTTAGACTTATGTTAATGGTCAGTTGTAGTCCAGTGCTTGGTGTTGAAGGGATAGTTCCCAAAAAAGTATCATCATCACAGTTTTTGCTCTTTCTTGAAAACTTGACTGCTGACGTACCATGTTTTGGGATTTTATTAACAGTGGACTAATTAACAAAATAATAAAATATTGTTTTTTTCTGTGAACTATCGCTTTAATTTGGGCCTAAGATAGTTAATTCCAGACTTTGACTGTCTTGTAGTTTACTTTGTCTCTTGCTTTTCTGTAGCAAAGCAACAGCAGCCCTCATTGTAATGAGTGAGTACTGGGGATTTGGCATTCTCTAGTGGGCCACCTAATATTCTCCCAGTGCTAGAAGTGCCCCACAAGTAAGAGAGAAACTAGAAATTCCCCACTGTAGAATTACAGAGAGCTTTCAGATTTAGCGTGCCTGTGTCAATGAAGGGTGTTTTCTTTTCTGTGTTTTTTTCCTAAATCAATCTCCCGGGGACAAAAAATGGATTGAGACCTGAAACGTGAGACCTGATAGACGTCCACTTTCACTGTAGGGGAGAGGGTGTGTGTGTGTGTGTGTTTGTGTGTGTGTGTGGCACATGTGATCAGTATCAACAACAGCCGTAGCAGCAGTAGTCGCTGTGAGTGTGTGTTTCTGTGTTTCTGTGTGTCTGTGTGTGTGTGTGTGTGCCTGCCTGCTTCCTCCCTCCTCCGGCTGTTGGCTCTCACTGATACAGTGTAACTCAATCTGTGCCACCACACACACACACACACACACACACACACACACACACACACACACACACACACCACTATGGGGGCTGTGCCAGGACTGAGCCGGGCCAAATAGGGCTGAACAGGGCCAGGGAGCAGGCCATGAGTTCACCACCCACTACCCACCTGCCACACACACACACACACACACACACACACACACACACACACACACACACACACACACACACACACACACACACACACACACACACACACACACACACACACACACACACACACACACACACACACACACACACACACACACACACACACACACACACACTCTGCACGGCACAGGCTCTCATTGTAAGCAGTGACAAGATGACGCTGGTTAAGTGGCTCCTCTCTCTTCCCTGGGCCTGCTTTTCCCACTGTAGCTGTGGGGTGGAGAGGGTGGTGAAGGACCCCTACTGGTTAAGTGGGTAAACTCGCACAGCCTTGACATCTGTGCTGAGTGAGGGAGGGGGGAGGGGGAGGGGAAGGTGGAGAGGGGAATGAGAGCAAGAGAGAGACAGAGAGAGTGTGAGAGAGGAAGATAGAGAAAGAGAGAGGGGAGTGAGAGAGTACAGCCCATGCAGGCATTGAGCCGGTTGAGGAGAAGGAGGGAAAATGCCTTGCTTTGTGGAGAGAATTCTTCCAGAGCAGGAGGGAGAGGTGAGACATAACACAGAGGGCGGTCTCCTGCCAGGTCTCCTGCCAGGTAAGACACTCTCTCTCTTTCTCTCTCACACACAACACTCTCTCACAGACACTGGGGGTAAAGATACGTTGAGGTACACAGGTCTGGTACTGGTGGCTGTCAGTGTGAGGCACTCATGTGTAGTGACGGGAGGGGGGAGGGTGCGTGTGCGCGTGCGCGTGCGCGTGTGTGTGTGTGTATTTGTTTTCAAGTTGTTGTAAAGATTCTTAATATATAAGTTAGACTATGTAAGACATGTATATTTCACCAACAAAGAGTATTTTCAGAATTGGCCAAAAGTGATTGAAGTTATGGAATGTGACTGGGTTAAATTATTTTTGGGGATAAATGTTTGATGTTTAGTCAGTGTTACCTCTGTATTCCACAGGTGTACTTCTAACTAGATTACACTGTTTAACTTTTTAAAGGATTACATACAGTTTACATAGCCAATGGTTATCATTTACATTCATTAATAATGAAAGAATGTTTGCAGTTTTCAGCAACATTCACAGGCTATTGGGACACAATAACAAAAAAATCTAGAATTTCGCGACAATGTTTGCTGAGCTAAAGTGAGTGACTTGTGCTATTGGGCTAGATGTATCACTGTGTTTACTGATGTACGGAGGAAAGTTTGTCAGCGGAGGGATTTTCTACAGCTTCGGGTGCAAACAGTGTCTTTGGAGAGAGTAAAGAACTCCTTTCTTTCTGTCCCTGCAGACAAGTATATGCTTCTCTAGTACAATAAAATGTTCCCCTTTTGGTTAAATAAATACTGGGTCTGTGAACCTAAACAGATTTGCATGTGGCCCTCTCTCTCTCTCTCTCTCTCTCTCTCTCTCTCTCTCTCTCTCTCTCTCTCTCTCTCTTCTCTCTCTTCTCCTCCTTCTCCCCCTCTCGCTCTCTCTCTCTCTTTCTCTCTCTTTCTCTCTTTCCCCACACACACTACATGGGCCTGACATCACTCGACGAGGCCCTCACTCGACTAGGCCCTCAGAAAAGAAACAAGAGACAGAAGTTTGTTGGCTTTTATTTTCCCAATGGTTGTTTATTTGTTTTGATAACAAAGCAAACAGGCTGAAGGTGAAGTCACACAATTTAATTTGTCTTGCGTTACCGTGGCGATGTGGCAACCGTTCTTCCATCCCAGGAGGACTGCTATGGTTGCAGCTTTTGTGTGTGTGTGTGTGTGTGTGTGTGTGTGTGTGTGTGTGTGTGTGTGTGTGTGTGTGTGTGTGTGTGTGTGTGTGTGTGTGTGTGTGTGTGTGTGTGTGTGTGTGTGTGTGTGATTTTACTAAGCAGATATTTCCCCCTCTGTTTTCACTCTGACCCGGTAGGAGGTTGATGACTGAATTGTGGAGTACATGTTAACAGTAACTGGTGATTTATAGAAATACTTAAGGGAAGTGAGGCCGCACAGACTGGAAGGAAAAGCATAAAGCCTTTTAAGTGAATGCAAAAATACAGCCTTTTAAGTAATAATTGTTGTTACTACTGGTGAGCCAGGGTGGGCTAGAAGTTTGAGGTGAAGTATATGTGTGAAGACCGATCTCTAAGGCTACTCTATTGAACAGAAGTCTCATATTGGTCCTTTCTCATTTGACAATTTTACCTAATTTTCACTTTTTAATACCTGTTTCTGTGCAATTTGCTTCAAACTAAAACCATTCCATGTTTGGTGTACCGGTCAGCTACAAAGCTTTTGGATGAACGACTGTACTGCAACAAGTGTGCTCCTATTGATGTGTAGAAAGCTGCATAGCTACAATCCGTCACAAAACCTGCATGCAATTTCAGAGGAATCAGGCTCTTTCCTCCTTTTGGCTCTTGAATCCCCCAGATATTATCTACTTGGGGAAATATGCTACTATTCAAGTACTGTTTAAAGATTCAGGCCACTTGAATGTGCTCTACAGTTAGATTTTTGTATTTTTTTATTCTTCCTTTTGTGGAGTAAGGAAAAGTGCTTACCTAGGAAGAGGGATGTCTTTTATTTTTTCAAGCCACCTTTTAGACTGAGTGAAATGTTTCCCCCAGTTCGCTCACGGACAACTTTATTTCTTACCAGGGATTTAACACTCACTCAGTCCCCCCATAAATACAGCGTCCCTCGGCTCTTAGCTAACCATAACTCATCCCGCTAACTCTCTGGCTAACTAAACTCAAATAGCAGAGCGGAGCTTGTTTGTATTTTTCTGTCTGTCTCCCTCTCTCTCTCTTTCTCTCTCTCTCTTCTCTCTCTCTCTCTCTCTCTCTCTCTCTCTCTCTCTCTCTCTCTCTCTCACCTGATTAGTAAGGGATGCTGAGGTGCAGAATCTCTCTGACTACTATCGTCTCAACAGTTGGCCTTCTGTTGCTCCTCTGATATCTTTGGCCCCACTTGTGGACCAGGTTTTTCGGAGAAAATGCACATTTGAACATAAGCCAATGCAATCTCCTGGAGGCTATTTAGAGTGAACCTAATGCTCAGGGAATGAACATGACAACACAGGAGAAATATGGACCTCGTCTTTACATGTCATGACCCAGCTCAGACCTAAAAAACCCTGAGGAAAATCTTTGATATCTCTCAATGAAGATCTCTTTGTATGAAGCAAAGTTGAGTTGAGAGCCTAGCTTTCTAGGCACCTGTTGAAGGCCCCAGTCCGTGGAGTGGGGGAGATAGTTGAGAAACATATGCTTAGCTGCCAGTTGCTATTTAGGCCTGTCTTCCTGACAGACTTCTTGAATATCAGTTGAAATCATACGAGCGGAGAAATTCAGAGGACAATAGAAATGTTTACTGATCTCGTGCTGATCGACAGGTTGGAAAAGACATAGTTTTTCGCCGAGCTGCTGAATTGGTTATGATCTTCTCTGCCTGTATTTTCTGTTCTCAGCTGTTAGTCCCACTGGTTGGCAAGAGCTGACACTGACAACTCCTCGTGCATCTGAAGGCCTCTTTAAAGTCAACATCGCACATTTTGATGTCTCGTGGCGGCTCCTCGTGTTTAGTTGTATTTGCGTCTGAAAACAGGGGCTTGCTTGGAGAAATCCCCCTCCTCAGCGGCACGGGGAGGCAGATCCCTTTCTGTCTCACTCTCCTCCTCTCCTCCGCACTGTCCTTCTCTTTTTGATCTCACCATCAAATCTTTCTTATGACTGACACTCGCCGGAGAGCGGCTTGGGAAATGCGCTCAGGGAAGAAGACGTTTGAGAAAATGCGCCCAAGCAAGCCATCACCTTTGATAAAGACGCGGGTTCCAACAGGGGAGGGAAAAAATGAATGAAAATGCCATCCAAGAAGGCAGCACTCCTCTCATCTCAACCGATTACATTAACCGTGTACACACAGAGTCAGTTGCATTTTGACAACATTTGGAAAATAATCAATTGAAGTATAGGCCTAGATATCAACACATAAGAAATCATTTATAATGTTGAAATAGTTTAAAATAAAAATGTTCATTATATAATATTTAATATGACCCGTAGTTGATATGTCTGTGTTTTGGAGCATTGAGCGAATGGCTCCTAGGCAGTGCGGTGAGGTAACTCTGGGCCATGCTTACCGGCTCCACAGTTTGGCGGAGACCCCGGGGATTGATGTCTGTGGACCTGTGGGATCCTACTGTACCTTTATTACACATCAGCTGGGTACCAAACTAATTTGATAAAATGCCACTTAATCGCTGGCACACCGTCAACTGTGTCACTGGCTGGTAAACTGACTGGCACGGCATTCGAGTGTGTATCGCACAAGAAGGAGGAAAATAATGGAGGAGGGGGTGCAGGAGGAAAAGAGGAGAGCACCAGAGATGTTAGCTTTAGTAATTGCTACCTCCATGGAGGAGCAGGGGAGAGGACAGTGAAGCAAGCTTACAGAGGGCCCTGTGCACAGATAATAATGGGGTAGTATTGCAGCTCTGACAGTGTTAATATTAGAGCAGAGCGTGTTTCTCTCTCTCTGTGCGTGTGCGTGTGCGTGTGCGTGTGTGTGTGTGTGTGTGTGTGTGTGTGTGTGTGTGTGTGTGTGTGTGTGTGTGTGTGTGTGTGTGTGTGTGTGTGTGTGTGTGTGTGTGGAGATAGGGTGCCTCTGATATTTACCCTGCTGGTAAGACTGTCAAGCCCACCTGACAACACAGTTTACCCACCCGGCTGTCACCCCCGCCTCTCCCTGCCACTGTAAGACACTCTCCGAGCGCTCCAGTACGTCCTCGCCCTCCTTCCACACAACGCAACTGTGCTGGGATCAGCTATCAGCACCCATACTCATCTTCCTCTCTTCCAGAGAGGGGGGAAGAAAGAAGAAAAGGGAGCACGGGCCAACTTCTTTGGCTTTTTCTTTCTTCTCTCTTTCTTTTCGTCTTCTATTTGAAGTTTGCGAGGCACTTGTTAAAGCCTGGCTGCATCCCGACACACTGAGAAAGGTTATGAATATGCATCAAGGCACCATATGGCTCCCCTAGCGCTGGGACTAGGTGTGTCCAGAAGGTAGAGCGGGCGTTGATGCATTATTCGCCATTCAAATTACAGACGCCGGTGAGAATCCTGCAGGAAGTTAGAAGTACTAGTTCGACACCACTTTAGACAGGGTAGAGCGACTACAGTACCTATGGTACTAAATGGCGTGAAGCAACAGTAACGTAAAGCTGTGGATGAGCACAGTGGAGGGCCTAGGCTGCAATTCGGTTCTTTTTTAACAGAGTTCCGACCTGTACCCTGCCACCTGACACGAGTGTGATTAAAAGTGATATTTCTGACACGTTAGGATACGCACGGGAAGTAACCTTCTCTAAAGCGTTCATTATTAGATGCATGACAGACCTGAATATTTATAAAATAGGCTTTAATAATTAATAACAGCAATCTGCTACCGTAATTCATCAGATTTGCACTTCAACGGAGTATCCGTTTTCACTTTAAAATAATAATAAGAGGAATATTAATGCTGCAGAAATGTAAAACGGGCAGCTGTATAGCATTCAAACATGCAAGCTTCAATGTTCAGTTTTGTGGTGTTTTACAATTTTTTATTGTATCTATAATTATTTATTCAACATTACGTTACAACCAACAACCCTATCCTTTCTCAAGACCTATGGGTTTGATGCTTGACATTTTGTCAGTTGTTTCTGGTGAAAGAAGCAGATGATGTTGAGAAAATTCAGGAAACCAGGTGGGTTTTGGTGTAGAATGCAAAAGGAGTTGTTGTGGTTTTTATCAAAAGCATATTATTTGTTTGAGTCAGCTAGCAACACTTCCTTTTGTAGCCTATTCTGTGTCTTGGACCAAAATAGAAGGCTCTTTTTCTCTGTAAAGCAGCTTTACACCCGCCTCATGGTTTCACAGTCACTTTTTGTTTCAATGCGACTTTCAAATCCAACCAAGACACATTGTTCTTTCAACAAAACTCTCAAAGACATGACTTTTCTGTTTTAGGTGAAATAGAAACATTTAGTTCTTCCTTTACTTCTACCTCTAGTTTAGTTTTAACCTGTGTTTAACTATACAGCATGTTGTGTTGTTGAATTGTTTTACTCGACCCATTTGAGCTGAACTGTGTAAACATGTTTCATGTGTGTAGAAGTGTCACTGTACATATTTGAGAGTGTGTGTGTCAGAGCCTGTGACGTGACCTACAGCCAGTAGTCAGAGGAGCAATGTGATTGGAGGGTACCATGTTGTCTAAGGGCCTGCAGCCACCTCAGACTCTCTCTCTCTCTCGCTCTCTCTCTCTCTCTCTCTGCTGACTGAAACGTACACTATCGAACCCTGTTGTTTTTCTAACAACTGACAAACCCTAGCTGTGACGACACTCACCTCAGCCCCATGCTGTCAGAGGTAAATAAGAGTCAACATACTGCAGTGTTCACTAAGGGGACCCGTCTCTCTTTAATATGCTCTCTGCATCCACACCCCAGGCCCCAGATTGGGATTTTCCACCATGAGACTTTTCACCAGTGTTTGGTCTACTGACTCAGACTTTTGTGTTTCGTTAGTGAGGCCCAGAAAAGAGACTTAGGCAAGCTTAAATGACAGCAATATCAATTCCCTTCAACCAAATATGATACTCATGGTCTTACAAAGAAGGCTATTTTTCTTTCCCTAAATATCTTTGACTGCACTGTATGCGAAGGGAATTTTTAATTTAATTTTTTTTTTTTTTTTTTTTTTACTGAAAGTGTAAATCATAAATACCTTTCGCAGGCTTTCTTTTTACACAGCTTTCGCCTTTCAGATAGAGGCTACAGTAAAGCTACAGTAAAGGTCTTATCGTATATTTAGGTAGCTACCTGTGCTAGATGACATTTAGGGGGCACCTGTGATTCATTCCGCCGCACTTAAAATCCAAAAGAGGAAAAATCTGTCAAGCAGAGCAAATGCTTTAATGGTGACCAGGGATCAATGTTGTCAGCGCAGGCATCCTATCTGGAAATGTACGCTTTTTGGTTAATGTCACCTCCTCCCTCTCTCACAGTCTCTCGTCTCAAGGAGATCGGCAGGAAATCTGATGTGAACAATCCGAAGTAGGCCGAATTTGAGGAAATTGCTTGAAAAACATTGACTTGATCTCCCTCGAACACTCACATACACACACACACACATAAACGAGGCCCCTTGTATCTGAAAAACAAATTTGAAAAGTAACCTTGGAAATCAATTAAGCCGTCCCGGGAGCTGTAACGTTTCCTTGAGAAAGACCACCTCCCATTTCTCTCCTCCCCCCACACTCACACTGAGTTGGTACTGGCCATTAAAATGCTGCCATATGCAACGAAGAAGCTTTGTCAGGCTCACTCGGTGTGGGCCTTTATTCATATTTTTTTTTTAGCTGCAAAGTGCCTTATAGGCTGTCAAAATGTCTTAACAGTCTTGTTAAAGAAATGCCACAACTCATTTCAATGTAATGTTATTCATATGGCTGGTGTGAGAGGGGGCATGTCTGAACATCTAAACAGGCCTGCTTTTTAGGTTTCACATTAGGGGGTTATCTTGGAGGCCTTGTCATTGATTGACATTATCTGGCCTGACAGGGCCTCATATCAAGGTTAACCTCATGGACAAAAGCAAAGCGCCACCCGGACACACACACACACACACACACACAAGGCCCTCTCCCCTCCGACTTCCTGTCCAATGGGTGTGTGAGAGAAAGAGAGCGAAGGTGTCCAGGCCTCATCTGCGTGTGCGCGTGCGTATGTCCGTGCACCCGCAGTGGAGATTTCCGCACTCTTAATTGATAACTAATGGAGCGTCTTGCGCTGGGTTTCCCCTAGAGGACAGGCCCTCCTGATGGCAGTGGTAGGGGTGGGGAGGGGGAAGAGACTGACTTACTCAGCAGTGTGGTGCCGGAACCCGGTAAATTAAATATATCCCCAAAGATAATGACTTGGAGTGACAGACACCAGTCTGTCTGGGGGGCCTCCCTCTCTGCCGACCTCTCCAGCCGTGTGCCCTCGCCGTGGAGAAGAGCCTGCACTAACCTCCACATGCTTCCACACACACACACACACACACACACACACACACACACACACACACACACACACACACACACACACACACACACACACACACACACACACACACACACACACACACACACACACACACACACACACACACTCTCCCTTCCCACAAGCCTTTGCAACAAAAGCAAAAAAAGATCCCTGTGACTAAAATACAACTCAAGCAGTTAATCTGTACAGATATTAGCTCAAGGGCCCTCAAGTGGCGCACTGAGCTCGAGCCCCCTTCTTCCAGCATATTACCCACACTGCCCCGGTGCGACTCGCCGTGGTGCCAACCGTCACACACTGCCGCCATGAGGGAGAGCCAGAATCGTCGCCTCGCCCACGCTAATTTTGACTTCTTATTCGGTTGATGGTTTTTATTTAGAGACTCCCGATTTGTGGTCTAGCTCTCTGGAATACAGAGAAATTGTCTTTATTTGAAACTACAGTGCCGGCTGCTAGGACAAATGTTACGTGCAATTTTAGAAAGGTACTGTAGATGTCAGTCTGCTACGCCACTAGCTGAGGAATCACCCTCTGCGGCAAACTGAATATAAAGTTAGCTGTTTTGGTTCTTCTTGCCTGTCAGAATGGCTCACGTCACCCACGTTATTTTCCTTGTCTGATAAACCGTTTCGCTCATCTGTTTTTTGTTCTAGAAAATGTCTGTAATTACCGTTTGTGATCGAGCCAGGGGGCATATTTGTCCTCCCAAAAATGCAACGTTACTGCCTGATTGCACCCAAGTTCAACGTCTTTCCCCTTCCGTTTGCACTCAAGATATACATTGTTTTCCGTATCCCTTGTCCTGTTTCCCGAGAGAGTGTGTGGGTGTGTCAAGACTTGTGTGTGTGTGTGTGTGTGTGCGCGCTTCTGTGTGTGTGCGTTTCTGTCTGCGTGCATACATGTGTGTATGTGTCTTTGTTTATGTTTGCGGCAGGCTGGCGATACAGGGTGAGTATTGGGCGCATGCCTAGGGGGCTGCAGTGTGATAACAGCCCAGGGGTAGTGCTGCTGTGAAGTCCAAACGGGTCCCTCAAGGTCAGTCCCTAAAAGACATCATGCAACATGCAAGGTCACATCCTAGACTAAAAGCAATAAGTGCTTTATTGATAGAAAAAAGACAGCAAGCAAGCAGATGTGCAACCAACTGATTAATAATAAAATAGATTTGTGAGAGAGCGGTACCGACAGAAAGAGAAAGAGGGAGAGGAAGAGCGAGAGACAGGGCGGGAGGGAGAGCTTTGTCCTGTGTGTATATGTGTGAGTGCATGTGTTTGTGTGTGTGAGACTAGTATGTGCTTGTGCTTTGTTCATTTTGCTCTAAAATAGCATTTAGTAAACTCTGGGTGGTTATTGTATTGACCTGGCGTGTATCTTTGAAGTAAAAGATTGATCCTGCAGTGGAATCTAAACAAGAAAAAAATCCATTTGAATCCAGTGGTAAAAAAGAACAGAATGTGACAATGTGACACATTAGTGCTCATGGCAGTTTTCCTGGTGCACGACCTTTCCTTTTTAAGGTCATCGCAATGTTTTGCGTAATTTTTTGCTAAGTGAGTGCTGCCTGAAAGGCCATTGGGAGGCACAGACCTTGTGTTTTCCGTTTACACATAGTTTTGTTTGACAAGGGAGACAAATCTCATGGAGTTTTTCCATGTATCTGCCTCTTGGAACAAAAGTGCGTTTTGTGCTGGCTAACTATTGTTGGATTATGAAAATGAGCTGAGGACAGTAGTGCATACACGTCATCTCCTTTACGTCCTTTTATCTTTTATTTTCTCTCACTCCCTCTAACACAGCCTGGCAAACCTGCCTAGTGAGTAACGTTCTTGGCTAGATGAGTGACTGCCTGAATAAGTGAGTGGTAGATATCAGGTGGAGGGGAAAGCTCAGCCCAACCAACCTGTTTCTTCTACGCCAGGACCCCAGAGGAGAAGAATGCTGGGACAATTCCATCTGCCCTCCCCCTCTCTTCCTCTTCCCCCAGAGCAATCACCCTGTGATCCCCCATCCCCGCCTCACCCCCCAACCCCTCTGGTACAGTACATCCCCTTCATCCACCTATATCCCCTCCTACATAAACTTCTCTCTCTCCTGCCCTCCCTCCTCTCCTCTCTCTCTCTCCCTACCCCCCTCTCTCTCTCCCTACCCCCCTCTCTCTCTCCCGCTCTCTTGAATAGTTGGCAATGGCATTGTTTTTAATCATCAGAACCTCCGAAATTATTATTATCGCTTCTGATGCGGCAATTAAAACTTCAGGTCAGAGGCACAACGAGCGGTGATCAGCAGCCGAGCCGAGAAGTTTTAATTAGACGATCAGAACCATTAATGCACAAAAAAAAGGTGTGCGCTGGGAAATTAACGGGAACGTCTTAATCAGGGTTAGTGACTCCGAAGAGGAGTCAAGTGAACAGAGAGCAAAAAACAAATCATTTCCGCACCACTGGGACAAAACTCAATTAAATATGCATGCAGAAAATGGAAATTTGGAGCTTCGGCAGCACTGCACTGTTGGGGAAACTGTGGCAAAATCTCGCGGCGGAGGTCGCAGACCTGCTTATTGTTATTCTTGTGTAATAAAAATGAAAGAGGGGCCAGATGCGGGGGCCAGGTCTGGGTGCTGTGGCGTGTTTGTCCATCAGTGGCTTCTTTCTGCCTGGCTTCCCTGGGCTGCGGCAGCTCACCTTCGGCCGTGCGAAGGAGAGAGAGAGAGAGCGGGGGGAAACGCTCTCTTCCTGAAAGCTGTAAATTAGCAAAAATAAAAACCAGAGGACTGTTTTTGTGTTAAGGTGCGTGTGTGTGTTTGTGACTGTGTGTGTGTATCGCACAATACATTCAGACCCCCCCCCCCCTCCCCCCTCACACCACCCTGGAGAAACAGAGACACAAAAGGCTCACTCAGCCACACACCGGGAGTTCGGGCCTTGTCGATTAATCTGCCTGAGGTTTTGCAAAGTTAGAACTGGTCTTTTTTTCCCAGGAGCTAAAAAACTGGGTTACATATTGAAAAATAATCCCGAGCTGTTCAGTCT
Organism: Oncorhynchus masou masou; assembly: GCF_036934945.1. Classification (NCBI taxonomy): domain Eukaryota; kingdom Metazoa; phylum Chordata; class Actinopteri; order Salmoniformes; family Salmonidae; genus Oncorhynchus; species Oncorhynchus masou. The sequence continues at coordinate 29,379,190 of NC_088229.1, forward strand.
TTTCCCAGGCCAGTTTTGGATTAATTAAATTCAAATATTACCAAGGTTTTTGTCCCTGTGTCAGTCAAGATGTTGGAACCCAGCAGGAACCTACCAAAACTCCTTTGCCAATGTTTGATTATACCTAAGGAGATAAGCTCCTGTTTTACAGGTCATATCTACTCTTCTCAGACTGGTTCTTAAGTATATCCTCCATAGCAATGTACAAGGCAGCATGTAATCCTTTACTTTGCAAGAAAATACATCGTTGGAGTGAGCTATATTCTTACCTAGACTTCCTATTGACCCTTTATAGAACATATTAGCTGTATAGTAGTTAGATATCTTCCAGTACTATAGATAAGAAATAAGCCAACATTTTGGTCAGCTCCCCCTGTGTAATGTGTACCCCCCCCCTCTTTTCTGTGTGGCAGAAAGGGGCCCTGCTTGACCCTGCCAATCCAGGCAGCCATTCACGCCCCCATGTCCACATCTCTCTCTCTCTCTCTCTCTCTCTCTCTCTCTCTCTCTCTCTCTCTGTCTCTGTCTCCTCTCTCTCTTGCTGTCTCCTCTCTCTCTCTGTCTCCTCTCACTCTCTGTTTCCTCTCTCTCCCTCTCTCTGTCTCCTCTCTTTCTGTCTCCTCTCTCTCTCCCTCTCTCTCTTCCTCTCTCTGTCTCCTCTCTCTCTCTGTCTCCTCTCCCCCTCTGTCTCCTCTCTCTCTTTCTATCTCCTCCCTCTCTCGCTTCCTCTCTCTGTCTCCTCTCTCTCTGTCTCCTCTCACTCTCTCTTGCGCTCTGGCAGCCTTTTTTACAGTCGTTGCACGTACATGCAAATAATGCACTTCCAACAGCGTTATTAGGATTTGAAACACCACTTGATTGGGCATGATATCATTCTGGCACGTAAACAGAGGGGCTCGGCATCAAAAAGACACAACAAGACACGCCGGGGTTCGGAAAGCTCAGTGCCGAGAGTAGATTTGAACGTGAGCCCTGTGTTGCATGTAGTCATCCAGTTCTGAGAAGAAACAGGGCTTACAAATTGCTTTGATGCACATCTTCTTGACTTGGAAAAGATCCCCTGTCCCAGTACAAATAAGTGGATGCGTTCAAAAATAGTTTCTTGACTTTTTCGTCAGGTTTTGGCCTTATACAGTCAGCGTAGCCCCGCTGTCTCAGCCCTGCACAGTTTCCAGTAAAAAATCTTGTCACAGTTACAGTAAACAGTAGGAAACATACGTTTCATTTGGTAGTGCTCCGATTCAACTCTTATTTGTCTTCCCGAGCTCTTAGTGTTTTGTGCGACCGAGGTGTGTGGCTTTGACAATTAGTAGTCTATTCTAAAACAGAGGAGCGATGCATCCAGTCTTGTTTTTCTCCCTGATATTCATTAATGGCTGAGATTGCTTACTGGACTCTTGGGAAGGGGGAGTTGGCCCCAAAGGAAAAAGTTGTTCTTTCATGTAGGTCCCCACTGATTTTATCTCATTGTATGCTGTCATGCACACAAATGACGTGAGGCCAGTGTAACCATAGCAATCCCTGTTGTAAGCAGTGGCAAAAGCTGCTGCGTGTGGACAAGCGTTCTCTACACTGAAAACAGCAAGTTGTACTGTAAAGTCCCCAAGCCACTCCAATCCACAAAGACTCTTCATTTCCAGTTGGATTCCCAATCTCTTCCCGTAGATATTTCGGTCTTTTAATAAAGGTCTCCATATGTATTGTATTAACCACATAGTTTTTTAGAGCATATCTAGTAATTAAAACATTCAGAAGATTTAGTGTGAAGCCTATTGTGCTTCTCAATCAGTAGGAGTTTACCCCAGGAGTCGAGCTCTATGTTGTTGGGGAAAAATGTACATAAATAGTCACTAATGGAAAGAAACAACTCGGCAGGGGTCATTTCCTACAAGGAGCAGGAGATTGCGATGCAAAGGAAATCGGTAGTTAAAGCATGAAATACTGAGCACAGTAAACAGAAAAATGACCTCCACTGCAACGCCCAAATGACCTCAATCTTCCTTCGGAGGGGTGTTTCTGAAAAAATACCCGAACATTTATGTCTTCCACTTCCTAATAGTTTTTCCAGCTGATTTTTTCAAAATTGCTGTCCTCTAAAAATGTGACCTTTTCACCCCGGCCCGCAATTGTCTAACACAAAATTGTACAGTAATGCGCCACTGATATACGGCGAGCTCGAGACTGCACATAATTCCACAAGTCATTGTTTCAAATGAGGAAGTCCACAATGTAAATAAAGTAACTGAGAAAGCATGTGTGGTGGGCAGCACTGGGTGCATTGTATACTGGCGAGGTAATATCTGTAAACTCACTCACACTAGGGCTGTGTTCCAAATGGCTCCCTATTCCCTATATAGTGCGCTACTTTTGACCAGGAAACTGGTGCCATTTGGGAGGTAGCCACAATGTATCTTCGAATGAAAAAAATGAAAAAAGGATTTTAAGGGCTGTCTGTGATTTACATAATGCCAGCAATGGCTCACGCATAATTGTGCTTGATCTTCGCTTTATGGCCTAGATGTAATGAAGAAGCCTATACTAGCTCTGACTTTGCTGATAAATACTTTACTGAGGGAAAATGTACTTCTTACGACTGTGATATGTGGTTGTCTCACCTAGCTATCTTAAGATGAATGCACTAACTGTACGTCGCTCTGGATAACAGCGTCTGCTAAAGGACTCAAATGTAAATGTATTATACACATTTTTATACAAAGTCAATTGAAATAGAACTTTATTTCCTCTCCCATAGTAATATCTTATTTTTTCCTCAACAAAATAGCATACCCATACCAAGTACAATGTATTGATAATGATAGTGACAGACTTTTGAGTAAAGAGAAAACAGTTTCAGTATTTGGTACAAAGAATACAACTTAAAGTGGACGACACTGCAGAAGATTTGGCCTTCTCCTTGTTTATGTCAATTGAAACATTGACAACTTTGAAGAGTTGGGCACCAAACAAGCCCTGGTGGTCTTTTTAAAATGGCAGGAAATAATTCCAAAAGTGGTTAAGATGATGGACAGCATATTATTCACTAACGTCTAAGCTTTGCCCGTGATATAAGTTATTTACAACATGATAAAGATCTGGACATGATTTTTTTTGCCTGGAACATCTGCTCAAGGTGAACTTTGGTGGCAGTTTCTGCCCTAAAAAGGCAGCTCTTAATATGGAATGCTAGAGGCAGCTGCACTTGCTTTAGCCGAGGACATGTTTTAAAGATTGCCTGGGCTAGGTGAAATAATGCCACCCACTCCTACCCCTAACAGTCACTCTGTCACTGTTATTGTTCGGTGGAGCTTCTTTAGAGAAATAGAGATTATACTGTATCTCTGTTTACAACGTGTATTTTCACTACGGAAACAATAACAATAACAAACAATTTTGGTAAACATACAGTGCATTCGGAAATCATTCAGACCCCTTGACTTTTCCCCAAAAAAATTTACATTACAGCCGTATTCTAAAATGTATTAAATTGTTTTTTTCCCCTCATCAATCTATACACAATATCCAAAAATGACAAAGCAAAAATGGGTTTATAGAATTTTTTGCAAATGTATTAAAAATAAACTGAAATATAACATTTCCATAAGTATTCAGACCCTTTACTTTGTTGAAGCACCTTTGGTAGTGATTACAGCATCAAGTCTTCTTGGGTATGACGCTACAAGCTTGGCGCATCTGTATTTGGGGAGTGTCTCCTATTCTCTGCAGATCCTCTCAAGCTCTGTTAGATATGATGGGAAGCGTCGCTGCACAGCTATTTTCAGGTCTCTCCAGAGATGTTGTTTCTCATGGTCTGAGTCCTTTAGGTGCCTTTTGGCAAACTCCAAGCGGGCTGTCATGTGCCCTTTACTGATGAATGGCTTCCTTCTGGCCACTCTACCATAAAGGCCTGATTGGTAGAGTGCTGCAGGGAATGTTGTCCTTCTGGAAGGTTCTCCCATCTCCACAGAGGAACTCTGGAGCTCTGTCAGAGTGACCATGAGGTTATTGGTCACCTCCCTGACCAAGGCCCTTCTGCCCCGATTGCTCAGTTTGGCCAGGCGGCCAGCTCTAGGAAGAGTCTTGGTGGTTCCAAACTTCTGCCACTGTGTTCTTGGGGACCTTCAAAGCTGCAGACATGTTTTGGTATCCTTCCCCAGATCTGTGCCTCGACACAATCCTGTCTCTGAGCTCAACGGACAATTGCTTTGACCTCATGGCTTGGTTTTTGCTCTGACATGCATTGTCAACTGTGGGACCTTATATAGACAGGAGTGTGTCTTTCCAAATCATGTCCAATCAATTTAATTCAGTACAGGTGGACTCCAATCAAGTTGTAGAAACATCTCAAGTGTGATTATTGGAAACTTGATGCACCTGAGCTGAATTTCGAGTCTCAGAGCAAAGGGTCTGAATACTTATGTAAAATAAAAAAAAAAGTATAAAAACTTGTTTTTGCTTTGTCATTATTTTTTATTTGACCTTTATTTAACTAGGCAAGTCAGTTAAAAACAAATTCTTATTTTCAATGACTGCCTAGGAACAGTGGGTTAACTGCCTGTTCAGGGGCAGAATGACAAATTTTTACCTTGTCAGCCCGGGGGTTTGAGCTTGCAACCTTCCGGCTACTAGTCCAACGCTCTAACCACTAGGCTACCCTGCCGCCCATTATGGGGTATTGTGTGTAGATTGATGAGGAAAAACATACATTTTATCAATTTTAGAATAAGGCTGTAACGTAACAAAATGTGGAAAAAGTCAAGGGGCCTGAATACTTTCCGAATGCACCGTATATTTGAGTGGACGAGTGTATTTTCAACATACTTGTTGTCATGTTGGCTATGAATTCACCTGCAGAATGAAAAAAATGTCAACTATACTGTTACGTTCCCCAGTTTATGTGTTACGTTCCCTCTTCATAGAGGCGTGCGTAACATATACATCTAATCAGCAACAAATGCATGTAAATGTATATTTGTTGTTTTCATGGCCAGTGCACCTACCGCCTTACCAGTAATATTGTTTGATAACGGCCAACAACACAAAGCAACAGGCAGAAGCAGTGCAGCCTACTGAGAGCAGAGGAGAGGACCACTATACCAGGCGGTGTCAGAGAAAGGCCCTAAAATTTGTAAAAGACTCCAGCTACCCAAGTCATAGAATGCTCTCTCTGCTACCATACGGCAAGCGGTAGCAGAGCATCAAGTCTGAAGGTTCCTTAACAGCTTTTACCCCCAAGTCATAAGACTGCATAACAGTTAATCAAATGGCTACCCGGACTATTTGCATTGACCCACTATTTTACACTGCTGCTAATAGCTGTTTATTATCTATGCATAGTCACTTTACCCCTACCGACATGTACATACCTCAATTACCTAGACTAACCTGTACCCCCGACTTGGTACCGGTACCCCTGTATACAGCCTCATTATTGTTATTTTATTGTTACTTTTTTAAAAACTTTAGTTTATTTAATGTTTTTGATTTTTTTTTTACATATTTTCTTACTTAAAAAAAAAATCTGCATTGTTGGTTAAGGGCTTGTATATATGTAAGTATTTCACACCTGTTGTATTCGGCTCATTTAAAATTTGAGAAGAGAAGAGAAGGGCAAAAGAGGAGTTTAGAGTTTGCTGGCTAGCTAGCTTACTTCTGCTAAAACTACTAGGAGGGCTGGAAGTAAAGCATGGACTCTGTTTCTAACCCTTGCCTGTCAGGGTTAAAACTAAGCAGCCCCCCACTCATTGGCAGAACCACAGCCTCTTTAGGTAAAGGGGAAGATTGGAAGATAACATTTCAGGAGGGTCTCTACAGAGCTGTCATGTGAAGGATTATGTAGCTTGTGTATTGGCTGCTTGTAGGACCTTAGGGGGTCCGATACTGATCTGGATGTGGTTTTCCTATTCAGCTCTCAGAGTTTTTTCCTTCTTTTTTCTGCAGCGGCTAATACGTTAAAACTCTGACTAAACTGACTGTCAGTGGTTTGGCTAACATATGCCCACTGTATGGGGCTGCAGGGTAGCCTAGTGGTTAGAGAGTTGGACTAGTTACCGAAAGTTTGGAAGTTCAAATCCCCGAGCTGACAAGGTACAAATCTGTCGTTCTGATCCTGAACAGGCAGTTAACCCACTTTTCCGAGGCTGTCATTGAAAATAAGAATTTGTTCTTAACTGACTTGCCTAGTTAAATAAAGGTAAAATTAAAAAATGTATGTATCTATCTCTTTGTCCCTGCAGTCTTGTGATTGCTGTTATTATTATTTTTTAAAGGCACTGCTTTGGGGCTATTTATAGAAGCTGTTAGACTGTTTTTTCCATGGTGAAGCTCAAATAATCACGTGAATGACACTTGATCGATGGCCCTTTGTTGATGAAGAGAGCTGGCCTACAGCTCTCATCTGATAAACAAACGTGTTCATTGAGGGAAATTATGATGACATTTGAATAACACAACTATAATTCCATGGTAGAACATTTGATAATAACATATGGTGGTTCTTAAACATGTAAATTGACATTCAACAATTTTCCTTTCTCTCTTTTCTTTTTCTCCAACAGCTGAAAGGACTTTATGCACTGAAAAGACCTCAGGAAAATCCAACATGGCCGGCAAAAGGAAAGGTGGCCTAAAACTCAACGCAATCTGTGCCAAGCTGAGCCGTCAGGTGGTGTACGACGGCAGCTCCCAGCATGCTGAGGGAGACCACAGCGTGGCGGAGAACAGCGAGCGCGGGAGCTCCCATTATGACGACAGCGGCGAGCGATTCGAGACCAACTTCCCCGAGGGCCTGAGTCTCGGCCAGAGTCTCGATGAGGACCAGAAACGGCGCAAGGCCATTGAGAAGTGGGTCAACGGGGAGTATGGGGATGAACCACCACCCTCTGCCCTGGACTGTGGGGAGGAACAGCACCAACAGCAGGGACTCAAGCCCAACAATGGCGAGGACGGACCCCCCGAGGGTGTGTACATGGTACAGCCCAAGGGCTGTAGTGACGAGGAGGACAACGCACCTGATGAGCCCGAACCCATGTTCGACTCTCGGGATGGCAGTTACCACGACGACAAGGACTCGGAAGACGGGCCTCAAAAGGACGCCTACATGCCGTTGATAAGTGAGCCCCCGAGTCGCCAAACATCTTTCTCCTCTCCAGGTACAAGGTTCTCTTTCTTTTCTCGTTGTTCTGTTCTTTTCTCGTCACTCCTCTCGATGAATTCTGTTCTCTCTTTAACTGCCCTTCAAACCTTCCATTCCTTTCACTAAAGTGTTAAGTAGCCAAGATATTTTAGGTGGGGGACATCCAGGACCTGTCCTGAACCTGTCCCTGGAAAGAGAGACTGTAAGGTTACAATGAGATTTCATGGGTTGCAAAACAATATTGTTTTGAACATTCGTTTTAGGACTGATGCCTAACTGAGTGTTCTGCCCAATGCATTGTCAAATAGCGCTGATGAATATTTCATCAAAAGTGCTTTACAGAGGCTTTTAAACATGATGATATTTCAAAATGAGGCAAATAATAAGTAGGAAAACCTTTTGTCATCATTGTGATGTTGCCAGATTGACTATAGATGCAGTATAACTTAAGCTAGCAAGATAATATTGAAGGAACAGCACCGATTTTTAACTAGCTATCGTTAACATTGCTAGCTATTTTTGACAAACTTTGCTAGCTAGTGACAACATTGCTAACTTGACGACATCAAAATGATGGAAAAGTTGCTTCCTACTAATTACTTGCGTACTTTAGCAATGTAATCATATTTTCAAGCCAGCATAGTGTAAATTAGATCTCTTTCAGAAGGACTGGGCATTAGTCATCAGTCGGGCATCAAGAGCGGCGTCTGTAGAGCGTTGATAACAATGGCAACGACGCGACCAAGGGACAGAGGTGCATCCCATGAATAGCCAGTGACGGTATTACTCCACAGACAGATGGAACTGACTAACAGGCTATTGGGAAAACAGTGACCTGTGTTTTTTTGTGTGTGTGTGTGTGTGTGTGTGTGTGTGTGTGTGTGTGTGTGTGTGTGTGTGTGTGTGTGTGTGTGTGTGTGTGTGTGTGTGTGTGTGTGTGTGTGTGTGTGTGTGTGTGTGTGTGTGTGGCTACAGTAAGTGAAACAACAAATTCATCCGGTATTTGGAGTAGGCTTACACTGCCTGCTCACTCTGTGTAGAGGCCAAAAGAGTTTGTCAGTCCAAGGATAAGCTTCATATTACACCCAGAATTACATTTTGAGTTTTAGATTTTTCCCTAAGCTCACTAAACTTAGTCACTGCCCAAGCCCACTATTACATACAGCGGTAGCCTAGTCTGCATTGGAGGAGTATAGGTCTCCATCATTGCTGAGGAACGATTAGCTCTTAGCACATGAATCCAGATAATCGGTTGTCAAATAAAGTCTGAAATAGAATAAGAACCTATTTCTTGCCATCTCCATTGAATCACAGTTGAGGGTACATTATTGTTCATGAACTTACATTTGATGAAAGCAGATATTCTGTAAGTGTATTTGCTTTAATTAATTTATTCATCAATTGATTTGCTGTGCATTAGTGGCTTATACAGCAACAGCCTATTAAATGATCTGTCTCTTTTTACATGATGTTCCTCTGGTAGCACTGAGGGACAATCAAATAGATTAGGTGGCATATACCTTAACGGTGTGGTCTTGATGTGGCAACAGCAACGTGTTAACTGCACAAACAATCTCCAGAGAATGCACCGTTTACAGACTTGAACTTGGAAACCAGGAGGAGGCACATTGCTATCTGAGAGACTGGGCTATATAGCTACAGTAGAATTCAAAACACAGAGCAGTAAAAAAAATAAAAAAGAGAGAGAGAAAAAAAGACAGAGACAGAGAAAAGATTAGTTTCACAGATAACCACAAAATAAGTGACAGAACAAGACACAGTTGGAGTCGTGTTGTTGTCGTGTGGTACAAAACAGGTTTTGTTTAGGTCTGTTTTCTGCTTGCTCACCTCACTTTTCACAGACATTCTTTGGTCTTTCATCTCGTGTTTCAGTGTCATGTACATATGCTGCAGAAGGTTTTTTTCATATTATTATTCTTTCCTTTTTTGTTTACACCAGTGGAGCAGCAGTGGCTGTGGCCTGTCAGAGAAGTGGGGCCAAGGGCTTCTCAGAAAAATATATTTTTTCCGGCAAATGCAGGGGCTTTGTGGTTTTAATTAGTCATTTTGTGTTTATTTGGTGCCTGTAAAAAAAAAAAACTGTCTGTAAATGTGTGTTTGTGTGTTGTGAAACAGGCTTACACCTTTCCCTCCGTTGGGTCCCTGCTACTTTACATCTCACAACAAAGGCAAACTGTTTGAAGACTGTGGAGAGAGCATCCTGCATTAGTAGCAACTCTTGTCTTTGTTTTTTTTTTGCATTGCTCTTTGTTGATTGTAACTAGGGCATCTATATTGCCATGTTTCTGTGGCGCTCACAATTAAAACATTTTCCCCCCCTCTCGCCGCTGTCTTTCAAAGGCTGATGCGGAGCGCGCATAATTATGCATATAAACATAGTGGCTTAATTATCTCTCACAACATCAGTGACAATGTAATTAACAAACATTGCAAGATCAATGAGAGAAACTGCGACCTTCAAAACATTTAACTCCTCACATCGAGGCACCGTGTGGATTTCCTATCAGTGCAAAACCCCAGAATACTTTTCCTAGATCATTTAGATGTTGCATTATTAGGCCTCTCATAAGCTATTCAGTGAAAACAACTGAATAAAAATGATGAAGGCAATGACAAAGATGCTCATCGAATCAAACACAACTGACCATGACTTCCAATTGCACTGCTATGTTCTGTGTCAAAGGTTATGGGTCATTTTCAAAACATTCTATTCGATTTATTTTCTATTTATTTATTTCAAAATAGCAAGCATGTTAACTTGCAAGAATTTGAGGAATCGTTCTGCAATTCATTAGTTTCTCAGTCATCCCAGACATTTGATTCCACTCCTCATTCCATGTAAGGACTTGAGACATCAGCTCAACACATAGAACTCTAGATTTCAGGTGATTTTGAAAGTCAATGATTGACCAAACGATTAGCATTGGAAATGTCCTGCTCTAAAACCCTGGGTGTATTTAAAGTGAGATTATAGGCCATATATAGTCTCAACAGCAAGCTGAAGCCTTATCATCTCCAGCACCTCACCGTACTCTATCTGTGACCCTCAGAAGACATGGTGGCACGCTGATATCCGTGTTTGGTCAGCAAAAAGGAGATATAATGCCCATTTGTTGTCACATCAGGGGAGGAGGGAAATGTGGTCCTATATTGCCTCAAACACAGACAAGGCCCTGGGTCTGTGTCACGTGTTGCAATTTGCCAGGCATGAAGTGCAGAGATTACACTCACTTCTTTTAATACTCTCCAATGACACCACAGTGAGAGAGGGGGAGAGGAAAGAAGAGAGGGAGGGGGGGGGAAGACAGAAAGCACAGTAGCAGCAAGGGCCAATCTCACCTTAACCTGTAAGCCCCGGTGTCCCTCACAGGCATTCGCATGACATCATTAAGAGGGTGCGAGATAAGGCTGGAGAATAAAACTCATTTACATGGTGTTTCACAAAGGTTATCTGCTGTCGGTTCCAGGCGTAATCCTTTCAGTTCAAGTCCAATTATTGGCCTGCCATTGATAGTCCGTCACGTGGTCTGAGAGCGGAATAATGTGACTCGGCTAATTTTAAGAATAACTTCTATAAAAAAACAACAACAATAAATTTATAAACATTATAAACCTACTACTGCTAACACTGCAACTGTTACTACCACTACTGCTATCTGCGAACTAGGCAAGGCATGAGAACTCAGGGATTATTGTGTGTTATACCACAGCATTGTTGAGTATTTGTTTCTGTTTGGCTAGAAGGGCATTCTAGAATGGACATTAAAACCAGATAACGTGACAGTTGGAAAATATATCGGGACACCTTGAAATCATGACGCGATAATAGCCTACAGATGCAGACCGTACTTGCTACAAAGTTACAGAAAGCTAAACAACTAACTTTATTTTAATGAGTAATGATTAATTTGATTTAATCTTTCCACCAGACGATACAGTCCGGGCAAAAGTTCTGAGGTTCTGAAGTAGCTAACGAAACAGGCTGGCTAATAATTTTTGGGATGTTTTGACCCAGTCGTTAATTCTATTCATTCCACGTTGCTATGCTAAACAAATCACGTATAGCGTATAGCTAGCTAGCGGAAGTTCAATGATGACAAGAGTCAAGAACTTCAATAAATAATGATTAAATAAATTATGTATAAATAAGGCAGCAAGAACTACAGCAAATAATGATTTGATAAATAATGTATAAATAGGCAAAAAACTGCTTATTGTCATGTCAATAATATAGTTATGGAGGATAACTAAGTAGCTGAAATGACAGCAAACTATGTGAATTTTCATTTGTTTTACCTTTGTTTCCATATGACCATTTCTTTGGATATATCCATTATAATGATCCTGATAAATAAATTCACCTGGCACAGAGAAGCTGACAGTCTAGTCACATTAACATGCAACATGTTGCACAAGTCAGATAGGCTCCCCGCAGTACCAAACCAAATGCTAGGCTAGTAGCATGGGAAAATATTGTCTTTACGCTTTTTTCCGAGGGAAATTACATTTATAAATTGACTGGCTGGGCTATGGGACAGTGGATACGCATTGATAAATCAAATGGTACTGTTAACAGGCATTACCTTTGGATTGTGGTGCTATAACTCCTTGCTATCAACCAATCCGCACTCAGGATCCAAACAACCCGTTTTATACACTGAACAGAAATATAAACGTAATATAAATGTAATGTGTTGGTCCCATGTTTCGTGAGACGAAATTAAACATCCCAGAAACTACAGACCCGGGTTCGATCCCAGGCTTTGTCACAACCGCCCTGCCCACACATCCCATAGTGTGGAGCACAATTGGCCCAGTGTCTTGGTGAGGGGAGGGTTTGGCCGGGGGTGCTTTACTTGACTCATCACGCTCTAGTGACTCCTTGTGGCGGGACGGGCGCCTGCAGGCTGACTTTGGGTGTATGATTCGACCTCCGCCTCTCCCGAGCCCTTTGGGGAGTCGCAGCGATGAGACAAGATGGCGGTGGATTTCTGGTATGGGCAGGCATAAGCTACGGACAACGAACACAATTGCATTTTATCGATGGCAATTTGAATGCCCAGAGTTACCGTGGCGAGATCCTGAGACCATTGTCGTGCCATTCATCCGCCGCCATAACCTCATGTTTCAGCATGATAATGCACAGCCCCATGTCGCAAGGATCTATACACAAATCTTGGACGCTGACAATGTCCCAGTTCTTCCATGGCCTGCATACTCACCAGACATGTCACCCATTGAGCATGTTTGGGATGCTCTGGATCAACGTATATGACAGCGTGTTCCAGTTCCTGCCAATATCCAGCAACTTCGCACAGCAATTGAAGAGGAGTGTGACAACATTCCACAGGCCACAATCAACAGCCTGATCTACTCCATATGAAGGAGATGTGTCATGAGGCAAATGGTGGTCACACCAGATACTGACTGGTTTATTGCTTCACACCCCTACTTTTTTAAAGGTATCTGTGACCAACAGATGCATATCTGTATTCCCAGTCATGTCAAATCCATAGATTAAGGCCTAATGAATGTATTTCAATTGCCTGATTTCCTTATATGAACTGTAACTCCGTAAAATCTTTGAAATTGTTACATGTTGCATTTATATTTTTGTTCGGTATAATATACTACAACCACTGCAAAACAATGATAATAAAAGTACTACCTTACTAAAATAACAAATTAATAGTATAGATCATTCATGACAATCATCATTTTTTGAATGAGACTTCTTTTTTAAAGTACATGAATTCTGAAAAAAGGATTGCCCCCCCCAAAAAAAGTTAGGATTGTGCAAGTGTAAGGTTGTGTTTTTGTCATCATAATAATAATAAAGTACAAATTATATTAAAAGATCACTTTTAGAATCAAGGCTGGGAATAGCAATAGTAGGCTATGTGCTAAAAATACTTTTACGTGTTAGGACTATGAGAAAGACAATCTGAAGAAATGTGTTTTAAGCCCCATTTTAAAAGCTCTGATTGATGGAACGGCTCTCAGGCAGCCATGGAAATGCAATGAAATGCCTACCGAGAATATTGCTTACCTCACAATAATAGTAGTAAATTAAAAAGATGCATTACAACAAGAAATGAACATCAATAAATACACATACAAGACATCAACTATTTAAGATACAGTGCAGTGCAACCATATTATAATTAGCTGTTTAGCAGACTCACCACTTGGGGGTCAAAGCTGTCCTTTTACTTGGGGTTAAAAGCGGTCCCCAGCTGAACATTTTGTCATTGAAACTTTTTGACTCATATACTACTATTCCTGGAACCAGTGGAATGTCTTGTCCCTTGCTTCGAAGATGACGGTCCTATCATTAGAGCTATATGATATGACCTGAGGCGGCCTGGCTCACCATGCTAGACGTCATGACCCTGCTACAGTAGAAGCCCATGGATGTAGAGTACAGTAAACGCTCCCATGACTAAACCACACACTAATGTCAAGGTGTATCTTAGGACAACACATTTGGTACATGTCTGTATAAGTAGATAATGATATGATCATGTATTTAGCAGGCACTTTTGTCGAAAGCGACTAACAGTAGTTTTCATATTGGGGATCCCAGCAGGAAACCAACCAGGATCTTGGATCTACCAACTGAGCCAACAGATTTACAGATATTATATTTTTTTGTATGGAGGTCCTCCTGAATTGAGAAGTAGGTGAATGTCAACGGGCTGCTTGATAAACTCAGATAAATCTAGTGCCCATTAATAAAGTACTATCTTATCTATGTTATCTTATCTAGCTCACTCAGTCGTCAAACACAAATGTACAAACATGCTGGATTGATCAGATGATATGTGACAAAACAGGCAGGAATTTCCTCTCAAATAGAAATACCTGATCCATTTCTCTTACATTTTTCATGCCCTTTCGATCCGCCAGATCCCCTTTCATACCAATGTGCCACAGAGAGCAGTAACCCCGGCGACGCTGATGGAAATTTGGGGATTATTTTACACTCCGTGAAGGAGATGTGAAAAGGCATGTGGGGGAGAGGCGACCGATTTAGCAATAACACAGAAATCGGAGACGAGAGCTGAAATGTTGTTGTATTAATTACCAGGACGGCGGCTGCTATTACCGCTGGCCCCGCCTTGTGTGTGTGCGTTAGCGATGAAAAAAGCAATCAAATAAATTAAGAAAAGGTCTGGAGGAGCGGGGTCCTGGGCCCGTGGCCAGAATGGAACCAAGAATGACAAAAGTTTTACATGACACCTAAGTGAAGTTGTCATCTGGAGCGTAGTGGCTGTGTTCATGATATCTTATCTGACATCCAAACTGACACCAGGCAAGATTTTTGGAATAGATCTGGATCAGTAAACACTACTGTTAAGAAAGGGAAAGCTGAATGCCCAAGGGTTTCCTCCTCTCTGTATCATATCTCTCTCTCTCTCCCTCTCTCTCTCTGTGTCATGCTCTCCCTTTCTCAGATGCACGGATACACATATACATACATTCTCTCAATCTCTTTCTCATACGTACACACACACACACACACACACACACACACACACACACACACACACACACACACACACACTACTGCTAGTGGCGTGTCTTAATAAGGGATAGCTATGCAGTGCTCTTTCTTCCCCCTATTTTTTTCAAGCACATTTTTTTCCTCCCTTTCCCCCAACTTGCTGACCTCTTGCGCTAACCTGGATGAAAGTTAATGAGCCAGAATTAATCTCCACATAATGCAATTAAACTATACATTTACTACATGTCCCCATGTCCTTGGGGAGGTTGTTCAATTTAATGGACTCTTAAAATAAAAAAAGTGGCGTTTCAGTTCACAAATATGTAAAAGCACATATGTGGCTTCCGTAGATAGAGACGCGATGGACTTGAAATAATGTTTTTTACTAAAGGGAACACGTTTCTGGAATGTTGTCATAATCAGAAGGCCCATTAGTAAGGTCTTTCACTGAGAAAAATGAAACCTTGTAACCTATTTCAAATTCTCAAGCATTCAACAATATACAAGAGATTAAATGGTATCTTCTCTTTCCATGACATCGACTGACAAGTAAATCCAGGTGAAAGCTATGATCCCTTATTGATGTCACTTGTTAAATCCACTTCAATCAATGTAGATGAAGGGGAGGAGACAGGTTAAAGAAGGATTTTTAAGCCATGAGACATGGATTGTGTATGCGTGTCATTCAGAGGATGAATGGACAAGACAAAAGATTCAAGGGCCTTTGAACAGGGTATGGTAGTAGGTGCCAGGCGTACCAGTTTGTGTGTTTTAAGAACCGCAACGCTGCTTGTTGCCATGTGTATCAAGAATGGTCCACCACCCAAAGGACATCCAGCCAACTTGACAGAACTGTGGAGTCAACATGGGGAGTGCTTTCGACACTTTGTAGTCCATTCCCTGACAAATAGAGGCTGTTCTGAGGGGCAAACTCGATTTGAGGACGTTTTGTACAATTGGTGTATATCTAAAGTGTTAGGTGAGGATAGTAGTACAGGTCATTTCCAAGTCAGAAGACTGACTGGGGAAGTCCCATGGAATGTTTTGGTTCATTTCCATTACGTTCGGCATAAAATGACTGGCAAAGAATCAGCCCTTTTCAGCTTTGTACAGTGCTTTTACTTCCCCTTTCTTGGTTTTATGATTTTTGGATAGAAGAATCTATTGACGGTCAATAGAACATGACACTTAGACAAAGAGGTCATACAAAAACGGTGTATCACATATTTTACCTAAGGGCTCTGTTCTCTCTGCTCCTCTCTGTTCTGTGCAGGAGAGGCGTCCACTCTGCGAGACTACGCAGCCAACACAATGAACGAGTTCCTGGGCATGTTCGGCTACGACGACCAGCAGGTGAGGGACGAGCTGGCCAAGAAGATCAGCTTCGAGAAGCTCAAAGCCGCTACCTCAGGCTCTGACCCATCCTCCCTGAGCAGCGAGGAGGCCACGCGGCGAGCCCGCTTTTCCAAGTATGAGGAGTACATCCGCAAGCTGAAGGCTGGCGAGGCCCTGCCCTGGCCCATCCACACCAACCCCAAACAAGAGGACCTCAACTCCAAGCTGGCCCAGGAGAAGAATGCCCTGCTCCAGGCCCAGATGGCCGCCTCTGGGGGGTGCCATTCCGGGGCTGAGGGCCAGATTTATCACTCCAGCCTGGACCACAAGCAGGGACAAGGGCAGGGGCACAACCTTGGGCACAATCCCCCACCAACCAACCCCACCTCCCACCTCCAGAACATGGCCTCCAGAGCCTCTAAGTATGACTTCTTCATCCAGAAGCTGAAGATGGGTGAAAGCCTGCGGAGCCAGCAGAATGGCAATGCTTACAAGAAGCCATCTAAGTACGACCTGGAGAATGTTCGGTACCTGCACCTCTTCAAGCCTGGCGACGGGAACACTGACATGGGGGGCGCCATCGCCTATAAAACGGGGAAGGTGGGCCGCCCGTCCAAGTATGATATCAAGAACATCCAGAAGCTGATGCCGGGGAGGCCCGAGTCCTCGCTGATGCCCAGCGTTCTGCCTGCCACACCTGGGAACCCGGGGACACCCATGGCTGCCACCTCGGCCTCCTCCGCTGGGGCCACGGGCCCCCCAGGACTCATCATGGATCAGACAGGCCACTTGGGCTTCAATACCTCCGACTACATGAAGTCCAGCTTCTCCAAGACCGACTCCATCACCACGGGCACTGTGTCCTCTGTCAAGTAAGAACCTCTTCAGATGACTTGAATGACACTTTAGCTGAACGACACCACATAGGTACAGAAGATCTGCATGAGAAACATGCTAAGCTTTTCTCACAAAGCAATATTAATGTGTGTACTGTATACTATATACTGTATATTACATGTTTATTCAAGTCATACATTTTCTTGAATGAGTTGTGAGATCCCAGTAGTGACAATTGGTCGCTCATGACAAAAATAGTCCAAGGAAATAATGAAAATCTCTCACAAAATTATGTCATTGCACCAAAAGTTGCCTATGCAAACCTCCCTGAATTATTAAATCAAATAACCCGTCATCTGAATCCTCCCCGATTTATTTAGCTTGTGTTTTGAAATGATTCCAGGTTTTAATATTGTACAATTCTCCTAAATTGTCTCTGTGGGACACCTGGGAGATAATGGGCGTCTCACATACACTTAACTGCCACTGCGAGTCGGTTAGCCTAACGCAAAGGTAATTGCCACCTCCACAACAGCCGATGCGAATGTAGTGTGAAATAGCGCATGGTGCCAATAGATCCACCATGTGATGAGTAGCGAAGGCCCATGAAGTGTTTACCTGCTGGGCACTCTCTTCGGAGACTGATTTAGCACAGTCATCGCAAAGTGACTGACTTCCTCCTTTGGCTGGGGTGGAACAACTGTCCCTTTAATGACTTTGCAGCTGTGACTAACTTACCAGACAGTCACAGGGCCTAGGCTGAACACTAAAAGACACTACATGGTCATTCCGACGTCTGAGGTGACCATACAGCGTTGAGTGCGATGCAGCCAACTCAGACTTCAGGGCTTTCATATTTATTTCGCTTAGCAGAGCAGAGCTATTGGGAAAGAAGTTGTCAGGAAGTGAGTTTGTGTTAATACAGGACGTACCGCCCCAACCTACCATCAACCAATCATGTCAATGTTGAGCTATACGGAGCCCTCCGCATTGTTAGTGCTAGCAAACGAGGGGGTTTGGGAAGCTAGCCCTGGTTAGCGCTAGCAAAAAAGTGGGTCCTTCTCAAGGCAGGTCACATTTCAGTAGGAACCATGCAATGTTTAAACTTAATGTGTTTCTGATGATTGGACTCAGTTCATTCAACTCCCCCCAGTCTAGTTCTATTGGTTCTACCCAACTTGTCGCTAGCTGAACCAATGCCTTCTGTTCCATCCAACCCTGTCTTCTCCTTCTGTTTGAACTCAGTCCATACTCCTGATGAGACATGACAACAGCCTTTGGAGGCAGGGTCCTTAGGGACCTTTCGAAAAGATTTTGCCTATCCCCATTATCTAGATTTGCATATGAGCACTCTCCAAAATAGCGCTTTTCCACTGCCTTTTGCCTTTCATTGTTGGAAAGCCATGCAAAAGTGTGTTCATACCTTCCTGATTCAAACCCATGTGAAAAACGCTGTCGCGTCACAGAAAATGTATATTAATTGCAGTAGTTTGAAACGGATTGTAGGTAAATATTGTGGCTTTTGTTTTTTATTAACAGTGCACCCAATACCCCATTAATCCTGTCTCTTTTTGTGTTTGCTTGTATTAGGAACGGCTTACCACCTGAGAAACCTGTCACAGAGGACGTCAACCTGTACCAGAAATATATCGCCAGGTATGCAAATCCTCCCTCTGCGGTGAAGCAAATGTTGTCCCGGACGTTGAGACAAAGCTTTTTTATTAACTGATGGCGTATTTTACACAGTGATGAAACTAGATGTGTAAAATAGTGGTAGAGGTCAAGTTCTGTGCTGCAAAGTGAGGGAAATAGTAAGAGGCCGAGTTTATGGACTGAAAGGAAGTGGAATTCTGTTAGGAGGAACAAGGCATGAGATGGTTTCTATGGTGGTGAGAGGTGTGCTGACAAGATGGTTGTACTTACTCTGTTTGAGGTTGAGAATTTCTTACAAAGTTACTACAGTATACTGGAACACTTTGCATGTCAGTCTTGAGTAGTTCAAGCGTACTGTGCGGCGGTGTATGTAACGAATATAGAGTGAAACTGTTGGTTACATGGCTGCATGGTCACTGAATTGTCCTCTTTATCACTCACAAAACACGGAGGCAAAACATTGCAAGGTAATCTCATATTTCAATAGACAACACAGTGTCCCATTCTCCAGTCATTTTGAACTCCACACTAGAAAGGTGATTGTCACTTGTTTATTTCTTCACTTTAAAAAGAAAGGAAAAGCACTGTTTCAAAAGCCCAAAGTTGCATTGGCGTTAATGATTACTTCTCCAAACCGTAACATGAAGGGCACAAATCAAAAGCACTGTCACTGAAAGACACACACATTTTCATCATGCACACACACACACACACACACACACACACACACACACACACACACACACACACACACACACACACAAAAACCTTCCTTGGACTGATTACATTTTGCAGATTTAATTAAGGAATTTTTAATGAGGCTTCTGCTGGCACTGCCAAGAACTGTTTTGATATTTGCGCTGCATAATGCATAAAATTTGTCTAAACATCTCGGTAGTTGATGCACGGGGAGGCTGCAGATAAGCCCAGATACAGTTTCAATTTCCGTGTTGGGGAGAGAGAGGGAAAAAAAGAAAGGGAAGAGGAGGGAGGAAAAAAGACAGAAAAGGAGGACTCATAAAAAGGGCAAATGTAGACTGGGGGGAGGGGGGTAGGGGTAGGGGGAGGTTCATCTCTCTGGAGCCACAACTAATGAGCGCACATTTATGCTAAAAACCCAGCTTTGTAAATGTTGTTGACTCCCACCTTCCACCCCCCTCCCCCTCACCAACCAAGGGGGGAAAAGTTATTTATCTCCTTGCCGCGCACCAGTTTGATGTTTTAAAGAGCTTCCCTGGTAGTGTTTAGTCGCAGTTTTCCCTCTTTAAATGCTTTCATGCACCCACTATTGCCGCGGCACTTTGATCTGCGTTGACTCTATTGTAACAGGAGATGTGCCGCAATCTCTGTATCGTTGTGATATTAATATTTAATCTGCAGCTGAATAGCAGCGGCCCATTAGGCCCCCTGACGCGGCAAGTGGGAATTGTCCATAGGCAAAGTGATACAGCTGGGCAATGAGCAGAGGGGTGGGCCACAGTCCCAGGGGGGCTATGTGTGCGTGTGTGTACGTGAGCGTGGGCGTGTGTCCGAATACGTGTGTACATGCACAGTCCATAGAGGAGTAGGGATGAGAAAAGCACCGATGGTGGGAGAGTTGGTTGGTGTGTGTGACCGTGTGTGTGTGTGTGTGTGTGTGTGTGTGTGTGTGTGTAATGTACTCTACTGTTAGCTCCATTTCTGTTTTTTTTTTTTTTCTAAAGAAGCCGTCAAACCTTCCCGAAGCCCCTACCACCACCACCACCACCACCATACCCTGAGCCCCCCACCACACCACCAACTTTTAAAAGGTAGTGGATTTGCCGTTCAATTAGCCTAATGAACTCCGCAAAGTGATCTGTAAATGCAGCCCTAGGATAGTCATACAGGCTACAGGCAACAATAACAAAAAACAGAGAGAGAGAGAGAGAAAGAGAGGTAGAAAGAAAGAGAACGAGTGAGGGAGAGAGCAGATGGTGCTCTTGGCAGTGGCAGTGCAAATGTTTATTTGTGTGTTTTCAGTCGTAATCGGAGGTTTTTTAACAGTCATCAGTAAACGCACAAGGAAAATGGTGCCCACTCTTTTACCTGGATAAGTCTTTACCGAGTCAGACTCTTACAGTCAAGAGGAGGAGGAAGGGGACGGGAGGGGGCGGCAGTAGCGTGTAGATCCACTCAAGCCTCTCAGCAGAACCTAACCTTCCTTTGATTAAAGCAAGCGCCGTTAACCTGAGAGAGAACTCCACAACATTGATTTGGCAAGGTTTAAAAGGCAAATGAGGGGAATCATGCGTTGGGTTTACAGTTTAATAAGTGTCTGTGTACCGGCTGCTTTTGAAATAAACGGAGCTAATTTGAGTCGAAATTGGTGTGACAGGCGAGTCAATTGTGGGGTGTGCGGAAAACAGCCGTATTTGCGTGACGAGATGAGTTGTTTTGGAGGTATGGTTAGGATTAGGAGGTAGTTCTCTGTGAGGTGATTGGATTCCCTTTTGGTAGTGACAGACACCTTGAATGTTAAAGGGGGGAAATTTGGGTTAGGTTAAGTTTCGGGAATAGAAACAGGTGTTTCCCTCCATGAAGGTGATGTTTTTGTCCATTTGCTCACTAATCGCCAGAAGAAAAGGAAGGATGCACCCAAGAGAATTAGGGAGGGAGTTTATATTCAGACTATACTATCATTGCAAAATAGCATGCATGATTTTATACCACAATAACATAATTTTTCAGACCCTTTTTTGTGAAGATAACGTCTGCTCTATGACTGTCTTCTATGAAGAAGCATTGGAGTGTCCACAGCTTTTACACCTGTACCTTGATTAGTCATGACAAAATCACTCAGTGTAAAGTCCACATGGCCCGTGATGTAACTCTGTACCCTTTTCTTTGTCACTTGACTTCCAGGTTCTCGGGGAGCCAGCACTGCGGACATGTGCATTGTGCCTACCAATACAGGGAGCATTACCACTGCATGGACACGGAGTGCAACTACCAGGTGAGTAGCTGTGTGCTGAATGCCCCATACGTTATACATTTTAGGACACCCCTACAGCACTATGACAAAAGTCCCTTGCTATGACACGTTTTGTGAGAATGTCCTACAATGTTCACCATACACCCTGGTGAACAACTCTAAGGTGTACGTTTTTAGAATATTCCTATGACTTAAGTCCCTAGTCCCTCTGATAAAAGTCCCCACTCCCTATGACAAATGTCCCCACTCCCGATGACAAAAGTCCCTATTACTTATACAAGGTTTCGTAATGTTGACCTAAAATGGACACTGTACACCCCCTATTTAGGTGGCCTAGTCAGACACATGTTTGCCTTGTTTCCCCATCTCCCACAAATTGCAGGCTTCCCCTCTCTCTAGTCTAGGCCTTGCCTCGTGTCACCATGACAAACGAGATAACAGCAGCGGGGGTAATGCTGTACTCTTAACAGCCATGGTTCAGTGCCTCCAAATGTACTGCGCTGTGCTGTACTCCACTCTACATCCCCTACTGTCTCAACTTCAGCTAGCGAGAACCCATAGAGACGGTGTCGCTGGGTGATTCAGAGACGTCTCTATAACTCAGTGTCCCGTTCACAAATATGGGGAAGTGTATGAGCACAGAGTTTGAATCCTCTTCCGTGTCTTCCTGACCTCTTGACGGGGAAAACTAAGGGTTCTAGGATATACAGAGATGAATAATATGTCATCACTTCATCTCTGCTCATGCCCAACAAAGGCATGCACAGATGAAACGTTGTTGACGTGTGTCCACCGAACAGGTTATGACTGCTGGCACTCGTCCAATTGAGAGCAAAGGCTTTTTTTCTCTCCCTAAGCTGATTCCGTGCACAGTTGGTCTTTGACAATTGGCCTTTTATCCTGGGTTAATTGTAAATATGCTTGAAATATGGTTCCTTTTCGATGTGTTTTTTTTCTAATTTTCCTGGAGACATCTGCCGTTGCTCTGGGTCTGCTTTTAATCCCCTTTCACGTTATTAATCTTGTCCCGGTCCCAAGAGTTGTCATGTACGGCACAGGGAGGGAGGGAAAAAAGTGTTAAGGAGATCAGACTACCGGCCTGTGTGTTTGCCTTAGCATATGGTCTAAAAGAGTTAGACAAACACACGTGTATTTGTCAAAGACGTCAGATCCTCACGCAACTTGAGCGGTATGTTTTTCCGTCCTTCCGTCCGTTTTTCCGAATGAAGGCATCTGTAGCTCCAATCACGAAGCATAACATCTAGACTCGTCACAAGTCATGCTTTCACCGTTCGACAGGATGGATACTTGGCTGAATGTAATGGAGAGAAAAAAGGCTTTGAAATGATTTCAAGTCGTCCTTTAGAATTTTCATTGGGGTTATCAGGTCAAGTCCCCATCTGTCATTGACTTGAAGTGCAGAGCTCAAAATCTAGACATTTGGGTGTACATATCCGGCACAAACCGGCCGAGCTAAGATAAGCACCTCCTTTGGTAGTGATAATTCATGAAATGTTACATGACACACTCCTGGAATATTATCCTGCTGCCAGGCTCAGTGGCATTCTCCTTTCATGGGCCTGTGTGTGCATCCTCTACAGTGGTGGGAATCCTAAAATACATGGTGCATGTCAAGTGGCTTCCAGCTCCCAGACTCCAACTGAAAAGAGGCTCTTCTACCCTAGTCAGCTATCACCAGGTTTATTTTGGCTTCCATGGCGGATCAAACGCAGTGTGATATCCGCAGCTCAACTTCTCATCTCGTCCTCATTTACTGCCAAAGATAATCATTTCCAGAATGAAACATGTTTCTATGGAAAATCAATAGATCAGTTATTGGTGACAAATCCTCAGCCAGAATGATACAGTACTACTGTAAGTTACAGGGTTGCAGAAGATAAAACTTCAGGGGTGGGAAATGGGTCAAGAACTAAGGAATGGCAACCAGCTGCCATTCATTTGGGCCTTGGTGATACAAATGCTTGATACACCAGGAATTACCATACTTTGTAGAAGCAATTGTATGTGTTTTAGAATGATTGAATTACATTTTCCCCCTGATCTATCTCTCTACTGTACATAAATATGGATATAAGTAGCTCCAGAGTCATTGATTCAGGCTTCTCTAGTTACAGTTCCTGTAACATCAGCTTAAGCCCAATTACTGCAGATTTGGTTGCTCTAGGTCTCTCCAGAGTCCCTTTTCTGTTTTTCTTCTCCGCTCCTCAGTGTAGGAGGCTTTTTAATTTTGAGGAGGGTATCGTAGCATATTCCCTCCTTATTACAGCCAAAGCCAGCGCGAAAACTGCACTGTTAATGCTTTAATTAAAAATGGAATCATATCTCGGTGAGGGAATTGAAAGGGGAAACGGTTTTTTTTGTTAGCTTGTTTGTTTGTTTGTTTTGTTGTCTATTTTTTTCCTCCAGTTGCACGTCTGAGAAACCATCTGCACGGAACATAATTTTGCAAAAGCCAGGAACGTCGGAACTGTGATCTTGCATGTCAAGTGATCCATTTTCATTTTTTTTTAAACGGAGGAAATGGAAAATAATAGAGATACGAGCCGAAGACTTCCCACTTCTTAAATATGTCTTTGTTGCTACCAATCAGTGCCACATACATAGCCCTGGACATATAGAGGCCATGTATGTAAATATGAATAAAGTCCTGAGAGAGTCTGGCCCTCTCCATTACAACACACACAGCCTCATCTCCTACTTTGCAAGTTGGCTCCTGCGCTTTGCAGCTGTTTCCAGAGCAATAGTGACTTAATTTTGTGACTATTTAAATAAACACCAATCTGTTGCCGTGCGTTTTATCCCTTGGCAGAGGTTCACCAGCAAGCAAGACGTGATCAGGCACTACAATATGCACAAGAAGAGGGACAACTCCCTACAGCATGGCTTCATGCGCTTCAGCCCACTGGACGACTGTAGCGTCTACTACCATGGGTGCCACCTCAACGGGAAGAGCACCCACTACCACTGCATGCAGGTAAACACACATGCACACATACACTCATACACACACACCAAACACACACACACACTCGAAAGACACGCTGCTTGCTTAGCCAGTACTACTTCCTCCTGATTGGGCTTCCACTGAGGCTGGAACCCAGGACTTCTGCTTTGCTAGAACACGTGACCGCCCTCCTGAAGAGTATTACCAGTCGGCACCACGCAAAAAGCTAGATATTCGCTGGCGCTAGTGGGGACATTTCAGGCTGAGGAGTAAGTTCCACACATCCCAATGTGCGACATTCACCCCTCAAACTTACTCAACAGTGACCTGAGCACAACTGTACATCTGGGTCACGGCATCAACAATAAAGGACGTCACACTGCTTGCTTAGCCAATACCACTTCCTCCTGATTCGGCTCACAACGAGGTTCGAAACCAGGACCTCTGCTTTGCTAGCACATGTGACCGCCCTCCTGAAGCGTCTTACCAGTCGGCGTTACGTGAAAAGCTAGCTATTCGCTGGCGCAAGTGGGGACACTTCAGGCTCAGGAGTAAGTTTCACACATCCCAATGTGCTACACATATACACACTCTTGTTTCACACACACACGCACACACACGGCACTCCACCACACACATTACAGACCCATGACCATTGTCACCTATGGAGATCTGAGGCTTCTTGTGAAATGGGATTTTGCAGAGTCATGCATAATTCATTGATGTTGCATTCCAGAGCCACACACCAGTACCGGATATACGGTACATACTGGAGTCGTTTTCTAGAATTGGCTAGCTATACAGATTCAGTGTGTCTGTCCTTTAAAGGGATAGTTCACCCAAATCTACCAGAAGCCTATAAGGAAAATGATTGTCATTTTATTTCTCGAGTGATACCATTTAGGGGAAAATTTGGGGTGGCATGGAGAGTATAGCATAAACTCCTCCCACCAAAAACATGAAAAAATTTGTGAGCAGAGACATGGCCCCCATGCCAAGCCCAGGGAAAACCAGGCCACTCAGGCATGACAAGATGCACACCGATGAGCTCTCCGAGTCTTGAGAGCTCTGCACTTTAACTGTATCTATAAAAGGGAATTACACTTCTTCCACTTTTTCCATTAAGCCCAAATTGCCATTTAAGAGCAGTTTTTGTGCGTTTAACAAAAGGTGTCATAAAGTAAATAAAATAAAAATGAAAGGGATGAACCCATGTCGTTGCTGCAGCGGCAGCAGCACTCTTCTCTCCCTCCCCTACTCTCTCCTCGCTCCTTAATTGGCATGGGTAAAAATTCAGTTAGTTGTTTATATTAACTGAAAATTTTTCATCTTTTAGTACCAAGCGACGAGTTGAAGATTATTCCCCCCACCGGATTTGTTTAATTTTTTTCCACATCTGCTTATTTTCAAGGTGTCATCGCGCCGAGTGCTTTCTCACCGGCAGGCCAGCAGCCCAGGGCTTGGATGGCCAGAGATATATTCTTTTTTAAACCCCCCTAACGGCGTAATTGTTATTAAGACGTTTCAGCCCTTGTTTTAACAGGCCTGAGAACCTGCAGATGTTGGCATCAGGCACCTCTGATTTAGTGGGGAAAAAACAGAGTGGCATTTTTTTCATTGTTTGACTCAATATGGAGAAGTTGCCCCTTTTGCACCGGTTAAAAAGTGCCAGGGATGATATACAATTGCCGCTTTTAATTCAAACATTAGCTGTATTTTCCTCCGGGCCCCGAGGGCTCCTGAGTACCAGAACATTTTAAACTAAAGAAAGTGACAATCAACCTGCCCACCTCTTACCCCCTCCTCCCCTCAAGTTGCTCTGTGAGTTACAGTTAGGTTGCGGTGATTGCATACTGCAGCGCTCCGAATATGAATAGCATCAGCTTAAAAGAAAGCCTTAAATGGAAGGTATTTTTTAACCACACACGACCCTGGTAGTTATACCACTGTCTCTTACTTAAGTTTGTCACGTCGCAATGTTTCAAACAGAGCAGGCTTGCCTTGTTTTACTTAACATGATGTTTGATAAGGTCGACTTGTCTCTCGACTTGTCACACAGACAAGTAGCCTAACTTGAAAAAAATACCTCCGTCCGTCTTACAATTTCTAGGTCACCAGAGACTCTTTCTTACCACACTGAGCTCATTTCTCAACAGGGCCTTTCTCAGTTCTCTTCATGGCCCCGCTGTGAAAAAGTCTGACTTAGTCACTGTTCTAAACCACTGCTATTTGAACGAACAAAACAATGTAAATAAATGCTAGGTTGCCTCTTAAAGATTGGTGTCAGAGATTTATTCATTGATGTCAATAAAGTTGAAGGTTTGTCTCCACACCTCTTTTAGGTCCTTATGGTAACAAATGATGTTCTCAATACCATATCTGGTTAAGTAAAGAATACGTGGATGAATGAATCATTAATATGTCGATTTA
Source organism: Oncorhynchus masou masou (assembly GCF_036934945.1). Taxonomy (NCBI): domain Eukaryota; kingdom Metazoa; phylum Chordata; class Actinopteri; order Salmoniformes; family Salmonidae; genus Oncorhynchus; species Oncorhynchus masou. Next base: position 29,406,023 of record NC_088229.1, read on the forward strand.
TTTGCATATTCCTGAGAAGCTTCAATCCCACACTGCCCTCTCTGTCTGCAGGTGGGCTGCAACAAGGTATACACCAGCACCTCCGATGTCATGACTCACGAGAACTTCCATAAGAAGAACGCCCAGCTGATCAACGATGGCTTTCAGAGGTTCCGCGCCACTGAGGATTGTGGGACGGTGGAGTGCCAATTCTACGGGCAGAAGACCACCCACTTCCACTGCAGGTCAGGAGATCAGAACAGGGTACCCCCCCCCGTCATCGAGATAGAGATTGTATTGACAGGTGTCTCTTTTCACCAGGTCTCAACACTATTTGAGTTTAACTCACACCAGCCACTTTGTTTAATGTGTGCATCCATGATTGCCCAAAGAAATCGGAATCAATGTCGTTTTTTCATAGACTGCAGTTTGAATCTGCTTCATACTATGGGTTCGATGAGCTGGTAGGCTCCACATAAAAAATTGGATTGTAAGAATTGAGATTGAAATCGAAAACATGTTTGGTTTTGCCGAACAGTCATTTGGAATGGGTCCTTAGCTGGCACAGTTTAAAACACCTCTGGTAAGTTGTGAAAGCGATGATATCTCAATGGAGGTTTATTGTGTCACCTTCCTCCATTGTGAAGTATTTTGATTATATGGCTTCAATCCACGACTGCCTCAACTTTTCCACTGTACAGAAAAGGCCTTGTAACTTAGCATCTTAGGTGACATCTTTTGAACTTTTCTCCCTGCTTCCCTCCCTCCTTCCACAGGCGCCCAGGGTGCACCTTCACCTTCAAGAACAAGTGCGACATTGAGAAGCACAAGAGCTACCACATCAAGGATGACGCATATGCCAAGGATGGCTTCAAGAAGTTCTACAAGTATGAGGAGTGCAAATACGAGGGCTGTGTCTACAGCAAGGCCACCAACCACTTCCACTGCATCCGCTCAAGCTGCGGCTTCACCTTCACTTCCACCAGCCAGATGACCTCCCACAAGCGCAAGCACGAGCGCCGCCACATCCGCTCCTCAGGCGTGATGTCCCTCTCCTCTGGTGGCTCCTTCCTGATGCCCAAGGAGGAACCCGGAGACGAGTCGAGCAACGACGACCTCATGGACTTCTCGGCCATCAGCAGCAAGAACTCCAGTCTGAGCGCCTCGCCCACCACCCAGCAGTCGTCCAACGGTCCCGGCGCCCACTTGCTTGCCACACCCACCACGGTGATGTCGTCCTCCGGCGGTGGCCACAGCGGCCTCAAGCCCACCTCCTCGCTGCCGCACTCGGCACGCATGTCAAGCCTGCTATCCCAGGCGCTGCCCAGCAACATGCCTGTGGCACTGGCGCTGTCCAACAGTGCCCTCGCCAGCGTCAACAATCCCTTCTTCCCGCTCATGCCCCGGCTGCCCATGCAGCTGCCCCATTCGGCCGCCAGCCTGATCTCGGCCGTGTCGTCTGGCGCCCACTCCATGCCCACCGACTCACTGTCCCAGGGCGGCTGCTCCTCGGCGGGCAGCGATGGCGCCATGGCATCCACGCCGACCTCCTACGCCTCAGCCTCTTCCATCATGGAGAAGATCTCTGCTAGCAAGGGCCTCATATCCCCGATGATGGCCAGGCTGGCAGCAGCTGCCCTCAAGCCCTCTGGCAACCACCAAGACACAGGTGGGTGTTTTTTTAATGTTGTAGTGTCCCATGTGGCTCAGTTGGTAGAGTGTGGGGCTTGCAATGCCAGGATTGTGGGTTCGAGTCCCACGGGTGGCCAGTTTGAAAAAAGTATAAAAAATGTATGTACTTACTCTAAGTTGCTCTGGTTAAGATCATCTGCTACATGTCTAAAATGTGAATATTTTTTGTCTATGGTAAAGGAATGTGAGATGGCTCAACACATTATTATACAGCTTGTTGTAATAGTAGCAATGCTCTAGTGCAGTTTTTCCCAAACTGGGGACCCCAAAGGGTGCATTTTTTGGTTATTTTGGTTATTTGAATCAGCTGTGTAGTGCTAGGGCAAAAACCAAAACATGCATGCCTTGGGGTCCCCAAGACTGACTTTAGGAAATACTGCTCTAGCGTATGTCGGCCATTTTTTTTTTGCTCTTTGCGTTCATACTTCTTTTCTGGGGGGGGGTTGAGCTAGCTTCTGCACAGTTCTGTAAAAGTATAAACACTTTGCTCCTCAAAAAGGGGTGTAGCTAGGGTCTGTCTTTCTTCACGACGTTTGTGGGGAAGACCCCCCCCCCCCAACATTAGTGTGGAGTCACTCTACCGCAGCAAGAGCTAAAAGAGTGCACACTTAGGTCACCTAACCAATATCACTGGCCCACGGTGGATGAGAATGTAGCAGTCACAAACTGCTAGTTCCAGGCTTGAAGGGGCATACTGAAGGCGTGGTTCACTGCTCCACGCTTGTTATTGTGCCGATGGTTAGCTAGATACCTGCAATCCATTTGTAGATAAATGCGCTGACAGAGAGGAGAGTGGGCCCTGTAAAAGTCTCTTACGGCGTTCGGAGGGGCTCCCGGGGCTTGTGTTGTACATGTTTCCTCATCATTGGTCTCTTATCTGTGCGTGCGCTCGTTCCGAGCAAATGGAGGTGGAATGAAATTAAGTTCAGAAATTGCAAGAACAAAACCCATTTTTTTTCTCTTGCTCTCTCTCTCTCTCTCTCTCTCTCTCTCTCTCTCTCTCTCTCTCTCTCTCTCTCTCTCTCTCTCTACAAACTGATATAAAAACAGAAATCGCTCAGGCAGAAATGACTCAGTGCACCAGAGCATTCAGAGAGAGGGTGGTTTTTTGCAGAATGCAAGAGCAGACACAGATACACACACAGGCACACACATACAATTTGGGCTCACAAACAACAACCTCATTGTCATGCATGCATACTCCAAAACACACACTCACACAGCCCAAGCACACACACACACACACACACACACACATATACATACACACACACACACATTCACACACTATTTGGGCTCGGACACAAACAACCACTACTCATTACAATAGTAGCAAAAATAGTAAATAAAGATGTCTAAAACACAATAAAACAGTCTCACACTATCACAACAGAGCAAAAAGAAGACGAGGATACAGGCCCGATCTGAGACTTTAGCAGGTGCGGTACAGACTGGAAAATTGGGCTAAGACAGGAGAGCGTCTCCGCATGCTGTTGGGCTGGAGGATTAGTTGCCTGGTGGTGTTGTTGGAGAAGGACGGGGCCCTGGGAGAGAGCAGGGCAGCTGCTCGGGGGAGGTGTGATCAGGTAGCGCAGGCTGTCAGTCGGAGCTCCACCTCTGGGCCTCCAGGCAGCAGGTAACAGGGGGAGAGAGAGATTGAGAGAGAGGGCCTGACTGGGAAGGAGGGCCTCCTCAGATGGGGCTGGCTCCCCTTCCGTCTCTCCACTGCACCAGAACATGAGGGGAGCTCAGCACACACAGGGCTACGCGTTCACTTTTTTAAACAGCAGTAATAGAGAATATAGACGTTTTCAGAGGCACTTAGGTTGTTAGGTTTTCTCTGAAGTTTAACTTATTGTTCGTAAAATATGTGTGAACAGGGCATTTGGGCTAAATTGAAGAGGAAGTGGTTATGGCTCACAGTGTCAAAAATGTTTGAGAAACCTTTTAGCGTGTGGCTATTTTTAAATGTTTTTTTTGTGTGTTTTTACGGGGCCTATCTCTTCCGTGGTAAACTATGTATTATTTTTTCATGGGTTCAGTATAGACTGCTTTTTATCAGTGTTTCTCACCAATTTACCCCTAAATGTTTTTTTGTTTTTTTAAGATCCAGGCCTCTGAAGGGTTTACTAATTAAACACAGAGTGCAAATGATCTTTCACGACCTCTGTAACTTAGCCAGAGTAATTACATTGTGGTCGTTATTCCCGGAGAACATCCAGAAAAAACACCACGTTGAAATCTACACATTTTCTTCCTCCTTGTTTTCATGACAAGAATCTTTGCCAAGATCTCTAAGCATTTGTTTTTGTTGATGAACATTCACTACTAACTTTTCTTTGATGTGATTAACTAAATGTCTATGTGTAGGTCATATATTCCTCGATATGATGTGCTCTCATCAGGTCTTTGACTTGATGTAATGTCCAATGACAATTTGTCTGGCTAGTTAATCACTGGGTTTCTTTTTTAGGGGAGTGACCTCACCCCAGCCACAAAACGGCCTCTCTTCGACCCCCTCCTCCTTGTTTCCCCATCCCCCCCACCACCACACCATTGTCAGCTTAAAAGGCTATGACACTGACACATCCCCATCTCCGTCCCTTAGCTTTGAGCTGACAAGGCCCAAGACTGGCTTTTCCACTCGCATTGCCTTTGATATGTCTCTGGGTCATTTTCTAGCCAAGGAAGCTGGTTCCAACTTCCCACTCACATAGCTGCTTTCTTGCAGGGCACATAGTTGGCCCTCCGCGACCTTGCCCATCACAATACGTCACTACCAGGCCCTGTTTCCTAAACAACATGGCCCCACACAATACCAATCACAGGCGATGCACTCACTCAGCACAAGGGCCTAAAAGCCCTTGCCAGGCACTCCTTCACTCTCATTCGTTCTTCTTTTTTGAAGAAAATACCACTTACTGTCTACCCAAAGCCCGGCTTTCTCTATATCGCCCGAGGAGAAATTAATATTTCAATCACTTGGGGATTGGGGGGGGGGGGGGGGAGCTCACCTTCCTGTCAGCAGTCTTTGCCCCCGCCCCTCTTGTCTTTATTTATTTATTTATCATGCCGTTGCTGTCCTCACTCACGACATCATCTGCTGAATACCTATTCAGAGGAGAATCCGATCTGGAGGTCACGCTATTTGAACTGATCTGATTGGCTGTCAGCTCCAATCTGACCGACATAGCCCTGTTCCTCTTGGGCATGCTCAGTTGGCATTGGCTGCCTGCCGTTGTCAGGCCAACAAGGACCAGGGAAGGAAGGAAGGGAAGGGAAGGAGGGCGGGGGGGAGGGCAATCGGAGACTGCCACTTTCTCTCAGCATTAGCATCCGACTTAATGACCAGTTAAGAGGCAGCCTAGCAAATGAGTTGTGACAAGTGCTGCTGAAAAAGGAGTATTTTCCCCTCATATCTCCTGCCTCTCAATCACCATTTAAAGGCCTTGACGGCCTGACATCATTTCGCCATAATTATCACTCTGAGTATTCTTTTCGGCTGGGACAGGAGTCAGATTGGATCTTGTCACAGGGTAATAATGCTGACCAACAATAACTTTGTTGTCGCTCTCTCTCTCTCTCTGGCTTCTCCTCAGGGAATGGGCTGGCTGGTTCTTCAGCGAGTCTGTTCAATCTGGTTCAAGTGAAGCAGGAGCCAGTCGACCATACCTCCGGGGCCTCCCAGGACTCCATCCAAGAGCACAGCCTGGACCTGAGCAAAAAAGACCACAGGTAGAGTCACAGGGACACACTCCTAAGGTTTACCCCTTAAAAAGTGGGTTTACTCTTAAAGAAAGTAGGTTTACTCCTAAATAAAACAGGTTTACTCCTAAATAAAACAGGTTTACTCCTAAATGAAGCAATGTTACTGTATGAGAGTTGGTGTGAGAGTACTTCATAGAAATGATGAAAGTGTGACTGCAGCTTTGCGAAGGGGATGCGATTTGTTCCCTGACTCGTATTTCTGAAAGCAGTTTTGACCCCATTATGATTATTAATTTACTTTTTATTCCTCAAAAAGGACTATGTTATCTCGATTTGCATCTCAATATATGGCCTCCAACACGTTTCGCCATCTCTCACTGATCTCACACCTCGGATGTTGACATAAACCACAACTCCAATCTTCCCTGCAAATTTGTTTAAAAGCTGCGTTTTTGCTCTTCATTAAACATGCACACCCTCCTGTGATACATAATAATATTTACTGTTCTTATGCAAATCTTGACTAAACATTGTTTATTTTCCTTGTTCCAGTAATGAATCAAACGGACACCCTGTACCGGGAAATACATCTCTTTTATCCTCGCTTATGAATAAGGTAAGATCCATCCATCAAACGCTTTTCATCCCCAAGACAAATTAGTGGGACGCACAGAGCCTCTGTTTGTTTTTTAATGTTTCACTGCTAATAAGATGAGTTTGTATCATTTACATTTTCCAGCCATTTTTCATGTGGTGTAATTCCACCGTACCTCTCACAAATTAATATAATGAACCAGGAGCTGGGTGCCATGCCAGATATATAGAGATGTTTGTTTTTTGATGAGCTGTTTTGAACTCGACATCCATTTTTTCCCCTCCTCCTTTCTCCCTTTTTCTTCCCCGGCTTCCTATCACTCTATATTTATTCATGGAGTTGGTAAATTATTTGATTAAAAACTCGGGGGGGAAAAAGAGAAACAGTCACCCTCATATTTTAAAAAGAGTAAATGTTTGCTGAGGGATATTTAAATGTGTGATTTTGTGAAGATTGAAATGGACATTGTTTTAATCATACATATTTTCTGACTAATACAAATGTGCGGGTGGTTCCCATTACCTTGATGATTTAAAGGGTTTTCTGGCTCCATTTGGCAAACTCACTCACACTACCGGCTAAGGGGCTTTTCTTGCCCTTCTGCTTGTATTCTTGTATCAGGAACACTCTCAAACACACTCATGAGTGGTTTCCACAAAGCGGCCGTTGAGGCCTGACGGGAGAGGGGCTTGATGATCAGATGTCCTACAGCTCTCCCCTTCATGTAGGCCTTTTGGGGTCCCGTTCCGAGTCACCACATCACATAAAGCACGCACAATCGCTCACAGTGGACACTTGGCATGCGCACTTGGCCTGTGCTCAAGCAGAAGCCGGCTGTTTGTAAACTCGGCTGAGCTTCCGCTCTGCCAAAGTGTGTGTGTGCGTGTTTGTTCGCGTGAGATTGTGTGTGTATGTGTTTGCACGCCTGTGTGTGTGCGTGTACCTATATGTGTGTGTGTGTGTGTGTGTGTGTGTGTGTGTGTGTGTGTGTGTGTGTGTGTGTGTGTGTGTGTGTGTGTGTGTGTGTGTGTGTGTGTGTAGGCCCGCGCTCAGCTAACTGTGTGCTGTGTGTTTTGCAGATGAATGCCGGCTTCTTCAGTGCCCTGAACCTGAAGACGGAGATGGAGATCGGCCAAGGGGCCGACACCTCAGAGGCAGCACAGTACCTGAGCCGCATCATGAAGAGGCCCATGCCAGATAAACCAAGCGAGCTCTGGAGGACATATCTGCGCAGGTACTTGAAGAGCTCAAATAATACTATAATGCTTCAGAGGGGTAAAATGTCATTGTAGTTTTTGAATTATTTTCCCCTTTTTTTATTATTATAAAAACATTTTTTATACTAATTGTATCTCTTCTCTGTTTTGTTGCTGGGTGCAGGTTTGACACGGAGGACTTCTGCGAGGCTCAGTGTGACTTCTTGCAGAAGGTCCACTTCCATTGTCTAGTGGAGGACTGCGGGGCGCTCTTCAGCACGATGGACGGAGCCATTAAACACGCCAAGTGAGTGTGGTGGCACTGCACCAGAAGACTAGTCCATGTGATACACTGTACCATAGGCATGTTTCTTCTGGCTCTGCAGATTCAGAATCAGCATCAGCCATAGGGCTCATCAAATCAAATCAAATTTATTTATATAGCCCTTTGTATATCAGCTGATATCTCAAAGTGTTGTACAGAAACCCAGCCTAAAGCCCCAAACAGCAAGCAATGCAGGTGTAGAAGCACGATGGCTAGGAAAAACTCCCTAGAAAAGGCCAAAACCTAGGAAGAAACCTTGAGAGGAACCAGGCTATGAGGGGTGGCCAGTCCTCTTCTGGCTGTGCCGGGTGGAGATTATAACAGCATTGACCAGCATGGTCAAATGATAATAATCACAGGCAGAACAGTTGAAACTGGAGCAGCAGCACGGCCAGGTGGACTGGGGACAGCAAGGAGTCATCATGCCAGGTAGTCCTGAAGCATGGTCATAGGGCTCAGGTACTCCGAGAGAGAGAAAGAAAGAGAGAATTAGAGAAAGCATACTTAAATTCACACAAGACACCGGATAAGACTGGAGAAGTACTCCAGATATAACAAACTGCACCTAGCCCCCCGACACATAAACTACTGCAGCATAAATACTGGAGGCTGAGACAGGAGGGGTCAGGAGACACTGTGGCCCCATCCGATGATACCCCCGGACAGGGCCAAACAGGAAGGATATAACCCCACCCACTTTGCCAAAGCACAGCTCCTACACCACTAGAGGGATATCTTCAACCACCAACTTACCATCCTGAGACAAGGCCGAGTATAGCCCACAAAGATCTCCGCCACGGCGCCAACCCAGACAGGAAGATCACATCAGTGACTCAACCCACTCAAGTGACGCACCCCTCCTAGGGACGGCATGAAAGAACACCAGTAAGCCAGTGACTCAACCCCTGTAATAGGGATAGAGGCAAAGAATCCCAGTGGAAAGAGGGGAACCGGCCAGGCAGAGACAGCAAGGGCGGTTCGTTGCTCCAGAGCCTTTCCGTTCACCTTCACACTCCTGGGCCAGACTACACTCAATCATATGACCCACTGAAGAGATAAGTCTTCAGTAAAGACTTAAAGGTTGAGACCGAGTTTGCGTCTCTCACATGGGTAGGCAGACCATTCCATAAAAATGGAGCTCTATAGGAGAAAGCCCTGCCTCCAGCTGTTTGCTTAGAAATTCTAGGGACAATTAGGAGGTCTGCGTCTTGTGACCGTAGCGTCTCATGCATCTCAACGGTCAACCCAACCCATGTTGATACAATAAAAAAAGCATACTGTATATTTAATAATGAGGCAAATGTATTTTATCATGATGATCATTATAGTATTGGTTGTTTATTACAGTCCATTGTGTAAAAGCAATTTTGCTTAGAAAGCTTTATACAAATGTTAAGCCGATAATTTGAGTCGATGACTGAATGAAAGATCTGACTTAGTGTGTCCCCACCATGTCCATCTGTTCAGCTTCCACCTACGAGCCACGCTGAAGGTGAAATCAGAGCCTCACTTCAACAAAGTCAAGGACTGCGGCGACGGAGCATCCCACCAGTCCACCGCCCCTGTCTCCATGGCTAACAACCCCGCCATGGACGTGGCCAACATGTCATCATCGTCAGGCGGCGGCTATGGCTCCTCCCCCTCACTGCTGGCATGGAAGCAGCTGACGGGCAGCATCCCACAGCTCAATGCCTCCATGCCTAACCTGCCTGCCAATTCGCCGCTGGCCACCACCTCTCTGGAGAACGCCAAGCCGCAGGTCAAACCGGGCTTCCTGCAGTTCCAGGACAAGTAAGGGACCGTGAGACTTGCAAATAACACGCATGAAACACTTTGACTTGAGCACCTTTATTGAACACGTTCAGGCAAAATCACTGACCACTGACATGACAAGTTGTATTTTCATTAGGCTACACAAAAAATACAATTATAAAATGAAAGAATGTTTTAAGAATCGTAGGTTTAAGCAATGTAGGTTGTCATGACCTGTCATGGCAATATTCTTTAAATGAAATGTTATAGATGTGTGGATTTTGATATTCTTGGACATTGGAGATCCTGTATTCCAGGGCTATTCAATTTCCAGCCCTCGAGTGCCAAAGTACGGCTGGTGTTCCTATCTACCTGGTAGTTCATTCATCTGGTATAACTAATAATGATATATTTGATTGGTCAGAGAGTCCACTCCCCTGGCGTCCCAGGTCCCTGATTAGACGGACAGAATGAAACCCAGAAGCATTTCATCCCTCCATGACCGCAGTACAGAAGCCCTGTCCTATTTCTGTTTAGAAAAAGGTATTGAACATACCCCCCTTTCTTTTATGTTTTTTGTTCATACAGTGACCCTTGCCTGGCCACTGACTGTAAGTACTCCAACAAGGTCCACTTCCACTGTCTCTTCGGGAACTGCAAGTACGTCTGCAAGACCTCGGGGAAGGCCGAATCCCACTGCTTGGACCACATCAACCCTAACAACCACCTGGTCAACGTTCGAGACCAGTTCTCCTACTTCTCCCTCCAGTGTCTATGTCCCAACCAGGTAGGTCCCCACCTTCCCTCTCCAAGCACCAGCAAATGACTGTCATATCATCAAGTTTTCTAACCATGAAGTATACAATCTATTAGACCTGTATTTGAGGTGATTTAACTCCAGTCTTTCAGAACCGCTCCTCGTCTGTCTTCTGTCTGCTGGGAGACGACAGTCGACTCACCCCGTAATGTCTGTTTATATGTCAATGATGTCATTTTGACTGCCGCATTCTCCCCTCAGAAAAGGCCAATTTCGCTGATATTACCTAATAAATCATTGTCAGCCGCACAATAAACAAGGCTGTCTTGAATAGGGTAAAATTTGGCAAATGTTTCTTAAATTAAACCCCTTAATGGAGGCTCCTGCCTGCCTCTCGTGAGCCAATATTTGGAGGATTTTTTTGTATTTTATTTCATTAATAATGTGTCTAAAATCATCCTCTCACTTAGCCCCCCCTCCTCCATATCCACCTCCTCCCCTCCCTCCCCCTACCCACCTGAACTGAGATAAGATAATCCTATATAGCCTGGCTCCTATGGGGGACACAGGCCAGAAGCAGATAGTGGTGTGGAGACAAGTTTAAAAAAGGGAGGGGTGGGTTAGAGAGTATTTGATAGACTGATCCTTCCAAATGTACAAGGGGGTAGTTGGTGTCAAGGTGTGAATTGTTGGTTGAGTAGAGTAAAATAGATGTCCATTTGAGCAGTCAGCAGCACCCCAAAATCTGTTTATTGTAGGACCTGCAGTAACTATAAATCAATACAAATAGGGAAACAGAAGATTCGTTGATCAGACATCAGAACAGAAGCTGGTTGGGAATTCAGCAAGCTTATGTCGCAACATTTTGTTCTGTAGTTTGTATCCACAAGTCAAGTCGATCAGCAGCAACTTAGGTTTAAAGTCATTGTTCTAGCCTGTTTCCCAGTCTTACATTAGGATGACCGCCCCTCTGTCTCTCTGCCTTCCTTCCTCCAGCACTGTGAGTTCAGAATGAGGGGCCATTACCACTGTCTGCGATCTGGCTGCTACTTTGTCACCAACATCACCACCAAGCTTCCCTGGCATGTCAAGAAGCATGAGAAGGCAGAGAGACGCGCCGCCAATGGCTTCAAATACTTCACCAAGAGAGAGGAGTGTGGCAGGCTAGGTAAGCTTTCAATTTAAACTAGTCTCTTTTTCTCTGTCTCTTTGTCTCTCACTCTCTCACTCCCTCTTTCTCTTTCTCATTCTCACTGCTAGGCCAGTGAGAGATGTAAGGGTTAAGGGTGTGAAATCAAGAGAGATGTAGTGATGTTTCCACATTGATTTTCTGCGGACGCTCCGAGCAGATATTCTCTCTATACGCCTCAACTGTCACAGAGAGAGCTGCTCCCAATCCTGGCAAACACATTGTCACGCTATCACAGAGCAATTCACATGGCATAAAACAAGTCTGGCTCGTACTCAACTTTTTATGGAATGTTTTGCATAGGCACTATGAATGTGAAACCTTATTTTCCTAGTGATTACATTGTCGGCGCTGTAACATATATATTTGTTGCTTTCTTTCTCATATAACTTAAATGTCTGGCTATATGTTATACTAGACTTGAATGCATATGTATATATTTATAAGGGACAAACCCACTAAGGTTGTTTAAAAAAAAAAAATCTTGTCAGAAATGAACGATTACATACTTGTTTGTGTTTGCTGTGTACTTTTCTCAGTCACCCCTCATCATCATTCCCAAATCATTTTAAAAGTCATCTCTTATTTCTGGCTGTTCTAAAAAGTTCTTCTGAACACAAATGAAAAAGAGAAAAAATGAATTCCTGTCTTCTATCCTGATCAGCCCCGTTGTATTGTTTAGTTTTTTTAAAGGTAAAAGGGATCACTAAAGCAAGCACTCAAGTTATAAAACATTTATGGGTTTGGTGGTATCCATGGCAGCAACATTCAACTGAACACGGCCGATTAAGTTACCTGGAAAGGTCTCATAAAGGCCCTGAATGTCAGTGGCTTCAGTTATTGACTCAACTTTGCATGGTTAAAGTATATGTGCAGTGTTACTATGTACAAAAGCTATTGTTTCGTGCACCTGGTCCCATGGTTACTGACATGCTAGCACCTGCCCAGCATTTTGCTCTTTCAATTATTTCTGCCTGCTTTTATATAACGATATTTGGAGGAGCCAACGTTTAATTTGAAATCATGAAGCAATTCGAAAATGGCTCCCTAAAAGTGAGGAAAAGAATAAAAGAGTAAGAATCCAACAACAACACAACAGTGCCATGGCACAAAAAATGAAAAGACAACAATGGCTCGATTTTGAAAAATGAATTTAATATGGGAATAATTGTATATTTACTTTGGTTTGCAGGGGTGTGTGCATTATTGGCCTACACTGCATATGATAATGTATTTATGTAAATTCCTAATTGAATAAAGGATGTCACTGTAATAAAATAGCTCCACAGGTTTAGTCCACGGCAGCCTAGACTGGCTCAGTGTGACACTGGAGTCATCTAATCTAATATGCCTCCTACATATACGGTTGTTTTTGTCCCTGCTATGTCATGATGCTGAATCTAAACCAAAGTGGAGCTTCTTAAAGACAGGATTTTACCAGGTTTTCAGAACTAGTTAGAGGACATCTTTAAATGGACACTTACACTTCACATTGTACAATAACTGACATTTACAGCTGCTTTGAATTGTAGTTTGGGCGAATCTCTGAAATGTGCCAGGCAATACCAAATTCATATGTGAAAACATCACATTTCTCACGTAGCATTGAGTTAAACTCTGTGAAAACGTCATATGTAACAAATAAAAAAAGTTGATTTCTTCACCTTGTGATAGAAACCGTGTCATTGTCTCTTTGCAGGCTGCAAGTACAACCAGGTGAACAGTCACTTCCACTGCATCCGCGAGAGCTGCCAGTTCTCCTTCCTGCTCAAGCACCAGATGACCTCGCACTCCCGCAAACACATGAGGAGAATGCTGGGAAAGAACTTTGACAGGGTTCCATCCCAGGTAACGAAAAGTGTGTGTGTGTGTGTGTGTGTGTGTGTGTGTGTGTGTGTGTGCGCGCGCCACATAATGTTCTGAACAGTGCAATTATTAAGACAAATATGTGGGGAGTTTCCATAGGACCATTGCCGGTGATAGTTTGCATATTGAAAGTATGCAAAAACACGCAGTTCCTCACACACCCTTTCACTGAAAAATGTGACTGTGGCAGATCATGTCATAAGGTTTTGGGTTTTATAATTTTCCATTGTGCTTCCTGATTCCCGAGTCAGATGCATGGATAATGAGTAATGAACACCTTTGGTGACACTGTACATGTTTTATTTGTTTTAACCTTCATGTTACAGTGTATCTATGGGATTTGCCGCTAAAATGCTGTCGTTCTCAAAAAAAGTATCATGGAGGTACATTTTTTCCACTAAAAGTGTCTCTAAAGAACTGTGTTTTTACATACTTGCAATATGCAAACCACCGCCAGCAATGCCATTGTTATATCAGTACTCTATGGTGATGTGGTGCCAGTATACATATGCCTGACAGTTGGTGCCCCATGAGAGAACATCTTACATAAATGGGGAATCCCTACATTTAAATATGTCAATAAATATGTTTAAAACAGAAGAATCCTGTGTGAGGAACATTCCCTACAATATGTATTCGCCCCTGTGTGGTCCTCTATAGGTGGTGTCCCATGGCCAGAGGGCCGATGACATGCAGCACTTGTCGGGCATGGGCTCGGGCCTCATGGGCAGCCACCCGGGGATGACCCATGGGTTCTCCAGCATGATGGACGAGACGGATGACTACATGGACTACATGGGCGGGGGCAGCCCCCTGTGCCTTTCCTCTGAGTCCTCCAATCAGGACCGCAGTTGCAGCAGCACTCCCGTGGGCAATGAAAGCTCCCCAGCAGGTGAGTTGAGGAGCGGGGGCAGGATATAGAGGCTAGGGTTAGCCAGACTGGTTGAGGAGTGAGTATTAACATTGTGGCCATAGCAACTTGCATACAAATGCATACTGTAGAGTTGATAACAAGAAAAACAATGGATTTATGGACGGTGTTGCTTAGTGAAATGATGGCGGTATTGTTTAATTTCAGTGAAAGTAAATTGTCTATCAAGTTCTATTAAAGAAGCAAGTAAAACTTGGTTATGAAGTTAGAATGAAGTAGTGTGTTTGTATTGTAAATCCAGCGTCATTTACAGTACCATTAGAACTCACAGGACACAGCCATGTCAATTCATGTCCATATCTCATCAAAATCATAATTTCCTCATTTCGTAGTGGATTCCATTTTTACAAAAAAAAAATCTAACAATAGGAAGAGTGGGAAACCAATAAAAATCCATAAAGTAACTGTTCTCTTATTCGGAGGCCATTTATTTTCTATTATTCATTTTCTACAGTAATAACTTATGGCAATGTAAGTTTGATATAGTAGACTACATTTCCCTTTTACCTGAAAGCTATCCCTGTGGCAACAAACTTCTCAGATTCTCTGCTTTTCAAAATCTGATCTTGCCTTCATCAAATGAGTTTCACATTTCCATTATTTTGTGTCAAATGTTATCCACCATTTTCATCATTGTTGCTTTGGCTGGTGTTTGCTTTCTTGATTCGGCTTCATTTTGTATCATTCTCTTATCTTTTCCCTTTTTCCCTTCCTTCCCTGTGTGTTTGAATGGGTCTGTGTGTGTTTGAATGGGTCTGTGTGTGTTTGAATGGGTCTGTGTGTGTTTGAATGGGTCTGTGTGTGTTTGAATGGGTCTGTGTGTGTTTGCGTCTACCCGTCTGTCTGTTTCCCTTCCTGTCTTTCTACACTTCCTGGTCATCCTGTCTTTCCAGGACCAGGCTGCCCGGTCACTACTGCTCCCTCTACCCCCGCTGACCCTAGCGCTCCCCAAAACGCACCTCCTCCACCACCTCCTCCTCAGCCTGGACTTCAGTCTCAGGCTCCATCTTTCCCTCCTGCCCTCCTCCGACCTCCTCTTCCCTCGCTCCCATATCTCGTCTCTCCATCCTGTCTGTCATACTCTCTGCTCAGCGCCTCTCTCGGAGCCACTCGGAGTGTTGTCATGCCAACCAACACACCAGCTTTCAGCCCCATCATTGCCACTCCGTCTCCGGTTAAAAATGACGTCCCTATAGTGCAGGATGCTGCAGGTACTTATCCCGACGCAAACCAACATTGTAGCTGTCAGTGTCAATTGGTGTAGATGTAGTCTACTTCAGTGTGTACTTGTTTGATCCAGTATGACTTCTCAAAATTGTTGTTGAAGCTCGAAAGAAAGTCAATGGGGAAAGTCACCATACAAACATTATTTGGGAAAACTGTGAAAAGGTGAACATTTGGGAAAACATCTGTAAGTTAGCCTGAAAAAGTCAGGATATACGGTCTAGATGAGACATAGAAATGTTTTTGTTTGCTTAATCTTTATTTTCCATTTGAGCCATTCCCTTATTCTCATGGAGCTTGGTCTTACGTCTCCATTACACGCAGGTTATGCACAGTGTCCCCCTTTGGTATTTACAAGGCTGTGGAAACAGCACTGTAAATTCAGCACCTGTAGTCCAAAGCCGTGGCCTTGTTTAGCTTCCATTAATGGGCAGCGCATCAGCCGCCTCTTATTTTAATCGTGCCCCCACTTTTATCGAGGCCCCTGCTTCCTGTCGAGCCGAACAGGGATCACATCATTAGCAGTGACTCCAGGGGACTCGGCAAGGTAGGCTACCCCTCGTAAACCAAAGGCAGATAAGAGGGGCCGCCAAGATCCACATCTCTGCCACTGTTTGGAGGCTGTAGACACCCAGTAAAAATGTCAAGTACCGATTAGCAGCAAAGTCAATCTATCATTTAACCCCCCCCCTTCCCTTCTTCTTCAATAATTTGTAAAGACAAAACAATATACAATTGGGAATGTAGGACAGCCTCTCAGAAATTCCGCAAAGGAAGATTCCCCCTTGGCCCAGCTTGTTTAGTGTGCTGTACCACTAAAAGTTGATCAGTTGTGGAGTCCTAATGTTCTTTCCTCTCTCTGTAGGCAACACCATCTCCATCCCTACGGCCACCGGCGCCAAGAAACGCTTCTGGATCATCGAGGACATGTCCCCCTTCGGCAAGCGGCGTAAGACGGCTTCTGCTCGCAAAATGCTGGACGAGGGCATGATGCTGGAGGGCTTCCGCCGTTATGATCTGTACGAGGACTGCAAGGACTCCGGCTGCCAGTTCTCTCTGAAGGTGACCCACTACCACTGCACCCGCGAGAACTGCGGCTACAAGTTCTGCGGCCGCACGCACATGTACAAGCATGCGCAGCACCACGACCGCGTGGACAACCTGGTCCTGGACGACTTCAAGCGTTTCAAGTCATCGCTCAGCTGCAACTTCTCCGACTGCCAGTTCTCCGGCAACAGCACCCACTTCCACTGCCTGCGCTGCAGCTTCCGTTGCACGGACAGCACCAAGGTGACTGCCCACCGCAAACACCATGGCAAGCAAGATGTGATCAGCGCCGCTGGCTTCTGCCAGTTCAGCTCCAGCGCTGACTGCGAGGTTGCCGACTGCAAATACAAGCTCAAGTGCTCACACTTTCACTGCACCTACCCCGAGTGCAAGCACACTGTAGTCGGTATGTCCCAGATGGACTCCCACAAGCGCAAGCATGAGAAGCAGGAGCGCGGTGAGCTGCCGTCGGTGTCTCCCCGGCAGGAGGGGGCGCACCACATGACGGGAGGAGTGTCCGCGGTGCCCCACGCCTCCATGGGCCTTCTTCCAGCCTCGCCCGGTGGCCTCCCAGGACTCTCCCACCACCACCATCACCACCATAACAACAACAACCATGCCCCCTCCATGCTCTACCCCCCAGCCAGCGTGGCATCTGACTACAACCACCCCTATCCAACCTCCTTGGTCAGTCTGGACAGCTCCCTCAACCTGGGGACCGACACCAGCAGCTCCCTGTTCTTCCTGAAGAACGCCGCTGGCCTGGGCCTCAATGACTCGTTGGACCTGAGCAAAAAGATGCAGCATCACCATGACCCGAGCCTGACCATGGCTGCCGGGCCCAACCCCATGCCACCGCTGGGCTTGCCCGCTCCTCAGGATGACACCACGGGAACATCGGGCGACCCCGAAGATGACCAGTCACCCGAGGAAGAGGCCAATGCAGAGGAAGATGAGGAGGATGAGGATGAGGCGGAGGAGGATCTGAACACTGACTCGTACGAAGATTCGATGCCACAGCCCGACGGCGACAACAAGGACAATGACGAGAGTTTTGAAGCTTCCTTAAACCACACTGACACTTCCCAACTGGAAAAGCAAGAGGCCGACCCATGAAAGATACTCTGACACTGAAGAAGAAGTATCCTGTATACTATGAACAAACAAATTCAAGTGGCCTCATTTATCAAGGTTAGAGACACTGCAGATGACAACAAGAAGACAACAACAACAACAAGAAATTATGGCCCAAAATGATTTATGATGATGTTTACAAGATGACCAACAATAGAAATTAAATTATGCATAAAAAAATGAACAGAGAAACAAACAAATTAGGCCCTGTTTTACACGTGGGGCAGCAATGTAAACATTTTACTACACAGCAGTCTTTTTGTGCGCGTGCATGTTTGACTTTTAATTTATTTTACTTTTATTTTTAACCTTTTTTGTGCGTGGAAAAAAACGATAAGAAAAAAAATCTCTATATAACTATATACGTAAGTGTGTGTGAACTTTTATATACAAAGGAAATGACTGGTGCAGTCTTTACATGAGCTGCAGGACCCTTGTTAACAATGAAAGGGAAAGACATCACTGTTAAATTACATTGAGGAAAAGTTCTAAAGCAGAATGTGTTTGAACATTTGATCCTATTTCTGTATTAATATTATTATTATTACTATTATTATTATTATTATTATTACTACATTAAGTGCAGGGGTCTGCATTAGTGTTTTGGCTTGTACCCTTCTCTCTTCATCCTTTGCAAGGTTATTTTTCGTTCTCAATGTACATTTTCAAATAGAAGTGACCAGTGACTGTGTCCTCAGTCTCAACTGCAGATGGGCATAGATCTCTGAGCGAGCATTGCTCTGTGTATGCAGCTCCCTGGGAAATTATGTTAAATTCTCACCAAAATCAAGCTTGTGGACTTGCAATTGTAACCCTTACCCCCTGCCGAGGAACCTATTAAGTTTGCATTTGGATAGTGCACTTTTATATAAACGATGATAGATATTCAAACATATTTTTGTTACCATATGCATCATTGCATTACGATTGCGTTATACTTGCATAGTAAAATCCGACGGCTCGGAATATTGATTTAGAACTAGGCGAGGAACCATCATGACTAACTAGCTGGGGGTCTGAATGAACTGACCAGAGGAAAAGATGAGTCACTCAGATGCAATGAGGAATGACAGAGGTAGCGTCAGGGAGTGTTTGTTTCAAATGTACAGACAGAAAGCAAAATGTGTCAATGTTGGACATTTTGTTTTCCATTTACTATGGCTGTGGTTTAGCGCCTATTGTAACGGTTTTATTTAATATTTATGTGACCTTGCAAATGAGACATTTTTAGGGTGTTCTAGCACTTTTTTAGATTTATCTTCAGAAAAAATATGGCATGCATCTTTTAACAGGGAATTTGCTTTAAGATGACGTTTTAGTTCACTTTGCTTTGATGCACAAATAGTTGTTAAGTGTGACAAAGAACTGTTGTTCTGTGTTTTATTTAAAGTAAGGACTGATTTTATTTGCTTCTGTGATTGGAGGATTTAAATATGAAATGGGCATGCCCGAGTTATGGTGGCCTAATAACGACACTAATAAGAAAAACTGTGATTTCAATTAATTATTAAAAACATGACAATGCTCAGATACTGTAGTACTAAATTATCACACAAAACACGTTAGTCTAACCTATCTTCAGGTTTACTGGTGGGTGAAAATTGTTATGATGAATTATTTCTTGAATATGGCTTTGGAAAAAATAATCATAATATAGGGAATTATGTGTGTAGATTGTTATCCAAAATATTGTTTAGAGAAGAAAAAAAGGTTGTACAGTATTTTCTTCTGTAAAAAGACTATATATGAACAAAATGCTCTTTGATGAACAGCTTCCTTTAAAAATAAAACAATTAAAGGAGAAATGAATAATAAAAAGTCAAACATTGAAATAACCCCACTATAGTTTGCTTGTGTGTGTGTGTGACCTTTTTTTAAATATAATTTTTCTCCCCCCCTTAGATTTCTAGAGGAAGTCAGTAAACATTGTTAGGACCCTTGCCATACTGTAGCACTGAAGGCAGTAAGGGGATTCCGTTTTTTACCTTGACATTTTCAAAGCTAATACAAAAAAAAAACACTGATTTAGACCTACTAATGGATATTTCTGGTTTATTTAACACTTGGTTTTATTCATTTTTCTGTTTGTCATTTTTGTGTGTGCTTGTAGTTTTTCCATAATTTGATATTTTCTTTGACATTTTACTTTGCTGTGGGCGTACATGCCTCTCTCACGGACTCAAATGCAAGGCAGTGCATCACTTTTTATTTATTTTAGTTTTTCTGACAACATTTTGGGAATAGCTATTTGGCTGGAAGATATTGTGCACTTGAATACAGTTTATGTGTGTGCCTGTGTGTGTGTAAAATAGCAGGATTTGTAAAAAGTTGAAAATAAAGAAACCATAATTATTATAACGATACATATGTTCTGCTTAGTAGTGCTGTAGCCCGATGACGTCTGGGGTCATATGTTGAGGGGGAAGTCCCAGAATACTGACACTATCAAAACCTCATGGGGAGAGAGACTAACCCATATACGGTATCTGGAGCAAGTCATGAGGGCAGAGAACTGGTCTCTCGTTCTGTGATAATACTTAGTGTCTGGCTAGTCTCTCTCCCCCCGGATAGAGACCGCTAATAACAGAGAGACCTGTGGAACTGCTCTGGTCGCTTAGAGCTACAAAGCCTCGCTTCATGTGACCTTTCCTCGTTCTATTCTTCCAAATGATTTTGTCCCAGTAGACATTGAAGTAAACGTTTGTCCCAGTAGACATTCAAGTGAAACATCTGCATCGTTGCAGATAGCAGAGAATCAACAATATTTGTTGTCAGGCCGCCCAATGAGGGCTCGCCTCTGGTCAGAGTTTAACCAATCAGAACCAATACAATTCAGAGTTTGAAATGGGAATAGTCTGGGGATGAAAGGAGAAATTTGCTGGTGCCAACAAGATGGGTCTCTGTCTCTTCACGAAAGGAGTACACTTTTAGTTTCTGGTGGGGTTTTTTCTTTGTGAGCTTTGTGCTGTTAGGTCCCTTCCTCTCGTTCAGTGACACACAATGACCAGCGCGCCGCTCTGGTGGTGTCTGTCCTCCCTCAGCCTACAGCTGTTGCCGTCTCTCCTCCTCCTCTTCCTTGTGATGTTTCTTTAAATAAAAAACGGGTAAAGGCATCACCATCTGTCAGCCAGCTGGCATCCTGTATATAATCTACGAGAAGGAAAAAAATAAACATGAAAATTATATTACACAAAAACCAGACGGAAACAACCTCCAAATCCTACATAGGCTGCTGCTGAAACGACAGATTGCTTTACCGTTTTAATTAACGGGGAAAAAGATGACATGAAAACAGAAAGAAAAACTAAATGAGATGTCTTTTCTCTGTTGCGTAATAATGTAGTCAAAAAGCAGTGTACTACTATGGCTTGGTGGCAGACAAATAGAGAAAAGTTGTCAAATATTTTGCACTCCAGGACTAAAAGCCATCTCTAGCTCATTTTCTTTTTGGTTTTATTTCACAACCACACAGGGAGACAAATCAGACATTTTGTATGAAAAGTAGACAGTGAAGTTAATGGAAAAGTATTTTAAATTACTTGAATTTGCTGCCCTCTGCACTGGTGTTCATCACTGCATATTTACCACTTTGATTTAGTGCTGTTTAGTCCTTCAATGTGCTATATTCATTTTTTTTCTTTCTGCATGTCTTATGCAAGGGTTGAGCTTTTCACTCAATAAAATAAAGATGTATTGAACAAAAATAGATGTATGGCCTGTTTCAATGTTGTCTTTTAACAGTCCAGTAAGAACATGAAACGTTATTTAATGATGACTTATAGGCTGATGATGACTCTTGATTGCATGACATGTTTGGGCCAATGTGAGTGGAGCACATGCATGTATACACGTGTGTGCGTGCGTGCATGTGAGTGCATGTACGTGTGTGTGTCTTTGCCTCAGCTTGTCCCAGGTTGATGTGCCAAGAACAGTTTGTGCAAGGGGACAGCAGCAGTGAAGAGACGATCGTCCCTGGGAACACACACGACAGGTGTGCAGTGCATATGTGATCACATGATGGCTGTGAGGCAGATTAGGCCCCAAACAGATGAAGCGCTTCTTAATGGCAGCTTTTATTAAGTTCACAATGTGAGGGAGGCAGGCAGGGAGGGAGGGGGGGGGGGGGGGCAGAGGAAAAGCAGGTGGCCTTGTCTCTACAGTCATGGATGAAGATACATCTTTGTACAGCCAAGTCCGAAGAGGACGGCCACTACCGAAAGATTTATTGATATTTGATTGCCCTGGCCTTACTGTCTGGTTGTCCTGAGTTCAGCAGTAATGGCTGTAAAGGAACTACTGCAAATGCTCTTGAGAAAAATGTCCCGTCTAAGAAATATTGCACTTGCCACTGATCATATCATGTAGACCCATGTATGATGGAACACTAGCTGCACCATACACATTCTATATAAGTCGGACAAACCATTTACGAACAAGAGAGATTACATTGTGAAAGGAGCGGCTCATTTTCTTTCTCCACCCACCCTATCTTCTTGTTGCTTCTCTTTTAATCCACTGCCCTTTGCGTTCATTTATCTATTTTGGCACGTGTATGGGGTTATTTTCGAGTACCTCTGGTCATGGGGTAAAAAAGGCTTGGTGTGCATTCCAAATGCACCCTATTCCCTATATACTGCACTACTTTGGGCCCTGGTCAACAGTAGTGCACTTTATAGGGAATAGGGTGCCATTTGGGACATAGCCTCTGAGGAAGGCTGCTTTGCCATTGGTAGCAGCTGTTGCTATTGAGAGACCCCAGAGGAAATAGAGAATTGGACACACATTCAGCCAATTTAACATTAACTAGACCTTATTGGAGGCTGGAACACATGGCAGAACCATGCAGCGCTACCGTATGGGGTTCTGTTTATATATGCTCTTACGCTCCCTTAAGGAGTATTACGGGGTTGTGTGATGGCATTTCAAGATGAAAAAGAGATGTTGGAAAAGTGCACTTATAAGGTCACTAAGATCGACTAACAGGCAAAAGCAGACGGAATGTGTATATGTGTAAAATAGAATCACAAATGTATATCTAAGACAAAAGTACACAAAAGAAACAGTTCAATTGTCAATCTGCATTTATTAATATACTTTTTCCTCGCTTGTGTATCCTTTTGACCTTCTCTTATTGAATCACATATAAGGGACTTGAAAGTAACCAAACCAACTGACTGCATGAACCTTGGAGTCTAATATGGAAGAATAAAAACTTTGAGCAGTTTTAAGATGAGATCATTTAAAATATCAAACACTGTTGTTTTACACTGATCTTAAAAGAGATTTCTCATCCGCTATTTGACATTTTTTCCACTGTTCAATCAAACCACAACATTAAATACTGTTTTTAAGGTTCCGTCTTAGCAACCGTTGCTCAGAGGGATCGTGACTTTAAGATTCAGTATGATTTCATCCTGTAGCTTTAAAATAGATACAGTATATAATTATTTATTACAGTATGTATTATTACACATTTCTGGAAGTGTACAGTACATATTACATGTTATGTCCACAAGTTTTAGGCTTATGCACAGTATATGTACTACATTTAGAGCTGATGCTTTCTTAATTTTTTTTTGACAGACCTGAGTTTTTACAAGTTTCAGGTTGGGTAACATTTCTTTTCAGTAACATGACACATTCTCTGGGAGTGGTGAATCTATAAATATTTGCCTTTCAATGTATTGTTCTTTTCAGACCTCAAGATAACAAGACATTCTTTTCTCAGTTCAACTAGAATATTCTTTCAGTTCAACACCTGCATGTGTACTTATTTCCTTGAAAAACTGGAAAGAAATCTGTTTTGCGGAATGAGAGAAACATCAGAAAATCTACCAAAGTGTTTACTTTTTTTCTTGAAATGAGAAACAGGACAGAACCCTTCACTAAAAGAAGCATGAATACTTGTGTGTTCCGTCATTTGGGTCGTTCCATGAAATGAGTTCCTTTTGAGTCCCTTTGATATTTTAAGTAGAAATTCCTTACAAATATAGATTTTTAAAAGCCTGTTATATTAAATGAAGTGCACTTTAATATAGACCACATGGATAATTCAATTCAATCAGATTTTAAAAATATATATAAATAAAGACTTGCTTAAGTAGGAATATTAAGCATTTTGACATGTCCCTCCGTCAACCCTGTGTCACTTCTAGGAACATTTCAAACCACTTATCCCAAAATGTCTCATTGCTGCATTGACAGTAATTTCTGAAGATTATTATTTATTTTCATGTGATTAGTGATGCATTTTCATCTGTCCCTCATTTTAAGGTAAACCCTGTTATGCAAACAATTAACCACTTTAAAATAATGTACCATTCTACCAAGTTAAATGATTCACAGCAGGTGACATCGTTTGGGTCTTCTGAACAGCATGGTGGAAAAGAGAGTAGGTCTTCACTCTCTTTTCGGTCTATTTATAAAATAATGTATCTTTGCCTGAGGTGGTTGAGCTCAACACGTCAACCCTGTTCGCTTAATTAATGTTAGGACTTTAATCATATGTGGAAAATATGTATAATTTCATGAACACCATGTGGTCCCATGATTTTCATCACATGAGGAGTAGTGGCCGATCTTCACCTAAAACCTCAACCCTGTTATCGTCAACCCTGTTAGAGGCCCAATGGTAACTTTATCAGTTTGATGTGAGTTTATTTGTACAAGGCATACTTAAACAATGAGAAAATGTTGGATTTATATCAAACAGGCTTTTAATTAATAGTCAGAAAGCTACAAACGTATCAGTGACTGGGTTGACAGACAGTGTGGTAAAAGTGAAGCTAAAATGCTCTTAGTTCATAGGATTTTAATGCCTCAGATGGGAAAGGTGTTTTTTTCCGTAAGCTAAACATATCCTCCGTGCAATTGAACGTTGAAAGAGAAATATTTGTAAGTTCATTTCTTAAATGTTTGCATGTCCAAAAGGCACCCATTTTGTGGAATGACCCATAGACTGTATGTTTGAAAAACAGCATTACATCTTATGAGAGACCTGTATAGGTTGTTCATAGCTAAATATTTAATTCCGAGATTGAATGTCCTTCTGCATCATGTCACTGCAGCAGATGAGAATGTACATTTGATGATTCGGAAAGAAAGCGAGGCCATTTATCGATATGAGCAAAATATATTGTAAAAATTGATTATTCTTGCTGTTAACCTACACTATTATGTTAAAGAGCATACATGACTGTTCTTGTAGGTACAAAACCCTCTCAAAGGCTCGCAATTCAGAATACTTAACTGCCTGCTGACGGGCCATCAACTGGATTCCCATTGTATTCAAACAGGTTGGGTAGGTTCTCAGAATAATCATACTTGGCCCAATGGGCAAATCAGCAAGCAGTTCACAAAGCAGTGGCAAAGAAAAGGAAACCATCACACAGTTGCAGTGTTATTCATAACATCAATATGATATAGATATTGGTTCCAAAAACTACAGAGCCTTCAGAAAGCATTGACACTCCTATTTCCACATTTTGTTGTGTTACAGCCTGAATTTAAAATGGCTTGAGATTTTGTGTCACTGATCTACACACAATAGCCCATAATGTCAAAGTGGAATGATTTTCAAAACATCATTATTTTTTTTATTTTTTTTTACAAATGTATTAAAAATGAAAAGCTGAAATGTCTTGAGTCAATAAGTATTGTTATGGCAAGCCTAAATAAGTTCAGAAGTAAAAATTTGTTTAACAGGTCACATAAGTTGAGGGGTGTTATGTTGCAGTGGGAGTATTTTATTTGGTCAACAAGCAGTTGTCCGCATCTGTCAAACACAAACACAATCCAATGGAAAGATTAGTGTAGAGGCCCTATAAACAGCATTTGAAAAATGAGACGCCTGTCAACTCCGTTACATAAATGTTTACCAAGGAATACCAAACATTGTGTTCTATTTGTTTTAGTTAGCCCGAAGTTTGCGCCTCACCGTAAATTAGTTTTACCCAGTGTTCAACAGGACTTTACAAAGAGAACAAACAACTAGCATCGAACAGCGACGAGAAACAAGCACATAAAATGGTTAATCCTCCGTGGCGAGGAGCCAAGGAGCCATTAAGTTTCAAGTAGTTTGCATAAAAAATCTGACGGGAGGTCTCCAGAGCGGAAAGGAGAGTGTTTCATCACTTTATAACTCTGTCCAAAAAGGAGAGAGCTAGGAGCAACAATCAAATGCCCAGAGCTAGCAAGCAAAGAGCCAGAGCCATTCGCATTCAGCTTGAGCCGCCACAGCGCACCACTCACTGACGAGAGAGGGAGGCCCAGTTTCTTGGCAAAGGAAGAAGTTCTTAAGTGCTAAGCTGTAAATTTGCTTAATTTGACGTGAGTCCGAGGGGAATGGGATCGTTTTCTTTCAGGGAAAAACCCTGGCAGATTGGCTGACAATGAGCTGCAATGGTCCAACATGGTGTATTGCTGTGTGATGATGGGAAGAAAGCAGGACTGGCAGCATTTGACAGGGCAGTAAAAGACTTCGACCCTGGCACCAGCCTCTTATGACTCACTGGGACATGGATACTGTAAAAAACTGATCTGGCTAATTCCATAGTAAACAAACCTGACTATTTACTTCGAGTGGCTTCTTTCTGTAAAAACATTTCAAAATACTGCCATATCCATCATAACATGCTATGACGGTTTACACCGATATAGTTTTTACTACATACTGACGGCCTATTCTTAAATGATTTGTGGGCATCGATCGGATTTCAACTTAAAAAATTTGATATTTTTCTTCTAAGCCACTTTTCTCTTTGTCCTTGCCCAATATGAATCCTAAAACAGCGACCCATGACAAGAGCCTTTAAAAATACCGGTTTCAGTGACAGCTGCGTCCTTCATAAAATAGTAGATGGACAACAGGTGAGCATGATGTGTGTGCTAATCTTCTACATTATGGCTGTTGATAACACTCCGCGTCCAGCAGCTCAGTTATTAAAACGCTGTAATTTAATACGGAATACATCAGCAATGTGACATTTGTATCATGGAAGAAGGAAAGGTTTCAAAGATTGGACTGACACTAATAATAGAAAATGTCTATCATTGACTTTGGTTTCTGTTACCAAAGGAATTTTGCGAGTACCACGCTCCTTCCAAAGTCAGACGTTGGGCATCCAGTGAGGGATTGTGGGATTCTTTTTTTCACTTGCTCTGCCTCTCTCTGAGGGCTCAAAAATGAGGATTGTATTTCGCAGTGACAATCCATGCCAATTCTGTAGGACAAGGTCGTCAAATCTACATCCCTCCCCCTTTTCCTAGAGACCACCCTTCTCTACCCATCAGCGCTTTGAGGGGAGTTCAGGAAAACGTGGCATCCAAAACAACAAAGGATTCAACAGTTATGATTAGGAAGACTACATTTATTTACTACATGCCGACTACATTTAGAATATATTATTAGGGATCAGGTGCAATATAACCAGAACAAGTTGTTGAATCCTGATGACATTTGAAATGATGAGTGGTGTTACTCATATCCTGAATAACCATATATGACTCTGGGTGTATTTATTGGAAGCAGTAGTTTGAGTGTGTTGCTCAGGTTGTTGTAGTGCTTTATTGCCTCTATGCAGAACATAGTCTCAAGGGGAACGTCACCACTACTGTGCATTGTGTGAAGAGGAGAGTCGTAAAGAGGGAGTATCTACTCCATTTTAATTTCCTCTAGTTCGCTTCCTTTTTATTTTTTTCCATCCCTGCCTCCCTCCCTCCCCCCGCTCCTGCAGTCAGGCCCTGTGATTAGTGTAATTTGCAAAAACGTTGGCGAGCGCCGCACCTGTTGCCCCTGCGCTGCCTGCAGCCCTGGGTCCTCGACAGACTGACAAGCACACCCCTGGATAATCCATTCTTCTCTCCACCAGTGCAGGACAACGGCAATTTTTCTCCCCCCTCTCCTTCGTCTCAACCTCGTGTTCTCATATCTGCCACACTCCTGATGCCTCATTACTGGGCCATTCATAAATATCGCCGGCAGTATCCCCTACTTCCAGAGGCTTTCGGTGCTTGAAAGATTTATCGGCCTCTTTTACAGCACCGCTATTGTTTTTCCTAACACTTTCCTCTCTCTGTCGCTCTCCACTTCAGACACCTTCACTTACCTGCCAATAAAGCGACAAAAGCTTTCCACCTGGTTCACATACAGGGGCCCCGTAGCTCCCCCACATGACAACCCTAGCGGTATATGGTGTGTTCCATTTGGATTTGACACGGTGCCAGGAGGAAAATCAAGTGACACGGGCCACACAGGAGGGGAGAAATGTGATCCCACTCCATTGTGGAGAGTTTATATAACGAGTGATGACAAAGTACTTTATGACTTTGCAGTGTTTGTCGGGCTCCGACTGTGATAGAGGCCTTATACAAGCAGGCCCCCGGTGACCTTGACTTATCAAGCGTTCTCATTTTGATCAGAAAGAAGCCCGTGTTCAGCTGCTGTTGAGGATTGTTGTGCTGCTTTTAGAGAGACAGTGATGGCTACAGTACAAAGGACTTTTGGAGGTTACCGGGTTCTCCCCACCCTTTCACTTTGAAATACTATTGACTAGGAGCATGTCTGTCTGAGCAGGTAGAAGCTTTTGGATTGCTTCAATGATTTCAGGGGCTATGCCAAATTTACTTAGATATAGGACGCTCCCATGTGTCTCAACAGCCTATGCAGGGAAAGTGGCATGCAAATGGTACAGTACCTGCTTGTATAAATAAAATAGTTAAAACACACAAAATTCAAGTGCACTCCATACTGCTATTTCAATCTTCAGATGCATACATCCACCGTGATATGCAAGAAATTTTAGGATTTTGTCATATTTTTGACTGTGTGCGGGTATCTATTCTTTCCATTATACTGCTTTTTTAAACATACGCACCTGTGACTAACATTTTGCATTAGGTAGTCAAAAATAACTATTTATTTAACAAAATTGTAACATTCTGTCATAAATAGTGGATGTTCAACTTCATAACAAACAGCTTTTCCCATACATGTTTTGGGGTCGATGATTTAATCTTAAATCAGCCATTACTCCCCTTGTGACACGTGGAATGGAAAAGTGTGCAACAGGGAGGTGAAATAGAATGCAAGCCTAATAAAAATATTTGAACTTGATTAAACATTTCTAGCCCATCTATGGGTCACAGGGTTGACGTGTTACGCCCGACGTACTTTGTTTTCCACCACAGTACACCAGTTAAATGGCCAAAAAGAGAAGGGCCAGGATTCAATTCGGTTGCTGAAGATCAGTGTTGTAGTGTGGTTGACATTTAAAGGTAATATCTGATTTATTCAACATCTGCAGCGTTTACTTTGAATGTGATCTCTGCGACTGCGGTTACATTGCCTTTAATGGTGCATAGTCAAAAAGGGGGGATCGTATTGAATCGCGGCCAACAACCAGCTCACCGGCTTTTACACTACAGATGTAGAATCTTAATTTGATCACCCTGTTGCAGGAGACCTTTCCTGCAATGCAGGACATTTAAAACATGTAGTGTATTTGAGGTTTTTAAAAGGCATCTTAAATTTGAAATGTCAGACTTGATTTCCCCTTGTATCAACCCACTTAATGTATAATCCACATTTTCTGTTGCTGCAGGATTATTTTCCTGCTGTAGAAAACTGGCTCAAATGAAGATCCTACATTTGTATGATTTGACTATTAGATGTTTGTTTATTTAGATTTTATTTTTTAAGGAATAGCTTTACCATATTAAAACGATAGTTCAGTTCACATTACAGGGTTGACCTTAAGCCTGAGGGACAAATGTAAATGAATCACTAATCACATTCAAAAAGTAACAATCTTCTGAAATTACTTTCCCAAAGCAACAAAATAACTAGGGCTTTATAATGATGGTGAAAACTTGGTAAAATATAGGTTAAGTGGGGCTAAAATCATCCCAAAAGTCAAACAAACATGATGTGGGATATTCCAAAATGTAGATTTTGCTGAGAAAACAAATATTTATTTTATTGAAGATACACTGCTATTGGAATTCTTAACATGATTTTGTTCAGTTAGAGTGTAGATGTACAGGAACTGCCAAAATAATGGAAACACTTGAGCAAATGAGGGATACCTAGTATATTGAAAGCAGGTGCTTCCACACAGGCGTTTTTCATTAGTTAATTTAGCAATTAACATCCAATCATGCTTAGGGTCATGTATAAAAATGCCGGGCAGGCCATTATTATGTCTACCGTGGCTATGCCCCCATAGGATGACATTGCCCCGATCCACAGGGCATGAGTGGTCACTGAATGGTTTGATGAGCATTAGAGCGATGTAAACAATATGCCATGGCCGTCTCAGTCACCAGATTGAACACATATGGGAGATTCTGGAGTGGCGCCTGAGACAGCATTTAATAACACTTTATTTGGATAGTACATCTGTAGATGCTCTACAGAACATCAGCAACATTTCATCTAACTATCTACTAACCCTAACCTTAACCTAAACTTAACCTTTGTAAGCAGTTGCTTATCAACAGAATGTTTCTTGATAGTATGAACCTCTGTAGAGCATATGGACTATCCAAATAAAGTGTGAGGCAACAGGGTAGAGTTCCAGAAACGTGTAGAATCTACACTGAGTGTACAAAACATTAGGAACACCTTCCTAATATTGAGAATGACCCTATTAATAAGGACTATAAAAGAGTGCAGACCTTGTTTCTAAAGTCATTCTTCCCCAGAGAAAGCAGCATAGTGAATGATCTCATATTTTAAATAATAGCCTCAGCGTGCCCTTCAGATTACGATACAATCTACCCAAACACGGATTTCCCGGGTGTAAGAGGATTTTTCGAGAGGAGAGAGAAGCCCCCCGGTGATGAGAAGGGCCTAGATCCACATAAGTGTGAACATCAAAGAGTTCCAATTCCACCCTCTTGATGCTGCGATCCACATACATCTTATCTCAGAGGGAAGAGGAAGAGTATTCCACCATCACACCATTGGTCTGCATTGTCTGTGACATTTCCAATGCAAAGTGTTTTAGGCCACTTCACTTGCACTGGTTTGTATTCATTAGACCATACCTTAGCAAAAAGTATTGCAACGGAAAATGAAAAAGAGCGGTTATGTTTCTTAACATTCCGTTTTCTTCCATTTGGTGCCTAATGAACACAGTCCTGCTGTGGTAGATACTTCAAATGAGTGGATTCAGCTATTTCAGACACACCTGTTGCTGACAGTTGTAAAAAAAAAAAAAAAAAGAGCACACCGCCATGCAATCTCCATAGACAAACACTGGCAGTAGAATGGCCTTACTGAAGAGCTCAATTACTTTCAAAGTGCCAATGACATTGGATGCCACCTTTCCAACAAGTCAGTTCGTCAAATCTCTGCCCTGCTAGAGCTGCCCGGTCAACTGTAAGTGCTGTTATTGTGAAGTGGAAATGTCTAGGAGCAACAATGGCTCAGCCGCGAAGTGGTAGGCCACACCTCACAGAACGGGATCGCCGAGTGCTGAAGCGCGTAGCGTGTAAAAATCGTCTGTCCTCGGGTTGCAACACTTACTATCGAGTTCCAGGAAGCAACTTCAGCACACTAACTGTTCATCGGGAGCTTCATGAAATGGGTTTCCATGGCCGAGCAACTGCACACAACCCTAAGGGGGCAGCAGGGTAGCCTAGTGGTTAGTGCGTTGGACTAGTAACCGAAAGATTGCAAGTTCAAATCTCTGAGCTGACAAGGTACAAATCTGTCATTCTGCCCCTGAACAGGCAGTTAACCCACTGTTCCGAGGCCGTTATTCTTAACTGACTTGCCTAGTTAAATAAAGGTAAAAAAATGTTTTTAAAGATCACAGTGCGCAATGCCAAGCGTCGGCTGGAGTGGTGTAAAGTTTGCCGCCATTGGACTCGAGTAGTGGAAATGCGTTCTCTGGAGTGATAAATCACGCTTCACCGTCTGACAGACTAATCTGGTTTTGGCGGATGCCAGGAGAACGCTACCTGTTCATAGGGCCAACTGTAAAGTTTGGTGGATGAGGAATATTTAATGGTTCAGGCTGCTTAGTTCCAATGAAGGGAAATATTAATGCCACAGCATACAATGACATTCTAGACAATTATGTACTTCCAACTTTGGGATGAATTGGAATGCTGACAGGCCTAATGCGAGCCAGGCCTAATCGTCCAACCTCACTAATGCTCGTGGCTGAATGGAAGCAAGTCCCAGCAGTAATGTTCCAAAATCTAGTGGAAAGCCTTCCCAGAAGAGTGGAGGCTGTTATAGCAGCGAAGATGGGACCAACTCCATAGTAATACCCATGATTTTGGTATGAGATGCTCGACATTCAGGTGTCCATATATTTTTGGTCATGTAGTGTATGTATGGTAGCCAGAAGTGGATGATGACAAGCCTTCTTCCAGGCTGATGTTGCCCATGGCCTCAGATCAGTTCAGCCGATCGAATCCTATCCTCAAGTCAGTAGGATTAGAAAACAGACCTAATCCTGAATTAGTCATTAGAGACAGTCATCCACCAGCACTTCAGCAAAGAGCCTCCACAAGCAGCAGTCGTGTGTGTGTGTGTCTGACAGTACGTGTGTGTGTGGCAG
Organism: Oncorhynchus masou masou; assembly: GCF_036934945.1. Lineage (NCBI taxonomy): Eukaryota > Metazoa > Chordata > Actinopteri > Salmoniformes > Salmonidae > Oncorhynchus > Oncorhynchus masou. Next base: position 29,437,991 of record NC_088229.1, read on the forward strand.
GCAGCACCACAGTAGCCCCCTCACAGACCAGGCTGGTAAGGGCTAACAACCCTCGCATTGATCCGAGGAGACACTCAGCCCTCTAACCTGCTGAACAATGGAGTTCAGAGGCGCGTCGATACACTATCCTATTGAGTGCTCTCCGTTTAGCAGCAAGATTGATGAGGTTAAGTCTTCTAACCGGGTGCCAACCTGTGTCAAAACCAAGGTGCTGCTTGGACAACAAATTCAGAATTCCTAAATCTGGAATGCTAATGTGGCTGTTTGTTTGGGGATTCTAGACCCTTCACAGTTGTTCGCGTTATTTGGTGCTGGCAATTAACTCGTTTTGAAATTAGATGCAAACTGGGGTTGAGTGTGGCGACTGACGGACGGGCCAATGTCCCCTTCAGATGGAGATGAGAAATGAAGATTAGGATAGATGAGGGTTATGTCCCAAATGGTACCCTATTCCCTACAGAGCCTATGGGTCTTGGCCAAAAGTAGTGCACTATGTAGGGAATTGGGTGTCATTTGGGACGCAAACCAGGATAGACGAGGGCTTTCTGGGCCAGGAATGCAATGCAGGTCCCATAAGACACTAAATGACGTACAAGCGCATTTATTACAGTAGGCCTCTATAAATCTAAGGTTGGCCTGAACTCCAGGGAGAGGTTAATGGATTACAAAGGGATGCCGTATCGAGCCACCAAGAAGTTTCACCTCATCAATATGTGAAAAGCTATTGATCATTCAGACCTTGACAAATGAAATTCATAAACTTGATAATGCACTGGAATATTCGTATCACCTGAGGAATGGGTATTGTTTTTAATAACGTTTTGTTGTTGTTGGGGGAGTCAGTATTTTAATAATTCTGGAGATCAAATAGAAAATACTGATTAGGAATTATATATTTTATGTGCTGCATTGTAAACAGAGTAAAACACCACTCAGCATGGCCATGATTCAATCCAAGGCGCAGCGCACCAGACAGCTGACAATACGCCTTTTAAAGGCATTTTCCCTGACTTTCGCAGAGACTGCATTCACGGTAGTCTGCGCATTTTGTCTCGAGCGTAAATTACTTTTAAAAGTCTGTTATAGTGTGCTGCTCTACGAAACATGAAACACACAGCAAGGTATTTTCAATACTGGGACCACTGTATATACTCTTACCACTGCTACACAATAAAAATAGACCTTTACATTTAGAAAATCCCACCGAGCCAAGAGGAACTGAATGCATCGATATGACTCAGAAACATTTATTCCAGTGCTAAAATTGACTGAAACATGTAAGTAGGATATTTTGGTCAAAGGCAGTATCTTCTAAAACTGAGGTCGTCACCATTTATAATTGGGTTTGGATTACAACCTTGCCCACTAACATGAGATGAAACAGCTGCACTGATTGTGCCCTTTCCAATTGTAGCTTCCAGACAGTAAGACAGACCTGCCCACTGCGCAGCGGACTAGTTTACATAAGACAACACCTCGCCAATATTATGTTGAAAGAACTCTTGGCCCCTAAGCCCTTTATGGAGGGCCCACTTGCTGATGTGTTGGATAGGGATCACTCCAGTCTGCCATTGTTTTGGGTAAAATGATAATTGAGACTATGCACACCTGCATCCCAACTGCCACTTGTTAATATTCCAGAATTTTAAACCCATTCGCAAGTGACTTGTGTCCCTCCGACCTGTTTTGTAACATTATTCGCTATGAAACACTGCCAGACAGAAGTACACTCTTGTAATTGATATAGAAATGTAAAAAAAAAAAAACTAAATGGAACTGAAACAGACGTTGCCACTCGACAGTGACTTGATAAACTGATTTATCAATGTGCCTGCTAGCTACTACTAGCTAACTTCACTGACAAACACAGAGATGGAACTTAGCTAGCCATCAAGTGATAAACAGCATGTAGCAGCTAGTGCTTTATTTACAATAGTTTGACAGCTTTCTGATGATGAAGTTGTACACAGGTTCTCAAAATCAGTCCTGAGCACAGCCAGAACCACCTGACTCGATACTGTCTGCAGTGCACTAATCTCGGTTAACCCAGAACTAAAGTCTTGCGTAATTTGTCAGACGCTCAATTGAGTTCTGGGTCCATACAAGCTAAGATAATAGATAGAACGCGGATTGGAAATGGAACGAAGAGTTCTACCCTCTCTCTTTGCAAGTTAATTCTATGGGTCAAATGTTCACTCACCTTTCGAAATTCGAAAAATTCTAACAACTGCGAAATCGTGATTTGTCCAAAGCACTGGAACTAATCCTGCTCGTTATCTCATGCATCATTTAATTACAGATTTCTTGATTATCTTAATTCTGACTATTTTGAGGTGGTAGTGTCTGTGTTGTTGCTACAGTAACTGCCAGGGTACGAAATGCGAGCATAACACACCCACATCAAACCACACACCCCCAAGACCAAAATAGTATTTTTCTTAATGAGCAGCAGAAAAACAAAAACATGCTAACATGTTTGTTTGAATTAATGTAGCAATGTCTTTGTTAAAAAGGCATACGACTGGGGCCGGGATTCAACTTGATCGCCCTTGTAGACAATGCGGCTTTTAAAGGCAACGTTAACTCATTCACAGATGTCGGCTCAATTGGAAATTACATTTTATATGACAAGGGTGTAGGGGTGTAACGGTTCTGTATGTATTGCGGTTTTGTGGTCACAGTTCGGTTTCGGTACAGTGTGAAAATTAAATGCCATTCAATGTTCAGTATTCACAATGTTCCTAGCATTGTCTGTTGTGAGAGGATTGATGGGCCTCTCTGCATCTGCCAACACCTCAAATGTGTTGATACATTTACGGCAACATCACCGCAGTATACTGGAGCAAGATGGAAACGCAAAGAAACTACACAATATCGTCTCCCCTCTGCATTACAAGATCGATAGGTAGGCTATGTTTATATATTTTACAGTCTTTGTTTAATTGCCACGGATATGTGCCCTTTCTCGGTGGTTGAGAATAGGGGGTTTCGGCACATTGTGAAAGTGCTCAAGCCATGATATAAACTTCCCTTTTGCGCCAATTTCAGCAAACCGGTTGTATCCGCTCTATATAAGCAAACCAAAGCCAAGTTTTGCAATGAATTGACCAATGCACCCTGTGTTATGTTTACTTAACAGTGACCGCCCATCACGTTACCCCCGAGTGGGAGATATAAAGGTGGCATGTCTGGAGCACGGTACGAATCAAACGTGCGCATCTGGACTAAAGGAGGCAGTGTCATGGTGCGTTTGTAACCAAGTGTGAATTTACCATTTGGCTTGGAAAAACCACTTGAATGGTCCTCAAACTGGTAATTTAAAGTGGGAAACTCTCCTTTCATCCGAAGAACCCACTTCTCCCACATGTTGACCTCTGACGTCATCTACTAAGGAAATGGCCTCTATAACAGCATTTTCAGCAGTTAAATGCAACAACGAAGTAATTTTTTTTAACTCAAATTTGTTTACAAGCATTATAGCTGATCTTTTTAGTTTATGGTTAATGCAGCTTGTTGGCCATTAGCCAATCGGCGTTTCTCAACGAGTTCAAATCACATGAATGTATCCAACTGGTATTTACGACTTCACAACTGATAAATTCCCACCTCCCACATGGTTACAAAAGCAGCATCAGAGTGGAAAAGATGCATAGGCAATTTTCATTGAGAGTGGCGACATACTGTTAACATTTTATCCAATTTATCTCTGTCCATCGCCGTTGTAATCTACTGGGAAGCCTAAATGTTCCCAAACTGGAGATTAAACGATGATTGAGGATCCTCCAATTCTGGTTTATTGACCCCACCACTCGCCATGATCGTACAGAACTAGTTCTCAGCTGCGTCTCATAAATAGACAGTTTGAAATGCGGCAATTACGATTAGAATGATTCGCTTACAACCTTACAAGCGCATAAACTCTAGTTGTTTTAACGGAATAGCCTGAAATGTGTTTTTTTTCTCAGCTCAGATTTACTCAAGAATCAGACATACAACGCAGTGTAGACATAGCCTATAGGCCTAGTGTTATTATTTTGTAATTTAAAAAATAATGTATTTATTGAGGTTTACAGTGCGAACCGAACCGAAGTCCCCTTACCAAACAGTTTGGTACAAACATGTGTACTGTTACACACCCCTACAATGGCGCTGTACCCCAGTGTCAGATTGAATCACGGCCTAATTGATTCGATAAAAAAGTGGCAATTAAAGTAATTTGAGATAAACCAAATTTATTACAATAATATACATTTCTGTTTGATATCAGAAGCTCATACAGTCACAATTATAAGCTGGGTACATTTTATACATAGAGGACCAGTCAGTGAAACTGCAGTAGTTTAAAAGGCATGAGTGACACTTGGGGACCTCTCATTTTAGCAATTCTGCCCACATTATCAGCCAGTGGTCTTCATTCGCAGACAAATTCATAGATCAGAATGTCAGATCATGTCCAATACAATTGCAAACAAAAGAATCTCTCATGACAGTATCATACTTCAGATTCTTTACTACCCTGTTACTTCTATTCTAATAGACACAGCGTTTGCGGACTATGACTGCTGCCACTTAGAAAGGTTCACCGACCTCTACCGTTATTGTGTTACTTTGAAGGCCCTTTGATGCAAGTTAAAATACCACAAGAGAGCTGATACCCTCATTTTCACTCGTGGACCTTTTTGCTCTATCTCATCAGCTGGCGAGTGAGTCATTTAATAAGGTAAGTATACATACATTACTTTCAGTTCCCCCTCCCGCCCCCACCTCTGCCTTCAGAGCTAGATTCCCACCTGCCACAACATCCATGGCGACATCCATTGTTTTATACGGTTTAATTACAAAATATTGGCGCTGTTTTAGCGTAAAAGATTACTCACTGTAGGAGGCCTATATAATTTGGACCGGAGGGTTTGTCATGAAATAAAATATAATACAACAGGGCTTTCACGATTAGATTTCCGCTTTTAGCCTCCTTGACATTTCAAGCTGCATGAACTAATACATCTGTTATTTGTTGATCATTTGATTATTAACATACTTCATAAACCAATTCAGCTAGCCCTGCTGGAGACTGAGATGCAGCTGAAGAGGCAGGCTGGGATCTCTCTCACCACATACAGAGTGACAGAATGCACGAGGCAGCCCCTTTAGAAAGAGGTAAAAAAACACATTTATCTTCCCTTCCTTTCAGCGCTCTTGAACGCTCGTGGAACAAAACCCGTCATCGTGTTCTAATCTCAAATTTCAAGGCTTTTATTTCAGCCCAAATGCCACCTCCTGGCCTTTCTGAATTATTGACAGACTGACACCAATGTGAGGGGACACATGAAAGATCCTAAACGTTGCACTAGCCTAACGCTGCCCTAGCCTAACGCTGCTTGTCCTCTCCCTCGGCTCTGTTGACAGGCTGCGTCTGAAATGGCACCCTATTCCCTATGGAGTGCCCTACTATTGGTCAAAAGTAGTGAATCGGATAGGGAATAGGGTTCTGTTTCAGACGCAGTCCCAGTAATATTTTCAGTGATCTCTGGGGTGACTTTGAGACGAGTATAGGGGGACAAGCCGTCTGACTCCTTACATAGAACTGAAGAATATAGGGGAGCGTACAATTTCTTTGGTGTCCAGAATAGGTTACTCAGGCTGAGTACCAAATGGCAACCTATTCCCTATATAGTGCAATACATTTGACCAAAGTTCTACAGACCCTTGTCAAAACATAGAGAATAGGGTGTCATTTGGGACACAACCCACATAGGGAATAGGGTGCCATTTGGAACACATCCAACATAGGGACTAGGGTGCCATTTGGGACACACCCTCAAATGATTCTTCAAATGACCTCAGATACATTGGAAACCAAGCTCACTACACCAGGTGATTATTGTCAGTCATGAAAATTGACAGTACCAAGTACCACACAAGGAATAAGAGAAAGCAGGATTGCAAATAATTTTTGATAGTAATTTGTATTGAATATTGCTCTTATCTCCCCCATCCTGCTGAAACTTCACATTACTTTCCCAGGCATGCAATTGTTTTGTTTGAATGATGAAAAGTAAATTGATGTATGCCAGGTGCTTACAAGGGACAGACACACCAACATTAACCTTTTTTTTTGTTGCTATGTTTCTCAAACCTTCGCTCATAATTGAGATTGTTCACTATATAACAGCGGCAAAACAGTACAGTTACAGAAAGGATGGTCAAATGGGACCAGACTGAAACAGGACCTTCAAATGAAATGAGAACCATAAGGAAAAAGGGGTTTTGTTGTGCTTTGTGCTCACGGTCTGGTCTAATCCACCTCGCTCTCGTTGCTGGCCCCCTCGGGCCTCCTCAGCTTGTCCACCTGTTCGTTGATCTGTCCGTCCCCCCCTCGACGATCCTCCGCTGGCACGCTCAGATGCTCCTCCTCTTCCACATGGCTCACGTCATCTTCCTCTTCTTCCTTCACATCCTCCTCTTTCTTCTCCTCCTCACCCTGCACTTCCATGCGGACCTGATCCTTAAGGTCCAGGGGGGGCAGTGTGGCTCCTCCTCCTAGCCCCACGCCATTCTCTCCGTTGAGGCCGTGGGCTCCGTCGGGACCTCCCAGGGCGTCTTGGGGGCTGTGGCGGCCATCTTTGATGGGGGAGGAGGAAGCCGACTCGTTGCTGACGGGGGAGATGTCGCTGCTGCTGTTGGTGTGGTTGATGGAAGGAGAGCTGGTGGAGATGTTGGCCGGCTTCAGGGGCATCTGCCAGGAGGGAATCTTTGGGACGGATGGTGATGCGGGGAACTGCCTCCTGGAGAGAGATAGAAGGCAGGGATATTCGTTCAACACACATCATGTCATCCAAATCAAAATGTTATCATCACAATCAAAAACTTGTACACTGGAAAGATCACTGTTTCCCATAGTGAGAACACATATACACTACCGTTCAAAAGTTTGGGTTAACTTAGAAATGTTATTGTTTTTGAAAGAAAATAAAAAATTTAGTCCATTAAAATAACATCAAATTGATCAGAAATACAGTGTAGACATTGTTAATGTTGTAAATGACTATTATTGCTGGAAACGGCAGATTTTAAATGGAATATCTACATAGGTGTACAGTGAACCATTATCAGCAACCATCACTCCTGTGTTACAATGGCACGTTGTGTTAGCTAATCCAAGTTTATCATTTTAAAAGGCTAATTGATCATTAGAAAACCCTTTTGCAATTATGTTAGCACAGCTGAAAACTGTTGTTCTGATTAAAGAAGCAATAAAACTGTGCTTCTTTAGACTAGTTGTGTATCTGGAGCATCAGCATTTGTGGGTTTGATTACAGGCTATTTCATGCGAGAAATTGCCAAGAAACTGAAGATCTCGTACAACGCTGTGTACTACTACCTTCACAGAACAGCGCAAACAGGCTCTAACCAGAAAAGAAAGTGTGGGAGGCCCTGGTGCACAACTGAGCAAGAGGCCAAGTACATTGAGTGTCTAATTTGAGAAACAGACGCTTCATTAAATAGTACCCGAAAAACACCAGTCGTCAACAGTGAAGAGGCGACTCCGGGATGCTGGCCTTATCAGTGTGTGTGTATATATAAATAAATAAGAGAAAAATAGGTAGTGCTTTTTTCAACAGCCAGATGTTCTCCACACCTGCTAAAGATTGGCCAAGATATTAAATTATATTCATTAATTCTTTCAAGATCAAAAAGAAATGGTTACGCCTTAAAAGGGATCTGCACTAAAGGAATACAAAATATTTACTGCCTAATCAGGTCATTTGAAAATAGGGAAAGAGAGAGAACAAGTTTGGCGACAGATGGTGCTTCTGTGTTTTTCTTCGCTGATTAACCCCTTACGCAAAACTTATTGTGAAAGTCAGGCAAAGGAGAGTGAAACAAAATACTTAAAAGCTTATTAGGATGTACACAGGAAAACAAAACATGTACAACCTGACAGTTCTGAGGCAATTTTCATCTGGCTGATTTTTCCGACGTAAACTGTTGCTTTGAGCCTCATTAGCGGCACTGAGTACATAATCATGCATGCTAATGACTATTACAAAACAGAATCCATTTTCATGCTGTGACAGACAGACAGTGCCAAACGGGGTAGAGCTGAAGGCGCTGCGGAGGAAGGTAGTAGGATGAGCTTCAATAACGATTCCCTATATATATTTTTTTTTATTTAACTTAACGAGGCAAGTCCTACTACCTTTCGCCAGTAGTGCACTAGATAGGGGATAGGGTGCCATTTTAAACGAAACCACAGTGTTTGAGTTATTACCTGCCGAGAAGCAAGCCCTTCAATGACCCTATTTCAGCTTTCAGATCGCCGATGGTCTGGGTATCCAGGATTCGGTTGGTTGAAGAGGATGCCTATTGGAAGAAGAGGGAAGATAAACTATCACATACCATGGGTCAGGGAGCATACAGTACAGTCTAGGTCCATAAGCAACATTAAAAGAGGACAGAAAGCTACTTTCGTCAAGCATGTTGCTACATCTCTGTGATCTTCATTTGTTCATGCGACCTAACAGGATAACACTTTCAAACGAGAGAATGGTTGAGAGGGCAGCGATGTAAACAAACAGAGCAAATGCCTAATGCCACACAAGCTGGTGTGTAATCATATCACAACAGCTTGTGAGTCTACATACAAGTCCCCATGTGACGGGAGAGGGGTGGGAGCAAACAACAAGCCTCTGGACTAAAGTTCATCTTTGTAGACAGGATCGTCACAAAAAGGTAGTGGTATTTTCCCAAATGGCACCCTACTCCCTATATAGTGCACTATTCTTGATCAGAGCCCTATGGGCCCTAGTCAAAAGTCGTGCAGAAAAAAATTGGGTTTCACTTGACTGTGGATCATTCCAATTTTTACATAGTTTTCCATATTTCCCAAAATGGATTAGGGCAGGATGGCAGTTTTGGATAATGAACCTTATCCTGAACAATAGGGGCATTCATAAGGCAACCATAAGTTGACAGCTATTTTTCTTCTTTTATCAAAGGTGAGTGTTATCACACACAGCCTGGCATGGCATGAATTGCGACAGGGAATGACGGCTAATTGTAGTGGCCTCTGGCAATATTTGAATAGCAAATAATTTAAAAAAAAATCCATCCATTGTATTTCTGTTCCAAGCAGACGTATGAAGTCATTCGTCAAAAGAAAGACACAATATGTGAACATGTAGCCAATAGCGTCGATTTTGTTTGTTTCTATGACATTTCAGTCCTTCTATGCAACTGCAATAGCCAGCGTGAACCAAATTGCTTTTAGCTATCACTGTGTTAGCGAAAATCCACATTTGGTTAAAGACAAATACACTTTAGCATTTGTAATGGACACTCCTCAACCGGGAAAATACTCTTAAAACCAGCCCATATTCACCTGGACAAGCAGGTGCTTTTGGACCCTTGGTAGTCTAACCGAACAGACCTGCACCCCTATCCTTTTTGTTTCTGAAGGGGAGAAGGGCGATATATGGATGGGACCAGAGAAAAGGAGAAAAACAAAGTGGGGAAAGCAGGATAAAATAATATTAAAAAACTGTAATTAAGAACTCCAGACTCACTAGAAGCAGCTAGTTAGGAAGCTGAGACACCCTATCACAGTGAGACGGATAACTTGGTCTCTTTCAATTGTAATTACATCTAAGAGAAATTAATTGAATCACATCTGAGAGGGATCAGACTCATTTACATCGGAGGGAGGGTGCAGTGTTTTCCAGGGAACATCAGGGGCCGTATGTATCAAGCTTCTCAGTGTAGGAGTGCTGATCTAGGATCAGGTGCCCCCTGTCCATGAAATCTTATGAATTGTCATCTAAAAGGCAATACTGATCCTAAAATCCGCACTCTTACTCAAAGACGCTTGATACATAAAGCCCCAAAACCGTCCTGGGTGTGCATCGGTTGGAGCCTTGGTGAAGACATTCATGGTTCACCTCATTAGAAGCATCTTAATCCCAGGTCTCCCCAAGGCCCCCCACACAATAAGGTTGGAATGTGCCTCTCTCTCATTTTACCTTTGGAAAGAAAAAATGTTATTTCTCCACAGGCTGAGGCTTCTTCTAGACTTCCAAGACGTAAAACCCTTACCTAAGAAACAGGGAAATGCTTCACAGTCATGACGCCTACTTAAAACTGTGGATACAACCCAAATGGCACCCTATTCCCTACGTTGTGCACGACAGCGAAGGTTGACACAACCGTATGGTAGTTTTGTCCGCAGACATAATATTCCTGCATTATAACCACGCTTATTCATGGCAACATGACATATGTCAGCTGGCATTATACACCATGCTAACTGAACATAAGGTGTTATGTCATGTTGACATTGTGATTTCAGAAATAGCCATGTGGTCATTTCCTTTGTCAAGTGTGGCATGACACCATGTTCATAATAAAGTAATGTACAGAAAGCATTATAGCAGCATAGTAAGCATTACATGCACATAATTGAATCTTCTAATTCTATTCATATGATTATAACTGCCCCTATAATCACTTTGCGTACTCTGGCTTAAGAACGGAGACTTTGATCTATGACCAGTGCTGTTAAGCGCTATACAGTTTCCTCTTAACTGGTGTAATAGCTGTGTTCCTAATCTGTCTTGAGTGGTTGCTTGGGTGTGATAGGGGTCAGCCCCTTTCTGCTGCTTAACTAAGTGGTTCCAGAAAAATATATTACGAGCAAAAGAGAGAGAAAAAAATCTAACAACTCCTCCATGGATGGCAATGCGTGAAATAAATGAAGATAAAATGCCTACGGACCATTAGCAACAGATAGGATCTTAACAAGCCTTGTTTCAAAATGTCTAAAGGCAAATTAATTCACAGTTACTCCACCAGCCGACTGTGTTGTCTTTTTCCTTGTAATGCATGTATATTTATGGTAGAATTAGCTTCAAAAGAAATCCCCGAGGAGCGTTTTCCAGGGAAAACACGGGCGCAATTGATTTCAGTCTATTTATTCTACTTTCCCAGTGCCGGAGTGCTTCTTCTGGTACAGAACAGCAGTTTCTTAATCTTCTATGTGCAGCCACTAATAAAGAGAACTATCACTGAATTGAGACAGCGGAGCAAACACAGTTAACTGGTAGATTTGTAATGATAATGGGACCAAAATAGGGGGATACCCCTCCTGTTAACATTGGAGACGAATTACTCTGAAGCCTATTCATTCTTCACCGAGGCATTTAACAGTAGTGGTATGATGTAGCTAGGTGATCATTTTCAAAATAAGTCATGATTATAGAGTAAATACCCACAGAGTACATTTTGCTGGGCCCTCTGAGGTTTGTAGGCAGAAATATATAATGTGTGTGTGAGTGTGTGTGCGCAATCTCTCACTTGTATAATGACATCCCCAGTCAGTTTGTGTTGGGGTGCCATATACATTGCAATTCAGCGGTTTCCAAACTTTAAGAACTGTTTACTTAGCAGCTGATGAAACAGAAGTCGGCATGTGTTTCGGGTTAAATGCACATTTCCGCGTTGAGAGGTATAATTGCCAAGAGTGGCGCACTTTGAGCGGCGAGGGGAGAAACCCAGAAAGCCGCTAACTGCAAACGATAAGTAGCTCGGCAGCTCCAACATGTGTTCTTAATCACACGCTCCGGACCTGAAAACAATTTCCCAATTTCCCATATGGCCTGGGAACAACAGGGCTTCTACGTCTCTCTGTGGAAAATTTAAGATCAACACTATAGCTATAAAGCAGAGTTTATGATTTGTTTAATGGGTGTTTTGATGTGAAATATACTTTTTATACACTGCCGCCTTCCAACAAGGCACTCATAGCAAATGAAGCGGGCACTTTTTAATCCAATCTGTGTTTTGGCAAAAAAAAAACATCTCTTGTTCTCCAGTGCTGCAGATGTAGTTCATTGTTTAAAGTGGGCTTAACAGTGACTGGATCGGACTGGGGCTTGCCAGGACAAAGAAAAATGGTACACACAAAGTTCTGTTTGCATAGTGGCTCAGTTAGGGTTTTGTCCACCCCCTCCCTCCCTCCCTCCCACCCAAAAACACAACTATCCTTTCAACTCAGTTTAGGAAGCGGCGTGGGGGCAAGAGACACTCACTCGAAAATGAGCTATGAGTCGGCGGTTTTGATTAACCTCATCCAGGGGAGAGATTCATATTTTTCTCATCCGTTTGCAGAAACAGATGCGTACGCATATGTTTTCCTGCGCCATCCAGATGCTACAGACGAACACCCCATGTGCTTAACAAGCTGTGGACATAAAACATTGTCTGAGATGGTCTTGATTCCAAGGGAGTTTTTTGGGCCGATGATCATAAAACGATTTATGACAGCGTGATAAAGAACAAGTAACATTTCATACTTGCACTTAAGTTCACCAATTTTTTTGACATGACGAGTTTTAAAACAATCATTCGGCCCTTAGCACCTAAACGGTTGTAACTGTGGATTGTGAAAGTGGACGATAAAATTTAAACCAAGAACAGAGTTATGGCAGAAGATGATAACATCATGGATGTTATGATGAGATGACAAACTGAATTGCTTTCATGGAGAACTGGCCACACAATTTATTTTCACCAAAGTTGCTAAGAAAATGTTGTGATCCATTTAATAAAGACTAGAGACCAGCACAATTTATAAAAAGGTGTGGCAGTAGCAGGAACAGCGACATCTAGTGGGCGAACTTCGTACTTCATTTATGGAAAATAATGCAAGCAACTTCAAAGGATTATTTCTCTATAAAAGGGAGAAGAAGAAAAAGCATCACCAGATTCACAGGGAATACATTACATAGGATGAAGAAGCAATACTCCAAGCCACACCACCATACTACTTGTGAGACAGAGAACTAATACGGTATACTGGTTGTTGGGTTGGGATTGGGGTGTGGGGGATCCGTGGGTGGATTTTGATCATTTTATTGGATTTCTCATGCGATACTCATTATTAGGAAGAATTATGGTCCAAATCAGATGTTAGGTACTATATTTATTGAAGATTATATGAATCCTATAAATGAATATGAGAATGTTTTGTTCAATCGATCAATCAATTGCTTAATTTTCTCAGAGATCAAATTATATTTTAACCAAAGAATGTTTCAGGAATGCTAATCTTATGTTTCTAACACATTTTGCACAATCTGAGATGGTGGTAGGGATATCTATCCAGATATCCAAACAGACGTTAGTAATCAATTACTTGAGTGAGTACATTTGGTAGCAAAAAAATGTGTAGGCCTATTTGGACAATTGAAAAGCTTTGTTATAAATGTAATTACCATTATGTCATTGTTACCTACATGGATATACCATGACATTTGACTTAATTTAATAAACAAACCTTTGAATGTAGTTTTTATAACGTCTTGAGCTAATACTGTGCATTTAGCCCTCCAGTCTGCCCTGACATCGGTATGCTATTTTCGGCGCTTCAAATAGCAATTACAGGTGTTCACCTAACCGAGTTTCCACAAGACTTGGCACAGAGCAATGCAAAACACTCATCAGAAAACCTTTTTTGTAATAGAATCAAATCAAAGTTTATTTGTCAAGTGCTCCGAATACAACATGTGTAGGTAGACCTTACAGTGAAATGCTTACTTACAGGCTCTAACCAATAGTGCAAAAAAGGTATTAGGTGAACAATAGGTAAGTAAAGAAATAAAACAACAGTAAAAAGACAGGCTATATACAGTAGCGAGGCTATAAAAGTAGCGAGGCTACATACAGACACCGGTTCTATCATGGCGAAATTCAGACTTCTCTTTCCCCATAGTGTTTGGCTAAAACCAACAGTGAAAAGCAGCCTGTTCGCTGTTTACAATTGCCATGTGCATTTGAGTCAGTCTGATTGGTCAAGAGAGCTGAGAGTTTTATTTTTATTATTTATACTATTCTGATATCTGAAAAAATGTCATGACATTATTTGAATTGTAAAATAATCTCAAATGCCCATCCCTTAGATGGTTTCGAAATTCTCTTGTGCTTTTTTGTTGTTGTTATTGTTGGTAAGGGCACGTTAAGTAAGCATTTCATTGTTTGTCTACACCGGTTGTTTTACAAAGCATGTGACAAATAAAATGTGTATTGAACCACCTTTTTCGATCTTGTCTCATCGCTGCAACTCCCCAACGGGCTCAGAAGAGACAAAGGTTGAGTCACGTATTGTCACGCCCTGGTCGAAATATATTATGTTTATTCTTCATTTATTCGGTCAGGCCAGGGTGTGACATGGGTTATTGTGGTGTGTTTTTGTCTTGGGGTTTTGTGGGATGTCTAGCGTTAGTCTATGGCTGCCTGAGGCGGTTCTCAATCAGAGTCAGGTGATTATCGTTGTCTCTGATTGGGAACCATATTTAGGCAGCCATATTCTTTGTGTGTTTCGTGGGTGATTGTCCTTAGTGTCCTTGTTCCTGTCGCTGTGTTAGTTTACACTAGTATAGGCTGTTTCGGTTTTCGTTACGTTTATTACGTTCTTTGTTTTTGTAGTATTTGTATTGATTCGTGTTTGCGTTTGTTCATTAAACATGGATCGCAATCTACACGCTGCATTTTGGTCCGACTCTCCTTCACCGCATGAAGACCGTTACACGTATCCTCCAAAACATAACCAAACCACACTTCTTAACACCGCCTGCTTAACTCGGAAGCCAGCTGCACCCCCAATGTGTCGGAGGAAAAACCATTCAACTGACGACCGAAGTCAGCCTGCATGCGCTCGCCCCACCACAAGGAGTCACTAGAGCGCGATGAACCAAATAAATCCTCTGTCTTGGGTCATGTTCATTAGGACATGCATCGGAAAACATTTTCAAATGTTTCACAATGGAAAACGAAGTAGTCCCTCCCTGCGTCAGTTTCATTTGGTGCCTTATGAACAAAACCTTAAACTTTCCACTAAAAACAGCAGACAGGTGGAGTGTGTTCTACTTCTTTTTACCACTGTAGCCAGACTGTAGCCAGACCAGACCTGTTTCAAATACTAAGTCAAACACTTTCAAATACTTGTATTGCATTTTTTGTTTTCCCAGTAAAACAGAACCAATGAAATTGTCCCAAAAGTTGCAAACTAAAAAATCAAGCACCACTCAAATACATATAAAGTATTTGATCTACGTATTTGACCCAGGTCTGAGCCAGACTAGTGTGTACGGCACCAGTAGCCTGAGAGACAGGTGAGATTAAGCATATGTGTTTGAGTGTGTGTGTGAATATGATGATGTCGTACCTCAGAGGTAGATAGCTCCTGAGACAGGTCATGCATTTTCTGCTGCTGCTGGACCAGGAGGTCCTGTACTGTAGCCAGGGTCTGCTGGAGCTGGGTCACTGCAAACAGAGACAACAAGTACACTTAAAACGCTAGATGTCAGCTGATACTAAAGTTTTATTTAGTGGAAGCATAAAGTAGAGGAAGCTGGAACATTTTTACTTTCAGTTAAGTTAGTCCAGAGAAGTCCCAACTCAAATACAATATCTGTAAAAACAATACAAAAAATAAAAAGTATAGGCTAAGTCATTTATTAAAGTTGACCTCTGATATTTATAATGATATCCAATAACCAGTCAAATTGGCCCCAGCTTTTCAGTCATAGATGCTTTGGGATATTTTTGACGTGTAAAATAAAGATATTAATCTCTGGTGCCTGAACTTAAATCAAATAACAGTCTCTAACCTTCCATTATCCATGCAGACACTGGCTTCAAATGCATCTTAAATCCTCAAACGATCAACAAAGGGGGAAAAAATGCCTCATTTGGGTGGAGGCTGCCAGACAAAATGTCCCACCTAATCCCAATAAATATTGCTCTTTTCTCATTGACTTTGAAGATTGAATTATTTCAAGTGTTGGTGTAAGAAGAGGGTGTATGATTTCAAATAACACGAGCCCCAGTTTGTTGGCCCCTTGCTTTCCAGTCGCACGTGTATTACCAAACAATGCATTAAGTTTCACCGACTGATTCTATTACCGAAAGACAATAAACATTCATATAAATCACTGTCGTGCAAAGTGTTAAATCAAGCCTAATCGCATTAACATCAACAGATATTGTAGCTGCCTACACTTGAGGTTGGTGTCAGCGAATGGTTAAAAGCTTGCCTACTGTGCAAGACTGGACAGACACCAATGTGCCAGTGCTGAGCTATAAGCATACGTGTGACGAAAATGGGACCCTGTTAAGACATGACGGAAGAACTTTAGGTCACCTGACATACACTCTCCTCCGTATTTATTTGGACAGTGAAGCAATTAAAAAAAAACATTACTCCAGCATTTTTGATTTGAGATCAAAATGAGGAGACAGTGCAGAATGTCATCTTTTATTTGAGGGTATTTTCATACATGGTTTAGTAGAAACAAAAGCATTTAATGTATTTACTCCCCCCTATTTGAAGAAGTCATAAGTATTTGGATAAATTCACTTCTAATGTATTAAGGTGGTCAAAAGATTAGTATTCGGTCCCATATTCCTTGCATACATTGAATACATCAAGCTTGTCACTTTACAAACTTGCAATTGCAGTTGGTTTTGGTTATGTTTCGGATTGTGTTTTGCCCAATAGGAAATGAAAGGTAAATCATGTCATTTTGGAGTCACTTTTATTGTAAATAAGAATATAAGAGGTTTCTGACCTGTTTCAGAACACTACAATAACGTGGATGCTATTTCGATGAGAAATAATCATGAATGAATTGTGAATAACAATGAGTGAGAAATGTACAGAGGCAGAAAGATCATACGCCCCCAAAACTGTTAACCTCCCCTTTTATTGGTAATGGTGAGAGGTTTGCATTATTTTGAGGGTATGATATTTCTTCATGATTGTGGGGGTATGATCATCATCATTCATGATTCAGTCATAATTATCAGTAATCATGGTAGCATCCACATTAATGTAGAAGTGTTCAGAAACATCTTCTATTCTTATTTACAATAAAAGTGACTCAAAAATGACAAAACATTAATCCCCACTCAGTTCCTATTGGGCAAAACAAAATCCAAAACACAACTGCAAATGCAAAGCAATATGCAAATGCATCAAACACGTTTTTAGTCACAAGCTTGATCTAGTCATTACATGCTAGGAATATGCAACAAATACTACACTTTTGACTACTTTAATACATAATACATGAATTTGTCCAAATACTTACGACTTCTTCAAAAGGGGGAGACAAGATATATAAAGTGCTTTCATTTCTAAATGTTAAAAACAGACATGTATGAAAATACCCTCAAATAAAAGGTGACATTCTGTACCGTTGGAAAATTCTGGTTGAAAGACTCCCGGAATAATGTTGGAATAAGCAGGAAATCTAAAATCCTCATACCACTATTTTGGAAAAACAATTTCTGGGTCAATTTTCCAGAGCCCACAACCTTGTCCCCCGCCCCCCAAAAAAGTGTTAGTGACTTCAGGGTATGTAAACTGCACATTTAGTTGCCCAATGCTCATTACTGTAAATGGCCGCAATACATCAACAGTTCCAGATGTTGGAGTGAAGTCGCTAGCCACCACGACTATACTTTCAAAATGATCATTGAGACTGAGGCGCAAAGAGTAAACTGCTTGTGCAGATCTTGCATGCCGCCATTTTAGTCCATCCAGTTCTTAGCCACTGTGTATTGTTACCCCTCGCTATCGCAGATAGAAGCCAAGAATAATGAGGTCAATGACTTTGGCTGGCTTGAATCATCAGAAGGAGACTTTGTAGCTGGGCAAGAGCATGAATTTGAGAGACAGAGCAGGGGCTCGCAGCTGCTGCCGAAGTGGCCGACATTGTGTATTCAGTAAATTATTCAGTAAATACCTCCATATAATGTACACTACATATGTCCAGGCCTGTCTCCGCCTTTAATGGCCAGCTGGTCACCAATATGGTTCCCACTGACAAAGAGGGCCAAACAACCGCACAATTCCATTACAGGCTGTGTGTGCTGAAGTGCTTCCAAGACCCATTCATTAATTGTCCGTGTGAAGTTGTAGGGAAATCATAATGGGAGTCAAGGCCCTACTCTGGGCGAAGAGAGTAATGCAGTTGTATTCAAAAGGATACATCACTTCATTGCGCCCGGCACTAGAGCAATACATGAACTTTAACAAAAGGGGTTCAAGCAATTGGCAGCCAGGCAGTCGGACGCTATTACTCAGCGTTGTGAAGAGAAAGAGGGAGAGAAGGGGGGGGGGCTCTCAGTGTAATTGCAAACCCTCTCCCCAACTGTTAACTGCAACAGTCATTAACTACAATAGCAGCTTGGCTACTGCAGTCACAGCAAATGAGTTTGCCGTGGTGACTGAGGGAAACGACAGTGGGTTTTCCATGAGAGGGCTTAAGGTCTGGAATATCAGCTCCCTACGGAATACAAGGGACTCTTATCACGGAATCGGTTCTTTAACAATAAACAAAACAGGACTTATGTTATACGGAGGAAATGTGTTTGCATAGCTGGGGCCAAAATGACAATAAAATAACTAATTTGTTAATCAGATTGAGGGAGGCACACCTTTTCACACAATCTCATACAATCGACACGCACCCTGCCAGCTATCCACCTTCCTAAAACACAATAGAACGGTAAGATCCGATCAAACTGACAGTATGAGCACTTTTCCATTCACATTCCTTCCTTGACTGTATGTAATACAGTTTGTTTGATTGGATGATATAAACTCAGCAACAAAAAAAAAACGTCCTCTCACTTGTCAACTGCGTTTATTTTCATCAAACTTAACGTGTAAATATTTGTATGAACATAACAAGATTGAACAACTGAGACAAACTGAACAAGTTCCACAGACATGTGACTAACAGAAATGGAATAATGTGTCCCTGAACAGGGGGGGGGGGTCAAAATCAAAAGCAACAGTCAGCTGTATTAAGTACTGCAGTGCATCTCCTCTTCATGGACTGCACCAGATTTGCCAGTTCTTGCTGTGAGATGTTACCCCACTCTTCCACCAAGGCACCTGCAAGTTCCTGGACATTTCTGGGGGGAATGGCACTAGCCCTCACACTCTGATCCAACAGGTCCCAGATGTGCTCAATGGGATTGACATCCGGGCCCTTTGCTGGCCATGGCAGAACACTGACATTCCTGTCTTGCAGGAAATCACGCACAGAACGAGCAGTATGGCTGGATGCATTGTCATGCTGGAGGGTCATGTCAGGATGAGCCTGCAGGAAGGGTACCACATGAGGGAGTAGGATGTCTTCCCTGTAACGCACAGCATTGAGATTGCCTGCAATGACAACAAGCTCAGTCCGATGATGCTGTGACACACCGCCCCAGACCATGACGGACCCTCCACCTCCAAATCGATC
Organism: Oncorhynchus masou masou; assembly: GCF_036934945.1. Taxonomy (NCBI): domain Eukaryota; kingdom Metazoa; phylum Chordata; class Actinopteri; order Salmoniformes; family Salmonidae; genus Oncorhynchus; species Oncorhynchus masou. The sequence goes on from NC_088229.1 coordinate 29,457,304, forward strand.
CCGCTCCAGAGTATAGGCCTCGGTGTAACGCTCATTACTTCGAAGATAAACGCAAATCCGACCATCACCCCTAGTGAGACAAAACCGCGACTCACCAGTGAAGAGCACTTTTTGCCAGTCCTGTCTGGTGCAGCGAAGGTCGGTTTGTGCCCATAGGCGACATTGTTGCCGGTGATGTCTGGTGAGGACCTGCCTTACAACCGGCCTACAAGCCCTCAGTCCAGCCTCTCTCAGCCTATTGCGGACAGTCTGAGCCCTGATGGAGGGATTGTGCGTCCCTGGTGTAACTCGGGTAGTTGTTGTTGCCATCCTGTACCTGTCCCGCAGGTGTGATGTTCGGATGTACCGATCCTGTGCAGGTGTTGTTACACGTGGTCTGCCACTGCGAGGATGATCAGCTGTCCATCCTGTCTCCCTGTAGAGCTCTCTTAGGCTTTTCACAGTACGGACATTGCAATTTATTGCCCTAGCCAAATCTGCAGTCCTCATGCCTCTTTGCAGCATGCCTAAGGCACGTTCACGCAGATGAGTAGGGACCCTGGGCATCTTTCTTTTGGTGTTTTTTAGAGTCAGTAGAAAGGCCTCTTTAGTGTCCTAAGTTTTCATAACTGTGACCTTAATTGCCTACCGTCTGTAAGCTGTTAGTGTCTTAATTCCACAGGTGCATGTTCATTAATTGTTTAGGGTTCATTGAACATGCATGGGAAACAGTGTTTAAACCCTTTACAATGAAGATCTGTGAAGTTATTTGGATTTTACAAATTATGTTTGAAAGACAGGGTCTTTTTTGCTGAGTTTATACTGAACAGAAATATGAAAGCAACTTGCAAGAATTTCAAAGATTATATGTACTCATTACAAAGGAAATCAATCAATTGAAATCAATTATTTAGGCCCTGATCTATGGATTTCACAACTGGGCAGGGGCTCAGCCATGGGTGGGCCTGGGAGGGCATAGGTTACACGTGGTCTGCGATTGTAAGGCCGGTTGGACGTACTGACAAATTCTCTAAAACGATCTTGGACTTATGGTAGAGAAATTAACATAAGAATTCTCTGGCAACAGCTCTGGTGGACATTCCTGCAATCAGCATGCCAATTGTACACTCCCTCAAAACTGAAGACATCTGTGGCATTGTGTTGTATGACAAAACCTCACATTTTAGAGTGGCATTTTATTTCTTATTAGCGTCCGGATTAGTGTCCCTCTCCTTGAAAGCAGCAGCTCTAGGCTTTAGCTTGATGCAGATGTTGCCTGTAATCCATGGCTTCTGGTTGGGATATATACATATAGTCACTGTGGGGACGACGTCGTCAATGCACTTATTGATGAAGCCGATGACTGAGGTGGTATACTCCTCAATGCCACTTGATGAATCCAGGAACATATTCTCATCTGTGCTAGGAAAACAGTCCTGCAGTGTAGCATCCGCATCATCTGACACACACCCCCACCCCTCGTCTTACCAGACGTAGCTTCTCTGTCCTGCCGATGCATGGAAAATCCAGCCAGCTCTATATTATCCGTGTTGTCGTTCAGCCACGACTTGTGATCATTGTTACATGATCGCAAACTAACTTGATGCTTGGCATCACTCTGCAAGAAGAGTTTGTCATATTAACAATGTACCATTGCTGAAGGACTGGCATTTAGAAAATTAAAGGGATAATCCATTCAAAAACTATTGTTACTTATGTTAATACAATCCCAACTGCATGTCAACAGCAAGGTTGTTATAGTGTTTTTCTATCAGTTTTTATTTCTATTAATTTTAAGATTTTTATTTGAAATTCAGTTTAGTTTCAGTTTATTTTCAGATACACTGTTTTATTTATTTAGTTTAGTTATTTATAAAAAAAAATATATATTTTGTTTGTAAAATGTAAGATGGCGCCGATGGGGTTCCTTTGGAAACTGTGAGGTATTATTTCTTACATTGTTAGCCGAGAAAACCTTAAGTATTATTACATACAGCCGGGAAGAACTATTGAAAATCAGTGCCCAGGAATGACCAGGAATACGACTTTCCCAAAGCGGATCCTTGTCTTCACCTCCCAGGGCATTTGAACTGATTCCAGAGGCTGACCCAAAACAACGGCATGGAAGAAGAAGGTACCGGAGCGGTCCCTAGTAAACAAAGTCAACGTAATTAGGGCAAGAGTTGCTTTCCAAAGAGATATTCAAGATTGTAACATACTCTGTTTCACAGACACATGGCTAGCTAGGGACATGCTGTCAGAGTCCGTACAGCCAACAGGATTTTCAGTGCATTGCGACGACAGGAACAAGCATTTTTCCGGTAAGAAGAAGGGTGTGGGTGTATGTTTCATCATTAATGACTCATGGTGTATTTATAACAACATACAAGAACTCAAATTCTGTTGTTCACCTGACCTAGAATTCCTCACAATCAATTTTATAAAATAATTTATAAAATAAATAAAAACAGATATCACATTTACATAAGTATTCAGACCCTTTACTCAGTACTTTGTTGAAGCACCTTTGACAGCAATTAAAGCCTTGAGTCTTCAGGGGTATGACGCAACAAGCTTGGCACACCTGTATTTGGGTAGTTTCTCCCATTCTTCCCTGCAGATCCCCTCAAGCTCTGTCAGGTTGGATGAGGAGCGTAGCTGCACAGCTATTTTCAGGTCTCTCCATGTTCGATCGGGTTCAAATCCGGGCTCTGGCTGGGTCACAAGGGCATTCAGAGACTTGTCCCAAAGCTACCCTTGCGTTATCTTGGCTGTGTGCTTAGGGTCGTTGTCTTGTTGGAAAGTGAACCGTCGCCCCCCAGTCTGAGGTCCTGAGCACTCTGGAGCAGGTTTTCATCAAGGATCTCTCTGAACTTTACTCCATTCATCTTTCTGTCGATCCTGACTAGTCTCCCAGTGCCTGCCGCTGAAAAATATCTCCACAACATGATGCTGCCACCACCATGCTTCACCATAGGGATGGTGCCAGGTTTCCTCCAGACGTGAAGCTTGGCATTCAGGCCAAAGAGTTTAATCTTGGTTTCATCAGACCCGAGAATCTTGTTTCTCATGGTCTGAGAGTCCTTTTGGTGCCTTTAGGCAAACTCCAAGCGGGCTGTCTTGTGCCTTTTACTGAGGAGTGGCTTCCATCTGGCCACTCTACCATAAAGACCTGATTGGTGGAGTGCTGCACAGATTTGATTTATTTAACTAGGCAAGTCAGTTAAGAACAAATTCCTATTTACAATGACTGTCTACCCCGGCCAAACCCGGACGACGCTGGGCCGGATGTGCACCGCCCTATGGGGCTCCCAAACACAATGTGATTTAGCCTGGATTTGAACCAGGGACTGTAGTGACGCCTCTTGCACTCAGATGCAGTGCCTTAGACCAATGTGCCACTTGGGAGCCCTTTAAATGACGGTTGTCCTTCTGGAAGGTTCTCCCATCTCCACAGAGGAACTCTGTCAGAGGGACCATCGGTTTCTTGATCACTTCACTGACCAAGGCCATTCTCTCCCAATTGCTCAGTTTGCCTGGGCGGTGGTTCCAAACTTCCTCCATTCGGCTATTTCAGCCACAACGGTTGCTGACAGGCACACAGCCATGCAATCTCCAAAGAAAACATTGGCAGAAGAATGGACTTACTGAAGAGCTCAATGACATTCAACATGGCAATGTCATAGGATGCCCCCTTTCCAACAAGTCAGTTTTTAACATTTCTGCCCGGTCAACTGTATGTGCTGTTATTGTGAAGTAGAAACGTCTATGAGCAACAACGGCTCAGGATGCCAGGAGAACGCTACCTGCACCAATGAAGTGCCAACTGTAAAGTTTGGCGGAGGAGGAATGGGGCTGTTTTTCATGGTTCAGGTTAGGCCCCTTAGTTCCAGTGAAGGGAAATCTTAACGCTATAGCATACAATGACATTCTAGACGTTTAGGCGCTTCCAACTTTGTGTCAACAGTTTGGTGAAGGCCCTTTCATGTTACAGCAGGACAATGCCCTGAGCACAAAGTGAAGTCCATAAAGAAATGGTTTGTCAAGATCGGTGAGGAAGAACTTGACTGGCCTGAACCAAGCCCTGACCTCAACCCCATCGAACACCTTTGGGATGAATTGGAATGCCGACTGCGAGCTAAGCCTAATCGCCCAACATCAGTGCCCGACCTCACTAATGCTCTTGTGGCTGAATGGAAACAAGTCCTCGCAGTAATGTTTCAACATCTAGTGGAAATCCTTTCCAGAAGAGTGGAGGCTGTTACAGAGCAGCAAAGAGTGGACCAACTCTATATTAATGCACATGATTTTGTCATGAGATGTTTGGCGATCAGGTGTCCACATACTTTTGGTCATGTAGTGTACATGTGATATTTGAGGCCCTCTATCACTAAGTGAGGTACACAAATCCCAGCTAGCATATAACATTCTGAGAACCATATGTTTCTTAGAGATTGGTGATTGTGTAGTTGTCCTATGGTTATTTTGTGCAGGATACCCAGCAAGCACATCATTTTGTAAGAACCATATATTTCATAGGTGGGAATTTCAGTACTTCAGCATAACCTTTCAAAAGCTTTCCCCATGGTTGTATTTAAAGGCATGTTTTCAGAAAGTTAAGAAACTACGTTTTTCTGTGGGAATTTCAGTACTTTTCTGCAGGTTTCTCAGAACATTAAGACAACTTTCCATAACAAACTAATTGGCCAAACCTGATCTTAACGAGTGCTTGTTTGCTTTGAAATGTGGTCTGTTTCAATAAACTAAAATTAACAGCTTTGCATGTGTACAAAAAATGTACATTGCATGCTAGCTCCATCCTGGTGGCACAGTTGACTAATTCTATGTATAAAGAAAATATTATAGGTTTGAATGTCACTGACACTGTGCCACAATAAAAAATAAAATGTGTCTGCATGATTAATGCCTAAGAAAATGAATTTCCATGTGTCCTATCTGTGCTTGGAGTTCAAACAGTGAACCCAAACTAAGCTAAAAGTGTTACTCAAAGTCTTATTGAACCATGTTCTCAGATCGTTATTTAAATACATTCAACTAACTTATAATTTTTGTTCTCAGAACCTCCCTGCAACCTAAAAATGAAGGTTCCCAGAGCAGGAGAAATCACTTTTGTTTCCCAGAACGTATTAAAACAAACGTTCATTTTTAACACTCAGCAAACTTAAGGCTTCATTCCCCAAACCAATGGGAAACCAATATCTTGTGTTACAACAACTTCCAAGGAACCAAATGTGGTAGCTGGGATTATATTATGATTTCAGTTTGTGAGTGTGTGATATGGGTGTTAGATACAGTACATGTTTATTTTGACATTGTGAAAGAAACGCACACCTATTTAGGCAAGGCTCTAGCTAGCGGAGTGGAACCCTTAAAAAAAATAAAGGAGAGCCGCACACTCTAGACGCACAGATGCAAAGTTTCGACAGATATTACAAAGAAAACATTTTTAGAAATAATGCAGATCTGGGTTCAAATACATGTGTATTTGAGTATCTAGTATTTAAAATACTTTTTCTGTGGATTTGAGAATTTTCAAGAACTTTTAAATGCATGGGAGTGTATTTGAGTCAGTGTTTTTGATTATTTTCATTATACTTTCCAAGTGTATTTTCAAATACATTAAAAGTCAGATAAAATATAAATCGGAATACTTTCTTTGAATGTATTTGGAAGTAATTGAAATATTTTTGAAATGTTATTTGAACCCAGGATTGAAACAATGGCAACACTGCCATGTTGATCTGAGCCTTGCTGTTGGAAAACCACGTTAGTGTCTTACTTTTGGCTGTAGCAGATGCACACACCCCGACTTCACTCCTGGACTTCTGTCTACATTCGGATACTTTAACCTTACCAAATCGGCCAACATCTACGGCGATGCTTATGGCAACGTCATCTGGCTGAGTCTAACTTTAAATGATAAATTCAATCTCAATGTGACCAGCCAGATTCAGAAGCTTGAGAACCCCATTGAAAAACCCATTTGACCCCCCCCCAAAAAGCATTACATAATTTTTTATTGTAGTTAGTTTTGGAGTCAAAGTTAATAGTTTCAGTATAGTTTTAGTTTTTGAAACGGGTTTGTTAATTATTTTATTTCAGATAACTTTTTTTAGGTGAATATGCAAGTAAAATAGAGCCCTGGTAAAGGGTTAATTGAATTGTCAGCAAACGTGAACCCTACTTGAAATAAACCTACCCTTGAAATCTTGTTGTTGATTTGCGGTTGAACGTGCACGTGACAACTTGCATTTTTTCAACCCAAAAATCCATTGATGTTCAATGTCAGTACGTTGAAAATAAATTACATGAGGTTGATAGGTTGGTTCAACATACTTATGCCCTGTGTGGGTATAGCTTCTACTATGCTTTTGATTCATCAGTACCTCCTCTTCTCATGATTCAACCGCATACCTCTTACGGGACTATTTCACTAAGTGTGATCAACTCTTCTGTCTCAAACCAAGAGATCCATCTCGCTCAAATTAAAAGAGACGGGGAAAAAACAGCCCAGAGTTGAACAACGCTACGCTAATAAGACAAAAGTTGCTCTCTGAGGTGTCCCTCGTTCACGCTTCTTCCCACCATGTTTAATTACACTGACGCCGAGCGAGGGATGCATCTCTTTCTTCCCTCCCCCCAACGTTCTCTCACTCTCACACTCAGTTTCTGACAGCCAGGTTGAGATTCCTCACCTGTCCAACATGGGAGACGCACCTGTCACTGCACACTTAATCACTAGGCCCTGCGCTGAGACCAGCCACGAAGCATCACACTTCCCAGTGCAAAATTAAAATGAACTTTCTCACCACCGAGAGAGAGAGAGACAGAGGGCGAGACAGCGGTATAGAGAGAGAAAGAGGGTGGGTGGGAAGGAGGGAGGTAGGGAGTGACAAAAAAAAGTTGTCATTTCCCAACCCCTCATTAATATTCTGAGGTTAAGAGCTTTTCAGCGAAACGTAATTAATTGAGGCCGAGCCTGACAGTAAACAAGCAATTTCAAATTAAAGCAAAATGACAGCACAGTCGTTTGTTAAAAACACGCGGCGGCGATTTTGGCGACAGATAAATGACGGAAAATGTTAAGGAGGGAGGGAGAAGTGATGAAGATATTAATCTTCACCTGTCTGTGTCAGCGTGCCACTCATCTCGGCGATGTTGCTCTCGATTCTCTGCAGATGCTTCTTGTCCTCTTTGCTGCCCATAATGAGGGGAAGGATGTATTTCTGCAATTAAAAACATGACATGCTATTACACTTCTTGCCAGGAAGGGAGAGAAAGGGTTGGTTCTAAATGGAACCCCATTCCCTATATAGCGCACTACTTTTGACCAGGACCCGGGGGGTTCTAGACAAAAGTAGTGCACCATATAGGGAGCCATTTGTTACACAGATTGAGAGGCAGGGGGAGGCATGTTAAGCAGTTTCAACTCTGAATGGACAAAGTCAACATCTTATGTTATCACAGTGTGGCCTAAACTGTCTAAAGGTCAATGTTGTAGATTCAGATTTTCACCTGAAAAAAGGAACCGATAAACAAATGAACTGCACACTACTTAAGGAAATTCAACTATTGGTGTGGAAAAGGATACTGAGGGGAAGAGGTAACATCTGACAAAGTGACAGAAAATGCTAAACCTACAGTCTACACAGAATATCAATTTCTCACCACTGTTTTAATATCGAAAGACATGATTGAATTGAGCGATAGCACATGTACAGTACCATTCAAAAGTTTGGACACACCTACTCATTCCAGGGTTTTTCTTTATTAGTACTATTTTCTACATTGTAGAATAATAGTGAAGAACTCAACACTATGAAATAACACATATAGAATCATGTAGTAACCAAAAAAAGGGTTAAACAAAAAGTGTGCAAAGCTGTCATTAAGGCAAAGGGTGGCTACTTTGAAGAATCTCAATAAGAAATTGGTTACTAAAATATTCCATATGTGTTATTTCATAGTTTTGATGTCTTCACTATTATTCTACAATGTATATAGTACAAATAAAGAAAAACCCTGGAATGAGTAGGTGTGTCCAAACGTTTGACTGGTACTGTGTTTCATTGCTAGTTTAGACAAATCTTTGTGATCCAATGTGAATATGGTGGCCAGATGAGACATGAGAAGGCTGACTGTGTCGATGACAGTCATAGGTTGGCTTCATTATTAGACTACACAACGTTATAAAATGTTTCGCAACAGACAATGAAAAGCATTGAACAAGTCTAGCTAGTCCCTCCCTGTTTCAGTCTGTTTTATTTAATTTGATGAATGAACACACCCTAGAAACGTGTGTAGTTGAACTCTGCACATCTTAAATGGGCCTCTAGACCAGGGATACTCAAATACACTGAACAAAAATATATGCGCAACATGCAAAGTGTTGGTCCCATGTCTCATGAGCCAAAATAAAAGATCCCAGGACATTTCCATACGCACAAAAAGCTTATTTTTCTCGTTTTATTCACAAATTTGTTTACATCCCTGTTAAGTCAGCATTTCTTGACAAAATCCTCCATCTATCTGACAGGTGTGGCATATCAAGAAGCTGATTAAACAGCATGGTCATTACACAGGTGCAATAAAAAGGATGCTCTAAAATGTGCAGTTTTGTAAGATAACACAATGCCACAGATATCTCAAGTTTAGAGGGAGCGTGTAATTGGCATGCTAACTGCAGGAATGTCCATTAGAGCTGTTGCCAGAGAATTTTGTTAATTTCTCTACCATAAGCCACCTCCAACGTTGTTTTAGAGAATTCGGCAGCATGTCCAACCGGCATCACAACAGCGTGTGTAACCATGCCAGCCCAGGACCTTCACATGCAGCTTCTTCACCTGTGGGATCGTCTGAGACCAGCCACCCGGGCAGCTGATGAAACTGTGGGTTTGCACAAATGAAGAACTTCTGTACAAACTGTCTCAGGGAAGCTCATCTGCGTGCTCGTTGTCCTCACCACAGTCTTGACCTGACTGCAGTTTGGCGTCGTAACCGACTTCTGTGGGCAAATACTCACCTTTGATGGCCACTGGCACGCAGGAGAAGTATGCTCTTCCCGGCTGAATCCCGGTTTCAACTGTACCGGGCAGAGAGCGTGTATGGCGTCATGTGGGCGAGCGGTTTGCTGATATCAATGTTGTGAACAGAATGCCCCATGGTAGCGTTATGGTATGGGCAGGCATAAGCTACAGAAAAAGAACACCATTGCATTTTGTCCATGGCAATTTGAATGCATAGAGATACCGTGATGAGATTCTGAGGCTCGTTGTTGTGCCAATTCATCCGCAGCCATCACCTCATGTTTCAGCATGATAATACACAGCCCCAAGTATCTGTACACAATCTATTTCAATAGACAGATTTTCCTTATATGAACTCAAATTTGGGGCGGCAGGTAACCTAGTGTTTACAGCGTTGGACTAGTAACCAAAAGATGCCTACTTAAATAAAGGTAAAATAAAAATGGTAGCATGTTGGGGGTATTTTTGTTCAGTATAGATTAGCAAGAGGGCCACATTTACAAAATCACAAGAGGTCGGGGGCCAATTATTTAAAAAATATATATAGTGAGCTACAAAAGTATTGGGACAGTGACAAATGTTGTTGTTGTTTTTGCTCCCCCCCCGGCCAATTAAGGGGACCAAAAGTTTTCGGGAAACAAATCACTTATATATGCACTAAAGAAGTCAAAAGAGTAGTATTTGGTCCCATATTCCTAGAATGCTATGATTACGTCAAGCTTGTGAATCTACAAACTTGTTGGATGCATTTGCTGTTTGTATTGCTTGTGTTTCAGATCATTTCGTGTCCAATAGAAATTCATGGTGAATAATGTATTGTCATTTTGTAGTCACTTTAATTGTAAATAAGAATATAATATGTTTCTAAATACTTATACAGTCATGTGGATGCTACCATGATTACGGATAGTCCAGAATTAAATCGTAAATAATGGTGAGTGACAAAGTCACATATGCACAAATATCACACCCCCAAGACATGCTAACCTCTCACCATTACAATAAAAGGGGAGTTTAGCATTTTTGGGGGTGTGGTATTTGTGCATACAATTTTTTATACCTTCAAAGTTTATGTTTAGGTAAGTCCCACAGATGGATTTACTGAAATGTCTTTCTCTTTGGAACGGAGCAAGTGGCCGTCAGGACCAGGTTGTCCCTGCAACACCTGAGGCTGGGTGACGCCAGTCCTAGTAATAAACACTTTTAAGTTGAAAAATATTAAATTAGTGTCAACAGCGAGTAATTAATAAGTAGGCTACTGGGAGGGCTGTGTTTACATGGCGCCTTTATAGCATAAAGAAAGTATGGGCAGACGGAGCATATGGTGTGGCTAGCACTCCGCTCCTGTGACATGACAGCAGGACGCAGCTCCGTTAGGGAATCCCAACTCCCATGCTATGAGCTGGTGGGGCTCTCGCTCGATAGAGAGTAGGAGAGACTGGTACAGGGAGGGTGTGAGAGGGTGCGAGACAGAAAGAGAGAGAGAAAGAAAGATAGCGAGAGATATTTTAAAAAGTAGAGCGAGTGAGGAGGACAGCGGGTACGGAAAGGTGGGGTGGTGTGAGGGAGAAAAATAAATAATAACCGAAAAGCCCATACTGTATTATAATGCTGGGCCTCTCACTAGATAGAGAGCAGGAGGGGCAGGTAGGGTGAGAGACAGAGGGCCAGACGACAGATAGGGTGAGAGACAGAGGGCCAGAGGACAGGTAGGGTGAGAGACAGAGGGCCAGACGACAGATAGGGTGAGAGACAGAGGGCCAGAGGACAGGTAGGGTGAGAGACAGAGAGGGCCAGAGGACAGGTAGGAGGAGAGACAGAGAGGGCCAGAGGACAGGTAGGGAGAGAGGCAGACAGAGGACATGTAGGGTGAGAGACAGACGGCCAGAGGACGGGTAGGGTGAGAGACAGAGAAGGCCAGAGGACAGGTAGGGTGAGAGATAGATGGCCAGAGGACAGGTAGGGTGAGAGACAGAGGGCCAGAGGACAGGTAGGGTGAGAGACAGAGGGCCAGAGGACAGGTAGGGTGAGCGACAGAGAGGGCCAGAGGACAGGTAGGAGGAGAGACAGAGAGGGCCAGAGGACAGGTAGGGAGAGAGGCAGACAGAGGACATGTAGGGTGAGAGTCAGACGGCCAGAGGACGGGTAGTAGGCGAGAGACAGAACTAGACAGAAGGAGAGTTAACAAGACACCAAACTATTTTATAAAACTGTAGATTATAATTTCATGAAGTGCTACAAGTGAAGACATGCTATATGGATGCTACTGGACAAGCTCAATGTAGAATAGTGATCATTACATCGTAATGGAACATATTGTAGCTTAAGGGAACTTGAGCATAAAGTAGTCACTTGAAGGAATGTAGCAGAATATAGGATAAACTAGTCTTCAGATAGCATTACTGTACTTGTTAATTTCACCTCTATAATTAGAGAATATATTGAAATAGAATACAACCCCAGTACTCTATTAAGGAAGGTTATTTTCAGATTTCCTTTGGTTCAGAGTAGTAGATTTATTATGGCATATAGATCATGTACTGCCGGGGCTGGCCCCATAGACAACTCCATGGATGTGTCCCAAATAGCACTACATTTGACCAGAGCCGTATGTGCCCTGGTCATAAGTAGTGCACTACATGGATAATAGGGTGCCATTTGGAATGGAACCCATATACACAAACTCCTGCCATGGCACCCGCCATCCACAAGAAACAAGTCTCAGGCCCTACACCCCCAGAGTCATGACATCATGGGAGCGTTGTGATCCAGCACACACACACACACACACACACACACACACACACACACACACACACACACACACACACACACACACACACACACACACACACACACACGATGGCTGGTCATACTGGTTGTAACGGCTACTGCTAAACTCTCATCCACCTATAAAAGAGAGTAATGGCTTCCACATGCCACTCACAGCAATACGAACAGCTACAGAGGGATTCATGTCAGTGAGGAACAAGGAGCCTCCCAGGCCCATGTTCAGGGGCTCTGGAGCGTGATAAAAAAACCAAGGGCGATTATTTTTGGAGGGCGTAATATCAAAAGAGGGTCGTGTGCTGTGCTGGCAACTTTCTTTTTTTTTGCAATAAGGAAAAAAGGATTGAGAGAGAGAGAGACAGAAATAAATATAATTAAAAAGAGGGGTTCAAATGAGATCATGTGATTGGGCAAGCCAGACATGAGCTTTTAACAACCAGGCAAGACTGATGTACGGAGCGTTTGGCATTAGAATCTAACAAAGTTACAATTGACTGATGTACCAACAAACCCCACTAATATAAATGTAATATTGGGGCAAACTGCGTTGACAGAACTCACTGGACTGTGTAAAATAAATGGTTGGATGAAATAGATCCTCGAGATCAGAGTCTTGAAATCCGGAATACTGCTAGTTCTTTTCTCCCTAGTAATTATTTGATGAAATGATTGATTAATATCACTGATTGGCCAAAGAAACCAGTGGTGCTGCAGACCTTGAGGCCCAGTCTAGATTATGGAATATATTATCAGCCACCTTCCAACCTTAAATCCTTTGATTTCAACAGGCATGTCAATAAATGCTTACTCAAGGAATAAACTGACAGAATGCAATCAAGGGCTGAATGACCACCCAATTAGGAGATAACAGAACAGGTGCTTAAAGTAGTTATGTTTAAAGGTACAGTCTGGGATCTGGGAATCTGTTCAACGGCCATCTCAATTCTTGATATTTACCCATTGATTACTGAAGATCATAATCTAAAATATAAGAACACAACAAAACGTAGCCAAACATTGTATATCTTCAAAAGATGGTTTAACTATACTTTTGATCTCATGGATTGTCAATTCTTGCATCTACAGCTCCATCTAAGAATTTGAGAATGGTTACATTTCTCCAGCCCCAATTCTCAACTGTTTACCAAAACAAGTGGCAGGGCGTATGCTCCCCCCAGACAGTAGCTTTCACTTCCAGCCTACCGGAAGAGACATTTCTGGACCGAATTAAAATGGCGTACCTTGTAGAGGTGATGGAAGCCAAAGGCCATGCCCATCATGATGACAGTGAGGGCACCGTAGTCTCTCCATCTGTAGCCACGGGGACCTGAGGAGAGACAAAAACACAACATCAAATCCCTGAGTAAAGGTTACACCCTGTCATGGTGAGAAGACCATGTGCTTTGTACTGAGGTAACAAACTCATGGTAGGTTGAATTCAGTATTTTAATAGTTGAAATCAAACCCAAAAGATCTTGAAAACAGGGATGGAAATCTGCAATGTTTCCAGTCAGAAATTGAATAAAACATTGCAATTTAATCAATTCTGTAAACAAACCAACCAAAAAACATTGAACTAGCTAAAAGTAATCTCTCAAGTCAAGACAATGCCAAGACAAAACACTTATGTTATATGTGTATGGGTTGAGAAATCAAATCACAGAGCAAAAAAAAAAACATCTTAGATTGTGCTTCTATAAACATCTAGGAGAGGAAGAACCTGGAAGGGTTGAAAGGTGAGTGTGTCTGTGGGACTGGAACTGGACAGTGTGTATCTCTGGAGGACAGAGTGAAAGTGTGTAATTGTTTCATTGTTTGAGCTGTCATCTGGGTGGACCTGCTGTTTCGCTGAGTGGAATTTCCCACATCACAGCAACATTCAACTGAAAATGTCCCTAAACTACAACTAGTAGAGTGTTGTTTCCCCTAGATGTTTTTCTAGGCGGGAAACATATCTTAAAATGGAGGGGATGAGAACAACTAGGCTCGTTCAACAAGTTTAATGTGTGTGTGTGTGTGTGTGTGTGTGTGTGTGTGTGTGTGTGTGTGTGTGTGTGTGTGTGTGTGGTGAGGTGAGGTGAGCGAGTGTGCTTGGGGAGTCATGTACCTTTATCTATAGTACATCAAGATGAACCATTGACCTAACATTCAATTCCAAATTCTATAGCAAGACTAAAACCCCGTAGGACATGACTGTAAATACCATATTTCACTTAGGTGTATCACCAGGGCCTGCGTTATGGGCATGCCTTAGGGGACCTGGCTCGCCCTACCGTACCTCCTTGCCCATCCAAATAAAATATTGAAATATTGAGAATTTATTTGACCAAGATGCGCCGACAGAAAGACTCATCAATCTCAGTTAAAGCATCCGAGCGAACGAAACAGCGTCCCTCTGTCTCAGTATGTGTAGACCACGTATCTGATGCTGTCTGGACCAATAGAGTATGGAATGTAATTCTATTTCTGTCCAGACAGCATCAGATACGTGGTCTACACATACTGAGACAGAGGGGCACTGTTTCACTCGCTCGGATGCTTTCTCCGGGGATAAAGGTTCAGCAGAGAGGAAGAGGCTCTCTCACCAAAATCTGTCCACTATAAGCCCAATGCATTTCTATAGTAATAATATGCAGACCTAAGCTCGTCACCTGCATTCCCGCCTTTGTGACAAAGACTCCTGAGCGTATTTGCAATGTGTTTACACAGCGGGAAATGCAGAAGTATTTTCTTTTTTTCTATGATCAGCTTGTCAAATTTTTTTTACTGTAGCCCGATTGTCCATTCCATATTGTCCATTTAACTTTGACCTGTCCTGTTTTTAGGATAGGCTGTTGTTTGTTAACATGTAATTACATTCTTTATTTGATTGGGTGCCATTTAGGTTAGGTATTTGATCAGAGAAACTTGTATGGATAGAAAAATGTCTCATGACATTGTCTCTCCAGCCTGTAGGCTACAGAAAAGGACACATGCTCTTTCTACCATATGCTATATCTGCTACATGATTTACATTCAATAATTTTTGGGATGGAATGTTGGTGGAGTGTACAGCGATGCATCTCTCCAACAGCACCATAGAGAGGCACGCTGGGAATGAACAAGATAAATATTTAGTGTCCCTGCCACTTGTTGAGAGAAATGTTAATTGTTTTTGGGCAGAATTATGTGAGGTTTTATAATCTTGCTGGAGCTCAGAAAATGCTGCTCTCATCAATCTGCCACCATGGGAGGCCGCCTAATCCTCCCTAATGAGTGGGCCGGCCCTGCACCCATTTAAAAGATGCGTGCACACATAGGAGGTCCCGTGAAAAAATGGTCCCACCTATGGAAATGAAATCCCGTCCAACTGATTGGTTCTGGCGCCAGGTCTGTGTATTACACATTAAATGATCAGAGCATCCAGTTTTCGTGTCATTCTACAAGGGATTTGATTGATCTTATTGCTTTGCCACTTGTGTGATTTGCATGTCAAAAAACCCACTGCTGGTCTACTGTACATCGTCAAGGTGAAAAGGACGGCCCTCTCCTTGGTCAAGGGCACACGTCAACACAAATGCAGTGACGACAGGAAGAACCGGCAACCTTTCCCATCAAAAATTCAAAATCACTCTCCCATTGTCCATATGGTATACCACATACATTTGAGTCATCATCAACATTATGGCTCCCGTGGATCGTCGCGTCTGGCTATAGCGTGCCGCTCGGCAGTCGGAAGAGTCCTTGAGGTGGATGGTTGACCCTGGCTACCCAGTAAACCTCTGCATCAACTGGGGGGTCTCGCCACTCACCAGTCTCTCTTCCACCTCTTAGGTCCTCCCATTACCTCTCTCTCCTCCTCATACTCTTTTCCCACCATCTCCATCTCTCCTTTTTTATTTGGTCACTTAAGCCATGGATGGAGCGCGAGTCTCCATCCCCCGTTTTTCCAATCTCCTCTCAAATTTATTGGGTTCAGAGAAGGCCTTCCTGTCCTTCCGCCGGTTGGAAATAGAGATCAGAGGATCCATTACTCCGACAGAGATGGATGCAGGCCCCTGTGTGGCGTCCCCATAACAAGGATATCAAAGAGAGGTAGCCCCCTCTTTTAGGCATGACCCCCATACAAGACTCCCCGGCACTCACCTCATTATGCAGCTTCCCTTATAGCCATTTTGATATAAAAAAATAAAAAAACAGTATGGAATGGTCCGAGCCAGAGCCCCTAACTACATGGCCATCCCATCAACATCACTTCCATTACAAAACATGAGATGCCGGGGGAGTCAAGGACAGTGCAGTAATAAATGAGGGTGGAATACATTGGGAATCATTGTCATACGGGTTAAGCATTATGCGGACTTCATTCTGCATTGGTAAATCAGTGGACAGCACTCATAACCCATGCAGTAATAAAGATATAGGTTGTACCAGGGCCTTGCTTGGGGTGAAACCCCCTGGTATGAAACATCATTGGGAGAGATTTCATGTGATGGAGGGGCGACGATATTGGTGAAATAATTACTACGCGAGGCAAATGTGTTGCTTCTGCTACTGGTAAGCAGGGTAAAAATGTACGAGTGCATGTTGACACAATGAATATTACATGTTGTGTAAAAGGTGGTTTTACATCCACATTCACTAACTTACATCCACACTCCACTTTTACTGTAGAATCTTGTCATGCAAATGGTCTTCTGTTTGCAGTTCATGGTATCACAGAACATTGAATACTGTGAGTTACTGAGTACAGAGTAGTAGTCAGTAGTGGAGATTGTGTATATATACAGTTGAAGTCAGAAGTTTACATACTCCTTAGCCTAAATACATTTCAACTCAGTTTTTCACAATTCCTGACATTTAATCCTAGTTAAAATTCCCTGTTTTAGGTCAGTTAGGATAGTTTAAGTCTAAGAATGTGAAATGTCAGAATAATAGTAGAGAGAAGGATTTATTTCAGCTATAGTTTCATTCATCACATTCCCTATGGGTCAAAAGTTTACATACACTCAATTCGTATTTGGTGGCATTGCCTTTAAATTTAACTCCGGTCAAATGTTTCGGGTAGCCTTCCCAAGCTTCTCATAATAAGTTGGGGGAATTTTGGCCCATTCCTCCTGACAGAGCTAGTCTAACTGAGTCAGGTTTGTAGGCCTCCTTGCTCGCACAGGCTTTTTCAGATCTGCCCACAAATTCTCTTTAGGAAAGAGGTCAGGACTTTGTGATGGCCACTCCAATACCTTGACTTTGTTGTCCTTAAGCCATTTTGCCACAACTTCGGGAAGTATGCTTGGGGTCATTGTCCATTTGGAAGACCCATTTGCAACCAAGCTTTAACTTCCTGACTGATGTCTTGAGATGTTGCTTCAATATATCCACATCATTTTCCTCCCTCATGATGCCATCTATTTTGTCAAGTGCACCTGTCCCTCCTGCAGCAAAGCACCCCCACAACATGATGCGTCCACCCCCTTGCTTCCCGGTCGGGATAGTGTTCTTCGGCTCCCCCTTTTTCCTCCAAACATAATGATGGTCATTATGGCCAAATAGTTCTACTTTTGTTTCATCAGACCAGAGGACATTTCTCCAAAAAGTATGCAAACCGTAGTCTGACTTTTTATGGCGGTTTTGGAGCAGTTGCTTCTTCCTTCCTAAGTGGCCTTTCAGGTTATGTCGATATAGTACTCGTTTTACTGTGGATATAGATGCTTTTGTACCTGTTTCCTCCAGCATCTTCACAAGGTCCTTTGCTGTTGTTCTGGGATTGATTTGCACCAAAGTACGTTCATCTCTAGGAGACAGAACGCGTCTCCTTCCTGAGCGGTATGACGGCTGCATGGTCCCATGGTGTTTATACTTGCGTACTATAGTTTGTAATGATGAACGTGGTACCTTCAGGCTTTTGGAAATTGCTCCCAAGGATGAATCAGACTTGTGGAGGACTACAATTGTATTTCTGAGGTCTTGGCTGATTTCTTTTGCTTTTCCCATGATGTCAAGTAAAGAGGCACTGAGTTTGAAGGTAGGCCTTGAAATACATCCACAGATACACCTCCAATTGACTCAAATGATGTCAATTAGCCTATCAGAAGCTTCTAAAGCCATGACAATTTTCTGGAATTTCCCAAGCTGTTTAATTAAAGGCACAGTCAACTTAGTGTATGTAAACTTCTGACACAGTTGAACTGTGATACAGTGAATTATAAGTGAAATAATCTGTCAGTAAACAATTGTTTGGAAAAAATTGTCCTAAACGACTTGCCAAAACTATAGTTTGTTAACAAGAAATTTGTGGAGTGGTTGAAAAAAAGAGTTTTAATGACTCCAACCAAAGTGTATGTAAACTTCCGACTTCAACTGTATATATGTGTGTGTGCATGGAGGGGATGGTGTACTCACTGTAGGGTATAGGTGCCAGCTGGGGGGCAAGGAGAGGGTACTGGGGTCCCACAGGGGTAAGGGCCAGGGGCTCGTCAGTACTGCCCGAGCGCTGGATGGCAAGCTCAATCTCCTTATCATTCAAACCTGGAACAGAACAGACATTTACCACACAGGGTTTCATCAAAATGAAAGAAAAGTTATCTTGCAAATTCAGCAGGCTATGGTGTGAAATAGGCTATTAGAAGCGCTGTCTTTCTTTT
Source organism: Oncorhynchus masou masou (assembly GCF_036934945.1). NCBI lineage: Eukaryota > Metazoa > Chordata > Actinopteri > Salmoniformes > Salmonidae > Oncorhynchus > Oncorhynchus masou. The sequence continues at coordinate 29,475,740 of NC_088229.1, forward strand.
ATTACATATCGTTAATGCAGTCTTTGGTGTGCTTATCAATGCACAAGCACCTTTTCCCCCCCACTCCTATCAATAAAATAAATATATGATGTCATACAAAAGTTTTACTGTGCGTGAAGCTTCAAATGCATTCGGTCATTACTAAATGTGTAATGTGATAGGTATTTTAATATTACTATTTTTTTAACTCAAAAAACATTTGATTACTAAAATATTTTGGTCTTCCTCAAATGAAAGGAATGATGACGCAATCTTTGCAAGAGGGAGGGAATCTGATTCCATTGGTCCTCAACTCACGGCTCAGACACTTCATTCAGGATAAATGGAGTTAGCCCTGAGTTGGCCAACGCTTCATTGTCATAGAAATGTACCTGGCCAAAAGGAGAGCAACATTCTTGTGAATGGTTGAACTCAGAGTTGACCAAAGTTACCTCGCTCAGTAGGCCTTTCCACTCACAGCCCCGGTCAGTCCGCATAGGGGTTGAAAATGGAAGATTTGGTCACCGATAAGCACATAAATAGAACATGTTTCATGACCTGAAATAAAATATCCTAGAGATGTCCTATATGCACACAAAAAAAATCTCAAATTCTGTGCACAAATGTGTTTACATTAATGTTAGTGAGCATTTCTCCTTTGCCAATATAATCCATCCACCTGACTGGTGTGATTAAACATGGTTATTACACAGGTGCACCTTGCGCTGGGGACAATAAACAGCCACTAAAATGTGCAGTTTAGTCACACAACACAATGCTACAGATGTCTCAAGTTTTTAGGGAGCGTGCAATTGGCATGCTGACTGCAGGAATATACAGCAGAGAATTTAATTTTAATTTCTCTACCATAAGCTGCCTTCAATGTCGTTTTAGAGAATTTGGCAGTACGTTCACCCGGCCTCACAACTGCAGACCACGTGTATTTTTTTTCATTTATTTAACTGTGTGGAGATGTGTGGGCTAGCGGTTTGATGATGTCAACTTTGTGAACAGAGTGCACCATGGTGGTGGTGGGGTTATGGTATGGGCAGGCTTAAGCTACAGACAATGAACACAAGTGCCTTTTATTGCTGGCAATTGGAACGCACAAAAATATCGTGGCAAGATCCTGAGGCCCATTGTCGTGCCATTCATCCACCGCCATCACCTCATGTTTCAGCAGGGTAATGCACTGCCCCATGTTGCAAGGATCTGTACACAATTCCTGGAAGCTGAACATGTCTGTTCTTCTATGACCTGCATACTCACCAGACATGTCACCCATTGAGCATGTTTGGGATGCTCTGGATCGACGTGTACAACAGCTTGTTCCAGTTCCTGCCAAATTTACCACGGAACCCGCACTTGAATGCACTCATGACTCCCATTCTAGGCGCACCAAAATTACAAATAGTTTTTCCTGAAGTGCCTTGTGAAAGCCTAACACTGTAAGATCGCATTTTATGACTTAGCTAGTCATGTTGGCAATAGAATAAGCTTTCAAATGATGCCCACCTGACCCAGATTGCGATTTATAGTGTATTTCGATTGCGTAAACAACAACAGTTATTGTGTGATCGTGGGGAGGCATGGCTATGTTCTAAACAAAAAACTATAAGTGTGCTTGCTTCAGTTCCTCAACGCCACAGCTCGGAGATCAAAAAAAAAATTATAATAATAATTTAAGACTCTTTCTTTGAGTCATAAAAATGCATTGAATGACTTAGGAACGGATCATTTCCCCATAATCTCCAAAGTGTTCTCTTTCAATTGCTACCATGGTTATGCATATGCTTTCTATATTTATTATGTTAGAAACATTTAAATTTGGCACTGTCCATGTAGGCCAATTCCCAAAAGAGTAAAGGGTTAACTCTTCAAACCTGATTTGTAGTATAGGGCCCTGGGCTGGCTGGGTTATGCTTCCACCATGGTAGCTGGAATTGTGCAGTAAAGAATCATGTAAAAAATAAAATATCTTAGCTAGCACAGTACGGTTAGGGTACACCCTGTAGTGTGAATCAGGCATTGGACAGCACCTCTTCAGTTACCCAGACATCTGCCTACAGCAGACAGCAGAGCAGGATCAAACAAAGAAAGCTGAAACCCCGTTCTCACTAACGGCCACCAAAGGCAAAGAAAATCAGTCTGTCCACTTCTCCAGTTATATTTCCCAGGTGGAGATCTCATACACCCCAGACAGAGAAAATGCATTATTTTAATTTCCTCATTGTGATGTAAATGTATTACATAATTTTGCAAATGCCAATATAACTTAATCTTCAGATCTTTTTTAATGATTTTAGTGATGATTAAATTGCAAAGAGCTCCCTAATGGAGAATGGGAGGGGGCGGGGGGGGGAGTCTTATTTTATTTTGTGGACTGAAAGGATTTTATTTCCGTCGCCATATGCTTCCATGGGTATGTGTCTCGTCTTTAATGAGCATCATAATCTAAACAAAGACGAATAATTACAACTTTCAATGAGCGTCTGAAAAAAGGCTGGCATTGTTCATTCCGAGATCAACCAAAACACAACAGTGGAGAACTAAAATCAAATATACTGACGTGACTCACTAGACAAAAGAACAGGGTCGTGTTCAGTAGTGCATACTGTAGCAAAACACTTTGCAGCAGAAAACGAAAACAAGCATCTCTTATTGGATACATTCAGTTAAGTACCTCCCAATTTCAAAACTTTTCCTCCCTACTGACCATGACTTTAAACACTTCCAATCAGCTGGTTCCATTGAGGCTTGTTGCTGGGGAGAGGTATAAGGGCTAAGGTGTGGACCATAAGGTACTTTCCTCTGTATTGCAATGTGGAGCATCACTGGCTTGCTCCTGCTACCATTTTACCTCCATTTCCCCATGTGATTTCCCTGAGTGTGCTACTGGGCTTCCTGGGTTTCCCTTCCTCCTGCCTTCTGACAGAAAATCCCCATTGCCGAGATGGCCTTTTAACTTGGGACATTCCCCTGGGCTTTGGACCATTCTACTCCACACAGCAGGCCTCCCTGCAGTGCTGCGTCATCCCAAATGGCACCCTATTTCCTATTTAGTGCATTACGTTTAGAGCGCTGGTCAAACGAAGTGCACTAAATAGGGAATAGGATGCCATTTGGTATGCACAACTGAGTCGCAAGAGAGTCAAGGGGGATGAGGTTTGCTTCATTTGAGACCGCTATTCTTATTTGCTGTACTATACAGGGCTGTGGGAATGGCGGAGAGATGAGAAGAGGGTTGAGAGAGGAGAAGAAGCGATTTGTTGAGCCATCTGTATACACATCAGAGTCTGAAATCCATGTGGAGCTAATCATTACAATATCAACATGTGTTGTGTGACATTAACACACACACACACACACACACACACACACACATTTCTTCTATTAAATGTCTACGAAATGAGAGAGCAATGACTGCCTGTTAACCAAATCATTTGAGAAGCATTGTGTCACCCAAGTACCTGTGTGAGTGCGATGCAGAAGACTCATAATTGCACTCCCAAAAGATGTCAAATGAGCATTTACTGCCCATCTACAAACCCATCTTGATGAACAAGAATCAACCACAATCTAGCCCTCTTTTTGACATCTTCATGAGGGGCTCTAAAGGTTCTTGGAGAATCAACATGTGTGATGCTGAGAGGCACCTGTAGTATTTAAATGCACCAAGGGTTTCAAATGGCCATGAAAATGGTTGAATAATTTAAGGCAAATATTGGCCAGCCTGTCGTCAATGGCGGGCCCTGAGTGCCAGGAAGTGGCCACCGCCATGTGCTGAGCTCGTGCAGTCAGGCTGCACTGTCCAATAAGCAATAATGTGTCCCTGAACTCCGGATTCATCTGACCACAGCAGACACAACAGTGGCAGATTATTGAGTGAGACATGCAAGGGTTGCATCCTGAATGGCACCCTATGCACTAGTTTTGACCAGGGTCCCTACAGGCTCTGGTCAAATCTAGTGCACTATACTGTATATAGGGAACAGGGTGCCATTTGGGGCACAAGCCCATATTTCCATTTCACCATAGAATGAAAAAACATATTTTAGTACCCTGGGAGAGGTTCCCATTTTCCCTTTTCACCTTGAAATGTAGTTTCTCCAAAATAACTTTATAAAATGTCCTCTTAAAAATATGTGCATGTTAATGGTGTTGGACCTCTTTAATGTTGTTGTGTGCGCAGCACAATGAAAGGGCTTATTTACTTTACATCAAAATAAAATGCATGGAAATTCATAAAGCTGTTAGGTTTTCTTGTTGAATTAAAGCTTGCTCCACTATTGTGTGCTCTGATCCGTTGATTGTTCAGAAAAAGGCGACGACAAATGAAAGACACCTCATATCCATTTAGAAAAGAGAGAACAAGGTGAAACAGATTTTTACATATAAAAGGAAAAGCCTACAAAAAAGGATTGCGGAAATTTATTACGGGTTTCCAAACCTGTGGAATGACCCCTGGACCCCCATTTCGGATCGACCTGGCAAGGAGATGAATTTTTTAAGACATAAATTACATCTAATGACGACACCGTAAAAAAGAACAATAATGGAAAGCTATTCTGTATTTCATTATACTGTATTTGGTGCACCTGATACACGCCGCGCCTGTTTATGAGTCGCCGTATTAGCAGATGCTCAGCCGAAGCATTTGCTGTGACCTTGCCATTCTCATTGGGGCATGAAATTACGGTGCTGGCACCTCGATATTACAGCTATAAATACTGTAAACCGCATATCTGGCCTACGTTTTCTATTGTCTTTCAACATAAACCTGATCGGTATTTATTTAAAGGAAAACCCATTGCTCGTCACATTATTTACGCCTCTATTTTCAGTAGGCTCTTATTCTCAGGGCATTTTTTTTAAGGGCAAAGGAGGCGGCGAGGCCCAGCCACCATAAAACACATTTTTCCAATTCTGGCACATCTGAACTTTATGGGTTAAGACCCGGCCCGGACAGCCAATTATAAAAATTGCTTACTAAAATATTTTGGGTGCTAAAAGGTGAATGCTTTTTTACTGTCCTACAAGGTGAATTATGAAGTTGCCCTTGAATGAAAATTACTTACATTATGAATATGAATTCTTTTAAATATATGTCAGGGGTCATAAATAGATGGAGGTCAATGGGTTATTGAAAGCCGGAGTGCAACTTTAACCTGTTTCTCATGCTGTGCTGGAGGAGATTCTAGTCATGTCATTTGGTGTCCCCGAGAATGGCACTATTGCTGCTTGAAAATGGCATGCCCTAAATAATGACCACTCTCATAGCTTATTCATTTATGTATTAAAAAAGAAGACTCTCCTCTCATTTCCCTGCTTTATCGCCTTGTACTGATGACAAAGTGGGAGAGAACCGGGGCTAGGTGGCGCCGTGGAGTAATTTATAACCACATCAATCCCTTTACCTTCTATGCAGGCCTTGGTCATTGCCATTTTTGTCCGAGAGGTGAGTCGCATAACCCCACTTGCAAACAACATCCTATTAATATCTGGAATGATGAACCTTATCCTTACCCTTCATATCAATAATGGTAATCAAATGTTCCCCATGACCCTCTATCAATGGCCCACTACTCAGGGTGAAACCTATTATATATAGTTACCTGCTGTATTACTTCTTCAGCTTATTGAGCCAAACAACTACTGGAAGCTTATTTTCAGAATAAAAATATTTTTTTTACACACTTATTTTAAAAAGTCTGTATGATTATTCTGAATATGATGCCACAGTAGACATATCCCCAGTCTACCAGTCATTTTGCAACGTAATCAGGGCAGTTAGTGCTTCCCTTCTGGACATGTATCAGTGTCTCAGCTAAAGGCCTGCTTTCAAAACATGTCGAAAGAAGGCTAAGGGGTGTTTTCACTGTTGCCGAAATTAGATTTTTTTTTGTCGTTACATGTAGCCTACGTGTGCACTTGCTAGTTGCAAAGGGAAATCGTTGTGCCAAAATGAGGCACAGAGCTCTTCAGGTGCTGCAACTGTTAATTGTGGGGCCTAGGTAGCACAACAGCCAATATGAGTCAGGAATACATTACCGCTCATTACAAAAGAGAAAACATAACTTTTAGATGGAAATTTCCCCAAAATCGTGCCTGTTGTGATTGGAAAACAACCATTGATGCGGACTATGTGGACTTATTCATCTTGACCCAAAGGGGGGTCGTTAAGCCGATGTACTGTTTATGGCACTATATAGCTTGGCACTGATTATATCCCTTATTTTGCATGTAAGTAGGGACAACATGAGTGGTCTATTATTCACTATATCAAGTCAAACGAAGGTGGAAAGGATCCTTTTGAAAATACCCCTCTGTGCATGCTGTAGGTTTAACATTCAAGATCTCAAAACAAGTCAACTACCTGACACATAGCCATCAGCGAACATGCATAATTACATATTGATCTAAAAAATAACTATTTTTACTAGTTCTGGAGTGTCTAAGTTTCTAACATCTCCTAGAATAAGATATTTTAGACACTTTATTAATCAAAGAGTCATATCGGGGCTGTGAGAAATACTTCAGCCCATTTCCCATTCATTCAGTGATATTGACCGTATGCAAAACACAAAATGACATTTTTTTTCTATGCATATTGAAATAGACCACATTATTACGATCTCCTTGGGGAAAAAAAGCTGAGAAATAACAAGAGGCATCCTTCAGCGTAGATTAGGGCACAAATCTGCAAGGAAATAATAATGTGGAGGCGAGATTATTGTGTAAAGAATCTGCAACATGCAATCAAAGTGTGCCCTGTTTTCCCCTTCATCAGCTGGCCAGCATAAGTACTGGCAGAGAGAGGAATCCAATTTAAATTCCACTCTACCGGGTGATGGTATTGTTTCATTTTATGTGTGCTTTGACATTTCTGCCTGTTAATATAGAGTAAAATCGGGAAGTATTTACATAAATATGACATTAAACTCTATTAGAAATTAAGAGTGACATATATTTGTGCTCATAGCAGAAGGGAGGAGGTAATTGAGTTCCAGGGTCAAAAGGTTGAGAGAAGTGTTTGGTAGGCTGTGGATACATGGAGAGAGGAGGAGGAGGCAGTGACTATTGGACTGTCATCTTGTCCATCATCATGTTTGCCTTTGCTCGTAAAGGATGAGACAGAACAACGGGACAATAGTCACCACATTCATTTGTAAGGGGTGTGGCCTTCTGCAAATTAAATAGGGGTTGACTCATTTCAATGCTGCTCTTACATGTGAATGTAGGCGTATTCATGAATTGTTTTTAGCAGAATAAGTGACAAAAACCTTTAATAAGAATATACAGTTATTATGAAACTGAACATAACTAAGATAAAAAATCTCAATGAACAATTTACCTTTATTTAACTAGGCAAGTCAGTTAAGAACAAATTCTTAACAGCGAGATAACTGTCTTATTCAGGGGCAGAACGTCAGATTTTTACCTTGTCAGCTCAGGGATTCGATTTTGCAACCTTTCGGTTACTATTCCAACGCCCTAACCACAAGGCTACCTGACGATCCCTTTAAAAAATAAAAATAAATCATTAGCTTGCTTCTTACTTACCTAGGATGTTGTCTTTTCAACCAAACTGTTTTACATATCTGTTAGTTGGTTATTTAGCAAAATCCAGAATAATCTGGTTAGCATTTTTTGAGAATTTAGCAATGCTCGTGAAAACAGCATGATTCAAGCAGAAATGGTTAAAATGGTTAAAAAGTTTCTTACTACTGAAAGCAGAGCTGTTTCTCCACGCTTTTGAATGAACCACTAACTGATGCAATCCACTTCCAGTAGCATTGCTACATTATCCAAAAATGCTAAGCAGGAGATTCTGGACATTGTTGAACCGACTAACAAATGTAAAAATGGTTTCGACAGTAAGTCAGTCAACACCCCAGGTAAATAAGAGATACAACTTTTTTTAAAGTTAACTCTCACCATAAACTTTAAATATGCCTTTGAGCAACATTATCCAATTGTTAGCTTATTATTTTAATCATATCAACACCACGAGGCACCAGTGCCTAAAATGTTGTAAGAGAATTCTAAATTCTAACCCACCGACTTTGAATTGAGTCTGTTCTTCTGAACATTCCAGATCAACATCAATTGACATTTGGAAATGTTCTTGATATGATTTCAAATTCTAATAGTAGAGAAAATAGTGAACAATTAGTACAGTTTATTTTTGTCCCTATCATGATGGGAAAGGATTCAAAATGGCATGACAATGATTTGAGATTCAAATATGTTTTAGTCTTATATCAAACCATTTGATATACAATAGGACATATCACATGAAAGACACATTTTACCCCTTGAAGAAAATGTACTTTGTAATAATATGAGAATTCTACCTTGTGTTGATAAGGTTTTAATAACCTCTGCACTCTGCATACCTAATCAATGAGTCTTGCAAATAATGCAGGTGACATCATCAAACGTAAGCCTATTATGCAGACCTTTCTCGGAGCTTTCTTTATTTGAAACTCTACCCCCCAAAATATGTGCTAAATCTAACAAGAGCGAGAATGATGGGCATAACTCATTGGGAAGTCTTCTGCAATAACATGAATAAGGGCAAGGCGAACTTGCTTCAGTGAACTCAGCAGGACCATGAAAAAAGGAACATTTTATATGAAATTTAATAAACTGAAATTGGTTTAAGATTAGTCAGCACTTTGTCTAGAAGATTAGTTTCCCTCCTACCCTTCAACACATGCAAGGCGCTCACAAAGTGATACAGCATTGTGACATAATTACATTGTTCAAGGTGAAGCTCAGTAGAAATGGCTTTTTGCTTACAAGGCAATTTGAGAACATGCACATTTACAAATATCATAGTAACCTGGTGCTACTCAAAGGCAGTCCAGGGAAAAGAAACCAAAAGAAAACAACACTTGCTTCAATCCAATTTTGGGGTCACAGGAAAAAGACCCTGGACCGACTGATGTCTGCTTTGCGATATTACAGTCGGGGTGTGAATTGGCTGAAGTGCTCTCTATTGGTAACATTACCATATACACTGAACATAAATATAAACGCAACATGCAACAATTTCAAAGATTTTAAGGAAATCAGGCAATTGAAATAAATAAATTAGGACCTAATCTATGGCTTTCACATGACTGGGAATACAGATATGAATGTGTTGGTCACATATACTGTACCTTTAAAAGGTAGGGGCGTGGATCAGAAAACCAGTCAGTATCTGGTGTGACCACAATTTGCCTAACACAGCGCGACACCTTCTCATTAAGCTGTTGATTATGGCCACACTCCTCTTCAATGGCTGTGCAAAGTTGCTAGACATTGGCAGGAACTGGAACACGCTGTCGTACACGTCTATCCAGAGCATCCCAAACATGCACAATGGGTGACATGTTTGGCGAGCATGCAGGCAATGAAAGAACTGGGACATTTTCAGCTTCCAGGAATTGTGTAAAGATCCTTGCGATACGGGGCTGTGCGTTATCATGCTGAAACAAGAGTTGATGGGGGCTGATGAATGGCATGACAATGGGCCTCAGGATCTCGTCACGGTATCTCTGTGCATTCAAATTGCCATCGATAAAATGAAATTGTGTTCATTGTCCGTAGTTTATGCCTGCTCATACCACAACCCCACCGCCACCATGGGGTACTCTGTTCACAACGTTGACATCAGCAAACCGCTCAACCACATGATGCCATACATGCTGTCTGCCATCTGCCAGGTACAGTTGATACTGTGATTCAACCGTAAAGAGCACACTTCTCCAGTGTGCCAGTGGCTATTGAAGGTGAGCATTATCTCCCACCGAAGTCATATATGACGCCAAACTGCAGTCAGGTCAAGACCCTGGTGAGGACGACGAGCACACAGATGAGCTTCCCTAAAACAGTTTGACAGTTTGTGCAGAAATGCTTCAGTTGTGCAAACCCACAGTTTCATCAGCTGTCCGGGTGGCTGGTGTCATATGTTCCCGCAGGTGAAGAACCGATTGTGGAGGTCCTGAGCTGGCGTGAGTACACATGGTCTGCGGTTGTGAGGCAGGGTGGACGTACTGCCAAATTCTCTAAAACGAAGTTGGAGGCGGTAGTAGAGAAATTAACATTGCATTTTCTGGAAACAACTCTGGAGGACATTCCTACAGTCAGCAAGCCAATTGCACGCTTCCTCAAAACTTGAAACATCTGTGGCATTGCGTTGTTGCAAAACTGCACATTTGAGAGTGGCCTTTTATTGTCCCCAACATAAGGTGCACCTGTGTAATGATCATGCCGTTTAATCAGTATATTGATATGCCACTAGTGTCAGATGGATGGATTATTTTGGCAAAGGCGTAATTCTCACTAACAGGGATGTAAATAAATTTGAGAGAAATAAGCTAATGTGCGTATGCAAAATTTATGGGATCTTTTATTTCAGCTCATGAAACTTGGGACCAATATTTTACATGTGTTTATATTTTGATCATCCTCCCTCAAGCGTGTCCAAATGACTATTTTGCCCAAAGACAAAACGTGCCAGGTTGTGCGTTTTATGTTTTCTCCCAATCTCTTGTGGATCCATGTGTCTTTACTATTTCAGTACTTAAATTACTAAAACCAGATAAAAGTATGAAGAAAAGATAATGGACCTATATATGTTTTAAATAAGATCATATTTTAGAACTAATAATCACCAAAATACAAACTAAATAGTCAAGGAGAATCAAAAAATAAAATAAAAACTATGCATTTGTTAGATTTTGTTACAATGTTTATAATGTGACCCATGGCAAAATGTGTTGCATTGCAGGAAATTAGTTTTAAAACCGCCAAAATGCATCACTGCAGTCAACTGGAAGGCCTCTAAAATGTTACGTCAGCGACCATTACCATTGGCCAGGCCCATGACCCTGCCCCCAAACATTTATTTCCTGCACAGAATAGAATAGGCTGACCTTTGTACTATGGGGGATAGTACAGTCGTGGCCAAAGGTTTTGAGAATGACACAAATATTAAAAGTTGATGAGTACATAAGTACATTAAGTTGATGCAAAGAGTCAATATTTGCAGTGTTGACCCTTCTTTTCAAGACCTCTGCAATCTGCCCTGGCATGCTGTCAATTAACTTCTGGGCCACTTCCTGACTGATGGCAGCCCATTCTTGCATAATCAGTGCTTGGCGTTTGTCAGAATTTGTGGGTTTTTGTTTTTCCACCCGCCTCTTGAAGATTGACCACAAGTTCTCAATGGGATTAAGGTCTGGAGTTTACTGGCCTTGGACCCAAAATACCGATGTGATGTTCCCCGAGCCACTTAGTTATCACTTTTGCCTTATGGCAAGGTACTCCATCATACTGGAAAAGGCTTTGTTCATCACCAAACGGTTCCTGGATGGTTGGGAGAAGTGGCTCTCGGAGGATGTGTTGGTGCCATTCTTTATTCATGGCTGTGTTCTTAGGCAAAATTGTGAGTGAGCCCACTCCCTTGGCTGAGAAGCAACCTCACACATGAATGGTCTCAGGATGCTTTACTGATGGTAGCGCTCACCTTGTCTTCTCCGGGCTAGTTTTTTTCCGGATGCCCCAAACAATCGGAAAGGGGATTCATCAGAGAAAATGACTTTACCCCCGTCCTCAGCAGTCCAATCCCTGTACCTTTTGCAGAATATCAGTCTGTCCCTGATGTTTTTCCTGGAGAGAAGTGGCTTCGTTGCTGCCCTTCTTGACACCAGGCCATCCTCCAAAAGTCTTCGCCTCACTGTGCGTGCAGATGCACTCACACCTGCCTGCTGCCAATCCTGAGCAAGCTCTGTCCTGGTGGTTCCCAGATCCTGCAGCAGAATCAACTTTAGGATGCGGTCCTGGCGCTTGCTGGACTTTCTTGGGCGCAATGAAGCCTTCTTCACAACAATTGAACCGCTCTCCTTGAAGTTCTTGATAATCCGATAAATGGTTGATTTAGGTGCAATCTAAATGGCAGCAATATCCTTGCCTGTGAAGCCCTTTTTGTGCAAAGCAATGATGACGGCACCTGTTTCCTTGCAGGTAACGATGGTTGACAGGGGAAGAACAATGATTCCAAGCACCACCCTCCTTTTGAAGCTTCCAGTCTGTTATTCGAACTCAATCAGCATGACAGAGATCTCAAGCCTTGTCCTCGTCAACACTTACACCTGTGTTAACAAGAGAATCACTGACATGACGTCAGCTGGTCATTTTGTGGCAGGGCTGAAATGTAGTGGCAATGTTTTTGGGGGATTCTGTTAATTTGCATGGCACAGAGGGACTTTGCAATTCATCTGATCATTCTTCATAACATTCTGGAGTATATGCAAATTGCCATCATACAAACTGAGGCAGCAGACTTTGTGAAAATTAATATTTGTGTCATTCTCAAAACTTTTGGCCACAACTATGTAAACTCCCGACTTCAACTGTATTTTCACACTACCGTTCAAAAGTTTGGGGTCACTTAGAAATATGCTTGTTTTCCCATGAAAACATACATGAAGTGAGATGCAAAATGAATAGGAAATTTAGTCAAGATGTTGACAAGGTTATAAATAATGTTTTTTTATTTAAATAATTGTGTACTTCAAACTCTGTTTTCTTCAAAGACCTTTGGTGTTCTAGTTTTCAATTTGTTGAGGTAATCTGAAGAGATTTCTCCCCATGCCTCCTGAAGCACCTCCCAAAAGTTGGATTGGCTTGATGGGCACTTCTTACGTACCATAGGGTCAAGCTGCTCGCACAACAACTCAATAGGGTTGACATCCGGTGACTGTGCTGGCCACTCCAATATAGACAGTATACCAGCTGACTGCTTCTTCCCTAAATAGTTTGGAGCTGTGCTTTGGGTCATTGTCCTGTTGTGGAGGAAATTGGCTCCAATTAAGCGCAGACCACAGGGTATGGCATGGTGTTGCAAAATGGAGTGACAGCCTTCCTTCTTCAAGATCCCTTTTACCCTGCATATATCTCTCACTTTACCACCACCAAAGCACCCCCAGACCATCACATTGCCATGCTTGACAGATGGCATCAAGAACTCCTCCAGCATCTTTTCACTTTTTCGGCATCTCACGAATGTTCTTCTTTGTGATCCAAACACCTCAAAATTAGATTTGTCTGTCCATAACACTTATTTATTCCTCTGTCCAGTGTCTGTGTTATTTTGCCCATCTTAATATTTTCTTTTTATTGGCAAGTCTGAGATATGGCTTCTTTTTAAAAAACTCTGCCTCGAAGGCCAGCATCCCAGAGTCGCATCTTCACTGCTTTTTTGCGGGTACTATTTAATGAAGCTGCCAGTTTAGGGCTTGTGAGGCGTCGGTTTCTCAAACAAAACACTAATGTACTTGTCCTCTTGCTCAGTTGTGCACCAGGGCCACCCACACTTTCTATTTTGGTTAGAGCCAGTTTGCGTTGTTCTGTGAAGGGAGTAGTACACAGCGTTGTACGAGATCTTCAGTTTCTTGGCAATTTCTCACATGGAATTGCCTTCATTTCACAGAACAAGAATAGACTGACGAGTTTCAGAAGAAAGTCCTTTGTTTCTGGACATTTTGAGCCTGTAATCGAACCCACAAATGCTGATGCTCCAGATACTCAACTTATCCAAAGAAGGCCAGATTTATTGCTTCTTTAAATCAGCACAACAGTTTTCATCTGTGCCAACATTATTGTAAAAGGGCTTTCAAATTATCAATTAGCCTTCTCAAATTATAAACTTGGATAAGCTAACACAACTTGCCATTGGAACACAGGATTGATGGTTGCTGACAATGGGCATCTGTACACCTATGTGTATATATGTATATATATACACAGTGCCTTGCGAAAGTATTCGGCCCCCTTGAACTTTGCGACCTTTTGCCACATGTCAGGCTTCAAACAAAGATATAAAACTGTATTTTTTTGTGAAGAATCAACAACAAGTGGGACACAATCATGAAGTGGAACAACATTTATTGGATATTTCAAACTTTTTTAACAAATCAAAAACTGAAAAATTGGGCGTGCAAAATTATTCAGCCCCCTTAAGTTAATACTTTGTAGCGCCACCTTTTGCTGCGATTACAGCTGTAAGTTGCTTGGGGTATGTCTCTATCAGTTTTGCACATCGAGAGACTGAAATTTTTTCCCATTCTTCCTTGCAAAACAGCTCGAGCTCAGTGAGGTTGGATGGAGAACATTTGTGAACAGCAGTTTTCAGTTCTTTCCACAGATTCTCGATTGGATTCAGGTCTGGACTTTGACTTGGCCATTCTAACACCTGGATATGTTTATTTTTGAACCATTCCATTGTAGATTTTGCTTTATGTTTTGGATCATTGTCTTGTTGGAAGACAAATCTCCGTCCCAGTCTCAGGTCTTTTGCAGACTCCATCATGTTTTCTTCCAGAATGGTCCTGTATTTGGATCCATCCATCTTCCCATCAATTTTAACCATCTTCCCTGTCCCTGCTGAAGAAAAGCAGGCCCAAACCATGATGCTGTCACCACCATGTTTGACAGTGGGGATGGTGTGTTCATTGTGATGAGCTGTGTTGCTTTTACGCCCAACATAACGTTTTGCATTGTTGCCAAAAAGTTGGTTTCATCTGACCAGAGCACCTTCTTCCACATGTTTGGTGTGTCTCCCAGGTGGCTTGTGGCAAACTTTAAACGACACATTTTATGGATATCTTTAAGAAATGGCTTTCTTATTGCCACTCTTCCATAAAGGCCAGATTTGTGCAATATACGACTGATTGTTGTCCTATGGACAGAGTCTCCCACCTCAGCTGTAGATCTCTGCAGTTCATCCAGAGTGATCATGGGCCTCTTGGCTGCATCTCTGATCAGTCTTCTTCTTGTATGAGCTGAAAGGTTAGAGGGACAGCCAGGTCTTGGTAGATTTGCAGTGGTCTGATACTCCTTCCATTTCAATATTATCGCTTGCACAGTCCTCCTTGGGATGTTTAAAGCTTGGGAAATATTTTTGTATCCAAATCCGGCTTTAAACTTCTTCACAACAGTATCTCGGACCTGCCTGGTGTGTTCCTTGTTCTTCATGATGCTCTCTGCTCTTTTAACGGACCTCTGAGACTATCACAGTGCAGGTGCATTTATACGGAGACTTGATTACACACAGGTGGATTGTATTTATTATTATTAGTCATTTAGGTCAACATTGGATCATTCAGAGATCCTCACTGAACTTCTGGAGAGAGTTTGCTGCACTGAAAGTAAAGGGGCTGAATAATTATGCACGCCCAATTTTTCAGTTTTTGATTTGTTAAAAAAGTTTGAAATATCCAATAAATGTCGTTCCACTTCATGATTGTGTCCCACTTGTTGTCGATTCTTCACAAAAAAATACAGTTTTATATCTTTATGTTTGAAGCCTGAAATGTGGCAAAAGGTCGCAAAGTTCAAGGGGGCCGAATACTTTCGCAAGGCACTGTATATATATATTTTTTTTTGTTAAATAAGCAGTTTCCAGCTACAATAGTCATTTACAACATTAACAATGTCTACAATGTATTTCTGATCAATTTGATGTTAATTTAAAATTTTCAAAAACAAGGACATTTCTAAGTGACCCCAAACTTTTGAAGGGTAGTGTATAGAAAACAGTGGACTGCATTTGGACTTCACCCTTTGCCAAAGTTTCAGAAAAATTGCATTGTTTAAGAGTGTAAGGGTAAGAACTATTTGAGTTATTGCACATGTGCACTTCACACAGCAGGTGTTCCCTAACGGAAATATTCAAATAAATGCTAGAACGCGCCAATTGGATCGCACTAGCTCGTGCTTGGCACTGCCTACCTCCTTGCTTGTTCTGCCCACTATGATTAATTTGCTCCCATTGGAAACAACAGGCTCTCATCTATCTCGGGTTAGTTATAAAAATCTTTGGTGCGAGCATCAAACAAACAAAGGATTTTAAAAGAAGAAAAGAAAGTGGATACATTTATTCTCATGAAGAGTGTAGTAAATGGCACTGGATTAAGAATAGTCCTGCTAATGAGAAGCACAAAGCAAGTACTTTTCAAAAGATATTGGAAGTCATTATAGCCTGCTGATGTGTGTAGTAGCAGCCGGTAACAATGGATTTGGTTTCGGGTTACCTCTGGTCATGGAGCTTTTAGGCTCACTTTTCACTGCTTTGCTGCTCTAATGATAGAAGCCAAATCCCTGAGCTCTTACTATGAATTAGTCCCCAAGTAAACAATTGTTTTGAAAAGAGGGCTCATAAAGAAAATGGGCTCATAAACAAGCAGTGATCAGTTGTAGAACAATCTAAGCCAATGTCTTGGGTGCCACTGCCAACAATTCATGAACTACTTAAGGGCCCAAGCCATCTCAATCATTAAAAAGTCAGTGCAGCTTGTGAAGTTGGGGTGTCTTTCTTATTTCTTATTCTTATTATGTGATTTAAATATTGACTGGCTATCATCAAGCTGCCCACTCAGGAAAAAACTACAAACCGTAACCAGTGCCTGCAACCTGGATCAGGTTGTCAGTCAACCTACCAGGGTAGTTACAAACAGCACAGGAATTACATCTTCAACATGAATTGATCACATATTTACAAACACTGCAGATATTTGCTTTAAAGTAGTGTCCAAATCCATAGGATGTAGTAATCACAATATAATAGCCATATCTAGGAAAAGCAAAGTTCCAAAGGTTTGGCCTAATGTAGTGTATAAGAGGTCATACAAGAAGTTTTGTAGTGATTCCTATGTTGATTATGTAAAGAATATTTGCTGGTCTGGTAGAGAGAATTATTTATTTCAGATTTCATTTCTTTCATCACATTTCCAGTGGGTCAAGTTTATATAAACTCAATTAGTATTTAGTAGCATTGCTTTTAAATTGTTTAACTTGGGTCAAATGTTTCGGGTAGCTTTCCACAAGTTTGCCACAATAAATTGGGTGAATTTTGGCCCATTCCTCCTGACAGAGCTGGTGTCAGGTTTGTAGACCTCCTTGCTCGCACACACTTTTTCAGTTCTGCCCACAACTGTTCTATACGATTGAGGTCAGGGCTTTGTGATGGCCACTCCAATACCTTGACTTCGTTGTTCTTAAAAACTTCTTATGGCTGAAATCCCGTTAACGGGATCGATTTGACAACAGCCAGTGAAAGTGCAGGGCACCAAATTCAAACAACAGAAATCTCATTAAAATTCCCCAAACATACAAGTATTATACAACATTTTAAAGATAAACTTGTTGTTAATCCAACCACAGTGTCTGATTTCAAAAAGGCTTTACTACGAAAGCATACCATGCAATTATGTTAGGTCAGCGCCAAGTCACCAAAAACACAGCCATTTTTCAGCCAAAGAGAGGAGTCACAAAAAGCAGAAAAACATAAAATTAATCACTAACCTTTGATGATCTTCATCAGATGGCACTCATAGGACTTTATGTTACACAATACATGTATGTTTTGTTTGATAAATTTCATATTTATATCCAAAAATCGTTGATTTTGCCTAGAGCCACATCAATTTACAGGAATACTCATCATAAACTTTGATGAAAGATACAAGTGTTATGCATCTGGTGTCAGATTTCGAAAGAGCTTTACGGCAAAAGCACACCATGTGATAATCTGAGTACAGTGCTCAGCCAGCATACAGATACCCGCGATGTTGTTGGGTCAACAAAAGTCAGAAAGAGCATTATAAATATTCCCTTACCTTTGATGATCTTCATCGGAATGCACTACCAGGAGTCCCAGTCCACAATAAATGTTTGTTTTGTTCGATAAAGTCCATCATTTATGTCCAAATACCTCCTTTTTGTTTGTGTGTTTAGTCCAGTAATCCAAATGCACAAGGCGTGGGCACAAAGTCCAGACAAAAAGTCAAAAAAGTTCCATTACAGTTCGTAGAAACATGTCAAACGATGTATATAATTAATCTTAAGGATGTTTTATCATAAATCTTCAATAATATTCCAACCGGACAATTCCTTTGTCTTTAGAAATGAAAGGGAACGGAGCTCGCGCTCACGAGCGCACGCGTGACTGAACTAAACTAAAGGCTTTCAGCCAGACCTCTGCTTGAAACAGCTCTTATTCGCTCCCCTTTCATAGTAGAATACTGAAACAACGTTCTAAAGACTGTTGACATCTAGTGGAAGCCTTAGGAAGTGCAATCTGACCCCATAGACACTGTATATTGGATAGGCAATCACTTGAAAAACTACAAACCTCAGATTTCCCACTTCCTGGTTGGAATTTTCTCAGGGTTTTGCCTGCCATATGAGTTCTGTTATACTCACAGACCTTATTTTAAGAGTTTTGGAAACTTTAGAGTTTTTTCTATACAAATCTGCATATGCATATTCTAGCTTCTGGGCCTGAGGAACAGGCAGTTTAATATGGGCACGCTTTTCATCCGGATGTGAAAATACTGCCCCATTGCATAAGAGGTTAAGCCATTTTGCCAACACTTTGGAAGTATGCTTGGGGTCATTGTATTTTATGAAGTGCACCAGTCCCTCTTGCAGCAAAGCACCCCCACAACATGATGCTGCCGCCCCGTGACTCATGGTTGGGATGATGTTCTTCGGCTTGCAATCCTCCCCCCTCCCCCCTACAAACATAACAATGGTCATTATGGCCAAACTGTTCTATTTTTGTTTCATCAGACCAGAGGACATTTCTCCAAAAAGTACAATCTTTGTCCCCATGTGCAGTTGCAAACCATAGTCTGGCGGGTTTGGAGCAGTGGCTTCTTACTTGCTGAGCGACCTTTCAGGTTATGTCGATATAGGACTTGTTTTACTGTGGATATAGATATATATGTACCTGTTATCCTCCAGCATCTTCACAAGGTCCTTTGCTGTTGTTCTGGGATTGATTTTCACTTTTCGCACCAAAGTACGTTCATTTCTAGGAGACAGAACGCGTCTCCTTCCTGAGCGGTATGATGGCTGTGTGGTCCCATGGTGTTTATACATGCGTACTATTTTTTGTACAGATGAACTTGGCACCTTCATGTGGAAATTGCTCCCAAGGATGAACCAGACTTGTGGAGGTCTACAATTGTATTTCTGAGGTCTTGGCTGATTTCTTTTGATTTTCCCATGATGTCAAGCAAAGAGGCACTGAGTTTGAAAGTAGGCCTTGAAATACATCCACAGGTACACTTCCAATTGACTCAAATGATGTCAACACTAACTCAAAAAAGTTCTGGGACACTGTAAAGTCCATGGAGAATAAGAACACCTCGTCCCAGCTGCCCACTGCACTGAAGATAGGAAACACTGTCACCACTGATAAATCCACTATAATTGAGAATTTCAATAAGCATTTTTCTACGGCTGGCCATGCTTTGCACCTGGCTATTCCTACCCCGGTCAACAGCACTGCACCCCCCACAGCAACTCGCCCAAGCCTTCCCCATTTCTCCTTCTCCCAAATCCAGTCAGCTGATGTTCTGAAAGAGCTGCAAAATCTGGACCCTACAAATCAGCCGGGCTAGACAATCTGGACCCTTTCTTTCTAAAATTATCTGCCGAAATTGTTCCCACCCCTATTACTAGCCTGTTCAACCTCTCTTCCGTGTCGTCTGAGATTCCCAAAGATTGGAAAGCAGCTGCAGTCATCCACCTCATCCACCTAAGGTCTTCGAAAGCCAAGTCAACAAACAGATTACCGACCATTTTGAATCTCACCATACCTTCTCTGCTTTGCAATCTGGTTTCTGAGCTGGTCATGGGTGCACCTCAGCCACGCTCAAGGTCCTAAACAATATCTTAACCACCATCGATAAGAAAAATTACTGTGCAGCCGTATTCATTGATCTTGCCAAGGCTTTCGACTCTGTCAATCACCACATCCTCATCGGCAGACTCCACAGACTTGGTTTCTCAAATGATTGCCTCGCCTGGTTCACCAACTACTTCTCTGATAGAGTTCAGTGTGTCAAATCGGAGGGTCTGCTGTCCGGACCTCTGGCAGTCTCTATGGGGGTGCCACGGGGTTCAATTCTTGGACTGACTCTCTTCTCTGTATACATCAATGATGTCGCTCTTGCTGCTGGTGGGTCTCTGATCCACCTCTACACAGACGACACCATTCTGTATACTTCTGGCCCTTCTTTGGACACTGTGTTAACAACCCTCCAGGCAAGCTTCAATGCCATACAACTCTCCTTCCATGGCCTCCAATTGCTCTTAAATACAAGTAAAACTAAATGCATGCTCTTCAACCAATCGCTGCCTGCACCTGCCCGCCTGTCCAACATCACTACTCTGGACGGCTCTGACTTAGAATACGTGGACAACTACAAATACCTAGGTGTCTGGTTAGCCTGTAAACTCTCCTTCCAGACCCACATCAAACATCTCCAATCCAAAGTTAAATCTAGAATTGGATCCTATTTCGCAACAAAGCATCCTTCACTCATGCTGCCAAACATACCCTTGTAAAACTGACCATCCTACCAATGTCATTTACAAAATAGCCTCCAATACCCTACTCAACAAATTGGATGCAGTCTATCACAGTGCAATCCGTTTTGTCACCAAAGCCCCATATACTACCCACCATTGCGACCTGTACGCTCTCGTTGGCTGGCCCTCGCTTCATACTCGTCGCCAAACCCACAGGCTCCATGTCATCTACAAGACCCTGCTAGGTAAAGTCCACCCTTATCTCAGCTCGCTGGTCATCATAGCATCGCCCACCTGTAGCACGCGCTCCAGCAGGTATATCTCTCTGGTCACCCCCAAAATCAATTCTTTCTTTGGCCGCCTCTCCTTCCAGTTCTCTGCTGCCAATGACTGGAACGAACTACAAAAATCTCTGAAACTGAAAGCACTAATCTCACTAACCCCATTATTTTTATTTCTACTTTGCACATTCTTCCACTGCAAATCTACCATTCTAGTATTTACTTTGCACCATGGCCTATTTTGCCTTTACCTCCCTTATCTCACCTCATTTGCTCACATTGTATATAGACTTGCTTATACTGTATTATTGACTGTATGTTTGTTTTACTCCATGTGTAACTCTGTCGTTGTATGCATCGAACTGCTTTGCTTTATCTTGGCCAGGTCGCAATTGTAAATGAGAACTTGTTCTCAACTTGCCTACCTGGTTAAATAAAGGTGAAATAAAATAAATAAATAAATTAGGCTATCAGAAGCTTCTAAAGCCATGACATCATTTTCTGGAATATTCCAAGCTGTTTAAAGGCACAGTCAACTTAGTGTGTGTAAACCTCTGACCCACTGGAATTGGGTCAGTGAATTATAATTGAAATAATCTGTCTGTAAACAATTGTTGGAAAAATGATGTGTCATGTGCAAAGTAGATGTCCTAACCGACTTGTCAAAACTATAGTTTGATAACAAGACATTTGTGGAGTGGTTGAAAAATGAGTTTTAATGACCCCAACCTAATTGTATGGAGACTGCCGACTTCAACTGTACACACACACACACACACACACGATATCATACTCACTATACATACACATGGATTTAGTACTGTAGAAATTAGGTTGTGGTGGAGTAGGGGCTTGAGGGCACACAGTGTGTTTTGAAATCTGTGAATGTATTGTAATATTTTTTAAATTGTATAAACTGCCTAAATTTTGCTGGACCCCAGGAAGAGTAGCTGTTGCTTTGGCAGCAGCTAATGGGGATCCATAATAAATACAAAAATGTAACCTATGGATTAGGGGTAGTGCATATTAAAAAGAGAGATAAGACAACTCGCTGATGCTGTTCGCTGGGAGCATAAAATTACTTACAGTAGACAAACAGACATATGATCATATCTAATAATCATAATGTATTGTACTAACAAACTGATGAGCCGGCAAACGGACTCCCTCTCCCTACCTAATTCCACCTTCTAATGTCGTACCTCATATTTATGGTAACGGCTAAATTAAGTAAAAGGCTTAAAAATGCTGAAAGGTAATATCATTGGCAATTCCAGTGTAAGTGCAGGAGGGTTAGTCAATATTAATTTTCCTGAGCCCAAAGAAGCGTCCCGACTGGTGGGTCATTTATCCACAGAGCTTGAATCATGCACTCCACAGCAAAATCGACCACTATCCGACGCCCAGGGCCAAGAGCTATGGCCTTGACCTTTGACCCCTAAAAGCCAACCAACCTCCCCAAAAAAGAACATTGCATGAACATCTCTGGCCAATGTCCATCAGATTCCCGGCTTCAGCATCAACATGGATTGTGTGAACATCATGCATATAAAACAGATATACTGTAGAGGCCCTGTTGGGATTGATTAGGCTTTTGCGTTTACATATGGTATTGAACAAATTTGAGAGACATTACTGGGGATTTTCAATACAGTATTACAACAATAATTAACTAGTATTTACATCAAAAACAAAATGCGCCACAAACGTCACTCACCTTTTTTCTTCAGGAAAACTTTTCTGGTTTCCAGTGGACTTTGACGCACTTTATGGTTCTGTAAAAATTTCACAGCTGTCGCTATCTGTGGAAAACAGAGAAAGAATGTAGAAAAGGTTGGATTTCAACTTCAAGAATACAAAGATTATCCATCTTATGGCTGTATACAACAGCAAACAAACATTCTCACTCAGTCTAGACAGAAGTGGTAGCCTCGATTTGTTAAAACCCAGACATGGTATAAATTGATTTGTTTGAAAGTCACTTCTGAAAACTTCCCTGCATCGAGTATTAAGACCACCTGACCACTTTCTAGATAATTCCGGAGAATGACCAAATCAGCTGTTATAAAATTAGCCCATCAAAGAGTGCTGGACAAATGGAGTATGGAGCTTAATTCGCTATCATCCTCTTACAAGACAAACTTCCAGTCTTAAGTGCGTGGGGGAAGAAAATCTATACTTAATGCAGAGGTGATCATTTGTATCTAATAACTTAAGAATCCTTGGCTGAAAACTTCTGTAATTCTTCCAGTTAAAAACGCACCATGATCAAATCACTAAAGCATAAATGTTGTAATGACTCGAGACGTTAATGCACTAGAACGTTAAATGGCATCAGAACATCAGTAGTTTCAAGTGCACGGCATTCATCAATTCTATTATGTTTTCCTTCGAGATGCACCTTAATTTCCCCCACTCCAGTTTGCTTTTCCAAGAATTAGAGAAAAAAAAACATCCTTAAATGCTATTAAAACATACATTTGAAGTGGGCGCCTTGAAGTGGTGCCTCTTAAAACAGATAAACATTAAATAACATGGAGAATGGGGGAAACACACACTGGCAAGGAGGGCTTAGATGACTTGTTATCTCACCTGTGGTCCCCTGTGATTCAATTGTAAAAGTCATCCCTCTAATAGGTTAAAAGGTTTTGATTACCCTTCCTTTTCTTGGAGTGTTGAAAGAAAAAAAAGTGATTGAGCACACTGCCAGTGGGTAATTCATTTTGGGTAATGCATTGCATATACTAAAGACCTGTTTCAATCCAAAATAATTACATTTTTAAACTCATCTAAAAAGGGGCAGCTATGGCAGGGAAGCAGTCTAAAAAGCCATATTATTCTGTGACAAAACACAGTGTGGTGTGGGTGTGATGAAAACGTACTACTCCTCAACATCTAAGTTTTGCCACGTGAAATGCATCCAAACTCAAATGATAGTGATCTATTATCAGCCTTAGACATCTGTGTTGTATGTCAGAGAGGTTGAGATATCTTTGAAAACATGACCATTGTTGTTTAGTTATTCCTACAGTGGCATAACATGACTTATTATAAAATACTAAGTTTAAAATGGGGCCAAGTTGTATCATTTTATCAAAGGAGTAGACAAACCGTTCAGAAATATTTATTATCCATTTATTCACCATAACATTAGCATGACCTTTGATGTACACAAGGGTTGCACAAGGGGTGTGGAAATTCCTGGATCTCTATATGCTGAGGGCTTATTAAAGTCAGTCGTCCGGAACCTTCATTGTGACAAGCAGATTAAACCATTTGCATGGTGAACCACCGACTGATGTTTGAGGAGAACATATATCTGTTTGATAACAAGATGGGAATATTCTGGCTTTTAGGATTCTGAAAGATCATTTACTGATTCAGTGAGTGAAAAGGCCATAAAAATGTGCAGCTAAATTAATCCAGGACAATAGGTAATGAATGAAAACTAGAAAAGAATGGATAACATATTGCTAATAAACTGAGGCTAACAAGGCTATAGAACCGCATTAATTGTAGTGACTGAAAGATTGAGATGTGAGAGGAAAATAACCTAAATGTGGAAGAATACGCTACATTTGTTTCCATTATTTCCTTAAACTATAAATATTGTACAATTGACAAGTATCTTGTCATCTATGTTAAAACAAGAATGTTGTAATCTACAGTATGTGTCGACATAAAAAAAAGAAAGCACAACATTAAAAAAAAATCTAAAAACTAATAAGTCAAAATGTCAATTTTAGTAAAATGGTTGCAGTGTATCTTCAGGGAGGGTAAAAGTGCTGTTCTTAGCAGATGACATAGCTGGTTTGCACAAGTTCCACCCAGACATCTCAATCAATTATAACCACATTGCACAGATTTCAGTCTTGTCTTGTTATTGACTTATAGATCATCCCTGCTATAGTGTACGGTAGCACATAATTGGGCTTTTAAGGGGTGGGCTGTATGTTAGTACAAGGCACATTTGGTTTGGCAGGATAAATATCAATTGAAATTAAAATGGTGGGTGTGTCTAGCTTTTCCGAATACCGGTAAATACCTTTTGGTTAGTTGAACAATCATTTTCTAATGCTTCTTGTAAAGCTAAAATTGCTAATGCACCAAAGTGCTCCATGTACTGACCAATAATCTTTACAAATGAGATAACCAATAAAGTGTCAGGTACAGCCGAAAAAGAGGCGAAAACTCAATCATAGGAAGAGATGAACACTAACCAATGTGCTTTAAGAGAGTGAAGTTGATGAGCGGACAAGATTACAGCATCATTATTGAGTTTGAATTGGCACTTTTTTTTTTACCTTCAATCTTTACTTTAACATTTTGAAAAATGTCTAGCAAACCTAATTATGTTTGAACTAACCAGTAGAATGTTTTTTTTTCTCTCACTAGTAACAGCATTGAAGTAAAATATTGGTATAAACCTATGAAAATTTACCAATGCACCATTATTAGTTACATTTTTGAAAAATAAAACACTTGGAAAATACTGACTAACTGGCTGGGATGGCACAGTGTTTTTATTTAGTCATTTCCTTTTTGTTGGTGGAGGTTTTTTGATGTTTAACTGTATGAATATATGAAAACATAAAAACATTTTTTTAAAGGGATGCGTTGATTAGAAATGCTGCCATACAACGGCCATATTGAAAAATAGGATTTCCTGAGTGACTATATTTAGAGGTCAAGTGGGGTTTCAAGAGTTTTCATTTCACTTTTTAGTTTTCCAAGAGAAAAAGCACTCTTACAAAAACTGAGTGTAAAAGTGTAAAAGACTTAACACAGAAAACTTAAGGGATCAATGTTACAAAAGTAGAGGTGGAAGTGTGTGAAGATTGAGTAAGAATTGTCATATAGTATGAACAGGAACAGATTGTTTCCAAACTGATGGTAGTCTATACTAAAGCTATATCATACCCATGAAGGCAAAGATGCAAAGTGAGGGAGGTGCTGAATTGATTTCATTATCAAAGTAAGACCACCAATAATGTGAAATTCGATAGCAACAATTCCACAGATCGTTGCTGTAAATGAGAATGTGTTCCTAGTCAACTTACCAGGTAAAAAAAAGAAATGCCCAACATTGTCACTGAGCGCTACTGTAACTAGCTAATGTTAAAGGACCATCGTATCAAATAACATTTTATTTGTCACATGCTTCGTAAAGAACAGGTGTAAACTAACAGTGAAATGCTTACTTACGGGTCCTTTTCCAACAATGCAGATTAAAGATTTTTTTTAAACAAAAAAAAACATTGAAATAGTGACACGTGGGAATAAATACACAGTGAATAACAAATAACAATAATGAGTCAAATTAAGATGGTTATATAGAGGGAGTACCAGTACTGATACTCCTGAATGACAGTTCAGAATGAATCGTGAATAGTGATGAGTGAGAAAGATATCTTACCCCAAAGCCATGCTAACCTCTCACCATTACAATAACAGAGGAGGTTAGCATTTTTGGGGGGGGTATGACATTTGTGTCTAACTTTCTCACTCATCATTATTCAGATTAATTCAGGACTATCCGTGATCATGGTAGCATCCACATTAATGTAGAAGTGTTTAGAAACATTTTCTTATTTACAATAAAAGTGACTCCAAAATTACAACACATTATTTACCATTCATTTCTATTGGGCAGGTAGCCTAGTGGTTAGAGCATGGGCCAGTAACCGGAAAGGTTGCTTGATCGAATCCCCAAGCTGACAAGGTAAAAATCGGTCATTTTGCCCTTGAGCAAGGCAGTTAAACCACTGTTCTTAAATGTAATGTAAATATATCCGTGATCATGGTAGCATCCACATTAATGTAGAAGTGTTTAGAAACATTTTCTTATTTACAATAAAAGTGACTCCAAAATTACAACACATTATTTACCATTCATTTCTATTGCCAGGTGCCGAAGACGTGGATGTCGATTAAGGCAGCCCACCATACCTCTCTGATTCAGAGGGGTTGTGTTAAATACGGAAGATACATTTCAGTTGAAGGTTGTTGTACAACTGACTAGGTATCCCCCACTCCCTTTCATTCAATGGGCACAAAATAATCTGAAACACAACCAAAACAAAAATTTGTCCTAATGCATCCAACAAGTTTGTAAAGTCACAATCTTGATGTAATTATTGCGTGCTGAGTGAATTTGTCCCAATTCTTTTCGTCCCACAAAAATGGGGGGACTACGTACAAAAAGTGCTGTAATTTCTAAACAGTTCACCCGATATGGATGAAAAGAGCCTCTAGGACTGGGCTGTATACCATATACTGGTATTGAGGCATGGACCGGTTTGTGTTTTTACTTTATCTTCAATAACAGTATTTGAATGTTTGGTTTGTTAAATGTGATATGCCGTGTGTAACTTACATTTTTATAGTTTACTACACTACTTGAGTCATCTCTCTCGGCTCCCTCTCTCCATGCTGCTTTCCACACAGACCTAGCCCGTCACTCAAGGAGCGCATTTGTTGTTACTTGACCACAAGACACTTGCGTTCAGTCTGCATGGGCAATGCAGCACATGCAACAATGTTGATGACTACAATGCGGTTTACACATGCTTCTTAGCCGCTAATGATAATCGCTAGTTAGCTGGTCAGAGTAAACGTAGCTAGCTATACAGCCTGATACCAATGAGGGTGTAGAACTAAATCAGCATGTTGTCTGTGTAACAGTATCTTCTAAATCAAAGAAGAATAAGCAAAGCATGGATATGTTAGCTACATGAAGTAGATAAGAGAAAACATTTAATGTAGCCAAAGAATATAAGGTCCCCTAGGAAACGCTGACAAACACTTTGGTTCCTACCCTGTCACATTAACTCCTCCCTGGCATTTTTAGTCATTGTGATGTAAAATAACACTGTTTTTAAAGTGCCCACTATTACACTCCATGGCCAAAAGTATGTGAAACACCTGCCCGTCCAACATGCCAACAGGTCCCCCTTTTTCTGCTATAACAGCCTCCACTCTTCTGGGAAGGCTTTCCACTATATGTTGAAACATTGCTGTGGTGACTTGCTTCCATTCAGCCACCAGAGCATTAGTGAGGTCGGGCACTGATGTTGGGCGATTAGGCCTGGCTCGCAGTCGGTGTTCCAATTCATCCCAAAGGTGTTTGATGGGGTTGAGGTCAGGGCTCTGTGCAGGCCAGTCAAGTTCTTCCACACCCGTCTTGACCCTTTCTGTACGGCCCTCGTTCTGTGCACAGGGCATTGCCATGCTGAAACAGGAAAGGGTCTTCCCCAAACTGTTGCCACAAAGTTGGAAGCACAGAATTGTCAAGACTGTCATTGTATGCTGTAAGATGCTTTAAGATTTCCCTTCACTGGAACTAGCCCGAACTATGAAAAACAGCCCGAGACTATTATTCCTCCTCCACCAAACTTTACAGTTGGCACTATGCATTGGAGCAAGTAGCATTCTCCTGGCATCCGCCAAACCCAGATAAGTCCGTCAGACTGCCAGATGGTGAAGCGTGATTCATCACTCCAGAGTCCAATGGCGGCGAGGAATACACCACTCCAGCGGACGCTTGGCATTGTGCTTGGTGACCTTAAGCTTGTGTGTGGCTGCTCGGTCATGGAAACACATTTCATGAAGGCCCCAAGTGAATAGTTACTGTGCTGACGTTGCTTCCAGAGGCAGTTTGGAACTCACTAGTGACTGTTGCAACTGAGGACAGAAGATTTTTTACAAGCTATTCACTTCAGCACTCAGCGGTCCCATTCTGTGAGCTTGTGTGGCCTACCACTTCGCGGCTGAGCCGCTGTTGCTCCTAGGCGTTTCCACTTCACAATAACAGCACTTATAGTTGACCGGGCCAGCTCTAGCAGCGCAGACATTTGGTAAACTGACTTGTTGGAAAGGTGGGCTCCAATGGCGGAGTCACGTTGAAAGTCACTGAGCTCTTCAGTACGGGCCATTCTACTGCCAATGTTTGTCTATGGAGATTGCATAGCTGTGGCCTCGATTTTATACATCTGTCAGCAAAGGGTGTGGCTGAAATAGCCAAATCCACTAATTTTAAGGGTGTCCACATACACTACATGGCCAAAAGTATATTTTCAACTATAGAATTAGAATAATCATTATTTTTCCATGATTCCAACCGTTCACTTAAGGGTTTTGATCTAAATCTCAAGTCAAATTGCAACATTTGGTTAAAAATAAGGCTTAGGTTTTTTGCCCATATCATGCAGCCCTATGTTGCAGTGTGGAAATTATCTTAAATGAGAGCAGGAAATGCAGAAATGTATGAAAATGCAGAAAGATATTTTGGGTTGAAGTTTAATTGAACAGTATAAAACTATCAAAATGGAGAGAGACCGATTGAAATCACTTAGAATATTCAGTGCATTTGGAAAGTATTCAGACCCCTTGACTTTTTCCATGTTATTAATTTACAGCCTTATTCTAAAATGAATTAAAAAAATAAATCAAATCTACACACAATACCCCATAATGACAATGCAAAAAAAATATTTTTATACATTACATTTTGCAAATAAAATAAAACAACTTCACATTTATATAAATTATTCAGACCCTTTACTCAGTACTTTGCTGAAGCACCTTAGGCTTTTTTTGGGGGGTCTGAAAACTTTCCGAATGCACTGTACATGTTGCCATCCTAGGGTTACGCACTACTCAAAACAAATTTTGAACTGTTATTATTCAAAAACATCAAATAGTCAATTTTAAACTGTGATATGATATATTTCATAGTTTAGAATTTATTTTATTATTAAACGTTTATTTAACTAGGCAAATCAGCTAAGAACAAATTCAATAAAATAATAACAAATTATTTACAATGGTGGCCTACCAAAAGGCAAAATGCCTCCTGCGGGGATGGGGACTGGGTTAGAAAATAAATGAAATAAAAGTATAGGACAACACACACATCACGACATGAGACAATACATAAAGAAAGACCTAAGACGACAACATAGCATGGCTGCAACACGTCTTCACTATTATTCTATAATGTAGAAAATAGTAAAAATAAAGAAAAACCCTGGAATGAGTAGGTGTGTCCAAACTTTTGACTGGTACTGTATATATATATATATATATATATATATATATATATATATATATATAAAATTAGGCTACTGATTTCCGCCTAAGTAGACATACCCAAGCTATTTACTTACATTTTTCATGAGATTTCCATAAACAATAACTGGTAATGTTGCATAATCTTAGAAAGGTCTGGAACTCACCTTTCTTGCAAAAATGTTTAATAAATTGCTGAGGTGTACTTTTGAGGACACAATCTCAAGTACATAGTGCAAATACTCTAAAAATATGAAAAAGCATATATTTTTTCCTATTCAACAAAAGTAGGGCAATAGGGCTTTAAATGACTGAAATGCTTTCTAAATATAGTAACAATCAAATAAATATGATCATACTTAGTGACTACATCATTGGCACTATTCATATAAGTGACAAATGTTCTTTCTCAACGTCAACTGAGTGGCACAGAGACACAGTTCAAATGTGTGCAGACTAGTTATAACTTCAGCTTTAAAACATGAACAGATTTTGTCAGTCTGTGACAAAGAGAAAGTGGTCTTGTTTCAATTCTATGAAATTATTTAATATTTTTTTTAGAGCTCTAAATCCAGCTGAGAACATCACAGCGAGATGAAACCACAACGGCTGGGTGGAGAAAGAGAAAATGTATTATTGTCTGGATAGGAGCAAATATTTGACATGTCACTCACTATGCAAATGTTGGGTCCAAAACCTGACACTTCAAGTCAGCTCCGTGGAAATGGAGAGCAGACCGATGGGGATTTCTGGCACTATAAGACACGGGACTCCATGGTATTCCCAGAGCACTTTGTACACCAAAATGTCAGTAGGATCTGGTCCCGAACCGCTCAACATCTAACAACACCAGCACCAAATTGAGTTACACTAAAACACTAGTCGTACTTTTCAGAGCAAATGTTTGGGCTTTTTTTTCTCCAAATAGTGGAGGTTTAGCATAACTGCCAAGGTCTAAACCGCATAAAATCTGCTCAAGTCATGGGGTAAATAAACAAGATGTAAGAGGCATTTCAGTAAGTGAAAATCAATTCATAAAATGTTTCATTCATTAGAAGTTAACTTGCTCACATTAAACTCTGAGCCAAGTCATATATTCTACAAAAAAGGTATGTGTACATTTATCTGCAATAATGAACACTAGGAGAAGGACAGAACAACTAGCGGCCAGGGGAGCAACAATGGAGGGCTAAAATGAAATCATTAGCAAGTATAGGATTCAGTCTCAGTGCGAATCAATTCATTTCAAATTGGCCTGTACATTTGTGGAGAAGCACCCCTGATACTATAATAGGCTAATAGACATGGACAAAATTGTGTTAGGCTGGTCTCAAATTTCCCCCAAACAATAGTTTGCAGGACTGAAAAAAGAGAAAGAAGGAGAGGGAGAAAAATTAAGCTTATATTAATTAGGCTATATGCTTTCAGGGGCGATTCACTAACATGGATGGTTGTCTTAAATGCTTAACCCAATTGCTTTGTGTTACCAGAACCCTGCTAAAAAGGAATGAGGTTTAATACAATTAAAGTATTTCCTTTTCTCTCTTAACTGGTTGATATACCCAACAGTGCTTTAACTCCATTTTATAACTACATCTTTAAATGCCCTTCTAATTGTTACATATTTCCCGCCTAATGTGACCTTTAGCTAAGGAAGCAGAGCCTCATGGGAGCAGCTGTTTGAAATCAGTGACCCTGGGAGACAATGGAAGTGTGGCGAAACAGAACCATCTATGTGGATATCAATGCCGGCGCCACACAAAGTCAACATTATCTACAACAGCAGCTCTTCCAAAGTTTAAACATCCGAATGGTCAGGCAATGGCAATACCGGGATCTTTGAAATTGGACCTTTGATTTCATGTTCTGCGTTCGGTGTCAGCTTGTTTGACTGTTTTGGATTGTTGAGGCATTCCCCGTTATTCCCTGTTGTTACCTCATATACAGTGCATTAGGAATGTATTCAACCCCCCCCACCCCCCCGCAACATGTTGTTGCTTTACAGCCGTATTTTTTAAATGATGGAGAAAAAAAATCTTCATCAACCTGCACACAATACCCCAATGACAAAGCCAAAACAGGTTTAGACATTTTTGCAGATGTTTAAAAAAACGGAAATGCCTTATTCACATACAGTAAGTATTCAGACCCTTTGATATGAGACGCAAAATTGAGCTCAGGTGTATCCTGGTTCCATTGATCATCCTTAAGATGTTTCTACAACTTGATTGGAGTCCACCTGTGGGTAAATTCAGTTGATTGGACATGATTGGGAAAGGCACATATCTGTCTATATAAAAGATCCCACAGTTTAGAGTCCATGTCAGAGCTAAAAGCAAGCCATGAGGTCAAAGGAATTGTTTGTAGAGCTCCTAGACAGGATTGTGTTGAGGCACAGATCTGGGGAAAGGTACCAACACATTTCTTGCAGCATTGAATGTCCCCAAGAACAGTGGCCTCCATCATTCTTAAAAATGGAAGAAGTTTGGAACCACCAAGGCTCTTCCTAGAGCTGGCCGCCTGGCCAAACTGAGCAATCGGGGGAGAAGGGCCTTGGTCAAGGAGGTGACCAAGAACCCGATGGTCAATCTGACAGCTCGACTAAACAGGCCTTTATGGTAGAATGGCCAGACAGAAGCCACCCCTCAGTAAACGGCACATGACAGCCCACTTGGAGATGCCAAAAGGCACCTAAAAGACTCACCATGAGAAACAAGATTCTCTGGTCTGATGAAACCAAGACTGAACTCTTTGGCCTGAATTCCAGGCATCATGTCTGGAGGAAATCTGACACCAACCCTACGGTGAAGCATGGTGGTGGCAGCATCATGCTGTGGGGATGTCTTTCAGCGGCAGGGACTGGGAGACTAGTCAAGATCGAGGAAAAGATCAACGGAGCAAAGTACAGAGAGACCCTTGATGAAAACCTGCTCCAGATAGATCAGGACCTCAGACTGGGGCGAAGGTTGACCTTCTAACAGGACAACGACCATAAGCACACAGCCAAGACAACAACACAGGAATGGCTTCAGGACAAGTCTCTGAATGTCCTTGAGTGGCCCAGCCAGATCCCAGACTTAAACCGGATCGAACATCTCTGGAGAGACCTAAAAATAGCTGTGCAGCGACACTCCCCATCCAACCTGACAGAGCTTCAGAGGATCTGCAGAGAAGAATGGGAGAAACTCCCCAAATACAGGTGTGCCAAGCTTGTAGCGAAGAAGACTCGAGGCTGTAATGGCTGCCAAAGGTGCTTCAACAAAGTACTGAGTAAAGGGTCTGAATACTTATGTAAATGTGATTGCAAATGTATTACACATTTTTTTTTTAAATAACACTTCCAAAAACCCATTTTTGCATTGTCATTATGGGGTATTGTGTGTAGACTGGATTAAATGTTGTTTTTCTCATCATTTCAGAATAAGGCTGTAACGTGACAAAATGTGGAAAAAGTCAAGAGTTCTGAATACTTTCCGAATGCACAGTATGGATCAAAACTGAAAAAGGGGTAACGACCAACTTGTTTAAATGTGTAACATGCTCCCCTGCTAATGACAAAAGTATAATATAGTTCCCGTTTTACATCTGTTAAGATGCTCAAGAGGTATGGTGGGGTTGGTTTTCCAAGATATAGAATTTTCCAAATGTGGTTAATCTTTATTGAATAATCTTAACTTCTGAAATTAAAAAGGTCAGCGTGAACGTTTCAATGCATAAAAAGGGCCATGGAAAACTTCATTGACGTTTGGTTGGCAAAGGTTTAAAAATAACAGACAGGCTGCATGTGTGACAACTTTAGCCCCATGGGCAAGGCTACAAACATGACATCAACATCACATTACGCAATTTTAAAGGGGGGTGGTGGACAGAAATCAGTCTCTTTTGCGACCAGTGCACATTCAGACCAAACTTTCCATTCATAAGTATTTGCCTATCAGATGTTCTTCGTCACAACTAGGCATAACAGTTGAATTGGTCAATGCAATGGAACTTTGCAGGCTGGAACTCGTGTGAGGCCAGATCTAGACCCTTCAGTCAAGCTGTCTCTCACAAAATAAAGCTTTTAGATCTGCACAGATTATATCAGGGCTGTGGACTCTTATTCTAGAAATCACATTTTTTAATGAAATGTGTAAACACCCCCATCCCATTCATAGACATATTTCCTTACGAAAAAAAGAACAGGGATATATCTACAGTTGAAGATAGAAGTTTACATACACCTTAGCCAAATACATTTAAACTCAATTTTTCACAATTCCTGACATTTAATCATAGTAAAAATTCACGGTCTTAGGTCAATTAGGATCATCACTTTGTTTTAAATAGGCAAAATGTCAGAATAATAAGAGAGAGAGAATGATTATGCTTTAGTTTCTTTCATCACTTTCCCAGTGGGTCAGAAGTTTACATACACTCAATTATTATTTGGTAGCATTGCCTTTAAATCAAATCAAATTTTATTTGTCACATACACATGGTTAGCAGATGTTAATGCGAGTGTAGCGAAATGCTTGTGCTTCTAGTTCCGACAATGCAGTAATAACCAACAAGTAATCTAACTAACAATTCCTGAACTACTGTCTTATACACAGTGTAAGGGGATAAAGAATATGTACATAAGGATATATGAATGAGTGATGGTACAGAGCAGCATAGGCAAGATACAGTAGATGGTATCGAGTACAGTATATACATATGAGATGAGTATGTAAACAAAGTGGCATAGTTAAAGTGGCTAGTGATACATGTATTACATAAGGATGCAGTCGATGATATAGAGTACAGTATATACGTATGCATATGAGATGAATAATGTAGGGTAAGTAAACATTATATAAGGTAGCATTGTTTAAAGTGGCTAGTGATATATTTACATCATTTCCCATCAATTCCCATTATTAAAGTGGCTGGAGTTGAGTCAGTGATAGTGTGTTGGCAGCAGCCACTCAATGTTAGTGGTGGCTGTTTAACAGTCTGATGGCCTTGAGATAGAAGCTGTTTTTCAGTCTCTCGGTCCCAGCTTTGATGCACCTGTACTGACCTCGCCTTCTGGATGATAGCGGGGTGAACAGGCAGTGGCTCGGGTGGTTGATGTCCTTGATGATCTTTATGGCCTTCCTGTAACATCGGGTGGTGTAGGTGTCCTGGAGGGCAGGTAGTTTGCCCCCGGTGATGCGTTGTGCAGACCTCACTACCCTCTGGAGAGCCTTACGGTTGAGGGCGGAGCAGTTGCCGTACCAGGCGGTGATACAGCCCGCCTGGTACGGCAATGCTCTCGATTGTGCATCTGTAGAAGTTTTTGAGTGCTTTTGGTGACAAGCCGAATTTCTTCAGCCTCCTGAGGTTGAAGAGGCGCTGCTGCGCCTTCTTCACGATGCTGTCTGTGTGAGTGAACCAATTCAGTTTGTCTGTGATGTGTATGCCGAGGAACTTAAAACTTGCTACTATCTCTACTACTGTTCTATCGATGTGGATAGGGGGGTGTTCCCTCTGCTGTTTCCTGAAGTCCACAAACATCTCCTTAGTTTTGTTGACGTTGAGTGTGAGGTTATTTTCCTGAGGGCCCTCACCTCCTTCCTGTAGGCCGTCTCGTCGTTGTTGGTAATCAAGCCTACCACTGTTGTGTCGTCCGCAAACTTGATGATTGAGTTGGAGGCGTGCGTGGCCACGCAGTCGTGGGTGAACAGGGAGTACAGGAGAGGGCTCAGAACGCACCCTTGTGGGGCCCCAGTGTTGAGGATCAGAGGGGAGGAGATGTTACCTACCCTCACCACCTGGGGGCGGCTCGTCAGGAAGTCCAGTACCCAGTTGCACAGGGCGGGGTCGAGACGCAGGGTCTCGAGCTTGATGACGAGCTTGGAGGGTACTATGGTGTTGAATGCCGAGCTGTAGTCGATGAACAGCATTCTCACATAGGTATTCCTCTTGTCCAGATGGGTTAGGGCAGTGTGGTTATTTGGGCGGTAAGCAAATTGGAGTGGGTCTAGGGTGTCAGGTAGGGTGGAGGTGATATGGTCCTTGACTAGTCTCTCAAAGCACTTCATGATGACGGAAGTGAGTGCTACGGGGCGGTAGTCGTTTAGCTCAGTTACCTTAGCTTTCTTGGGAACAGGAACAATGGTGGCCCTCTTGAAGCATGTGGGAACAGCAGACTGGTATAGGGATTGGTTGAATATGTCCGTAAACACACCAGCCAGCTGGTCTGCGCATGCTCTGAGGGCGCGGCTGGGGATGCCGTCTGGGCCTGCAGCCTTGCGAGGGTTAACACGTTTAAATGTTTTACTCACCTCGGCTGCAGTGAAGGAGAGACCGCATGTTTCCGTTGCAGGCCGTGTCAGTGGCACTGTATTGTCCTCAAAGCGGGCAAAAAAGTTATTTAGTCTGCCTGGGAGCAAGACATCCTGGTCCGTGACTGGGCTGGATTTCTTCCTGTAGTCCGTGATTGACTGTAGACCCTGCCACATGCCTCGTGTCTGAGCCATTGAATTGAGATTCTACTTTGTCTCTGTACTGACGCTTAGCTTGTTTGATAGCCTTACGGAGGGAATAGCTGCACTGTTTGTATTCAGTCATGTTACCAGACACCTTGCCCTGATTGAAAGCAGTGGTTCGCGCTTTCAGTTTCACGCGAATGCTGCCATCAATCCACGGTTTCTGGTTAGGG
The DNA here is from genome assembly GCF_036934945.1 of Oncorhynchus masou masou. NCBI lineage: Eukaryota > Metazoa > Chordata > Actinopteri > Salmoniformes > Salmonidae > Oncorhynchus > Oncorhynchus masou. The sequence goes on from NC_088229.1 coordinate 29,512,112, forward strand.
AATGTTTTAATCGTTGCTATGGGAACGACATCTTCAACGCACGTTCTAATGAACTCGCACACCGAATCAGCGTATTCGTCAATGTTGTTATCTGACGCAATACCAAACATGTCCCAGTCCACGTGATGGAAGCAGTCTTGGAGTGTGGAGTCAGCTTGGTCGGACCAGCGTTGGACAGACCTCAGCGTGGGAGCTTCTTTTTTTAGTTTTTGTCTGTAGGCAGGTATCAGCAAAATGGAGTCATGGTCAGCTTTTCCGAAAGGGGAGCGGGGCAGGGCCTTATATGCGTCGCGGAAGTTAGAGTAACAGTGATCCAAGGTTTTTCCACCCCTGGTTGCGCAATCGATATGCTGATAAAATTTAGGGAGTCTTGTTTTCAGATTAGCCTTGTTAAAATCCCCAGCAACAATGAATGCAGCCTCCGGATAAATGGTTTCCAGTTTGCAAAGAGTTAAATAAAGTTCGTTCAGAGCCATCGATGTGTCTGCTTGGGGGGGGGATATATACGGCTGTGATTATAATCGAAGAGAATTCTCTTGGTAGACAAGCTTCCCACAATAAGTTGGGTGAATTTTGGCCCATTCCTCCTGACAGAGCTGGTGTAACTGAGTCAGGTTTGTAGGCCTTTCCAGTTCTGCCCACACATTTTCTATAGTATTGAGGTCAGGTCTTTGTGATGGCCACTCCAATACCTTGACTTTGTTGTGCTTAAGCCATTTTGCCACAATTTTGGAAGTATGTTTGGTGTCATTGTCCATTTGGAAGACCCATTTGCGACCAAGCTTTAACTTCCTGACGGATGTCCATATAATTTTACATCCTGGCCATCTATTTTGTGAAGTGCACCAGTCCCTCCTGCAGCAAAGGACCCCAACAACATGATGCTGCCACCCCCGTGCTTCAGGTTTGGGATGGTGTTCTTCAGCTTGCAAGCCTCCCCCTTTTTCCTCCAAACATAACTTTGGGCATTTTGGCCAAACAGTTCTATTTTTGTTTCATCAGACCAGACTACATTTCTCCAAAAAGTACGATCTTTATCCCCATGTGCAGTTGCAAACCGTAGTCTGGCTTTTTTTAATGGCGGTTTTGGAGCGGTGCCTTCTTCCTTGCTGAGCGGCCTTTCAGGTTATGTTGATATAGGACTCGTTTTACTGTGGATATAGATACTTCTGTACCTGTTTCCTCTAGCATGTTCACAAGGTCCTTTGCTGTTGTTCTGGGATTGATTTGCACCTTTCGCACCAAAGTACATTCATGTCTAGGAGACAGAACGCGTCTCCTTCCTGAGTGGTATGACGGCTGCATGGTCCCATGGTGTTTATACTTGCGTACTATTTTGTACAGATGAACGTGGTACCTTCAGGCGTTTGGAAATTGCTCCCAAGGATGAGCCAGACTTGTGGAGGTCTACAATTGTTTTTCTGAGGTCTTGGGAACATCAAAAGAAATCATCCATGATGTCAAGCAAAGAGGCACTGAGTTTGAAGGTAAGCCTTGAAATATATCCACAGATACACCTCCAATTGATTCAAATGGTGTCAATTAGCCTATCAGAAGCTTCTAAAGCCATGACATCATTTTCTGGAATTTTACAAGCTATTTAAAAGGCACAGTCAATTTAGTGTATGTAAACTTCTGACCCACTGGAATTGTGATACAGTAAATTATAAGTGAAATAATTTGTCTACACAATTGTAAAAATGACTTGTGTCATGCACAAAGTAGATGTCCTAACTGACTTGCCAAAACTATAGTTTGTGAACAAGAAATTTGTGGAGTGGTTAAAAAACGAGTTAATGACTCCAACCTCAGTGTATGTAAACTTACGACTTCAACTGTATCTATTAAGGGACGTGTTTCAGCAGGTTGAAGACGTGCTAGCCTAATACATGGCATTTCATGATGTTAGGATCATTACATTGAAACTTAGGACAAAGTGTCTGAAGTTCTCTCTTCGTCAGTTACAGTTCACATACACAATTTTTAGGAGGTGAATGATTCAATGTAAGTTTGATGAGAAATATTGATAACCGGATCATCAAAATGTTGATTGTTTAAGTTACACATTCAAAACAAAATTGGGTGTCTACTATATAAGGTTTACAGGCTATAACCCATTAAAAAAACATCCATCTAAAATCTACAGTTCCTTGAGTAAACAAAAACTACAGTATTCAAATAAAACATCCCTCATGAAGTATTAACTTCATATTAATGTTATTTTTTTCCAATGGCTGCATAGGGTTGAGTTAGCCTCGCCAAAACACAAACATATGACTGCTTGGATAAATACATCCACATAGTGGTAGGGGCTGGGTCTGGTGCCGCCCCCATGACTAAAGACCACTACCCCTATCAGTGACACTTCACTTTCACTCACTTTGGCCAAAAGACCGGCATATATATCCCACAAATTTATTTTAATTCAGGTAAAAGGCCTAAACAAGAAGGCTGGGGCCGCTCTGACAGATAAGGGTCATCAGAGATTAAACTGTGGCACTTTAGCTGGAGAAAGCAGCAGCGGTGTAGCACAACAAAACTACTCAGCCACCACAAACATTCAAGCCCCTTCTCAGCAGCAATCCAGTAATGGATACTTCCTTGGCTTCTCTATTGGTCAAAATGTTTTCATACAATAATTTAATTCAGAAACACTTTTACAAAGCAGGAGTGATCAATTTTAATTAGTTGATTTTTTTTCTCAATCGCATAAAATGTAATGTACTGCCATCGATCTCCTTTGTTCTTTAATGCAGTGCCTCTTTCCTGTAATTTGAAGCTTTTTTTTTTTTTTTACTCTTACAGTCAATGATGACATTTTGTGACAAGCAGCTCCACTTGTCTTTTATGAGCATTACCGGAAACAAAGACACATAAACGCAAATAGAAATAATTTAAAAGAATACAGTAAACTGAATGTGTTGCCACAATAATAATTTCCATTTTAAAAACGTAAAGTGCTCACAGGAATACATGTACACTGTACAACAGGGGTAATCAACCAGGGATCCGCTGCCCCCTAACTTTGAAATGCATACCTTCAGTAGAAAAGAGGATAATATTTCCTTTCTAATGATTTCAACTCCTAATATTGAACAAATTACACTCACTGGAGTATCTGACATACTGTACAGCGCGTTCAGAAAGTATTCATACCCCTTCACTTACACATTTTGTTATGTTACAGCTTGAATTCAAAATAATTGATTAAATATATTTTACACACACAATAACCCGTTATGGCAAAAGTCAAATGAAAAGGAAATACAGAAATCAGTATTCAGTATTCACACCCGCGAGTCAATATTTTGTAAAAGCTCCTTTGCCAACAATTACAGTTTTGAGTCGTCTTGGGTATGTCTGTATCAGCTTTGCACATTTTCTCAAGCTCTGTAAAGTTAAATGGGGATCTGCGGTGAATGGAAATCTTCAAGTCTTTCCATAGATTTTCAATGGATTCCAGTCTGGTCTTTGGCTGGGCCACTCAAGGACTTTCACATTCTTGTTCTGAAGCCATTCCAGCGTTGCATTGGCTGTGTGCTTGGGGTCATTGTCCTGTTGGAACGTAAATCTTTGTCCCAGTCTAAGGTCGTTTGCACTCTGAAGCAGGTTCACATTTTATTTATTTCACCTTTATTTAACCAGGTAGGCAAGTTGAGAACAAGTTCTCATTTGCAACTGCGACCTGGTCAAGATAAAGCGTAGCAATTCGACACATACAACAACACAGAGTTACACATGGAATAAACAAAACATAGTCAATAATACAGTAGAACAAAATGAAACAAAAAGTCTATATACAGTGAGTGCAAATGAGGTTAAGTTAAGGAAATAAATAGGCCATTGTGGCGAATTAATTACAATATAGCAATTAAACACTGGAATGGTAGATCGGCAGAAGATGAATGTGCAAGTAGAGATACTGGGGTGCAAAGGAGCAAAATAAATAAATAAATACCAGTATGGGGATGAGGTAGGTGGATAGCCTATCTGTAAACAGCCCATCTAAGTACAGGTGCAGTGATCTATAAACTGCTCTGACAGCTGGTGCTTAAAGTTAGTGAGGGAGATGCAAGTCTCCAGCTTCAGAGATGTTTGCAATTCGTTCCAGTCATGGGCAGCAGAGAACTGGAAGGAAAGACGACCAAAGGAGGAATTGGCTTTGGGGGTGACCAGTGAGATATACCTGCTGGAGCGCGTGCTACGAGTGGGTGCTGCTATAGTGACCAGTGAGTTGAGATAAGGCAGGGATTTACCTAGCAGAGACTTGTAGATAACCTGTAGCCAGTGGGTTTGGCGACGAGTATGAAGCGAGGGCCAACCAACAAGAGCGTACAGGTCGCAATGGTCGGTAGTGTATGGGGCTTTGGTGACAAAACGGATAGCACTGTGATAGACTGCATCCAGTTTGTTGAGTAGAGTGTTGGAAGCTATTTTATAGATGACATCACCGAAGTCTAGGATTGGTAGGATGGACAGTTTTACGAGGGTATGTTTGGCAGCATGAGTGAAGGATGCTTTGTTGCGATATAGGAAGCCGATTCTAGATTTAATTTTGGATTGGAGATGCTTAATGTGAGTCTGGAAAGAGTTTAGTGTCTAACCAGACATCCAGGTATTTTTAGTTGTCCACGTATTCTAAGTCAGAGCCGTCCAGAGTAGTGATGCTGGACGGGCGAGCGGTGCAGGCAGCGATCGATTGAAAAGCATGCATTTAGTTTTACTTGCGTTTAAGAGCATTTGGAGGCCACGGAAGGAGAGTTGTATGGCATTGAAGCTCGTCTGGAGGTTAGTTAACACAGTGTCCAAGGAGGGGCCAGAAGTATACAGAATGGTATTGTCTGCGTAGAGGTGGATCAGAGAATCACCAGCAGCAAGAGCAACATCATTGATTTATACAGAAAAGAGAGTCGGCCCGAGAATTGAACCCTGTGGCACACCCATAGAGACTGTCAGAGGTCCAGACAACAGGCCCTCCGATTTGACACACTGAACTCTATCAGAGAAGTAGTTGGTAAACCAGGCGAGGCAATCATTTGAGAAACCTGTCGAGTCTGCCAATAAGAATGTTGTGATTGACAGAGTCGAAAGCCTTGGCCAGGTTGATGAATAGTCATCAAGGATTTACAGGGGGCTGCAGGGGTGCGTGCTACGAAACTGCTTATGACGAACTACACGTTAAGTATAACTTTAAGAAATCTAAGACATGTTAAATAAAAAGACATCCACACCTCAGGAATCCAGCTTTGCTAACTTGTTAGCTAAGAGGCCAGAAGTCAAGATCAAACTTCTTGGTTGCAGCAGAGACAGTCTAGCTTGAGTACCAGTCTCTTAAGCTAACATTTCTCTCCTTGCCACTCATTGTCATTGCCAAAGAGACTGGCATATCTACCATCTTCAAATATGAACATTCTATCATTAATGAGCTTGAGGAGAATAGAGGATTCGATAACCCTCACAGCTATCTTCCAACAATTATCCAAATATTGGAATGTTATCACTTTTCCTTCACAGAACACATTGGTATATGGTTGCTAAGCAATCCATTTTGTGTTTGTCCAGATGAAACTAGTCTGTCAAAATTTGCTAGCTCACATCTAAATACATACTGCAATTCCAACCACAAAATCTATTTGCTTTGATTTTAAGCCTCGAAATACAACTTGCCTAACAGCTAAATGTTTGTTTTTGTCATAATTATATATCCAAGAGTGCTCTTAATGTTGTCAAATGTTAATGTTATTTCCAATGAGCAACTCCACCGTAAATCCAGCTGCATATTAAACATTGAGGTTACCAAAGAGACTGGCAGTTTGGCAATGGACTGGCAAGGAGTGGAATGTTAGCTAAAAAGACTGGTACCCAGACTAGACATTCAATCCCTCCTGGATCGAGATCCCTGTTGATCCCTGTCCCAAATTGTTTTGTAAGTAAAAAATATGATTAAAATCATTATTTTTATAGCACCCATTGTGTGCACATTTGGTAATAACGTATACCCTGGTATAGTACAGAAACGGTATGAATATCTGGATACCGCCCAAACCTACTGGACTCCAAGTTGTAGTGACATCAAGGATGATCAAATGAAATTGGATACGCCTGAGCTCAAGTTGGAGTGTCATAGCAACGGGATATGAATACTTACAGTACCAGTCAAAGTTTGGACACGCCTACTCATTCAAGGGGTTTCCTTTTTTTCTTCTTTTTTTTCTACATTGTAGAATAATAGTGAAGACATCAAAACTATGAAATAACACATATGGGATTATCTAGTTACCAAAAAAGTGTTTAAAAATCCAAATATATTTTAGATTTGAGATTCTTCAAAGTTGCCACCAGTCGCCTTGATGACAGTTTTAACTCTTGGTATTCTCTCAACCAGCTTCACCTTGAATGCTTTTCCAACCATCTTGAAGGAGTTCCCACATACGCTGAGCATTTGTTGCTGCTTTTCCTTCACTCAGCAGTCCAACTCATCCCAAAACATCTCAATTGTGTTGAGGTCGGGTGATTGTGGAGGCCAGATCTGATGCAGCACTCAATCACTCTCTTTCTAAGTCAGATAGCCCTTACACTGCCTGGAGGTGTGTTGGGTCATTGTCCTATTGAAAAACAAATGACAGTCCAAGTAAGCGCAAACCAGGTGTAATGTCGTATTGCTGCAGAATGCTGTGGTAGCCATACTGGTTAAGTGTGCCTTGAATTCTTAAAAAAAAATCACTGACAGTGTCACCAGCAAAGCACCCTCACACCTCCATGATTCACGGTGGGAACAACACATGCAGAGATCATCCGTTCACCTACTCTGCGTCTCACAAAGACACACGTCAGTTGGAGCCAGATTTCCACTGCTCTAATGTCCATTGCTAGTGTTTCTTGGACCAAACAAGTCTCTTCTTATTATTGGTGTCCTATAGTAGTGGTTTCTTTGCAGCAATTCGACCATGAAGGCCTGATTCACGCAGTCTCCTCTGAACAGTTGATGTTGAGATGTGTCTGTTACATGAATTCTGTGAGGCATTTATTTGGGCTGCAATATGAGGTGCATTTAACTCTAATAAACGTATCCTCTGCAGCAGAGGTAACTCTGGGTCTTTCTTTCCTGTTACGGTCCTCATGAGAACCAGTTTCATCATAGCACTTGATGGTGTTGGACGACCGCACTTGAAGAAACGTTCAAAGTTCTAGAAATTTTCTGGATTGACTGACGTTCATGTCTTAAAGTTATGATGGACTGTTGTTTCTCTTTGTTTCTCTTTGCTTATTCTTGCCATAATATGGACTTGGTCTTTTACCAAATAGAGCTATCTTCTGTATATCAGCCCTACCACAACACAACTGATTAGCTCAAATGCGTTAAGGAAAGAAATTCCACAAATGAACTTTTAACAAGGCACACCTGTTAATTGAAATGCATTCCAAGTGACTACCGTTGTGAGAATGCAAAGCGTGTTCAAAGCTGTCATCAAGGCAAAGGGTGGCAACTTCGAAGAATCTCAAATATAAATATATTTGTTTAACACTTTTTTGGTTACTACATGATTCCATATGTGTTATTTCATAGTTTTGATGTCTTCACCAATATTCTACAATGTAGAAAATAGTAATAATAAAGAAAAACCCTGTAGCTGTGTACAGACTTTTGACTGGAACTGTACGTAAATGTGCTATTTCAGAATTTTATTTTCAATACATTTTCTAAGATTTCTAAAAACACTTCGTCAGTATGGGGTATTGTGTGTTATTTTTATCCATTTTGAATTCAGGCTTTAACAACATGTGGAATAAGTCAAGGGGTGTGAATACTTTCTGAAGGCACTGTAGGCTATGAAAAAGGACCAGCAAGAAACATTGGCTGCTAGTAAGCTTTCTTGACTTGACATTTTTGCCAACAAATGGTTAACCTTTGCTTAACCTGCTAAACATGTGCAATTAGCAAAAGCGTGTTTCGAGTTAGCTTTCAAGTTAATAGGATATGTAAGGATAACCCTAAATAGGAAAATATTGCAGAAAATTAGCTCTCTCTCAGCCTTGTGGAAAAATGCGTAGAAAAGCATGAGATTAGCTAAAAATCTTCAAATGTTTCACACTGCCCAATGGAAAGATTTGTAGGATAGGCTAATTGACATCATTTGAGTCAATTGGAGGTGTACCTGTGGATGTATTTCAAGGCCTACATTCAAACTCAGTGTCTCTTTGCTTGACATCATGGGAAAATCAAAAGAAATCAGCCAAGACCTAAAAAAAAATAATTATAGACCTCCACAAGTCTGGTTCATCCTTGGGAGCAATTTCCAAACGCCTGAAGGTACCACGTTCATCTGTACAAACAATAGTATGCAAGTATAAACACCATGGACCCACGCAGCCGTCATACCACTCAGGAAGGAGATGCGTTCTGTCTCCTACAGATGAACATACTTTAGTGCAAAAAGTGCAAATCAATCCAAGACCTTGTGAAGATGCTGGAGGAAACAGGTACAAAAGCATCTATATCCACAGTAAAATTAGTCCTATATCGACATAACCTGAAAGGCTGTCCAGCAAGGAAGAAGCCACTGCTCCAAAACCGCCATAAAAAAGCCAGACTACAGTTTGCAACTGCACATGGGGACAAAGATTGTACTTTTTGGAGAAATGTCCTCTGGTCTGATGACACAAAAATAGAACTGTTTGGCCATAATGACCACCATTATGTTCGGAGGAAAAAGGGGGATGCTTGCAAGCCGAAGAACACCATCCCAAACGTGAATCACAGGGGGGCAGCATCATGATGTGGGGATGCTTTGCAGGAGGGACTGGTGCACTTCACAAAATAGATGGAATCATGAGGCAGTAAAATTATGTGGATATATTGAAGCAACATCAAGACATCAGTTAGGAAGTTAAAGCTTGGTCGCAAATGGGTCTTCCAAATGGACAATGACCCCAAGCATACTTCCAAAGTTGTAGCAAAATGGTCTAAGGACAACAAAGTATTGGAGTGGCCATCGAAGGTATTGGAGTGGCCATCACAAAGCCCTGACCTCAATCCTATAGAAAATGTGTGGGAAGAACTGAAAAGGCATGTGTGAGCAAGGAGGCCTACAAACCTGACTCAGTTACACCAGCTCTGTCAGGAGAATTGGGCCAAAATTCACCCAACTTATTGTGGGAAGCTTGTGGAAGGCTACCCGAAACATTTGACCCAACTTAAACCATTTAAAGGCAATGCTACTAAATACTAATTGAGTGTATGTAAATTTTTGACCACCTGGGAATGTGATGAAAAAAATAAAAGTTGAAATAAATCACTCTATTATTCTGACATTTCACATTCTTAAAATAAAGTTGTGATCCTAACTGACCTAAGACAGGGAACTCTTACTAGGATTAAATGTCATGAAATGTGAAAAACTGAGTTTAAATGTATTTGGCTAAGGTGTATGTAAACTTCCGACTTCAACTGAAGCTGTTTTCCTACAAACAAATGCTTTCTTAAAACTTGCTCGGACCGTACGGGGGGCAATCACGGCCCCACACCACTGAGTTAACACTTCCTCTTCCAATTATGAAGTGGGATGATCAAAATAATAAAAAGTTACCATATCTTTTCACCAAATCATTTAAAAATGTTGACTACTTCTCCTTGCCAAGCCGTGACCAAATGTTTTATTTCGGTATGATGGGGGTCCCTGGGTTGCCACTTTGCCTGGGCGGTGGTCCCTGGGTTGCCACTTTGCCTGGGCGGTGGTCCCTGGGCAAGTAAAAGTTGAAGACCCCTACTGTACAAAAAACTACAGTAATAAAAATTGTGATCATCACAGGCAGAAAACAGTTTGTAAAAGTGAAATTCCAAACAGAAGAAAAACAGCTGCAAAATGCACTGCATACCTACATTAACGTATAAGATTAATAATACATAAGTAAAGTGAATATACAACAGTATAATTGTGAGAAGAAAAAAAAAAATATATATTTTTTAAATACATAAATACAACAAACCACTGCACACAAACAACATACTTGCTTATTGTCCAACACATCATGCAAACAAACACAATGGCATTTAACTGCCACAGTATCTTGTCCTTCACATCATCAAGAAACTATAACCCTTCACATGCAATTAGTTGATTGAAGCAGAACGTAAACGGCACCAGTGGCAAACAATGTGGAGCTTGTGTCCAAGCGACGCACCACAGAAGTTGTTTTGTGGCGGCACAAGAGCCACCCTGTCACATGCAACTAACAGTGACAAGCCTATCCCCCTCCTCCGTCAGCCCCCTGAAACGCACACACGCGGGCATGTACGTGCACGTGACACAAATACGCACACATGCATGCAAGCACACACACACACACAAACATACAGTACACACACACAGACACAAGGGACACATTGTGATGGGCATATAAAGCATAGTGCATTGCTGGACACGCAGCAGGTTGGCATCAGTTTGGGAAGAAGTAGCCTGGCCTGCCAAGACGGCTAATAAACATACAATGGAGGGGCAATTGACAAGAGAGGTGTCGTGCTATTGATCATATGATTCCTTTCTGAAGGGCACCGTGACACTAGGATGAGGGGATGCCCACAAAGACGACGCACTGACAGATTGTGACATTCCGGTTGACATAATCTTGCGTCTCCCTCGCGAGTCAATAGCCGAAGATGCTAATCGTGCGCCGTCTTGGATCAACAATTTCACGGTCTTCAGAAAGGGGAAAGGAATTGGTGGCATGACCCTCCACGCAGGGGTGAGAGCACTTCTCCTCAGGGAGAGCCACAGAGGGAGAAAGGATGGAAGCCAGGCAGGCAGGCACATCGGGGCCTGGGCTGCGCCTGAATAGATTAATATCGCCATCTACTGGCCAGGAGTGGTTGGAAGCCGAAACTGGGAGGTCATGACGGCTCAGTCTCTCAGTAAGAGCCGTCAGAAGCGGCACTCACCAAGACAATGGGCCTGGCATTATAATACGTACCTGGACAAAAACCACAGCCACACCATCAGGGGGGAAACCCAGGCAGTAGACCTGCCGCAGCACACTGAAGTAGTGAGCAGGCTCAGTCTGTTCCTAATCAAACTAACTGACATGGAGAAAAATGTTGGCAAAGTCTCATTTCTGGAGGCTTCTCAACTGCCAGTGTCTAACCTTAAGCGTTGGATTAGGAAGCAAACATTGCCATGTTTGAGACAAATGAGATGACAGCATCTGAGGAAAAGCAACAGAGTCACAGTTATGCTAGTCCTCGCTTCTCAATCAAGATAAATTGGGTCATTGCATGCCTACAAGGCTTGTGAGCATTAAAGTACACCCCTTTTGCCCTCAGAACAGCCTCAATTCGTCAGGGAATGGACTCTACAAGGTCTCGAAAGCATTCCACAGGGATACTGGCCCTTGTTGACTCCAATGCTTCCCACAGTTGTGCCACAATTGGCTGGATGCCCTTTGGGTGGTAGATACACACAGGAAACTGTTGAGAGTGAAACACCCAGCAGCATTGCAGTTCTTGACACAAACCGGTGCACCTGGCACCTACTACCATACCCCGTTAAAGGCACTTGCATATTTTGTCTTGCCCATTCACCCTCTGAATGGCACACCTACACAATTCATGTCTCAATTGTCTCAAAACTTTAAAATCCTTCTTTAACTGGTCTCCTCCACTTCATCTATACAGAACAAAATTCTAAACAGAACATGCAACAATTTCAAAGATTTTACTGAGTTACAGTTCAAATGAGGAAATCAGTAAATTGAAATAAATTAATTAGGCCCTAATCTATGGATTTCACATGACTGGGAATACAGATATGCTTCTGTTGGTCACAGATACCCTAAAATAAATGGGCCTCACAATGGGCCTCAGACTCTTGTTACTCATTACGTTTTTTCTGTGCATTCAAAATTCCATCCCTAAAATGCAATTGTGTTCACTGTCTGTAGCTTATGCCTGCCCATATCATAACCGCACCGTTAGCATGGGGCACTCTGTTCACAGCGTTGACATCAGTCCACACGATGCCATACACATGGTCTGTAGTTGTGACGTTGGCGGCGGCTTATGGTAGAGAAATTAGCATTCAATTCTCTGGCAACAGCTCTGGTGGACATTCCTGCAGTCAGCAGGCCAATTGCATGCTCCCTCTAAACTTAAGACATCTGTGGAATTATGTTGTGTGACATAACTGCACATTTTAGAGTTGTCTTTTATTGTCCCCAGCACAAGCTGCACCTGTGTAATGAGCATGCTGTTTAATCTGCTTCTTGATATGCCACATCTGTCAGGTGGATGGATTATCTTGGCAAAGGAGAAATGTTAACAGGGACGTAAACAATTTGTGTGTGTATATGGAACATTTCTAGGATCTTATTCCAGCCCTTGAAACATTGGAGCAACACTTTGCATGTTGCATTGATATTTTTGATCAGTGTACATGGAAGTGGATTTAAAAAGGGACATCAACAAGGGATCGTAGCTTTCACCTGGTCAGTCTAGGTCATGGAAAGAGCAGGTGTCCTTAATGTTTTGTACACTCAGTGTATACACTCAAGTTGAAAATTAAAACCGGCCCACGTAGCATGCCAAAGCTGAAGTGATACTCATAAAAGTGTGATATCGGAGGCGGAATCTCATTTTCCCCTAAGTTCAGCCAGAATGCTCCTGATTTACTATATACTTTCAGAAAGCCTGTAGGCCTAGACAATGGTGCCAGCCTACTCTTTCCACCACAGTAATAAGATTATAAAATCAGAACTATTGCTTCTGTACTTGATGCGTCTAACAACTATCAACTTGAACTGGCATCTCCACCTCTATTACATAAAACTGTAGGAGTGTATTGTAAGGTAGCAGATTGAGCATATCATTTGCAATAGCACTGCGGTTGACGGCACAAGGCGAATTTTGACAGTCACCCGCCACGAATTCAGCACAAACTGTTGGTGAAAGTACATGTTAAGATTTCACTGGGCCTCAATAGTATGAGCCGAACAGACAGCCCAGCCAGCCACTCTAATATCACACAGGGTGGCATGTTACAGCAAAGGGGCTGAGTTGGCAAGACGCTCGACAGCAGACGCCCCACCTGTTCTGTCATTGTGTCGACCTAGACACATAGTAACACAACAATACCACTCTCCGCATTTCAAAAGCAGAGGCATTTGACGAACCCCCCTACTTCCCTTTTCCTGCCGCCGATACTTAAAACCACTTTCTACAGGCTGGCGGGGGCAAAAAGCATGACAGGCTCACACAGAAATGGGGAGGGCCACACCAGGGAGAAGTCACGTACTTATAATAAATTAGTCGGTCAAACAGGTTCTTGTTGAGCTGGTAGGAGAGATGGATAGAACAAAAAAATTATTTAATATATAGCCTGATCTACATGCATATCTTGGTTTCATGATCAAAATTCTGTGTCAAAGATTGATTAGCTTTGTCGGGTGCAGAGTGTTGAGGTGAAAAGTTAGAACAGATAGCGGTGACAGGAGAGGAGCAATGGAAAAACATGTCTTTCTGTCAAACCTTCAATTTTGAAGATGACTCGCACCAGAAACACTGCCACTGGGGCCCAGGGAAGTGAGCCAGTCCAGGTGTTTAATAATTGCGCAGTCGTGCCAATGGGTTGAAGAATGTGTCAGCCTTTGTTTATCTGCTGGTCTGGACTTGTGCCACACCTTAATGACAGCTCTTAACACTGCTCTTTCCCTATAGACTGCCTGTGGGCACATACATCTCCTGACAAGAGTCAAGTAGTCTATACTACTACAGAGTATAGTGGGTCTACCATATTATGGGGTGGCTGGCTGATGATGTTGTCACGTCGGGCTACAGATAATGTCTGCTCTTCTCTATGTCCCCCAAAAGTGTGGGAAAGTCAGGTTATCAGTGTAGATGTACATTTAAGGTCCGGAGAGAGGACAGGTCTAGTTTAACAAAATGAGACAGCTCCCTGACAACAAAGATCCAGCCTAAGCTAAGAGAATGAGACAGTTTTCAGAAAGCAAGTCTATACAATGACCCTGCCCGACTGAAAACAGATGATTTGGAACTGTCAGAAGTGACTTTGCCAGAAGGGCCCCAATTGCTTCGTTCCAACAGTGTAAACCAACGGACGCTTAACTTCAAAATTTTGAATTTAATGTAATGCACATCACCTCATGGTACAGTGAGTGTTCGGTACGTACAGTATCTTGTATATTGGCCATGGTAGCCTAATTAAGGTAAAACATTCAAAATATTATATTTGGAATGTTTGCATTCATTTTAAGCAGCAGACCTGAATTTCTACTCATTTATAGAGTGCTATCTTATTCTGATACCCTTGATAAAGTAATAATATCGGGGCACCACACACAGAGAAACTCCAAAATCCTATTAGCGTTTCCCTTTCATTATTTTTCATCAAACTGAGAAAACTGACACGTATTAATTAATATCCATTACGTGTTTTTTTCCCTCTCTCCCCGAGAAGACGTTGTGGGGAAAAGAAGCAATTAGCTTAACAAAATAATCAAGAAAATATGTTTCAGAAATCCCTGATAAATGTCCTATGAGGTCCCATCTAAATGTAAGAAGTGTAATACATTCTTGCTGTCATATTCCATTAAACTGCTATTACAGTCTTGATAGAACTATTAGTCACTACATTATTAATAACATTAATGTATTTACATTTTTGGTGTACAAGCCTGCTTTCAAGCAATAATTTATGAACTCGACGTCAGATATGTTATAATGTTCCCCATCTACGGTCTTTTGTGTTTATTATTGATTGTGAAAACAGTCCGAATTCTAAGTTAAATCCCCCACCCGACTCCCCCTTTGTCTTAATGTATTGGAGTGGGGTCTTTGCATTAAGGGACTGAAATAAAGTGCATTTACATCTGAAGCATAACTTCATAATTTACATTCCAACATTTATTAGAGGTGACAAACGAGCGTTTGGTCCACTCATGCTTTTCCACAATGCAGCACTCATTCAATCCATATAAATTACAGCTGGGGTAGTGAGTGCAAGTGCAAATTATTTCATTATATTTATGCAGCACATGTATGAGTCTGTAGGGGGTTACCAGCATGAACAGACTCTGGGCTCTAGTGAGACTAACAAGGGCATTTCCCTTAAGTCATTGTGTAAATCTAGTAAAGACTGACTGATATCTGACTTTTAGATGGGGCCTGCATGGTCTAAAAAGACAGTTGTCCTACATGGTGTTAAAGGGGTAGTCTTAATAAAAAGGCAGTCTTCTCAAATTTCAGTATTCTTTCAAAACTTAATTTAGAAATGTGTGGATTTTGAGATAATGGGTTACTATATAATTTGCAATATGGCAAGCCTTTGGCCTTTAGTTAGCAACATATGATCTTGCTTCTGAACATACATGTCAATGTTCCTGTCTGGAAAACACTTTAAAAGGGATAAGCCTAGTACAACGAAATTACATATTTAGATAGTGTACCTAAATATGTAATTATACTGAACTAGCCCTTTAAGTGAAGTGACTTTTTAGCTCTCCTTATTCATAGCTCGGCCTAATATTCTCCCACTAACCAGCACTAGCATTGCGTTACGTAATTAGAGAGAGCTCAGCAGCATTTTCAGAAGTATACAGTAGTTACAATTGCACTGAGGGAATCCCACCATTTAAACAAATATCTGGCGCTGCAGGGGAGCTGGCAGACAAATTAACAGCTAATAACTCACTGGGAAGCCAGATAACAAATATGAAAAAAATAATCCCTGAAGTGTAAATTACTAATCATTTCTCTTATTTCCACAAAACTGAAAAAAGCCGTGCAACAGTGTAGTACAGGCAAAAGGCAGCTTTCAAGATTATGCTTTTTACACACTTGATCAAACCATCGGAAGAAACAGAATTCAGCATCAGTGGCGGGATTTGGAATATGGCCTGCAAAACAGTTTGGGCCTCCCCCTACTGACAATGCTTTCAGGCCAGAGAAATGAACGAATGAACGAGAGAGAGAGAGAGCCTCAATCACCCTCCTGTTCATTAAAATCAGAGGACATCGCCAAAATGAAAAAGATGCTGACAAATCAAAGGGTCTCAGTACCTGAATTACCATAGTCATTTACTTATTAAAGCCAGGATGCTTGCTGTCAATCAAGAGGCATCACATCCCCCATTTGCGGCGGAAAGCCGGCGTAATTGCATCTCATACTAATCAACACAACTTGTGTAATTATGCCTTGAAAGTGACATTGGAGGCTGAGAGCGATGTGAGCAGTCTTGACAGCGTAGACATCTCTGATTCATCTGGAGATTTCAAGTCTCGCTGTGAGAAACGAGCCACTCACAGACCCAAGTTTCCCTACTCTCTGATTCTGCACACAAATGTGACGCAAATGGTAAATCAAGCCGAAATAATTACAAAGTGAAACAGTAGTGAGTGTTAAAACCCAACTCAATGATGATTCTTTCCCAAGCATAGAGACAAACTAACTACGCCCCAATTAAAAATGTTTTAAAATTATATAACGTTAAGAAAACATATGACAGCTCACAAATTTATGAGAGAATTTGGAGATTATAGCTTTGTTACCATGTTGTTTGCATTAGTGTATTCGCTATGATTAACATTTCTACAAATAAATTCAAAAGTACTAATTAAAGTTGATGGAATTCTTCATAATCATAGACTTCAATGTTTGAAAATTTAACTTTCCAGAAAGTGTCATTCTTTTGGGCTGCATCTGCCATTGCACTGTAACTTAGCCCACGGGTCAATGTGAGGTCAAAACTACTACAGCGAACAAGAGGCTCTGAACAGTTTACAATATGAAATCAATACAACCTTACAATCAATCCTTTACATGAAAAATGAAATATATGTGCTAATTATTAGCGTCAACATTTTCACAGTTTAGAAAGAAAAGTGGCAGCATTGGGAGAAAAAGTGTCCCACTGCATTGGAGGGATACTTCAGGATTTTGGAAATTAAAAATCCACATCCCTAGAGATGAACTCATGGATAACATTTTTATGTCTCAGCATCCAGTATGAAGGAAGTTGGAAGTAGTTTCGCGAGCCAACGCTAACTAGCATTAGCGCAATGATTGGAAGTCTACAGGAACAGCTATCGTTAATTAGCAAATTTGTTCAAACTGCACGCAGAGACATAGAAATGCTATCCACAAGTTCATCTGATTCTGGGTAAGTAGATAAAGGGCCTCATTGCCAAAATCCTGAAGTATCCCTTTAAAGGAAGTGCAGTTTTGGTGCAGCAGAGCAGAAACCACAAAACAGTAAACATTTGGCTTGGACTCCTCTCTACTTATCCTTTTCAAAGAGCAGGGTGGAACCATAAGAAAATCACCAACATCAGAAAGACATTTGGCACACAGAAATAAAGAGGAAAGATTTATTAACAGAACTTTTTATAAGCGCAAGAATCCTTGTCTGTGTCATCCCTTCATCATGACCTCAATATTTCTCACGTTCAAGAACCCGCTGGAGAAAGAGCATTTTGTGGCCAAAAGGGATGGGGGTGGGGAAGCCTGTCTGATTCACCCACATTCTGGTCTAATGAGTCAAAAAGTGTGACCTGCACTTAAAGGCCCAATGCAGTCAAAAATGTGATTGTGTTTTATATATACAAATTTCCACACTACGAGGTTGGAATAACACTGTAAATTGTGAAAATTATGGTAATACCTTTTTAGTGTAAGAGTTGAAATTTCAGCTTGTTTTGGTGGGATGGAGTTAATAGATCAATAACAACAAAAAAACACACTTCTCTGCCAATAACAGCTAGTTCTGTTACAATTCCTTCCCATTACACAAGTCCAATAATGCCACTCACTCAAACTACTCTCAGACTAGCAAAATTCTTGCATGAGAAATTGGTCTTTGCTAAGAAGCTATTTTTGTTTCTTTTTAACCATTTTAATAAAAAGAGCTCACAGTAAAGGTACTTAATTGTTACTCAGAAATGATTTCATATTGAGATAAAAACTGCTGCATTGGACCTTTAAACAAGAAGTCCAAGCCAGGAGCAGTAAACTCATTTTGAGAAGCCAGCAGTGTCGGCAGACCTGGAAGATGTGCTCCGAGCATGCACGATAAATCTGACGTGAAATCATAATCATAAAAGCAATTAGCTGACCCTGCGCCACTCGTCCTTGGACATGACAGTGAGAATTCATACAGAGTCCTCTAAGGAGGCTACCAGGGGGGTGAGGGGGGGGAGGAAAAAAGTGCAACACAGCAACAATAAAACAGTGGGTCCTTCCTGTATCATTAACCACTGACACAAACACATCGAATAGATGAACAACAAGAGCGACTCAGAGAAATTGAGTCTCAGAGACAGGTTCACCAAGACCTAAGAAGTACGCTCAACTAAGTGGACAACTTTGACAAGTGTTACAAAATGCACTGAAAGAAATGAGAAAAAAATTGTTTTTTACAACACAAACTCCATATGGTGTAATAATATAGCATTATGGTATATTGTGTGCCCCACAAAATACCATAGATTGTGTTCCCTAGGGAGGCTCTGCAAAACAGTTTTTTTCTATTCAATGTGCATGAAACCCCCGAAGGAGGACCTCCACTCAATACGAAGGACAGAACTATAAAGCAAACACTAACATAGCTCGTCAGAACAAATGTCAGACGTACAATACATAGAGCATGAGGCGTCAGGCGTTATTCAGATGCTTTTGCACTGAATTCTGATCTTTTTAAGCTCGGAGAGTGTTTGGGTAGAAGCAGCTAGAACCACCAGCTAACACACATACTCAGTCTCTCACACAATCATCAATTCCCAACCCAGTAATCACAGTAAGGCCGAAATACTGGCTGCCACCTAGTGACCGTCTTCTCCAATAATCATGAAATATCTCTGTGGCTCGCGCCCCCACTCTGACCATAATTCTCCTTTACTGCAGACAGCTCCAATAAAGGATTACAATTACAATTAAAGTAATGAGCAAAGAGGAAAAAAGAAAAATCTAAAAGGAAGGTTCCCTAGACAAACTAAATTGCAGCCTAGTTTTCTGACAGACTAAGTAACACCCTACTGGACCCATTACTGAATATCATTGCTTATTCTGTCGGAATAAGGAATATGGAGTGTTGTAACAGTTTGTTCAATATGAAAACACATAGGCCTTCATAAATAAATTTGACATCAGTGAGAGGCTTCTTGTTTTCAGACATGTTGTCTTGTGTTTTTTTTATTAAAATCGAGAAGATTTTCCTCCATTACAAAACTAGTACTGTAGCCTAGTAGTTAGCCAAATGTGGCAAGCTAGGTGACTTCAATGTGTTGGCTATTATTCACCCATATCTGATTGGTGTCAGATTTGTAGTCCTCAATTTATAGCTTGCCGCTTTAAAAAGTTGTCAAATGTTTTACACATTTCAACAGTTCTTCATTTGCATTTTGTTCAAATGTTGGCTATGGAGGACAAATATTTTTTAACTACTTGGGGGGGGAGAAATCACAAGTTAGGCTCCTGGGGACCTCATAACTTCCTGATATCACTATCATGTCACATGGGCCTTACACCCCCAACAGAATCAAAATGTTGTTTTCAAAACAGGCATTTGAAGAACATACATGGCCTTCAGCAGGTATTCACATTTTGTTGTGTTAAAGCCTGAATTTAAAATGGATTAAACTGAAAAATGTGTTACTGACCTACACACAATACTCCATAATGTCAAAGTGGAATTATTATTTTTATTATTACAAATTAAAAATGAAAATCTGAATCGTCTTGAGTCAATAATTATTTAACCCCTTTGTTGTGACAAGCCTAAATAGTTTCATGAGTAAAAAAATGCGCTTAACAAGTCACATTAAGTTGAATGGACTCACTCGGTGTGCAATAATAGTGTTTAACAGGATTTTTGAATTACTACCTCAACTATCTACCCCACACATACAATTATCTGCAAGGTCCCTAAGGTTGAGCAACAAATTTCAACCACAAAGACCAGGGAGCTGTTCCAATGCCTCACAAAGGGCACCTATTGGCAGATATTTAATGGCTGTGACAAGACAAAACTGAGGATGGATCAACAACATTGTAGTTACTCCACAACACTAACCTTATTGGCAGAGTGAAAAGGAAGCCTGTTTGCAATAAGGTATAAGTAAAACTAACATTGGTGGCAAAGAAATTTACTTTATGTCCTGAATACAAAGTGTTATGTTTGGGGCACCACTTCATATTTTCAAGCATGTTGATGGCTGCATCATGTTATGGATATGCTTGTCATCAGCAAGGACAATGGATTTTTGGGTGGGATAAAAAATAAACAGAATAGATCTGAGCACAGGTAAACTCCTAGAGGAAAACCTGGTTCAGTCTGCTTTCCAAAAGACATTTTTTTTTTTTACCAATGTAAGAATTTTTCTTCCACTTTGACAGAGTAATTTGTGTAGATTGTTAACAAAAAAATAACAATCTATTTGAATCCCACTTTGTAACAACAAAATGTGGGGGTAAAAAGGGGTGTCACTACTTTCTGATGGCACTGTATGGCTGCCAGGGCTCATGGGAACAGGGAAGAATAGCAGAAGAAAAGTGGAAAATGAGGAGGTAGAGATAGACCGGAGGGAGCAGAAGCAGTCTTGACCCATACCACTGCCACTTCAGCCCCCCCCACCCAACTCCTAGGCTTTATGCATTTTCATTTTCTCTGTCTCTCTAGCTAGCTAGCATGATGGTGATAGCAGAGGGGCTACGGAAATTCAGAGACTGCTGAGCCAAAACAGATCACTTCAAAGCGCCTTATTTAACGCTCGCTAAATTTTTCATCACAGTCGCTTAATATCCTGGGGAAGGGGAGCTTTTGAAGTTGTGTGAGACCGGGATGTTCTTCTTACAACTTTCCCCCCCTCCCATTACCTCCTCCCTCTGCTCCTACAACCCACCACCCCTAAACACACATGCGCACATAGGCCTACTGTACACACACACACACACACACTATACATGCACCCACACACATAGTTGCATACACACACACCCCCCTCGGTTCCCTGAGGGCCAGCTGTACACAACACTTCCACAGCATCATGTAGAGCCCCAGCCTATGCAGTGACACAGTATGGGAGACACAGCAGCTAGCCAGTGAGATTGAAACAACCTGCTCCTCTTCTCTTTCTTTCCAGAGATCATGCCCGTTAGCATATCCACATTGAATGGTGTGAGCTGGGGTTGACAAACAAACAAACAAACATGGTTCTATTTTTCTGATGACAACGATTGGAGTTTTTTTTTCAGAGAACTAGATAGAATTGGGAGGGGGAAGGACAGATTTGATGGGGGCAATGAGGGTAAAAGAAGCAAGATGGCGAGAAGGAGAGGCAGTGAGTGGCAAAGCGAGGACAGGGACGGGCGAGTGAATGAGAGGGACAACCCCAGCCCCCAAGGCAACAGCGGTAGCTGGGAGCGACTGACTAGTACTCCAGTGAACCGGAGGGAGCGCTCGGTCTGTGACGGCCCGCTAAGAGAAAAACTGCAGGTCCAAACCTGCTCCTTCTCAGCGTCTCACCCTGGCCGAGGCGGTGTTGGCAGTGGTGGCAGTGGCTTCACCCGAGCTACCGAGCCGTTCGGTGAGCCAGGGCCCGCTGATCGGGCGAGGTGAGTCAGAACCTGTTAACATTGACTGGTGTCCCTAGCCTGACACTCAGACGTGTGCGTGCACGCGCACACACACACACACACACACACACACACGCACGCACACACACCTAGAAGCCTCCTCCCTCCAACCCCTGCCAGCAGTCCCCTTCCTCTCATCCAGATAAAATGCTTTCAGACACAAATTTCAATTATTCACCTCATCCAAATAATGCCATGTGACAAGAATTATCCCTACTGTAATAATCCACTTAACTGGGAAAGAGCAGCTCATCAAAAAGAGAAAGGAGAAAAAGAGGGAGGGAGAGGGGGACATGTCAACCATGTCTTGAACCAGGACCTTCATAACAAGAATATATCCTCTTTTTAAGAATGGGGGAGAAGGGGGGGGGGGGGTAACACACTTGGATAAAGATGAATTAAATTGAAATAAAGCCTAGGAGAAAACTACAACAATCAATGACCCCATGACAGGATTAAATCAGCCTCGGTAGTAGCGAATGAGAAAGGTAAGAGCGAACACTAAGACAATGTGTCACAGATGTATTCGAGAATACATATCGGATCCCTGTTATGAGGCGCAGCAGTGCGTTGACGTGTGTAAGATATTAAGCTACTAGTGCGGTGGGTACAGTACGCGGACCCATAGCAAGCACCCAGAGTGCCCAAACAGTCTCACAGACTTCAGTCATGAGCGTATCTAAAGCAGTTTAGAGACCTTTCACTCCACTTATCACTTTTGGCCAATTCCACAGTAACAGAATGATGTTGAAACTGAGATTGTTAGGCATACATTTTAAACAAACCAAACAAAAAAAAACGATTATTGCAAAAAATGTTTTATTTTCTGTAAAGTTTTCTGTGGAAGTCATTAAAAGTAGTCCTTGTGCATCGAGTCGTATGGTTTGTTTAACTTTGCAATCAATGTTCTTTTGTCTGAAATACATTTTTTTTAAAGGGAAAAATCTGTCTCTGCATCGTTCTGTTACTGTAGAATTAATCTTACTCACACATTAGAACCACATTCAGACCACAATGTTAGTAGATCAAAGCTTTGTACAACAATTCAAACATCCAATCGACCCCTGACTTTAAAGAGACGTATCAATGTAGCAGAACAGTTCAAAAATCCCTTCTTTTTTATTCCTCAAAGACAAAACACTAGAAGTATCATCTTATTAAGAAGCCTATTAGATAGTCACTGGTTCCAAAGTGACTGTCAGATAATTGGTCCCCTTGAACAATGAATGATAGCTGGACAATCTTCCATCTTACAAGCCACAACAAAGTTCATGATAAGAATGAACATTCACTGCTTTTTTCTTTTTCAGTGGACTGATATGTGAGCTGTATAGCTCACATACTGTATCTGTGTGACAAGGTTTGTCTTAACTTAAACGTATCCTGTAAGTGACACCTTGTTTGGACAGGAGGCTACCTAAACAAGAATGACTACAATAAATATCCTTGGATACAACATTTAAAATGCAAGCAATATCCTATGTGGTTGTTTGGTGTTGAAATGACCATTTACCTTTTTATTCCACAGTATTTGTTTTAATGGCCAATTCATCATGCCATTAAATTGTTGCACATCATGCCATTAAACTTACAAAACAAAAACACAACTGCACTTTAACAGCATTATGAAAGGTTTGAAAGGAGCACAGATTATGATGCAAAATAAAATGAGGCCTATTTGTTAAGAATAAACTAACTAGCAAGGAAAACGCTTTTCATCTGTGGTTTAGGAGGAAAATCATACATGACATAAGGGAATAAAAAATGGAAAGATGCAGGGCGTGGTAGTGGGCAATTAAAATGTAGGCCTACAGCCCCTTTGAAAGAGACTTACAACAGCTAATAAAAAGATAAGCTATTCAATACCAATCTGTAACACACGTTTACAGAAAATAAGAAGCATTCTTCCAGGAAAGGGTCATTTAATTTCACATTGCTTCATTTAAAGTTGAACTATCTAAACATGTTCATGAAAAACAGTATTTTTTGACTTATCTATAAAAAATAAAAATAATAAAATCCTGTTTAGCCTTAGTTTTGATTGAATAGGGCTTTGTGTTCACTCTCTGCCTAGTGAAAATAGGACGAGAAATAAGCTCGTAAACAGTGGAGGGTTTCACTTGGTTAGTTGTGCAGAACACAGTGATGTCATCTTACCAGTGCTTCTCTGGGGGCAACTTCATCTCTGGACTGAGCACGAGGCTGAAAACATGAACAGATGCTTGGATTAGAGCTCCACCTACTGGCAATGTGGAGTGTGCGGGTTGGATTTGTCTAATATTTCAGCAAATGATACTCAGAAGTACACTGCCACAGGGGACATTCATGTAGCCTGAATAGGCTTTCTCTGTACAGTCGGCACATGCTTGAAAATCCAAGATGCCAAAGGTTAGATGAACATGTGAATTACAGCAGCCTGAACAAAATATCTATATAGTATAGATCGCAAATTGTATAGAAAAGCAGGTTAAGGACCATTAGATCTTCAGTATATTAGTCAGTTAATAATAAATAGCTTAAGCCTACATCATTTGAAGACTAAATATCTTAGTACAAAATCTAGGTCTAATTTATCAAAAGGGTTTCTAAAAACAACATTAGGCATGGGTCAACTATCAATAGCCTAATTAGAACAACTTTGTATTAAGAGGATATTGACATAGTACAATGGTAACATTCACAAAATGGAGAACAAAACATCCTTAACATTGTCAGGACATTTTATTTAGTATATAATAATACAAATGTAATATGTAAGATATGTCCGTTTCGAGAGTCCCATGCCCAGAGGCCCAGGTCTGCCTGAAGGGTATGACAGGGTAGAAGACGGCATTTAAGATAAGGTCTGAATAATTTACATTTCGGAAATCAAATTATGTTATCTTGTCTGTCTCAGTTCCGCATGTAGGCCTGACACTGTTAGTTCGGTCTTCACAGCAATGGATGACAAAGCAAATGTTGCACTAATTCCTGGGTTGCTGATGTAAAGTAAGCACATTATTGGGGGCCTAAAACATTTAGGCTAATCTAGTTGAATCAGTTGGGGGAAAAAATGTTCAGACAGTTCCATTCACTTGTCACATTTCAGCCATAAACCTGATGAACTCCTGTAATACAGCACCAGTTCTATTGTATTTGTAGTTCCTGAGGCTTAATCTCCATTTTGACATTCTGTAGGAAACTGTTACATGACACGACTACGGCTCGAACCCAGGTCCACTCCAGGCAGGCTACAATACAGTGTATTCAGAAAATATTCCACGTTAAATCCTTATTCTAAAATGGATTAGATTTCCCCATCCCACCCCACCCCATCAATCTACACATAACTCATAACCAAGCAAAAACAGCTTTATAGAAATTTTTGCAAATTTATTACAAATAAACTGAAATATTACATTTACATAAGTATTCAGACCCTTTATTCAGTACTTTGTTGAAGCAACTTTGGCAGCGATTACAGCCTCAAGTCTGCCACTCCTACATTGTCTTGGCTGTGTGCTTTGGGTCGTTGTCCTGTTGGAAGATGAACCGTCGCCCCCAGTCTAAGGTTCTGAGTGCTCTGCTAGTCTCCCAGCCCCTATCGCTGAAAAACAACCCCACAGCATGATGCTGCCACCACCATGCTTCACCGTAGGGATGGTGCCAGGTTTCCTCCAGATGTGACACTTGGCATTCAGGCCAAAGAGCTTAATCTTGGTGTCATCACACCAGAGAACCTCGTTTCTCCTGGTCGGAGTCCTTTAGGTGCCTTTTGGAAAACTCCAACGGGCTGTCATGTGACATTTACTGAGGAGTGGCTTCTGTCTGGCCACTCTACCATAAAGGCATGATTGGTGGAGTGCTGCAGAGATGGTTGTCCTTCTGGAAGTTTCTCCCATCTCCACAGAGGAACTCAAGAGCTCTGTCAGATTGACCATCGGGTTCTTCATAACCTCCCTGACCAAGGCCCTTGTCCCCCGATTGCTCAGTTTGGCCAGCTCTAGGAAGAGTCTTGGTGGTTATAAACTTCTTTTTAAGAATGGAGGCCACTGTGTTCTTGGGGAACTTCAATGCTGCAGAAATGTGTTGGTACCCTTCCCCAGGTTGGTGCCTCGACACAATCCTGTCTCGGGTCTCTACAGACAATTGCGTCGACCTCATGGCTTGGTTTTTGCTCTGATAGGCACTGTCAACTGTGGGACCTTATATAGACAGGTGTGTGCCTTTCCAAATCATGTCCAATCAATAGAATTTACCACAGGTGGACTACAAATCAAGTTGTAGGGACATCTCAAGGATGATCAATGTATACAGGAGGTACCGGAGCTCAATTGAGTCCCATAGCAAAGGGTCTGAACACTTACGTAAATAAGGTATCTTTGACTTTGAATACTTTTTTTGACTTTTAATCCATTTTAGAATAAGGCTGTAAATGAACAAAATGTGGAAAAAGTATATACAAAAGTAGGTGGACACCCCTTCAAATTATTGGATTCGGCTATTTCAGCCACACCCATTGCTGACAGGTGTATAAAATTGAGCACACAGCCATGTAATCACCATAGACAAACATTGGCAGTAGAATGGCCTTACTGAAGAGCTCAATGACTTTCAACCGTCATAGGATGCCACCTTTCCAACAAGTCAGTTCATCAAATTTCTGCCCTTCTCGAGCTGCCCCGGTCAACTGTAAGTGCTGTTATTGTGAAGTGGAAAAATCTAGAAGAAACAACGGCTCAGACGCAAAGTGGTAGGCCACAAACTCACAGAACGGGACCACCGAGTGCTGAAGCGTGTAGCACGTAAAACTCGTCTGTCCTCAATTGCAACACTCACTACCGAGTTCCAATCTGCCTCTGGAAGCAACTTCAGTACACAACCTGTTCGTCGGGAGCTTCATTAAATGGGTTTCCATGGCCGAGCAGCCGCACACAAGCTTAAGGTCACCATGCACAATGCTAAGTGTCGGCTGGAGTGGTGTAAAGCACGCCGCCATTGGACTCTGGAGCAGTGGAAACGCATTCTCTGGAGTAATGAGTCCCGCTTCACCATCTCGCAGTCCAATGGACTAATCTGGGTTTGGCGGATGCCAGGAGAACGCTACCTGCCTGAATGTAGTGCCAACTAGGGTTGCACATTTTGGGGAATATTCAGAGGTGGAAACTTTCCGTGGGAATTAACAGAAATATATGGAAACTAATATTAATATAATTTAAATGTAGATGTTTTTTGCATTGGATATACTTGCCATATCATATAGAGACAGAAACAAACATTTTACCTTACCAGTAGAAATACTTGCAAATGATTAAATCCTTCCAATAGAAATAAAAAAAACGATTTAGTTATGGATTGAACTTTAATTAAATGAGTTGACTCTTCACTTAGGATGATTTCACTGAACAAAAAGGGAATATTAAATTATCCCCAATGATCCATCACATCTCCCAAAAATGTTTTCAACATACATCTGTAAAAGGAAACTAAAGCTTTGGTTGTCTTCCTCTAAGGCTTCCACGTCTGCTCCCTGGACACCCTCAATGTCCACCTCTTGAACATCAGACTCAGAGGCCTCATCTGTCACTTTCCAACCTTGTTGAGGATGGCTCGTTGTCAAGCTCAAAAAGCCTCAAATTTGCCTGGATGGCCACCGATTTTTTTTTAACCCTTGTATTGGTCAGCCTGTTGCGTGCTTTGGTGTGTATGTTCCCAAACAAGACCAGTTGAGCTCTGAGGCGGCTGATGTTGGTGGGATTTGGAGGATGATGGAGGCAACAGGGGAAAGAGCCTCAGATCCACAAAGTCCCCTCAACCAGGTGGCTGATGAGATATGTTGGCACAACTGCCATATTGCATCTCCATCCCAAAGCCCTTGCTTGGAAGTGTACTTCACCAGACTGTCAAGAACCTTGCCCTCATCCAGGCCACAGTGGTGTGACACGGTAGTGATGACACCATATGCCTTGTTGATCTCTGCACAAGACAGGATGCTTTTGCCAGCATACTTGGGGTTCAACATGTACGCTGCGGCGTGAATGGGCTTCAGGCAGGAGTTTTAGGCTGCTTACCACTCTTTCCCAAAACACATCATCCAGAAGGATCCTCTTGATCATCCGATCCATTTTGGCAGACTGTGATATGGCCATTTCTTGGAGACTCCTTCCCCTCCTGGAGACCTGGGTGTTGCTGGGAAGCTTGAATGTGGTGCTCTTTTTCTTCTCACTTTGCTTGGTGAGGTAGATTGCTGATATAACTTGATGACCCTTCACATACCTAGCCATTTCCTTGGCTCTCTTGTAGAGTGTATCCAATGTTTTCAGTGCCATGATGTCCTTGAGGAGCAGATCCAATGCATGAGCAGCACAGCCAATGGGTGTGCTGTGAGGGTAGGACTCTTCCACTTTAGACCAAGCAGCCTTCATGTTCGCATCATTGTCTGTCACCAGTGCAAATACCTTCTGTGGACCAAGGTCATTGATGACTACCTTCAGCTCATCTGCAATGTAGAGACCGGTGTGTCTGTTGTCCCTTGTGTCTGTGCTCTTGCAGAATACTGGTTGAGGAGTGGAGATGATGTAGTTAATTATTCCTTGCCCACGAACATTCGACCACCCATCAGAGATGATTGTAATACAGTCTTCTTTCACTATGATTTGCTTGACCTTCACTTGAACTCTGTTGAACTCTGCATGCAGCAAATGAGTAGATAAAGCATGTCTGGTTAGAGGGGTCTATCCTGGGCAAAGAGCATTCAGAAATCTCTTTCAATACACATTGCCTGTGAGCATCAGAGGTGAACCAGTTGTATATACAGCTCGAGCAAGACAGTCATCAGCATTTCTCTGACTATGTTCCTCCATTGAATCAAAAAAACTTCTGATTCCAGGAGGACCATGAGCTGTTGCTATCGATAAGGTGTCTGATTCATAATTTTCACCTCGAATAGGAGTAGAGGGACTTTTGTCAGAGGTTGCTTGTTGTGAGCGCTGGAGGGAACTTCATGCACTTGGCCAGATGATTCTGCATCTTTGTTGCATTCTTCACAGTATTTGCAAATGTACACAGCTTTTCCTTCTACATTAGCTAGACTGAAATGTCTCCTCACATCAGACTGTGGCACTTTCCTGTAAAGATTAGAAAAAAAATTGTAACAAAACAAATACAATTCCATGTACAGACAAATAGTTAAGAAGTTAGATTAAACAACTCCTTTGTAAGATAAATGTTTTAAAATTAAACATGTATGGAAACAGGTGAATTAACACTCCTCAGTTAGCAGGCTCAAGCAAGCTAAAACCCACATGATGGCAAAAACTAACTAGCAGAAATTGTTAACAAGTTATAAATGATTAGAACATTTATGCAGGCTACTATCTACTAGTTAACAAAAAAACATGCATGTCACAACATATACTCACCCAGTATTGTAATCAAAACTTACCAGAAAGCGTGTAGTCCTTAGCTCAGACAGTGTAGCAGTATCTCATTTGTGTGCAAGATCTTGAGAATCAGCTGTACATGTGAAGGAAGAATACACTGTGCATGCAGAGGGTTGCAATTCCATTGAATTGGGGAACACCCCCCTATCCACGTCGATGGAACAGTAGTGGAGAGTGTAGTAAGTTTTAAGTTCCTCGGCATACACATCACAGACAAACTGAATTGGTCCACCCACACAGACAGCATCGTGAAGAAGGCGCAGCAGCGCCTCTTCCACCTCAGGAGGCTGAAGAAATTCAGCTTGTCACCAAAAGCACTCACAAACTTCTACAGATGCACAATCGAGAGCATCCTGGCGGGCTGTATCACCGCCTGGTATGGCAACTGCTCCGCCCACAACCGTAAGGCTCTCCAGAGGGTAGTGAGGTCTGCACAACGCATCACCGGGGGCAAACTACCTGCCCTCCAGGACACCTACACCACCCGATGTTACCAGAAGGCCATAAAGATCATCAAGGACAACAACCACCCAGCCACTGCCTGTTCACCCCGCTATCATCCAGAAGGCGAGGTCAGTACAGGTGCATCAAAGCTGGGACCGAGAGACCGAAAAACAGCTTCTATCTCAAGGCCATCAGACTGTTAAACAGCCACCACTAACATTGAGTGGCTGCTGCCAACACACTGACTCAACTCCAGCCACTTTAATAATGGGAATTGATGGGAAATGATGTAAAATATATCACTAGCCACTTTAAACAATGCTACCTAATATAATGTTTACATACCCTACATTATTCATCTCATATGTATACATATATACTGTACTCTATATCATCTACTGCATCATTATGGAATACATGTATCACTAGCCACTTTATTTACATACTCATCTCATATGTATATACTGTACTCGTTACCATCTACTGTATCTTGCCTATGCTGCTCTGTACCATCACTCATTCATACATCTTTATGTACATATTCTTTATCCCCTTACACTTGTGTGTATAAGACAGTAGTTTTGAAATTGTTAGTTAGATTACTTGTTGGTTATTACTGCATTGTCGGAACTAGAAGCACAAGCATTTCGCTACACTCACATTAACATCTGCTAACCATGTGTATGTGACAAATAACATTTGATTTGATTTATGCCACAAGACCTAGAATTGCCTTGTGTATCCCACAAAAAAGGTTCCCTGTTAAGCTATTTTTTTTATGAATTTAAGCAAAATTTCAGGACTCAACTGCACATGGAAAATTTCCAGAAAAACCCTAGAGCTAACTGTAAAGTTTGCTGAAGGACGAATAATAGTCTGGGCCTATTTTTCATGGGCTAGGCCCCTAAATTCCATTGAAGGCAAATCTAAACGCTACAGCATACAATGACATTCTAGAAGATTCTACGCTTCCAACTTTGTGGCATCAGTTTGGGGAAGGCCCTTGCCTGTTTCAGCATGACAATGCCCCTGTGCAAAAAGCGAAGTCGATACAGAAATGGTTTATCGAGATCGGTGTGGAAGAACTTGACTGTTAGCATTAGTGGCGAACAATTAGAGCCTCACAAGATTTAGGGCAACTTGCTAAGAAAATACAAACTTGCTGATGTAAGAAACACAAACTATTTGTGTTATTATAGAATGCTAGTGGATTTAAATTAAGAAGCAAAGTGAAAACAGCATTGTTGTCATCAACATTGTTGCATGTGTTGCATTGGCCATGCTGAATGAACGCAAGTATCTCGTGGTTGAGTAACATTGAATACGCTCCTTGTGTGACAGTGTCTGTGTGGATAGTGGCACGGAGAGAAAGAGCGGAGAGAGATGACTCAAGTAGCGAAGTAAACTATGAAAACTGACACATGGCTATTCACATTTAACAAACCAAACCTTCAAATACCTCAAAAGCCACAGCCCTTGCAGAGCAAGGGAAACAACTACTTCAAGGTCTCAGAGCGAGCGATGTCACCGATTGAAAGGCTATTAAGGCGCACCCCGCTAACTAGCTAGCCATTTCACACCGGTTACACTAACCTATGTACATAGAGTCGTTGATTGGTAACTTTAATATAATGTTTACACACTGTTTTACCCACCACTATATGAACAGTACCAGACAAAAGTTTGGACACCTACTCATTCACAGGTTTTTCTTTATTTTTATTATTTTCTACACTGTAAAATAATAGTGAAGACATCACAACTACAAAATAACACATGGAAGCATGTAGTAACCCCCCAAAAAAAGTGTTAAATAAATCAAAATAAATTTGATGACAGCTTTGCACACTCCTGGCATTCTCTCAACCATCTTCACCTGGAATGCTTTTCCAACAGTCTTGAAGGAGTATTGCTGCAGAATGCTAAGGTAGCCATGCAGGTTAAGTATGCCTTGAATTCTAAATAAATCACCGACAGGGTCACCAGCAAAGCACCTCCATGTTTCAGGTGGGAACCACATGCGGAGATCATCCGTTCACCTACTCTGTATCTCACAAAGACACAGCGTTTGGAACCAAAAATCTCTGGACTCACCAGACCAAAGGACAGATTTCCACCAGTCTAATGTCCATAGCTCATGTTTCTTGGTAGCAAGACAACCATGAAAGCCTGATTCACGCAGTTTCCAATGAACAGTTGATGTTGAGATGTGTCTGTTAC
This sequence comes from Oncorhynchus masou masou, assembly GCF_036934945.1. Taxonomy (NCBI): domain Eukaryota; kingdom Metazoa; phylum Chordata; class Actinopteri; order Salmoniformes; family Salmonidae; genus Oncorhynchus; species Oncorhynchus masou. Next base: position 29,543,832 of record NC_088229.1, read on the forward strand.
TTGAACTCTGTGAAGCATTTATTTGGGCTGCAATCTGAGGTGCAGTTAACTCTAATGAACGTATCATCTGCAGCAGAGGTATTTATGGGTCTTCCTTTCCTGTGGCGGTCCTCATGAGAGCCAGTTTCATCATAGCGCTTGATGGTTTTTGCAACTGTACTTGAAGAAGCATTGAAAGTTCTTGAAATTTTCCGGATTGACTGACCTTCACGTCTTAATGTAATGATGGACTGTCGTGTCTCTTTGTTTACTTGAGCTGTTCTTGCCTTGATATGGACTTGGTATTTTACCAAATAGGGATATCTTCTGAATATCACCCCTACATGATCAGAACACAAGCGATTGGCTCAAATGCATTAAGGAAAGAAACTCCACAAATTAGCTTTTAACAAGCCACACCTGTTAATTGAACCGCATTCCAGGTGACTACCTCATGAAGCTGGTTGAGAGAATGCCAAGAGTGTGCAAATCTGTCAAAGACAAAGGGTGGCTACTTTGAAGAATCTCAAGGATAAAATATATTTTGATTTGTTTAACACTTGTTTGGTTACTGCATGATTCCATATGTGTTATTTCATAGTTGATGTCTTCACTATTATTCTACAACTTAGAAAATAGTTTAAAAAAATGAAAAACGATGGAATGAGTAAGTGTGTCCAAATGGTACTGTATATACTGTATTTTAGTCTTGGCTCATCCTATATGTACACACATTTTCTATACATATACTGTCCATACAGTCTATATACACACACACATTCACATACAGTACATATATATTTATTTATATTCCGGACTTTGACATCGATCGTTCTGATAAGTCTTAATTTCTTGTTATTTTTTCTACTTTTGGATAATGTGTGTATTGTTATTGTATTGCTCGATATTGCTGCATTGTTGGAGCTAGAAATATGAGCATTTCCCTGCACCTGCGATAACATCTGCAAAACTGTGTATGCGACCAATAAACTTTGATTGGAATTGCTTTCATAGAGGACTATTTTTAATTGTGAGGATGAACACACACTTTGTTTTCATCATGAGCAAACGTTATTGGTTTTCTACCCAAAGTTGTAAATCCATTGTATAAACACAGGAGACCAGGAAACTGGATAAAAGAGTGGGGCAGTATAGCAGGAACAGCTCATTTTAAAACTATCATACTGTATAATGGGATATTAAGGTGAATGACTTCATTGACTAACATCTCTGAACAGTGAAAAGGACCCTAACCATCACCACATTTAATGGAAAGGCATTCGGCCACATGGTATGAAGAAACAATACTCCAAGCCACTACTTGTCAGACAGAGACAACTCCTATTGTATTCTGGTCTTTGGGATGGGATTAGTGTAGAGTTTGAGTGGGGGGGTGGATTTTATGTGGGTGGCTTTTGACCATTTTTGGGAATTCCTCATGTCTTAATTATGGATGTTGGGTACTATATTTGTTGAATATCATATGAATCCTTTAAATTATGATGGCCAATTTGGGTGCAATCAATTTGCTTAATTTCTAAAAGATCAAACTATATTTCAATAACACACTTAATCAATGTGATTACTAGCTGGGCAAGTGGGAATGCGGTGGCAGCTCACTTATTCGTTTGCTCATCTATCACTGATCAGAAATATTTAGCATGCTATAACGTAGCCTAAATCAAGTGTAGGCCGATCATTTTGCTCGATCGCATATAGGCAACTCCAAAATCCTGTGGATGGTGTGAAATATCAACATGAGACTAAAATGTTAGAAAATTATAGCAATCTATACTTTCAATCTGTATCTTCACGAAGATACTCTCGATGTAAGACCCTACACCACAAAGCAGAGTGAGGGTAGGAAATAGAGGTTGACCGATTATGATTTTTCAATGCCGTTACCGATTATTGGAGGACCAAAAAAGGCCGGTGCCATTTAAAAAAAAATAAAAAAAAAAAAAAAATAAAAATCGGCCGATTTTTATTTTATTGTGATAATGACAATTACAACAATACTGAATGAACAATGAACACTTATTTTAACATAATACATAAATAAAATTATTTAGTCTCAAATAAATAATGAAACATGTTCAATTTGGTTTAAATAATGCAAAAACACAGTGTTGGAGAAGAAAGTAAAAGTGCAATATGTGCTATGTAAAAAAGCTCATGTTAAAGTTCCTTGCTTAGAACATATGAAAGCTGGTGGTTCAATATTCCCAGTTAAGACGTTTTAGGTTGTAGTTATTATAGGAATTATAACGCGTCAACTATTTCTCTCTATACCATTTGTATTTCATATACCTTTCACTATTGGATGTTCTTATAGGCACTTTAGTACTGCCAGCCTAATCTCGGGAGTTGATAGGCTTGAAGTCATAAACAGTACTGTGCTTCAAGCATTGCTAAGAGCTGCTGGCAAATGCAGTAAAGTGCTGTTTGAATGAATACTTACGAGCCTGCTGCTGCCAACCGCCGCTCAGTCAGATTGCTCTATCAAATATCAAATCATAGACTTAATTATAATATAATAAACACAGAAATACGAGTTTTTGGTCAATATGGTCAAATCCGGAAACTAACATTTTGAAAACAAAACATTTATTCTTTCAGTGAAATAAGGAACCGTTCCGTATTTTATTGAACGGGTGGCAACCCTAAGTCTAAATATTGCTGTTACATTGTACAACCTTCAATGTTGTTGTTAATTATGTAAAATTCTGGCTAATTAGTTCACAGTTCGCAACAAGCCAGGCGGCCCAAACTGTTGCATATACCTTGCCTCTGCTTGCACTGAACGCAAGTTGAAATTGAACACAATTTCTCTAGTTAATATTGCCTGCGAACATGAATTTCTTTAAACTAAATATGCAGTTTTAAAAATATATACTTCTGTGTATTGATATTAAGAAAGGCATTGATGTTTATGGTTAGGTACATTTGTGCAAAGACTGTGCTTTTTTCAGCAATGCGCTTTTCTTAAATCATAACCCGTTTGGCGAAGTTGAAGTAGGCTGTGAATCGATGATAAATTAACAGGCATCGCATTGATTATATGCAACACATGACAAGCTAGTTAACCTAGTAATATCATCAGTCATGTGTAGCTAACTAGTGATTATGTGAAGATTGATTGTTTTTTATAAGATACATTCAATGCTAGCTAGCAACTTACCTTGGCTCTTTGCAACCTACTAGGTCCTTTTGACGCTGCACTCCCGTAAAAGGCAGTCAAGCCTGCCACAGTTTCCTCGTGGATTGCAATGTAATTGGCCATAATCGGCATCGAAAAAGGAAGATTACCGATTCTTATGAAAACTTGAAATCGTCTCTAATTAATCGGGATTAATCGTTCGACCTCTAGCAGGAAAGAGATGAAACGTGGATCAAAAAGGCATGGGCTTGCCTTGGGCTATGTTTCAACATATCCCTTTTTATATGACAGGGGTTCCACACGTTGTCGTGGCACAAGTTGTGTGGGAAAAATATGATTTGTATTTTATTTTTTATATTTCCATTATATTCTTAGCCTTTGGTGTTGACTGTGATCAGGTTAGCCTAAGTCTGTCTTGTCTATTTAATTAACAAAATAACTATTGATTTCATGTGAATATGCCATTCTATTCTTTTGAAAATACATTTTATTATCGTTTTCTTAGGACCTGCCTAAAATTAATTAATAATGGATTTTTTTGGTAATGGTGTATATTCAATGGATTAATTAAAATAGTCCACCCACATTGACCGATTTTACTTTCTTTCTTTTTTTTACAGTCAACGTGCCGTAAAGTCTGTCTGTAAAGGGCATACATGTGTCTTTTTTATTTTAAAGATTATTTCTCGCTGAGCATGTCATCATATGTTTAGAAACCCGGTTTGAAAGCTTCGACTATTTGCTTTTCTAAAACACAACGTCGAAATTGTAGTTCGCATAGGGCCAAATGTGGGAAAATGCAAACGCTGAAAACCCTATTTATGTAGAAGGGTTTTCGAGCGCTATTACTTCGCTAGCTAGAGCATTGACATTTGCGATTCTCGTTGAACTATTACCTACATACACACCATGATAGCTACATGACTTTCACATGTATAGAAAGTATGGGTAGTGTCGTGGCCTTCACCTGTCAACACAGAAACATTGAAACTTTTTCGAGCTAGCAAGCTAGACCAAGCTAGCAACTAACGTTAGCTGTCTAGCTTAATCATAGCTAATTCATAGGTTCAAGCAAATGTAATTCATAGGTTCAAGGAAGTGCAATATGCAACTACAAACCATTATATAAGGTATGAAAGTAAAAATAGAGACCTGTGTTTGCGGATCAGGTTGTTCAGAAGATGCCATCTTTCCCAGCCTACTCCTCTTCAAATCGATTCATTCGGGAACGATTGCTTAGGCCTGAATAAGGACGACTGGACTAAAACTCCGACATTATGCTGTTGTTTTTTTTCGTTCCTTCTATTATGTTGAGGCAATATAGTAAATATTATTTTCTGATTAGATCGAGATATATATATATATATAATTGTTTATTTTTTTATTTTTTTAAACCTGCATATTTAGTTTAAAGAAATTCATATAAATCAGTGGAGATTGCTGAGGGGAGTATTTGATACTACATGATACTATTTTCTTTTAATTTCACCTTTATTTAACCAGGTAGGCAAGTTGAGAACAAGTTCTCATTTACAATTGCGACCTGGCCAAGATAAAGCAAAGCAGTTTGACACATGCAACGACACATAGTTACACATGGAGTAAAACAAACATAGTCAATAATACAGTATCAACAAGTCTATATACGATGTGAGCAAATGAGGTGAGATAAGGGAGGTAAAGGCAAAAAAAGGCCATGGTGGCAAAGTAAATACAATATAGCATGTAAAACACTGGAATGGTAGATTTGCAATGGAAGAATGTGCAAAGTAGAAATAAAAATAATGGGGTGCAAAGGAGCAAAATAAATAAATAAAATTAAATACAGTAGGGAAAGAGGTAGTTGTTTGGGCTAAAATATAGGTGGGCTATGTACAGATTAGGTCATCTGTGAGCTGCTCTGACAGTTGGTGCTTAAAGCTAGTGAGGGAGATAAGTGTTTCCAGTTTCAGAGATTTTTGTAGTTCGTTCCAGTCATTGGCAGCAGAGAACTGGAAGGAGAGGCGGCCAAAGAAAGAATTGGTTTTGGGAGTGACCAGAGAGATATACCTGCTGGAGCGTGTGCTACAGGTGGGAGATGCTATGGTGACCAGCGAGCTGAGATAAGGGGGGACTTTACCTAGCAGGGTCTTGTAGATGACATGGAGCCAGTGGGGTTTGGCGACGAGTATGAAGCGAGGGCCAGCCAACGAGAGCGTACAGGTTGCAATGGTGGGTAGTATATGGGTATTGGTGACAAAACGGATTGCACTGTGATAGACTGCATCCAATTTGTTGAGTAGGGTATTGGAGGCTATTTTGTAAATGACATCGCCAAAGTCGAGGATTGGTAGGATGGTCAGTTTTACAAGGGTATGTTTGGCAGCATGAGTGAAGGATGCTTTGTTGCGAAATAGGAAGCCAATTCTAGATTTAACTTTGGATTGGAGATGTTTGATTTTGGGTCTGGAAGGAGAGTTTACAGAGTTGACACCTAAGTATTTGTAGTTGTCCACGTATTCTAAGTCAGAGCCGTCCAGAGTAGTGATGTTGGACAGGCGGGCAGGTGCGGGTAGCGATCGGTTGAAGAGAATGCATTTAGTTTTACTTGTATTTAAGAGCAATTGGAGGCCACGGAAGGAGAGTTGTATGGCATTGAAGCTTGCCTGGAGGGTTGTTAACACAGTGTCCAAAGAAGGGCCAGAAGTATACAGAATGGTGTCGTCTATATACCATTCTACTCTATTCTACTCATTCCTCTACAGCCATTACCACGAGCCCGTCCTCCCCAATTAAGGTGCCACCAACCTCCTGTGATATATATATATTTATATATTATTTTTTTCCTTATTCAACTTTGTTCAAAATCAGGTCCGTTTGACTTTAAATAACAAAACACTACATTTCCCATTAGGGCTTAGTTCCAAGCTCAGGACTTCCGTTTTTGCGGATATGTCAAGAAGGTGCATACCGTGAACGACTGTTAGGTTAGGTTTGGATATATATATTTTTTTCATATATATTTCATTTTATTTTTTATATGCATTTATTTTTTTACTTTTCAAAATCAGAACTTTGACTTTAAATCGCATAACACTACATTTCCCATGACATCATGTCAGGACTTCCGTGTTCGCGTTTGAATCTGCCAAGAAGGTGCATGCAGCAAACTTCCGTAAGGTTATTTAACTTTCGGCATAACAAAAGAGTGATGTCTGAACTAAAACCTTGTAAGGTCTGTAATTTTACGCGACAACAATCATACGGTTTGGTAGTTCCTTCTCTGGACCAACTAAAGATTAAAGGTACGCTAATGAATGTTGTAAACAGCTGTCTAGCCAACTACAACTAGCTAAGTTAGCTAGCTAAGGTTGTTAACTAACTTTTCTGTAGCTATCTGTGCGTGTGTTATAACAGTTTTGGTAGCTACTATAGATAGTATTCCTGATCAGCTGGGAACATGCATTCCTCCTTAATGAAGACAAGTCATTGTAACTACGTGTCATATAAATAAAACCCCCAATGCAGAATACATTTTGCTAGCCTAGCGCCAGGTAGGTAGGTATCTGTATGTTGCAGCATACGTTGCCACTGTATCAGCTGTTTAATCATATAATGTTTACAGTATCTATTATTCGTTCATTGGGAAATCCACTGGCAGTCAACGATGATCTCTAATATTCGTGAATCATCACTACATTCTGGAAACTGTATGAGCAGCATTTTGCTCTGTGTGCTCTACATATTCGACTTGTACAAACTTGATTGAATTAGATATGGCACTTCAGCAGACCGAGGTAAAATTAGTTGTATACTGGATATTCGGTGTATATCTGTTTTCTCTAGTCAATGGTTATTGAACCAACCATGCCATGAAGATGAAGATATATTTCGGAATCAGGGGTGGATGGAGAACAATCCATACTTTTTTTCTTGTTCGTTTTTTAGGATATCGACAAGGTCCTACCTGATAAGGAATATTTTCTAAGTAAGAGAACATTACACCTTTTAATTTGTTTTTACATTTAACCTATCTTCTCTTGAGATGAAAGTATTTTACTTTAAGATATGAATTGCCACAATTATATTTGTTCTTAAAATTATGTATTTTATTAAAACAGAAATAAAGTAAATAGCCTGAATTATCTTTAAAAAAACGTTTTTTTTAAATTACATTTTTAAATCATACAAATAGGAAAATGTGTCTCTAAAATAAACAGTTGTTCATTTAAGTTCTGGGCCCATACATGTTAAAGGGAAATGTAAAAAAAAAAAAAAAAAAACTTCATTCATAATCTCCAGTACCACATCAACATCCAATGACATCGGTGTGCATTGTGTGCTTTTAACCAGTTGCCTACTAATTGTCTGCTAATTGGTTTATATCATTGGAAGCACTTGTCTTCCTCTATTGTTTTACTACAAAACATAAACATGTGCCACTTTAACATATGTCGATGTTGGGGTGGTGCTGGAGATGACAAACATTAAGTTGAACTATTTAGAAATGTCCATTTAAAAAATATTTATTTATTTATTTATTTAACCAGGTAGGCCAGTTGAGAACAAGTTCTCATTTACAACTGCGACCTGGCCAAGATAAAGCAAAGCACTGACACAAACAACAGAGTTACACATGGAATAAACAAATGTACAGTCAATAACACAATAGAAAGTCTATATACAGTGTGTGCAAATGGTGTGAGGAGGTAAGGCAATAAATAGGCCATAGTAGCAAAGTAATTACAATTTAGCAAATTAACTCTGGAGTGATAAATGTGCAAGTAGAAATATTGGTGTGCAAAAGAAAGTAAATAAAAACAATATGGGGATGAGGTAGATAGATTGGATGGGCTATTTACAGATGGGCTGTGCACAGCTGCAGTGATCAGTTAGCTGCTCTGATAGCTGATGTTTAATGTTAGTGAGGGCAATATAAGTCTCCAACTTCAGCGATTTTTGCAATTCGTTCCAGTCATTGGCAGCAGAGAACTGGAAGGAAAGGCTGCCAAAGTAGGTGTTGGCTTTGGGGATGACCAGTGAGAAAAACCTGCTGGAGCGTGTGCTACCGGTGGGTGTGGTTATCGTGACCAGTGAGCTGAGATAAGGTGGAGCTTTACCTAGCGAAGACTTATAAATGACCTGGAGCCAGTGGGTCTGGCGATGAATATGTAGCGAGGGCCAGCCGACGAGAGCATACAGGTCGCAGTGGTGAGAGTGGTATATGGGGCTTTGGTGACAAAACGGATGGCGCTGTGATAAACTGGATCCAATTTGCTGAGTAGAGTGTTGGAGGCTATTTTGTAAATGACATCGCCGAAGTCGAGGATCAGTAGGATAGTCAGTTTTACGAGGGTATGTTTGGCGGCGTAAGTGAAGGAGGCTTTGTTGCGAAATAGGAATTGGATTGGAGATGGATTGAATGGATAGAATTGGAGATTGGAATTGGATTGTAGATGTTTAATGAGTCTGGAAGGAGAGTTTACAGTCTAGCCAGACACATAGGTATTTGTAGTTGTCCACATATTCTAAGTCAGAACCGTCCAGAGTAGTGATGCTAGTTGGGCGGGTGGGTGCGGGCAGTGATCGGTTGAAAAGCATGCATTTAGTTTTACTAGCGTTTTAAGAGCAGTTGGAGGCCTCAGGATTGTTGTATGGCATTGAAGCTTGCCTGGAGGGTTGTTAACACAGTGTCCAAAGAAGGGCCAGATGTGCACAGAATGGTGTCATCTGCGTAGAGGTGGATCAGGGAATCACCCGGAGCAAGAGCGACATTGTTGATATATACAGAGAAAAGAGTCGGCCCGAGAATTGAACCCTGTGGTACCCCCATAGTGACTGCCAGAGGTCCGGACAACAGGCCCTCCGATTTGACACACTGAACACTATCTGAGAAGTAGTTGGTGAACCAGGCGAGGCAGTCATTTGAGAAACTGAGGCTGTTCAGTCTGCCGATAAGAATACGGTGTGCAATCCGGTTTCCGGGCTGGTCGGCCATGCTCAAGGTGTACCTCAGCCACGCTAAAGGTACTAAACGATATCAACCACCATTGATAAAAGACAGTACTGTGCAGTCGTCTTCATCGGCCTGGCCAAGGCTTTCGACTCTCATCGTACCTCGACAGAGTCGAAATCCTTGGCCAGGTCGATGAAGATGGCTGCACAGTACTGTCTTTTATCAATGGTGGTTATGATATCGTTTAGTACCTTGAGCGTGGTTGACCAGCTCGGAATCCGGATTGCACAGCGGAGAAGTTACGGTGGGATTCAAAATAGTCAGTTTGTTAACTTGACTTTCGAAGACTTTAGAAAGGCAGGAAGGATTTGGATCTAGAGTGTCACCCCCTTTGAAGAGGGGGATGACCACGGCAGCTTTCCAATCTTTAGGAATCTCGGACGATACAAAAGAGAGGTTGAACAGACTGGTAATATGGGTTGCAACAATGGAGGCGGATAATTTTACAGAAGGTACAGAGGGTACAGGTTTTGCAGCTCTTTCAGAACATCTGCTATTTGGGTGAAGGAGAAGCTGAGGAGGCTTGGGCAAGTAGCTGTTGGGGTAGCCAGGTTGAAAGCATGGCTAGCCGTAGAGAAATGCTTATTGAAATGATCGATTATCGTGGATTTATCGGTGGTGACAGTGTTTCCCAGCCTCAGTGCAGTGGGCAGCTGGGAGGAGGTGCTCTTATTCTCCATGGACTTTAGTGTCCCAAAACTTTTGAGTTAGAGCTACAGGATGCAAATTTCTGTTTGAAAAAGCTAGCCTTTGCTTTCCTAACTGACTGCGTGTATTGGTTCCTGACTTCTCTGAAAAGTTGCATATCGCGGGTACTATTCTATGCTAGTCCAGGAAGTTTTTGTGCTGGTCGAGGGCAGTCAGGTCTGGAGTGAACCAAGGGCTATATCTGTTCTTAGTTCTAAAAATAATTGAAAGGCATGCTTATTTTAGATGGTGAGGAAATTACTTTTAAAGAACGTCCAGGCATCCTCTACTGACGGGATGAGGTCAATATCCTTCCAGGATACCCGAGCCAGGTTGATTAGAAAGGCTTGCTCGCAGAAGTGTTTTAGGGAGCGTTTGACAGTGATGAGGGGTGGTCGTTTGACTGCGAACTCATAACGGATGTAGGCAGTGATCGCTGAGATCAGCAGAGGAGAAAACAGCAGTGGATTTGGAGAGCAAGTTGGTCAAGATGTTATGCAAATTAGGCAGTCAAATGAATGACTATCTTACCGATGCGATTCAGTAGGCTACTGACGAGTCACTAAAATAGCAACCAAAAAACAGCATTGTGTGTGTTTGTGGAAAGAAAGGCAAAGATCATAGACCATAGCTATGATTGTAGCTGCTTGTCCTTGTTATGGGGCAGCACTTGATAATTTCCATAGTCATGGCACGCCATTTCTATAAGAGCTATTGACGATTGAAATCTTAAATCTGACTTTTTATTTTATGTAATAAAAACATTGTGGATTGTTTTCCATCCATCCCTGAATCAAAATATACCATCTTCATAGCCATGGAAGGCTTGGTTCAATAGCTCGTGATGAAGAGAACCGAGTATCCAATATAAAACACATTTTACCTCAAACCTCTATGGGACATCCCTTAAATTCCTAAAATGCTACTCACTAGGCGTGGTGCTGTCTTAACAAAGCTCACATCCCTGGCCTGGACACAAGATCTAGAATACTACTAGATAAAGTATAATCATGTGTTTTGTGGTAATACCTACAGTGCCTTCAGAAAGTATTCACACTCCTTGACCTTTTCCACATTTTGTTGTGTTACAGCCTGATTTTAAAATGGATTACGTTGAGATTTTGGGTCACAGTGCAATAGTGTTTTAATATGATTTTTGAATGACTACCTCATCTCTGCACCAGACACATACAATTATCTGTAAGATTCCTCAGTCGAGCAGTGAATTTCAACCACAAAGACCAGCGAGGCTTTCCAAAGCCTCGCAAAGAAGGGCACCTATTGGAAGATGGGGAGGATTGTTATTTTAAAAAACAGACATTGAACATCCCTTTCAGCATGGGTGAAGCTATTAATTACACTTTGGATGGTGTATGTATACACCCGGTCACTATAAAGATACAGGCATCCTTCCTAACTCACTTGCCGGAGAGGAAGGAAAACTGCTCAGGGATTTCACCATGACGCCAATGTTGACGTTAAAACAGAGTTTCATATCTGTGATAGGATGAATCAACAACATTGTAGTTAGTCTACAATACTAACCTAATTGACAGAGTGAAAAAAGGGGAGCTTGTAAAGATATTCCAAAACATCCATCCTGTTTTGAATACAAAGTGTTATCTTTGGGTCAAACACATCACTGAGTACCACTCTTCATATTTTCAAGCATGGCGGTGGCTGCATCGTTATTAAATGTATTTATATAGCCCTTCCTACATCAGCTGATATCTCAAAGTGCTGTACAGAAACCCAGCCTAAAACCCCAAACAGCAAGCAATACAGATGTAGAAGCACGGTGGCTAGGAAAAACTCCCTAGGAAAAAACCTAGATAGGTACCAGGCTATGAGGGATGGCCAGTCCTCTTCTGGCTGTGCCGGGTGAAGATTATATCAGGACATGGCCAAGATGTTCAAATGTTCATAAATGACCAGCATGGTCAAACAGCAAGGAGTCATCATGCCAGGTAGTCCTGAGGCATGGTCCTCCGAGAGAGAGAGAATTAGAGCGAGCATACTTAAATTCACACAGGACACCGGAAAAGGCAGGAGAAATACTCCAGATATAACAGACTGACCCTAACCCCCGACACATAAACTACTGCAGCGTAAATACTGTAGGCTGAGACAGGAGGGGTCAGGAGACACTGTGGCCCCATCTGATGATACCCCCGGACAGGGCCAAACAGGCAGGATATAACCCCACCCACTTTTCCAAAGCACAGCCCCCACACCACTAGAGGGATATCTATAACCACCAACTTACCATCATGAGACAAGGCCGGGTATAGCCCACAAAGTTCTCCGCCACGGCACAACCCAAGGACAGGAAGACCAAGTCAGTGACTCAACCCACTCAAGTGACGCACCCCTCCTAGTGACGGCATGGAAGAGCACCAGTAAGCCAGTGACTCAGCCCCTGTAATAGGGTTAGAGGCAGAGAATCCCAGTGGAGAGAGGGGAACCGGCCAGGCAGAGACAGCAAGGGCGGTTTGTTGCTCCAGTGCCTTTCAGTTCACCTTCACACTCCTGGGCCAGACTACACTCAATAATATGACCCACTGAAGAGATGAGTCTTCAGTAAAGACTTATAAGGTTGAGACCGAGTCTGCATCTCTCACATAGGTAGGCAGACCATTCCATAAAAATGGAGCTCTGTAGGAGAAAGCCCTGCCTCCAGCTGTTTGCTTAGAAATTCTAGGGACAATTAGGAGGCCTGCGTCTTGTTACCGTAGCGTACGTGTCGGTATGTACGGCAAGGCCAAATTGGAAAGATGGGTAGGAGCAAGCCCATATGTTTTGTAGGTTAGCAGTAAAACCTTGAAATCAGCCCTTGCCTTAACAGGAAGCCAGTGTCGGGAGGCCAGCACTGGAGTAATATTATCAAATTTTTGGTTCTAGTCAGGATTCTTGCAGCCATATTTATCACTAACTGAAGTTTATTTAGTGCTTTATCCGGGTAGCCGGAAAGTAGAACATTGCAGTAGTCTAGACCTAGAAGTGACAAAAGCATGGATACATTTTTCTGAATCATTTTTGGACAGAAAACGTCTGAGTTTTGCAATGTTACGTAGATTAAAATAAGCTGTCCTTGAAACAGTCTTGATATGTTCGTCAAAAGAGAAATCAGGGTCCAGAGTAACGCCGAGGTCCTTCAGTTTTATTTGAGACTGTACAACCATCAAGATTAATTGTCAGATTCAACAGAAGATCTCTTTTGTTTCTTGGGACCTAGAACAAGCATCTCTGTTTTGTCCGATTTTAAAAGTAGAAAGTTTGCAGCCATGCACTTCCTTATGACTGAAATGCAGGCTTCCAGCGAGTGCAATTTTGGGGCTTCACCATGTTTCATCAAAATGTACAGCTGTGTGTCATCCGCATAGCAGTGAAAGTTACCATTATGTTTACGAATGACATCCCCAAAAGGTAAAATATATATTGAAAACAATAGTGGCCCTAAAATGGAACCTTGAGTGACACCGAAATTTACAGTTGATTTGTCCGACAGATAAGATCTAAACCAGGCCAGAACTTGTCCGTGTAGACCAATTTGGGTTTCCAATCTGTCCAAAAGAATGTGATCGAGGGTATCAAAAGCAGCACTGAGGTCTAGGAGCACGAGGGCAGATGCAGAGCCTCGGTCTGACGCCATTAAGAGGTAATTTACAATCATCACAAGTGCAGTCTCAGTGCTATGATGGGGTCTAAAACCAGCCTGAAGCATTTTGTATACATTGTCTTCAGGAAGGCAGTGAGTTGCTGCGCAACAGCCTTTTCTAAAAAATATGAGAGGAATGGAAGATTCGATATAGGCAGATTTTAGTTTATATTTTCTGGGTCAAGGTTTGGCTTTTTCAAGAGAGGCTTTATTACTGCCACTTTTAGTGAGTTTGGTACACATCCGGTGGATAGAGAGCCGTTTATTATGGTCAACATAGGAGGGCCAAGCACAGGAAGCAGCTCTTTCAGTAGTTTAGTTGGAATAGGGTCCAGTATGCAGCTTGAAGGTTTAGAGGCCATGATTATTTTCATCATTGTGTCAAGAGATATAGTACTAAACACTTGAGTGTCTCCCTTGATCCTATGTCCTGACAGAGTTGTGCAGACTCAGGACAGCTGAGCTTTGGAGTAATACGCAGATTTAAAGAGGAGTCCATAATTTGCTTTCTAATAATCATGATCTTTTCCTCAAAGAAGTTCATGAATTTATTACTGCTGAAGTGAAAGCCATCCTCTCGAGGAATGCTGCTTCTTAGTTAGCTTTGTGACAATATCAAAAATACATTTTGGATTGTTGTTATTCTCTTCTTCGATACTGCACGGTACTGTCTTTCGAAGCTAGTCGGAAGTCTTCCAGTTTGGTGTGGCACCATTTCCGTTCCAATTATCTGGAAGCTTGCTTCAGAGCTCGGGTATTTTCTGTATACCAGGGAGCTAGTTTCTTGTGACAAATGTTTGTAGGGGTGCATCTAGGGTATTGCTCAAGGTTAAATTGAGTTCCTCAGTTAGGTGGTTGTTACAAATCCCTTTTGGCCCAACAGTCTATGGGGGGATGGTAATGAGACCCATAACATAACTCAGGCAAATTATAATAGTGACAAAGTAAAAAAGTGTGAACGAAATAACCAGGACAACTGAAATCTACCGTCAAACTCAAGGTTTATTTGAAAACACACGGTAAGTGTTTGTGTGTGGGGGGGGGGGGGGGAAGCAGGAAAAGGGGCTGAGCTGGACCCAAGGAAAGAAACAATAAGTATTCAAAAACACCCCTAAGCAAGACAAGCCTACTTTAACAACAGCTAACTAACCAAAAATACAGTGGGTGGTCCGCCCAGTTCTAACTAGTGTATTTAACAAAGTCTAACTACGGTAGTGTATGCCCATGGGCAACTTGTCTTGTTTTCCCCTTTTCCCACCAGCAAACAAACGAACACCATAACCAAAAACAATACTCACAGGTGAGGACAAAATGCTATGGAGGTGCTCAAACAAAAAAGAGAGGTTAATACACAAAGAGAGAGTGAAACACAGAGACCTAGAGACATGGCATTTTCAGAGAGATTGAGCTCTAGAGCAAACAACTGACAGGGTTTTTAAACCAAGGGAAAGGAACTGTGATAGAAACAAGAGGAGGTATGTCTTGTGATTGATGATTGGATTGGTGACTGATTGGGGAGTGAGGATTTTCACCTGTGAGGGGAGGAGAGAAAAGAAACACACACACAGGATACACACACAGGATACTTGTATCCGTAACATTGGTTAACTGATTTTTGTCCTCTGACGTCCGTAGGCAGAGGGAGTCTGGAAGGGCATCAAGGAATCTTTGGGTTGTCTGAGAATTTTATAGCACAACTTTTGATGATCCTTGGTTGGGGTCTGAGCAGATTTGTTGCGATTGCAAATGTAATAAAATGGTGGTCCGATAGTCCAGGATTTTGAGGAAAACATTTATTCCATGGGACAAAACTAGGTCCAGAGTATGACTGTGGCAGTGAGTAGGTCCGGAGACATGTTGGACAAAACCCACTGAGTCGATGATGGCTCTGAAAGACTTTTGAGTGGGTTTGTGGACTTTTCCATGTGAATGTTAAAGTCACCAAAACTTAGAATATTATCTGCTATGACTACAAGGTCCGATAGGAATTCAGGGAACTCAGTGGGGAATGCTGTATATGGCCCAGGAGGCCTGTAAACCGTAGCTATAAAAAGTGAGTAGGCTGCAAAGATTTCATGACTAGAAGCTCAAAAGACGAAAGCATAGTTTTTTATTTTTTTGTAACTTGAAATGTGCTATCGTAAATGTTAGCAACACCTCCGCCTTTGTGGGATGCGCGGGGGATATGGTCACTAGTGTAACCAGGAGGTGAGGCCTCATTTAACACAGTAAATTCATCAGGCTTAAGCCATGTTTCAGTCAGGCCAATCACATCAAGATTATGATCAGTGATGAGTTCATTGACTATAACTGCCTTGGAAGTGAGGGATCTAACATTAAGTAGCCCTATTTTGAGATGTGAGCTATCACAATAATAATAATCACAATATCTCTTTCAATAATGGCAGGAATGGAGGAGGTCTTTACTCTAGTGAGATTGCTAAGGAGAACACTGCCATGTTTAGTTTTGCCCAACCTAGGTCGAGGTACAGACACGGTCTCAATGGGGATAGCTGAGCTGACTACACTGATTGTGCTAGTGGCAGACTCCACTAAGCTGGCAGGCTGGCTAACAGCCTGATGCCTGGCCTGCACCCTATTTCATTGTGGAGCTAGGAGAGTTAGAGCCCTGTCTATGTTCATTATGGGTATGCTTGTCATTGAAAAGGACTAGGGAGTTTTTTAGGATAAAAATAAATGGAATAGAGCTAATCACAAGCAAAATCTTAGAGGAAAACCTGGCTGTCTGCTTTTCAACATATACTAGAAGACAAATTCACCTTTCAGCAGGACCTAAAACACAAGGTCAAATATACACTGGAGTTGCTTCAAGACAACATTTAATGTTCCTGGGTGGTCTGGTTACAGTTTTAGCTGAAATCGACTTGAACATCTATGGCAAACTTGACAATGGCTGTCTAGCAATGATCAACAACCAATTTGACAGAGCTTGAATAATGTAAAAATGTTGTACAATCCAGGTGTGCAAAGCTCTTAGAGACGTACCTAGAAAAGACTCACAGCTGTAATCGCTGCCAAAGGTGATTCTAACATGTATTCACTCATGGATTTGAATACTTATGTAAATGAGGTATTTCTGTATTTGATTTTTCAATACATTTGCAACAGTTTCTAAAAACATGATTGTCATTATGGGGTATTGTGTGTAGATGGGTGAGAAACAAATCTATTTAATCAATTTGGAATTCAGGCTGTAACACAACAAAATGAGGAATAAGTCAAGTGGTGTGGATACTTTCTGAATGCACTGTAGCTATATAATAATGCAAGTAAGTACTGTACCAAACTAACAGTGATGTAAATAGGGGCGGCAGGTAGCCTAGTGGTTAGAGCATTGGGCCAGTAACTGAAAGGTTGCTAGATCGAATCCCCAAGCTGAAAAGGTATAAATCTGTCATTCTGCCCCTGAACAAGGCAGTTAACCCACTGTTCCTAGGCCGTCATTGTAAATAAGAATTTGTTCTTAACTGACTTGCCTCGTTAAATAAAGGTTAATAAAAAAATCAAGTGGGGTGTAAACTCTGATCGCTGGTCTGCACAAAGTAGAACATTGATGGGCAAAAAGAAAACGTTGGTAAACTGCGTTTACCCTCCGCTACACAACTGCAAACTACAAATGAAAGATAGCAACACACTTCATCTAGGCCTATTACACTCCAGTGAGCATGCAGCAATGCAGAAGTGCAATGTTCCACTTAACTGTCTCTCAGCCACAAATGGTGCCCTGTACTGCTTCTGCATTCATCCCTGTCAGGTGCTTCTGATATCAATAAGTTAGCAAAGGTTAGCTTAAAGGGCTATGGGTTTCAGGGAATCCCCCTGGGGTATGTTTTGCCTATTGTGACTTTTGTCATCATACTATGTTTTCTGACCATTTATATTCATGAAGTGCTCATGACACTCATGCAGGTGGTATGATCAGGGTGTCAAGGTTAAATACTGCTACGCATATAGTTGTCATTACATTATTACATTTATCATTTCTAAGTTATGAGTGATGCATGCTATGAAGCTCTTGTTATGGTGGCAAGTTCAAGTAAAGTGTCAGTAATCATTCATTCCATATACATGTTTTATGTACCTGCAATTTTCTGTAATTCTACCTCCCAGGAAGCGAATCTCTTGGGTTTAGCCCAAGTACCTCCGTCTCTGTGGTATTAGAAGATGATGGGACAATAGTTGAAGATGAGGCCTATTTCTTGTGCTTACCTACAAACACAAAGTTTATGCTCTTGCATGAAAAAGAGACGTGGGCCCCACTACGAAGAAGTAAGCTTTTTCTGTTCTGTCAATGCAAATATGTATTGTCATATTAGGCTATAGTCATTGTTTAAG
Source organism: Oncorhynchus masou masou (assembly GCF_036934945.1). Taxonomy (NCBI): domain Eukaryota; kingdom Metazoa; phylum Chordata; class Actinopteri; order Salmoniformes; family Salmonidae; genus Oncorhynchus; species Oncorhynchus masou. The sequence goes on from NC_088229.1 coordinate 29,561,667, forward strand.
CCTACTATTGTGTGATCCGTCATTTTGCGGTTTCTAAGTTGATCTATCTGCAGTTTGAGCCAACCTCTTGGGAAAGCACATCCTCTGACATTATATGCCTATATTCCAAGAGTATGTTTGTTTCTTTGCTTGTTTTTTGAGCTAACTAGTTAACTCTGTTCTTTCATTACGTGGCATTGGTCATCGGTCTTAGCTCTCCCAGGTTGCATTCCCATACTAACGCATAGTGATTTTATACCATGCTACTGTAGTTGATGGCGGCACAGCTTGGATGACCAGGGAGTCTGTGAATCTTGAGAGCGATGCTGTGGATAGCTCAGTCAGTGGGATCGAGCCCTGGTTCTACCTGGCCCAGCAACTCAAGAAGGACCTGGCCAGCATCATACTGATGTCGGAGGCAGAATTACAAGTAGGGTAACCTCAATAACATTTCCACCTCCATCCCCCCTCTCACATTTAAATGTATGAATATAGAATATCTTGTTAAATTTAGGTCCTATTCCATCAGATAAAAACAACATTTATGGCTACAGCGGGTATGGTATAAATATTGTGTATACTACTTCAATACAAAGCCCTCTTTGCATTATGTTTATGTGCTTGAGGATAGCTGTATGTGTAATAGCGAGAATAACTATACATGTTGCGTGTTCCAGACCCTAGTGGACGTGCCTTGTTTAGAGCTGGCCTCAGCCCTGGGCTTCCCGGAGAGGAAGGCGCTGAATCTCCAGGACACTCTACAGAGAGTGTTGGACCGCAGGGAGGAAGAGCGACAGTCCAAGGAACTGCTCCAGCTCTACCTCAAGGCAGTGGAGAGAGAAGACAGTCAAGAGGCAGAGCCTAGAAATGACGGTGAGAGCGCTATCAGGAATAAAATGGGATCAATCTGTTAGAAGATCCACCTATGTGAGTGGAAATGCCATTTGAAGTGAGGGAAGGCATTTTAACTTCAACTCAAAAGTTGTGATAGTTTATGTAAAAGCAGTATGTGGCTTTTTTGTCACTAGATGGAGCCATTCTTTAAGCAATAGACAACTAGCCCTGAAATATTGCCTCTAAACCTCTGGCTCAGCCAAGTTGTGTTGTGAGAGTGATCGTGTTCTACCATAACCCATGTCTCACAGGGTCAGGTGATGGGGATGTGACAGACGGGCTGGCGGTAGATCCGGCATCAGGATTCATGTCCAGAACGCTGATGGTTCTCAAGGGTAAAACGAGCCCTGAGACCAGGCTCTCCAATGAGGAGCTGCAGGTATGTCACAAAGACCAACGGCTAAACGCTGCATTTGGTTATACAGGATCACATTAATAGACTAAAGTGGACCCCTCTCCTTGTCTACTCTCCTTAATCTGCATTGATATGAAAGGGCATGCATTGTGAAAACAAAGTCCCTGGTAGGTATCCACAGTATCACAGTGATATGTCCTAAGTTATTCAGTTTAGTGCACAGAAAAAAACGAACAGGAGAGAAATACTTTCCATTATTTAGATGTACTGGATTGCGTCCCAATTCTCCTGAAAGGGTTCACTTCTCCCCACGTATTTTAAAGCATTGGATTAGTGTAAGCATAGGTTAGAGGGAGTTTATTACACAGCTCCTTCCCTTTTAAATCCATGAAGGGAAGTGAACAAACGCACAGTTAAGGTAGAAGGGTAGAGAATTTGGACGCATGAAATTGTTTCTATTGTCATGTGGTGACATGAGCGAAATGTGAAGGCTACAACTACAGTATATGTGAGAATTTCTATATTCTGTCCACTTGGTGGCACTATCCCTCTGCACTCTTGATTTCAGTATACACAGCATGTGAAAATAGGCTGCCTAAGTACATATTTTATCAAGTTGTTAACTCTATCACCAAACCAAACTACATACATGTATTTTTTTTAGTACAAGTGTCTGTAAATATGCCAAGTAATCCTGACAACAAAAAATAAGTTTAGAGCAGTTCTAATAACATCACTCTATACCAAGGAATTGCATTTCTTATATTGAATACCATTTTTGTCCCAACTGTATCTGTTTGAAATCCAAGATCAAGGGCTTTTCACAACACTAAGTATACTCTGAGCCTCTTGTCTCCCAAGTCAATTATCTGTAAAACAATATCAATTACATTGAACATAATGAATGTAAGAACATTTACTTATTAAGTCCGCATTATATTATTCCAATGTGGTCCATTGACATTCATGAACCATGAGCAACTAATGCAAATCTCTGCCATGTCTATACAGCGCAGAGACTATCCTATCCCCCATCTCTGCCATGTCTATACAGCGCAGAGACTATCCTATCCCCAATCTCTACACTTCTGTCAATCTCAGAATAGATTGCGGTTCTGATTTTAGCTGTATACAACATGAAATAAACCAAACCAAAATGTTGTCAACTGCAGATGGTGGTGAACAAAGGTGCACGGGCCATGGAGCAAGTTCTGGGCTGGGACTCTGAGAGGACATTGGTGCTGCTACAGGCATGCGAGGAGCAACTGAGCAGGCGGCTCCAGCAGGTTCAGGCCATACAGGACCTCCGTAGCCACACACAACAACAGGACAGCACGCAGCCCTCCGATAAGAGCCAAGCCACACAAGCCAAGCGCATGAAGTAAGTAAGGGGTAGGGGGAAGTTGCCACTACACGCTGATCTTTGGTGAGTTTAGCGTTTTCCCACTTATGGTTAGGATTAGGGAAGGGGAAACTGATCCTAAATCTGTACTTAGGGAAACTTCACCCCAGAGCCAGCTAGTAATACCCCTCTGTCTCTGACCACAGAACACACACTATCTGCCTTAAGACTGAGACGATAAGTATTTTGATGGTAAAGCATTTTTTCTTGAAATCGAACAATGACCATGAGGTTAAAGTGCACACTGTGAGCATTAACTTGAGGGTATTTATCTATATCGGGTGAACCATGTAGAAATTCGGTCACTTTTTGTACATGGTCCCCCCCAATTCACTTATTTGTGCGTTTTAAAGTAGTAAAATGTTAAGTATTTGGTCCCATATTTGTAGCACACAAAGACTACATCAAGATTGTGACTACAACTATGTTGGATTATCCTGACTGAATTGTGAATAATGATGAGTGGGAAAGTTACAGATGCAAAAATATCATTCCCCCAAGGCATACTAACCTCTCACCATTATAATAACAGGGGAGGTTAGCATTTTGGGGGGGGTTTATGATATTTGTGCATCTAACTTTCTCACTCATTGTTCACGTTTCATTCAGGATTATCCATAATCATGGTAGCATCCATATTCATGTAAAAGTGTTAGAAATTCAGAAACAAATTCTGTTTTTATTTACAATAAAAATGAGGCAATAAATTGTTTACCATTCATTTCTAATGGGCACAAATAATCTGAAACACAACCAAACCAAAAAGCAAATGCATCCACCAAGTTTGTAGAGTCAAAATCTTGATGTAATTATTGCGTGCTAGGAATATGGGACCGAATACTAAACTTTTGACTACTTTAATAAACATATAAGTGAATGTGTCGTAATACCTTTGGTATCCTAAAATCGGGGGACTATGTCCAAAAAGTGCTGTAATTTCGAAACAGTTCACCCGATATGGATGAAAATAACCTCAAATTAAATCTGACAGTCTGCACTTTTCCTCATAGTAATTGCTTGATTTCAAGTCCAAACTTTGAGTATAGAGCCAAAATAAGAATAAATGCTTCACTGTCCCAATAATTACGGAGGGCACTGTATATCGCCTCCTGGTATCAATAAATGCTCATAAACGCTGACATTATTTGCCAAATGGCTTTGGTGCCCCTTTTGTGAGTAAACCACATGATGGCTATCTCTTTAGGTACATTAAGTAGAAGTGTTATTAGCATAGGTAGATGTTAATGACCAGAACAATTAGGGATGGACCAACTGTGCAACCCTTTTGATATGTTGTCTTGGTCTACTCCTCTGGTACTTTACCTACTCAGGAGCAAAGTGTGACACAATACCTGATTCTTGCCCCTGGAAGCTGTAACAAAATTATGGTTGATGTTAACTTAAATTGTAAGCAAATACCTTGGACAATCCATTTGTGTCAAAGATTAGTAACCCAGTAATCTGTTGACATTATATTTAATCCTATTTTCCTGAAGATTTAAAATGAGAGCTAATTGTTCCATTCCTGTCAATTTTGTATACTGAATCGTTGATATGCCTCCTAAAACCTTGCCAAATACTTAGCCTATTTCTTCGGCCTATTTTGCTTTCCCTTTTGACTCTACTTGTTTTGACTGCTCTGCATATTATTAACCAATATACATCAAATATAACAAATTCATTCTTTTTGGGAAACAACCAGAATTGGTTTATCTATCTGTACTTAAACCCTGTAAATGTAGGAATGTTAATGTAAGAAAGGATATCAGATTTGACATGTAATTGTGATGTAAGCGTGCATCCGTGTAGTGTGGGCCCATGTGAGCTATCTGGTTGTATTGACAGGACATCCTTGTTAATAGAACAGACTTAAAGGGCTGTAAGATCACATTTGAAACCAGTCGTTTACAACAAGGACATGGGGCCAGCAAGGAGGCACATGTCATGACAATGAGATGTCAACAGATTTATATATACTGAAAAGTGTATTGAAGGCATTTATGGTGACAAATGGATGGGGAAACATGTTATGTATTATGATGTGATTCTTGCACTCCACGTGAATATTAATTGAAATGCTCTGAAGTCCGTTACGCACTCGTTATTGCTTCCAAAGTTCCTTGAAAGAAAAAGGTGTGTGTTCAGTTTGAAATGGTGTATCTTGGGAGCCCTCTGTATGAAATGAATGAACATGTACGTACTGTACATATATTTTATCATTGAGCCACAGAGTTGTGTAATCAAAGTTTTGCATTGTGATTAATGAGGCTTTTTTTTATGGAACTGTTTAAAATGGAACTGACGTGGCAAGCGGAGTGTGTTAAGTATGACAGCTTTTCTACAATAAAGCGCACAATCCTGACATCACTGTGTTTTCATTCACAACTTTTTCATTTACTGCTTGTTATTTTTTCCAGTGTATATAAAAATGTGCTTCCCATCCATGGACAGAAGAATGTAATGCTGTGTGTTTTTTAATGAGCTAAAGGATATAGAGGATGGCCTCAGGAAGACTAGAGGAAGGCCAATATAGGACATTTGATCCACCATTAAATGGTCAACTTAACTCACGGCTTGTGATGCCAAGATACTCTTCTACGTATCGTCGATATATTGGTCCAGAAAAAAAACGTTATGGTTTGTTGATATTCAATGAAGTTATTTTATATGTCATGGCATGTACATTGTTTGGCCCTAAGATACAATTGTAAAGGAATAATGATGGGTGTGAGGGAAAAGAGGTGACTGGCTATGTACTGTTGCTGTATGTGTCTGGACAGTCAGTTGATGGGTTTTATGGTGTGCACAATTCCTGTGACATTACCTCCGCTTAACCAGTATTCCCGGAATGAGCAGAAGTGACATGTAAGCAGTGTGTGAAGTGTCTCAGCTTTTTGGGGGGTTTTGATTGGGAATTGAATATGGTTATATTCATTTTATTATCATTATTTCAGAATATTTCCCTTTGTTTTGCATCAACTATCAATCTGAATGTAAACCAAGTCTTTCAACCATATTCTTTAGTGGTAGACATTTAAACAAAACAATTATGGCATTTGTGAGTTCTGAAATGAGGTGAGTGACTTAAAGGAGGCCTTCAGGCACAATAGATCCTTTTCTTCTAAATGTCAAGGTAATGTCATCTGATGGGTCATTGTCCATGAGAACTCGCAGCTTATCACAAGAAACTGTTGGCCTTCAAATGATAAAGTTAGGCTCATGCTAGAAGCAATTTGTGAGAACTACAGTTCTCTCCTTCCAACAATAGCAGTTCATTTAAAGGGGCAATCTGGGATTGATACATCCATTTTTGGACTGTTAAATTAATGATAGCCTATAGCCATTGATTGTGGATAGAAATGATAAATGCATCATGAGCTCAATTCAACTGTCTTACTCCATTGCAACCCACAATTTAATTGTTTTACACATTTGTCTGTAAACAATGTATTTACACTGCTTTGATTCACATGATTTAAAACTAATTTGTTCTCATAGAATATAGATGGTTAATCTCTGCATCCATAGTTGTAGCTATGAATTTGAGTGATTACATTTATCCAGCCCCATCCCTTAGCTGCTTGCTAAAGTGTCTGAGAACAGGCAATTTCATCAGACTGAAGCACCGTAGAATATCAGTTTTTATAGATGAGTAGCTAGGGAGCACGAAGAATAAATGCATATTGTATGAAGGTTAAACAACGACAAATCATTGCTTCTTAGACGGAAGACATAGCAGCAGCTGATTTGACTTTTAAACTACTTTTACTGCATTAATTTAATGCTTCGAGTGCCTGTTTTGTGTGGAAAATATCAGACCGAGTAACTGTTTGCATATAGTAATTATGAAGTTCTGGCTTTGAGGGTCACTACAATATCTGCTACCTTCGGAAAACCATTGGATATTACAAGGACAGTATTACGGCAGTATTTTTATTTGGGAGGTACGTGTTATATCAGAAACCAGAGGGCATAATTGTGAATATGGGTATTTATCTGAATGCATTGGAACTATTTAGAGGTGTCCCGCAAGGATGCCCAGTGTCTCTTTAGTTATTATACTAGCTATTGAGATGTTGACCATCTCTTTGAAGAACTCATTTATAGATATGGCCCAGAGTTTTTTGTGGTAAGGTCATGTGATTGGGTAAAACTCTGGGGCCTTTGTTGCAGTAACATTGGATGTTCATTGAAGTCTAGGTAAAAGTGGGCACGTCTAGGGTGCTGATGTGCTTTGATCCGTAAGATTTTGTTCTCCTCTGCTTGGCAGTGTACTGCATGACAGCACCCCATTTCAACGAGTCCTGTTAGTCTGTCTCCAAGTCATTGTTGCACTTATATTGTTTAGTCTTTCTTCTGACCTCTGCATCTGTACAGGCACACAAAGATTGCTCTAAACAAAATGCTTTTAAAGCTACAGTCTGGGATAGTAGTAGACTGCCCTGACTGAAGCTGTGAAGATGCCTGGGGGAACAACAGGACAGAAGTTGCTACTGTAGCATCACATTCATAATCTTCATAGGAGATTAGCCTCCACCTTGGTCTCCAGAGCCTTCACTTTGGTCTCACTGGCATTCAGTATGTCCTTCAGAAGTATTAGGATCTTCAAGAGGACCTCAGGTTACTCCTCTAGGGCTTTGAACCGGACCTGAAGGAAATTGGGATCCTCAGCCTTCACCCCACAGACACAACACTGAACAGCAACAACAGCACAGCTACCACTGACTTCATAATCACATTATAGATTATAATTGAGTAGAATAGATTAGAATAGTCCAACAACAACAACCTGGGGATAGGGGGGTTGAAAACCCCAACAGCAATCACAAACACACACTACTAATTATCAAACAAAGCAACAGAAAGCACATGTGATAAACACACCATTTCACCATCTGCCAGAGTACAAACAACATTCAAAAAGAAATGTAGTACTGGGGGAATGTAGTACTGCAGGATGTACGTTTTAAAGAACTGCTCACGATTACAGTAAACCCTAAAAAACAATACCAGAGGGGTATCCTATGAAGCACGCTAGATCCACTCAGGATTTTATTACCTATTGTTTATGCCGTCTTTGGTGTGGTTATCAATGCATGAGCACCTTTTTCCCCCACTCCTATCGATAAAATAATTTCATCATAATCATTTTATTTTTCAATCAAAGGTTTTAATGTGCGTGAAGTTTCAAATGCATTCTGTCTTTACTATCTTCTTCAATGAAGTTGATGATGACAATATTTTTGCTAGAGCAAGGGAATCTGATTTCATTGGTCTTTAACTTGCAGCACAGAAACTTAATTCGGGGTAAATGGAGTTAGCCCTTGTTAGCCTGCCCCAGAGCAGGTTAAGGATTCATTGCCATAGAAGTGTCCCTGGCTAAAAGGTGAGCCACATTTGTATGACTGGTTATACCAAGTTGAACTCAGAGTTGGCCAAAGTTACCTTGCTAACTCCTCAAACCTGATTCGTAAGATACCACTCTGGAAACAAAAAATTGTCAATGTTTTGATTGATGGGAAGTTATCTAATTATGACTAGAGGGTAATGCTCTATTTGAAAGGGAAACCTACTTGCCAATAGTTTCCTGTAAATTACTGGAAAATTCACAGTAAGCCCTTTACAGTGTTATGTAATTAACACTGGAGTTTGCTTGATGAATTAGGCCTTTTAATATCATGTGGATTATCAAAGATTTCAGACAAGGTATCACATTGGCATAGCATGTGATTTTAAGTTCTACTATGCTTTTTGAACTCCCAAGCTGGTATACTTAATCTTCCATCCCTTGTTTTTCCCTGAGAGGTCCGACCTGAATGAGACATGTACTTGGTAACTGCCCGTGTCTATCTTGCCAGGAGGAGATGCTCCACAGAACGGTCCGTACTCTTGTCCTTCCGTAAAGATCTTGGAAGAGAAGGAAAACTTGGTCAGGAACTCCAAGGCCATACATCTTCCAAGGGGGGACAGCAGACAAAGACAAGTTGCTTCTAGAGCATGAGTAGGAATACATTGTGTATTCATCAGCCCTTGTGTCTTTGATTGGTTACTTTAAAGGATGGCCCTACGCTAGTATGCACCGGCTGACCTTCAAGACATCATATGGACAGGGGACATCCGAGTGGCCCTCTACGTCAAACGGTTCCTGGAAGTCCAGTAGCACTCTGAATCCCTCTGGTAGGAGTATGGTGTAGTTACAATGACTCATTGTGGGGTATGGACTCGGGTAACCCGGGCTGGTCAACTCTCCTGACCTCTCCGTCAGCACCTGACCTCTGCAAGGCACTACAGAGGAAAAGACACAGATCAAATCAGTGTTTGTATTTGTTTGTTTATTTTAAAGCAGTTTATTCTCATTATTTGAAGCACTTCTAAAAGACAGCCTAGTTAATAAAAAATGGATAGTAAGTGCAAAAACAGTGAGAAGCTTTCCATTGTCTTGTCATAATTCGCCCTTATTATCTTTTAGTGGACGCAAAATCCTTCTGGCATAAGCAATCGGGGCTCATTTAAACTGAATTATTACTCTAGTAAGTACACAGATGTTGTAATAGACAACAACAAATCGATATCTCAAAGAGGCAGAGTTGTTGTAATTTATATAATTTGAGAAATTTGAAAGCGGATAATTGTTTTTGTCTATTCATCCCCTGATATGTGGTGTCACTTTATCCTCTGGCTAAGAATAACAATTTAAGGCACGTCCACGTTGGTAATTGTGATTAATTACCTAGCATCAGTGCGCTATTAGCGTTGAAAACAGGTATCAATTTTCGACGCCTTTTCCAGGGAGCTTTTCCCTTAGGAATCTAGTAATTAACCTAGCCTTGCGCCAGCTGGCAGAGATCAACTACTTTCTACAGCTCTGTGCTTCTTCACTCTGAAATTACTTTGTAATCACTCCACTATGCTGTAATGAGCTGCTGTGTGCGTACTTATTTCAAACACGTGGCAGCAGTGTGCCCTGCTCTGAAAGTGCTGTAAATTACCTTTAGAGATGGACATAAAGTCTCTAAATGAAGGACAAATGGACAGTCAAATGACTATCCTCAGGTACACTCACAATTTTCTGTTCTTTGGGGCCATTAGAATTCAGAAAGTAAAACATACATTCAATATTGTTTTTCTGTTTTCTTGTGAAGACATATTTCCCCTCAGTTTCTTTGTGCTGTATTCCGAAACAGAGAACTTCTTTAAGTGGTATGGATAGGAAAGCCTTTTAGCTGTGTAATGGTCTAAAGCCAATTCTAATTAAATGTGCTATCTCTTTGTAGTATTCATGAATATATACATGTATTCATGTTTGAAACCATTCCAAGCTGAGAGGAAAGCATTGCATTTATATAATGAATTAATCAAAAATGTAGCCTAAACTATGTAGGCCCTATAGGTTCACAAACATTGCTATCAGTATTAGACCAACAAATCAAATGGCATGAATAATACTCCCTCATTCATTGGATTTCCTGTTTTTTTGTCTAGTTTAAATCACCCTTACCAGTGCAGGACCTTTTGTTGTCATGGAGCAGGTATCCCAACCTGCAAGTGCAGTAATAACCACCAACATAATTGTGACAATAATGGTCACACACAGACTCTCCATCTACTGTGCTGAGGCACTCATTGATGTCTGTGAACAGGGAGAGAGAAGCCAGTTAATATAGACCTACAAGAATAATGTTACATTTGGGTTGCAGATACAAACATACATTCAAAGATGGGTTCCAGGTCATTGAGGATGCATTGATAACATTTCAGGTATACATAATTATGTATAATTGATAATTAAGGGGTTTACAAGCAGTTTTAGAATAAACATAATTATTAGTGTATAGATGATACAAGTAGAAAAACAAGTAAAGTGAAGTTCATATTATGAATTTTAATTAATTTCCAGAAGTAATCATTTATATTTCACATTCATAGGCACATTTCTATTGGTCCAACGCAGGACAATTAAGTACTGTTTTATAGGCAATAGAGTCTGAACAGTCATCTCGGGTCAGGGGCTTTTTTTCCTGATTCCTCTACTGAATTGGGTATTCTGAGATCATTATATCTACTGTTTTATATTGCTAGTTGGTCGTTGTGAGGAAAATTCTGAAGATTTGGGGTTCTCTGTATATACGTATCTTCTGTAGCCTGTCCCCAACAGCAATGGTCTGACAGCACCATTGTCAACATTTGTCTACTAAATATTTTTTTATTTTTTATAATTGTTTCCCAAGGGGTTGTGCTTGAATTATACTAATGTGAGTTATTCAGCGTCTCCTGTTTCTTGACCCAGAGTTTGCCCTCGAACATTTCTCCTCTATCTTTATTCCTTTGGTGGATAAACACACACCTTTTTAAACCATTTAGAGTCAAGAACAGAACAAACCCTTTGATCTTTCAGAGTTTATTCAGATGAGGAACCAGGCTTAGGCAAAAGCAATGAAAACTGACTAACAGATTAGCAATCTATCAGAAAATGTAGAAACAGATGTATTATCTCGATTAAGAAAGCTAAATCCAGCTACTTTCTAAGTTCCATCTCTGCTGGTGATCCTTCTCAATTTTGGGAAACAGTTAATTCACTGAAGTGTACAAAATCCTCTTCTTCCCTACCTAAGCAGGTTCTGTTTGACTCTGGCATCATTGCTGAAATAAGGATATAAGGGATGCTTTTAATCATAATTGCATCTCATCTTCTTGGTAAGCAACTCCAGTGTAGATTTTGCCTTGTGTTTTAGGTTATTATTCTGCTGAAAGGAGAATTCATCTCCCAGTGTCTGGTGGAAAGCAGACTGAACCAGGTTTTCCTATAGGATTTTACATGTGCTTAGCTCCATTCTGTTTATTTTTTTATCCTGGAAAACTCCAAGGTGCTTAACGGTTACAAGCGTAGCCATAACATGAAGCAGCCACCACTATGCTTGAAAATATTGAGTGGTACTCAGTAATATGTTGTGCTGCATTTGCCCCGAACATAACACTTTGCGTTCAGGACAAAAGGTTAATTGCTTTGCCACGTTTTTTACAGTATTGCTTTAGCGCCTTGTTGCAAACAGGATGCATCATTTGGAATATTTATATTCTGTACAAGCTTCCTTTTAACTAGGTTAGCATTGTGGAGTAACTACAATGTTGTTGATCCATATTGTTGATCCATCTCGTATCACAGCCATTAAACTCTGTAGCTGTTTTAAAGTCACCATTGGCCTCATGGTGAAATCCCTGAGCGGTTTCCTTCCTCTTTGGCAACTGAGTTAAGAAGGACGCCTGTATCTTTATAGTGATTGGGTGTATACACACACCATCCAAAGTGTAATTAATAACTTCACCATGCCTATTTTTGCGAGGCATTGGAAAACCTCCCTGGTCTTTGGTTGAATCTGTGTTTGAAATTCACTGCTTGGCTATTGCACACAGTGAGTCCATGCAACGTATTATGTGACTTGTTAAGCAAATTTTTACTCCTGAACTTTTTCGGTTTGCAATAACAAAATGGATGAATACTTATTGACTCAATACATTTCAGTTTTTCATTTTAAATTCATTTGTAAATGTTTCTAAAAACACAGTTACACTTTGGGATTTTGGGGTATTATGTGTAGTAGGCCAGTGACAAAAAATCGAAATGTAATATATTTTAAATTCAGGCTGTAACACAACAAATTGTGATAAAAGTTAAGGGGTGTGAATACGTTTGGAAGGCACTGTATATGAATGCAGCTGCCACTTCATTAAAGCTGTTAGATTCAGTTTATCATAGAGCTTTAATACTGCCTACCGGTTCAATACACATCCCTGCAGTATTTTCCATGAAGTAGGCTGGCTCTCTTTTGAAGTCTCATAGGTCAATTGATTCACTGCTATGTTTTTCTTTACAAAGCTCTTTTACAAAAACTCCCGCAGTACCTAACATCATGATAAGCCTTTAAACATATCAGTTACCATACCTGGTCTCAGGGATGGCTAACTCTAGATATTCCTTCAGTTTCCTCAGTTAGGTAAAACAGCATTTGTTTCTTTGCACCCCATGAATGGAACAATCAACAGAGTTCCCTATAACTGGATGTACTGGTGCCGCTCGGGCAGTTCAACATGTTGATTGTGAACCTCTTTGCTGAGGAATGTGATTGTTTTACTTCAATGTGTTTTGTATATTTGTATTTTATTGTATTTTGTCAATTGTGTTCACGCAAGGTTTCCTTGCGGAAGAGATCCTGGTCTCAATGGGACTCCCTGTTAAAGTAATGGTAAAATAAAATTCTACTTCACCTTCTGAGGTGTAAAATGCTTGAAAGCCAGTGAAACGCCCCTCATTGGAGTAGTCACTTCTGAAGACTACCGACATGATGTTCCCAGCCGACAGGATAACTGTGTTACTGGGGGCGTCTACATACTCTTTCTCCCCTTCGCCACAGAAACGCAATGTCTCATTGGCCTCTGCAAACACCTAGTTCAACATGAGCACAGACAGATTTCTAACAAGTTAATGAGTGCATGCAGTTCTTGAGGGTGGTTCTCAGGACCAGTGGAGGCTGATGGATGGAGAAACCGGAGAAAGAGTGCATTGTAATGGAATGCATTGTAATGGCTGGAATGTAACAAATGGAGCGGTAGCAAAACATATGCAATAAATAAATAAATCTATGAACACAACTTATTATTATAAATGATCATGTAGCCATTAGAATGAGGTATGCCCTCCCAATTTCTCCCTTCACCAGCCTCTACTGCTCAGGACTGTTTACCTGAATATAATCATATTCACAGTGGTGGGAGGGTTCCAGACTGAAGTGGGTGAAGTAGAGTTTAACCCTGTGGCTTTCTGGGACGGAGATGTTCCACACTGTGTGATGGTTGTTGGGGTATGGGCGAGGGAAGTTGGGGGAAGTGAAGCTGCCAAACAACCCCGTCATTTCCACGCTCAGAGATACAGGAAGCAGGACGGCGAGGACAGATGCACAATACGCACTGTGTACCAAAGTGAGATGAAAACATTCAAGCTACAGTCTAAGATTTACAGCAATTTTAGCTAATGAAATATACAAGTTAATTTTTAAGAATATGATTTATACCTTAATAAGATCAGTAAAACTACCTTACTATATCATAACCTATTGTTTATGTTTTTTGTTGTCATTGGAGACTAAACAAATTATGTAAAACTTCAAATCATAAAAAAAGTTATGTTGCTTTCAAGTAATACCATTCCTTGAGCACTGCATGTTAAAATGTTATTGTGGGATGCATTTGCTCTGTTGTTGATGTTTTCATTGGTGGTCCTCTCTGTCATATTCATGCACTTTAAAGGGGCAATCTGAAGTTGCTACATACATTTTTGGACTTATACATTCATTATATGTACTCATTGATTTAAAAATATACTTATGTTACTTATTAATGCCTCATGAGCTTAGTTCAACTGTCGTATCTCATCAGAACCCAAAATATAAGCTTGTTTTTACTCCAATGTTTGTAAACAAATTAAATGTAAACCAATATTACAGCCTCAAAACATGGTTAAAATCATAATTTTGATTTCATGGATGATCCATCCATAGCTCTGTCTATGGATTTGAGATTGATTACATTTCTCCAGCCCCATCCGTAGCTTTTTACAGAAACAGGGGCGGTGAGATCACTTTGCTATTGTTTCAACTGTTGATTGCCCATTTAAAACAAGTGTGGCTTTAGACTACATTCTTCAGATCTATTCATTTGATTCCTAATGAAGAACTCGCAGTGATAACTTACCAGTTCATCTCGGCTGCAGAAGATTCCAGAGGAGCAGTGTCATAGTCAAACGTTCTGAGACACTGAACAAAACCTATCTTTGAACCCTTGTGCTCTCAAGGTTAATGAACTAGCGTCCTGACTAGCCAACTTTGGGCAAACAAACAAAGCATGATGGACTCATGATTTGTTCTATCTACAACACCCTATAACCCTGTTGACTTTTACAGCATCAATCTGGGGCCAACAACTGTTCTTAGACTATTCCTCACTTTATGTATATCTACTGTACCAGTCAGTACCTGTCGTTGCTGTATATGTTCAGAGCCATATTCCTATAAAAATGAAAGAGGATCAAATGTTGTTTAAGTGTTCACCTGCCTTGTCTTCTTTTGGGGTGCTGCTATAGGCCACCAACTGCTAACAGTCAGTATTTGGGTAATATGTGTGCAATGCTTGATAGTGTGTGATGTTAACAGAAAAGTCTATTTTATGGGTGACCTGAACATTGACTGGTTAGCAACTTGCTGTCCTCTCAATAGGAAGCTTCTAACTGTGACTAATGCCTGTCATTTGAGCCAGGTTATCACTCAACCAACTAGAGTGTAAACCAATAGTGTTGAATCTATTGAAAGGACAGCTTTTTTCCATATACGTAACATTGCAAAAAATCTTAAACTTTCTGTCCAAAAATGATGCAGAAAAATGTATCCATGCTTTTGTCACTTCTAGATTAGACTACTGCAATGCTCTACTTTTCGGCTACCCAGATAAAGCACTAAATAAACTTCAGTTAGTGCTAAATACGGCTGCTAGAATCCTGACTAGAACAAAAAAAAAAGATCATATTACCCCAGTGCTAGCCTCCCTACACTGGCTTCCTGTCAAGGCAAGGGCTGATTTCAAGGTTTTACTGCTAACCTACAAAGGATTACATGGGCTTGCTCCTACCTATCTCTCTGATTTGGTCCTGCCGTACATACCTACACGTACGCTACGGTCACAAGACGCAGGCCTCCTAATTGTCCCTAGAATTTCTAAGCAAACAGCTGGAGGCAGGGCTTTCTCCTATAGAGCTCCATTTTTATGGAATGGTCTGCCTACCCATTTGAGAGACGCAAACTCTGTCTCAACCTTTTAAGTCTTTACTGAAGACTCATCTCTTCAGTGGGTCATATTATTGAGTGTAGTCTGGCCCAGGAGTGTGAAGGTGAACGGAAAGGCTCTGGAGCAACGAACCGCCCTTGCCGGTTCCCCTCTTTCCACTGGGATTCTCTGCCTCTAACCCTATTACAGGGGCTGAGCCACTGGCTTACTAGGGCTCTTGCATACCGTCCCTAGGAGGGGTGCATCACTTAAGTGGGTTGAGTCATTGATGTGATCTTCCTGTCTGGGTTGGCGGCCCCCCTTGGGTTGTGCCGTGGCGGAGATCTTTGTGGGCTATACTCGGCCTTGTCTCAGGATGGTATGTGGGAGCTGTGCTTTGGCAAAGTGGATGGGGTTATATCCTTCCTGTTTGGCCCTGTACGGGGTTGTCATCGTATGGGGCCACAGTGTCTCTTGACCCCTCCTGTCTCAGCCTCCAGTATTTATGCTGCAGTAGTTTGTGTCGGGGGGCTAGGGTCAGTTTGTTATATCTGGAGTACTTCTCCTGTCCTATCTGGTGTCCTGTGTGAATTTAAGTATGCTCTCTCTAATTCTCTCTTTCTTTCTCTCTCTCGGAGGACCTGAGCCCTAGGACCATGCCTCAGGACTACTTGACATGATGACTCCTTGCTGTCCCCAGTCCACCTGGTCGTGCTGCTGCTCCAGTTTCAACTGTTCTGCCTGTGATTATTTTTATTTGACCATGCTGGTCATTTATGAACATTTGAACATCTTGGCCATGTTCTGTTATAATCTCCACCCGGCACAGCCAGAAGAGGACTGGCCACCCCACAATGCCTGGTTCCTCTCTAGGTTTCTTCCTAGGTTTTGGCCTTTATAGGGAGTTTTTCCTAGCCACCGTGCTTCTACACCTGCATTGCTTGCTGTTTGGGGTTTTAGGCTGGGTTTCTGTACAGCACTTTGAGATATCAGCTGATGTACGAAGGGCTATATAAATACATTTGATTTGATTTGATCTGTGACATCCACTTGTATTGATCATATCTTCACTAATGCTGCAGAGCTTTGCTCCCAAGCAATATCTGTTTCCATTGGCTGTAGTGACAGTAACATTGTGGTAATAACAAGGAAAGCCAAAGTGCCAAAGGTTGGGCCTAAAGTCATTTATAAGACATCATACAAAATGCTTTCTCAGGACTCTTGTTGAAGATGTAAAACATTTGTTGTTATGAGGAAGTGAATTCAAATGCAGCATTGGAAGTATTTGTAAAATTATTAATGCGAATTGTTGACCAGCATGCACCTGTTAAAAAACTAAATGTGAGAAATTATAGAGCCCCCTGGATTGATGGTGAATTGAACAATTGTATAATTGTATGGTTCAAATAAATAATGCAAAAGAGGTGGTAAACATGTCCGGCTGCTTAGCAGATTGGTTGACATACTGTAAATTGATACATTTTGTGACTAAACTTAAATTAAGAAGAAATTATATTACCAAACAAAGATAAATCACATAAAACACAATCAATGTTTTTATTATGTTTATTATGTTTATTATGTAAGTTGATGTGTCATTTATAACAAAACCTTTTGATATTGCCAATCATTTCAATGACTATTTCCAGAGTTGTGGACTCGAGTCACACGACTTGGACACGTCTGACTCAAGTGACAAATTTGATGACTTGTGACTAGACTTTAATAGAAAAGAAAAGAACTTGAGACTTGACTTGGAGCCTCAAGACTTGGGACTCGACTTTGACTTGACACTGATGACTTGAATTAATCTGGCCAGGTTTGATAATGTTTTGTCACTTATTATGAGGCAAAGAGTCTACGTGGATTACTCTACACGCAGCCAGAGACAGTAGCCGCAGCATCGCCCTTGCAAAAAAACTGCAACAGGTTGGATAGTGAAACGCACACTCTGCACTCTGATTGGACTAGCAAACTAGCAGTCAACACAGGTCAGGTGGTGAGCTAGTGCTTTTTTCTATTGTTGAAATGTTTGCTCTTGCTTTAAATGCATAGGCCCTATGTGGTACATCTATATTCTATCTAATACTACAAAAAATGCTAGCGTTTCATAATTCCATACCATTTATTGCAACACGTAGATATTTCTGTTTCATATTTTCTAGGTCTATGATACATTTTCATTTAGTCCTACCATTTCTTATCCTCTGAGTGGGAGCAATGTTTATTGTGCACATGAACGTTCACAAGACTCATGAAGAAGAAATGTTGTTTATTTAATTCAATGTATGGTTAACTTTGTTCATATTTCATGGGTTATGTCAGAGTTCCTTGTGTCTGTGTTCTATATCTGTCATTCTGGTTGTGGATAATAGGCGCACATAGAAATAGGCTACCTAGCCTGCGCGGCACGCTTTGGAGTCAGAACATTGAATAAGAGAAAATGATTTTTCCATGTATGAATGGTGTTGAAATGTAATTAATAATCATTAAGTCTGATTAAGTGAAATATACTGTACATTGGAAATGGCCTTTTACATTGTAGAATCAGTTTATTGGTTGTAATTGCCAATTGAGTAATTATATGGTCCTGGGGGCAAAGTGCTTATATTATGTAGGCCTACCTGTTTGAGCTCCTGTTAGACAGATTCGATTTGGTTTCTCAAGTGGAGGCTGTACAGTCTTAACCTCTACCTGTGTCCGTTCAGATATGATAGGTTAAGCCTGATACAACGGCTATTGCCCGTGTATACTTGATAAATCTACTTGTATATTTTGTATGATATGGCGCTTTCACAATTGGATCACCAAGACCTGTGAATACATCAACACTCTGAGCACGTCAACCTTCCTTGCCTTCTGCTGATTTCATGCCCTTACGACTGCTACACGGTCCCTATTTTACAATTACATAGGCTAATCAAAGTGTGTTGTAGACAAAATAATGAAAAGGGCTGTCTCGTAGCCTCAATAAATAGAAAAAGATTTGTAGTGGAACAAGTTGTTGCATGTATAGATTTATTTTTTACTTGACTTGAGAACTTGTGACTCGACTCGATTTGACTTGCTCTTAGAATATATGACTTGGACTTGACCCGTTCTATTTGGAACTTGACTTGAGACTCTGACCTTGTGACTTGAGACTTGCTTGTGACTCGAATAATAGTGTCTTGGTCCCACCTCTGACTATTTCACTAGTAAAGTGGAAAAACTCTGAAGTGAAATGACAACATTTTACAGTGAACCATCATACTTTTATAAAAAAGATCTGATAATGAAAGAGAAGGATTGCGGTTCTGAATTTGGTCAAGTTAGTGTGGCGAGGTGGAAAAGCCACCAGGTATAGACAACCTTGATGGGGAAACTATTGAAGTTGGTAGCAAACTGTATTGACACCCCAATTTGCTGGATCTTTGACAAAAGCCTAAAGGAGTGTGTGTGTGTGTGTGTGTCCGTTTGAAAGAAGCTAAAGTAATTACACTATCTAAAAAATAGTAAAGCACCCATGCAGGCTCTAACAGCCTCCCAATCATTTTGCTGCCTGTTCTTAGTATACATATGGAGAGGATTGTGCTTGACCAAATACAATCCTATTTTTCAGAGAACAAGTTAACTACTGACTCTCAGCATGCATAGAGAAGGGCACTCAACTTGTACTGCACTGACTCAGATTACTGATAATTGGTTAAAATAAATTGATAATAAGATGATAGTTGGAGCTGTATTTCGTTATTTTGTTAGATTTCAGTGCACTCTTTGATGTAATTGATCATATTGTTATTGAAAAACTCACTTGTTATGGCTTTACATCACCTGCCATCACATGATTGGAGGGTTATGTATCCAATAGAGCGCAGAGAACATTCGTCAATGGAAGATTCTCGAACATCAGATATGTACAGTGCGGTGTCCACACTCTACATGTCAACACCAAAAGCCAGTGAGCTCACTGAAATTCTACATAAGGAGTTACAGTCAGTATCCGAATGGTTGATTAAAAATAAACTGGTCTTAAACACATTCTTAAAGACCTGAACCTCAACTGGAGTCGTACATAAAGGGTGTGACCATTGAGCAAGATGAGGTAGCTAAACTCTCAAGTTTTGAGGGAGCATGTAATTGGCATGCTGACTGCAGGAATGTCCACCAGAGCTGTTGCCAGAGAACTGAATGTTTATTTCTCTACCATAAACTGCCTCAAATGTTCTATTGGAGAATTTGGCAGAATTTACCTCCAACAGGCCTCACAACTGCAGGATCGTCTGAGACCTGACTACCCACACACTCACAAATACTTACACACAGGCACACACATAGTTACACACTCATCACGCTGCTGCTACTCTCTATTATCTATCCTATTGCCTCATCACTTTACCCTTACCTACTGTATATTTATGAACCTTTATTTAACTAGGCAAGTCAGTTAAGAGCACACTCTTATTTTCAATGACAGCCTAGGAACAGTGAGTTAACAGAACAACCGATTTTTACCTCGTCAGCTCGGGATTCAATCTTGCAACCTTTCGGTTACTAGTCCAATGCTCTAACCACTAGGCTACAAGTTGAACCAACTTGTATATGTACATATCTACCACAATTGGGTACCACTGGACATCAACTCGGTACTGGTACCCCATGTATATAGCCAAGCTATCATTGCTCATTGGATATTTATTCATTTTTATTATTATTATTCAATTCTTCATTGTTGGGAAGTAAGCATTTCACTGGGTTTTTTTTTACAAAGAATGTGACGATTAAAAGTGGATTTGATGATTTTTGTTGTTCAGTTGTTCAGGCTCTGATCTTGTTTCATCTTGAATAAGATGGTCGTGCAGCAAAGAAAGACCTAGCAAAGCTGCAGCTGGCTTGTATTTAAAATGTGTGCGACTATCCTTCCATCAGTGTTTTGTTACTTGTCATGTTTTGTGGTTTTTGTGGACCCCAGGAAGAGTAGCTTCTGCAAATGCTAATGCTGATCCAAATATACAAATAAACCTACCCACTGGTCACATCAATGTTGTTTTCCCACGTCATTTCAATTAAATTATGTTGAACCAACTTGGAATAGACAGTGAATTGACATCTTTGCCCAACCTGCTCTAATGTGTTGTTTTCCCAAATATTAAAAAAATCTATTATAATGACATTCATTTGTTATGATCTTACTTGCTTGATGTAGCTTTACATTTATTTTTTAACCTTTATTTAACTAGGCAAGTCAGTTACGAACAAATTCTTATTTACAATAATGGCCTACCCCGCTGGGCCAATTGTGTACCACCCTATGGGAATCCCCATCAGAGCTGGTTGTGATACAGCCTGAAATTGAACCAGGGTCTGTAGTGACGCCTCTAGCACTGAGATGCAGTGCTTTAGACTGCTGCGCCACTCAGAAGCCCCAATAAATGATGTATTATAGATGAAGTGTAAAGCAATCAAGAAAGCATTTTCATTAACCATAACGAACCCAGTTTTTTATTCAAAAGTTCACAGTGGTTAATGTCAACCTATCACAATATAAGTATATGACTCTGCACTTGTGAAAATAACAAACACCTAGCATTACCTGCAACATGCATCAAACTCTACAGAGAGTTTTTACTATCTATAATCAGACACTGACAGTGATCAAACAGGACTTGAGTGGCTAATTATTTTCGACCCTACTATTATAATTGCAGGGCAGTGTGATGTTTTGATAAAATGTGAGAAACATAAATGCATTGTCCCCTAAAATTCATCACCTAAACATGTTTGTTTACATCTCGTTAGCACCAGGGGAGAGCAATCAGTGTAGATTTAAAAAAGACAACAAAAAAAAGAAAGTGTGTTTCAAATTAATTTGACCAGATTACATCACAGAGGGAGAAAAAAAGCCCTGCACCTGTACTGTGGCAATTACCTTAAGAGCTATATCTCTTCTAAAGGCTTTTGTAATGCGAGAGCTATTCACTCCTACATTGTGGTGCCTTCCAATAACACTGAATTTTATCTGCCATTAAAAATTATGGGGACCTTTCGACGAGCAACAAATGTATGATAAGTAAGCTTATAATAAGCCCTCCATTTCCAATGCTGTACACTGCTAATGGCTGGTGTGAATTATAATAATTATCCACATAAACGTCAATGGTCATTTTTCTTTGCAAATGACCTGTCTGATTGTGCTCTTCACAAATGTTGCTGTAACATATTCCTCTGTTTCTGATTGAGGTTTGGTTCATAGGTTGTTGAGCCACAGTTGAGGTGAACCAGAATTGCTACTTCAACATTGGTGTTGATGTACTACAATGATCCCTTTCCCTTCCCATGGTTGAACATGTTATGTGAAGAAGATAAGGGAGACTCATTTGAGTCTAATAATGAGTTGCAAATGACACTGGCCAACTCCATTGGACATAGGCCTACAGTGTCTGCATCAAAACAAGGAACTAATCAACTAGTGAGATATCCATTTAAGGTGGCGTTTTCATAAAACTGCAGGAATTGAACGACTGTCTACTATATCTCTTTTGCGTGTCTTCATGTGTACCATGATTCCAAGGTAAACAGGCAACAGTGTTTCTCTCTATCGAGAGAGAGAGAGAGAGAGAGAGAGAGAGAGAGACTATGGCCATGTCCGAAATCTGTCTTGCCTGCTACTTACTAAAACTACATACTATGTAGTAATTGTACTACATATTATTTAGAATGTTCTGTTTGGTGAAAACGAATACAGTAAGCAACAAATATCAACAAGCCTAGTGGTTAAGAGCGCTGGGCCAGTAAATTAAAGGTTTCTGGTTTGAATCCCAGAGCCGACTAGGTGAAAAATCTGTTGATGTATCCTTGAGCAAGGCACATAACCCTAATTGCTCCTGGGTAAGAGCATCTGCTCAATGACTAAAATGTAAATTAATTTGAGGGCTGATTTGGTTTGACATTTATTGTCAAATCTACCATTGGAACGGTTCCACATTGCAAATACAGTGCCTTGCGAAAGTATTCGGCCCCCTTGAACTTTGCGACCTTTTGCCACATTTCAGGCTTCAAACATAAAGATATAAAACTGTATTTTTTTGTGAAGAATCAACAACAAGTGGGACACAATCATGAAGTGGAACGACATTTACTGGATATTTCAAACTTTTTTAACAAATCAAAAACTGAAAAATTGGGCGTGCAAAATTATTCAGCCCCCTTAAGTTAATACTTTGTAGCGCCACCTTTTGCTGCGATTACAGCTGTAAGTCGCTTGGGGTATGTCTCTATCAGTTTTGCACATCGAGAGACTGAAATTTTTTCCCATTCCTCCTTGCAAAACAGCTCGAGCTCAGTGAGGTTGGATGGAGAACATTTGTGAACAGCAGTTTTCAGTTCTTTCCACAGATTTTCGATTGGATTCAGGTCTGGACTTTGACTTGGCCATTCTAACACCTGGATATGTTTATTTTTGAACCATTCCATTGTAGATTTTGCTTTATGTTTTGGATCATTGTCTTGTTGGAAGACAAATCTCCGTCCCAGTCTCAGGTCTTTTGCAGACTCCATCAGGTTTTCTTCCAGAATGGTCCTGTATTTGGCTCCATCCATCTTCCCATCAATTTTAACCATCTTCCCTGTCCCTGCTGAAGAAAAGCAGGCCCAAACCATGATGCTGCCACCACCATGTTTGACAGTGGGTATGGTGTGTTCAGGGTGATGAGCTGTGTTGCTTTTACGCCAAACATAACGTTTTGCATTGTTGCCAAAAAGTTCAATTTTGGTTTCATCTGACCAGAGCACCTTCTTCCACATGTTTGGTGTGTCTCCCAGGTGGCTTGTGGCAAACTTTAAACGACACATTTTATGGATATCTTTAAGAAATGGCTTTCTTCTTGCCACTCTTCCATAAAGGCCAGATTTGTGCAATATACGACTGATTGTTGTCCTATGGACAGAGTCTCCCACCTCAGCTGTAGATCTCTGCAGTTCATCCAGAGTGATCATGGGCCTCTTGGCTGCATCTCTGATCAGTCTTCTCCTTGTATGAGCTGAAAGTTTAGAGGGACAGCCAGGTCTTGGTAGATTTGCAGTGGTCTGATACTCCTTCCATTTCAATATTTTCGCTTGCACAGTGCTCCTTGGGATGTTTAAAGCTTGGGAAATCTTTTTGTATCCAAATCCGGCTTTAAACTTCTTCACAACAGTATCTCGGACCTGCCTGGTGTGTTCCTTGTTCTTCATGATGCTCTCTGCGCTTTTAAAGGACCTCTGAGACTATCACAGTGCAGGTGCATTTATACGGAGACTTGATTACACACAGGTGGATTGTATTTATCATCATTAGTCATTTAGGTCAACATTGGATCATTCAGAGATCCTCACTGATCTTCTGGCGAGAGTTTGCTGCACTGAAAGTAAAGGGGCTGAATAATTTTGCACGCCCAATTTTTCAGTTTTTGATTTGTTAAGAAAGTTTGAAATATCCAATAAATGTCGTTTCACTTCATGATTGTGTCCCATTTGTTGTTGATTCTTCACAAAAAAATACAGTTTTATATCTTTATGTTTGAAGCCTGAAATGTGGCAAAAGGTCGCAAAGTTCAAGGGGGCCGAATACTTTCGCAAGGCACTGTATATCCTGACGAATGACTTCTTTAGCCTTGGAGAGAGATCTTCTGTCACTTGTTGTATCTCCTTTGTATGTATGTTGTATATGAGCAGTACATCGCTGCCTTGGCTGTGGGCCTCCATGTTTGGGAAGTACTCAAGGATTTTGGTTCCTCAGATTGTTTGAGTGAATGTGATCAGATACAGCCGTGCCAAGTTCTTGTAATTTCCTGATGTATATATTTGATATATCTGCTAATTTGAAGATAGGTGCCACGTGACCATCCATTTCCTTAGCCTCTATGAATGATATTAGTATACCAAAGACAATGCCATCCCTGTAATCACTTTCATTTACCGTGCTCTGATATACAGTGAGACTAAGCACTTGTTGTGACTCTATGCCTTTAGTGCAATCATATCTACTTCATAATCATCATCTCCAGCACCACCCCAACATCAACATGTGTGTTTCTATGTCTTGTTGACATCAATCAATTAGAAGACAATCAGTAGCCAATTAGTAGTCAATGCCTACTCGTAATTGGTTAAAATCACATGATTCACACCGATGATACCATTGAAAACACTTACAGTGCATTCGCAAAGTGTTCAGACCCCTTTACTTTTTCCACATTTTGTTACATTACAGCCTTATTCTAAAATGGATTTTTAAAAATTAAAAAATCATCAATCTACACACAATACCCCATAATGACAAAGCAAAAACAAGGATTCACACCCTTTGCCATGAGAATCGGTATTAAGCTCAGGCTCACCCGTTTCTGTGAATCATCCTTGAGATGTTTCTACAACTTGATTGGAGTCCACCTGTGATAAATTCAATTGATTGGACATGATTTGGACAGGCACAAGGTTGGCAGTGCATGTCAGAGTAAAAACCAAGACATGAGGTCAAAGGAATTGTCCGTAGAGCTCCAAGACAGAAGGATTGTGTCAAGACACAGATCTAGGGAAGGGTACCAAAAAATGTCTGCAGCATTGAAGGTCCCCAAGAACACAATGGCCTTCATCATTCTTAAATGGATGAAGTTTGTAACTACCAAGGCTCTTCCTAGAGCTGGCCGCCCGGCCAAACTGAGTAATCAGGAGAGAAGGGCCTTGGTCAGGGTGGTGACCAAGAGCCCAATGGTAACTCTGACAGAGCTTCAGAGATCTTCTGTAGAGATGTGAGAACCTTCCAGAAGGACAACCATCTCTGCAGCACTCTACCAATCAGGCATTTCTGGTAGAGTGACCAGACAGAAGCCACTCCTCAGTAAAATATACATGACAGCCTGCTTGGAGTTTGCCAAAAGGCAACTCTCAGACCATGAGAAACAAGATTATGTGGTCTGATGAAACGAAGATTGAACTTTTTGGCCTGAATGCCAATCGTCACACTTGGATTCAACCTGGCACCATCCCTACGGTGAAGCCTGGTGTTGGCAGCATCATGCTGTGGGGATGTTTTTCCTTGGCAGGGACTGGGAGACTAGTCAGGATTTCAAAGATTTTGTTTCGGTTCATAGAAGGGAATCAGTCTATTGAAATAAATTCATTGGGCCCTAATATATGGATTTCACATGACTGGGCAAGGGCGCATCCATAGGCCCACCTACTGGGGAGCCAGGCCCAGCCAATCAGAATGAGTTTTTCCCCACAAAAGGGCTTTATTTCAGACAGAAGTACAATCCCGCAGATGAAGAAATCGGATGTGGTCCTGGCTGGTGTGGTTACACGAGGTCTGCGGTTGTGAGGCCAGGTGGCCATACTGCCAAATTCTCGAAAACGATGTTGGAGGCGGCATATGGTAGATAAATAAACATTTAATTATTTGGCAACAGCTCTGTTGGACATTCCTGCAGTCAACATGCCAATTGCACGCTCCCTCAAAACTTGAGACATCTGTGGCATTGTGTTGTGGGATAAAACTGCACATGTTAGAGTGCAATTATATAAATTTTGCTATGACTTATGCCATATTAATATGATATATGAGTGAGTGACTAACAAAATGAATATGGGCCCCCTGGAAGTCAGGGCCTCTCGGCCATGATTACTACAAGTTTAGATAGCTGGCTAGACTAGACTAATTTACAAATCACATCTTCTTCTTTTTTACTGGCACATGGGATAATTGTGTGACTGTCAGTGAGTGGCATTTTTGTATTTTATTATGGATACCCATTAGCTGCCAAGGTAGAAGCTACTCTTCCTGGGTTCCAAACCAGATTAAGGCAATTATATACTAAATAAAACAGTACATCACACAACACATTATTAAACAATGC
Organism: Oncorhynchus masou masou; assembly: GCF_036934945.1. NCBI lineage: Eukaryota > Metazoa > Chordata > Actinopteri > Salmoniformes > Salmonidae > Oncorhynchus > Oncorhynchus masou. Next base: position 29,587,978 of record NC_088229.1, read on the forward strand.
ACTACCCAAACATATCTAAAATGCATAATCCATACAGCAATATAACAATATTATAATGTACGTGTGTGTAGAGTGCGTGTGTTAGCAAGCATATTCGTGTGTGCCTGTGTCTCTGCACAGTCCGCACTGTTCAATAATGTGTCGTTTTTTCATTTTTTTTAAATTCTGATTTTACTGCTAGCACGAGTTACTTGATGTGGAAAAGAGTTTCATGTAGTCATGGCTCTATGTACTACTGTGCGTTTCCCATAGTCTGTTCTGGACATTTGGGACTGTGAAGAGACCTCTGGTGGCATGACTTGTGGGGTATGCATGGGTGTCTGAGCTGTGTGCTAGGTCAATGTCAAAGGTGTTCATTCCATAGACTCGTGTGACCTATTTATTCTTGGTTCAGGGATTTTAGCTATAAAAACGGGAAAACTGCTGATGCGGAACCAAGTTTCGAAACAGCACCTTCTGTATTCTACTATTCTAACTCAAGACTAAGTTGAGACCCTGACTGAGTTCCTCATAAAAAAAAATAAAAAATAAATAACGCTTTAGATTTTTATTCTAAACAAAATGTGACTCTGCCCTGGTAGGAAGAAAAGGCAGTAGTAGTGTGGCTGTTAGTGTTGTAACAGAGTAGCAGGTCAAACAATGCACTTCTTGTCACTTTACAATATATATAATATATACTTGACAATATATTTAATCATATAAAAGGTAAACTAAAGTGGCATTTCAAATCATGTCCTGCATAGTCAATGAATTGCTTTTCTGCTCCCTTCACTGGCCTTCAACTTTGGATGACTGTAAACTACCAAATGATAGTGGAAAAAATATGTTTACATTGCAGTTCGAGGAGTAACATATCCACAACCTATATTTGCATGACCTATATTCACACTGGTTTATTTCATGCCTGTCACTTATCCTTAATTGTTCACATGTGAGTACTGTAATTTAGACATGTTATTGTGTTTAAACATTTTAACAGTGTAACTTCCTATCTTTTTGACTGGAGAAACGTTTCTCAATCACTCTCCTCTCAGAGGATAGTTTACATATCAGTTTGAACAGTTTACATATCCACCGGAGGACCAAAGGTTTACATCATGAAGGGGTATTTGACGCATCAATTTTTGAAAAAATTTCTGAGAAGAAACAACGACATGGCTTGATGGCAGGGGTGAACATGGCACTTTATAATGTTCAGTACATCCATTCAGACATCAAAGTACACGGCCTCGATGCCCTCCTCCCCCATTAGATCACAAGTCAACATTACCGTCTGAAAGTATAACATCAATTGCCATCATAGAAGCCAAAGACCTTGGGCAAATGTGGAAATGTGATACCCTTTGTCATGACATGACAGTTGAAAATATGTAGCCTCCACGGTCGATATTGAATGTTAACCTGTGCACAGCACATGCACACAACCATGAACACACACACAAACGTGCATATACACAAAAATGGCATGGCCCTTTTGATTTCGACATGATCAAATCTCATCCCTTACTTGCGCAAGACAGAGCTCTCCATGCCCGAGTTCTCTCACTCTTGCTCGCTGTACCAAAGGTAATGAAGTGCTTCCTCATAAGAAGTCAGCCAGTCATTAAATCGAGAACATGGCCGCATGTGATCAATTGAAAGGAAAGGACTACAATGACAGCAATGTTCTGATGTAAGCCAACAAAAAGCAGTCGAGAAACAGCGAGTGAGAGGTTAGGATCAATGCGAAGCAAATAACAGGTTTCAGGGACTAACAATTCTTTGAGGATGCACTCAAGCGGAAAAGGAGGTGCTGGCCCTGTGGCGACCTCACAGAATCTTTCACAGTATCATCCTGACATTTCTGTGAACATCTGAGGCCAGGCACAAATGATACCACTAAATGCTAATGTTTTACAGGCAGAGGATATGGGTTCTTCTCCTCCACTCTCCCTCTTGTAAGAAGCAATCACGGTAGTGTCAGCCACCCACACACAGTAGTGTAAGAGCGGATGTGTCACCTCATTTGAATAACGATGAACAATACAGTTAATCTACTGCAATTTAAGTTGCCTACTCTGTATAACAAGATACATATACTGTTAGGTGTTATTTGGTATGTATAATACACTGAATTTACAAAACATTAAGAACACTTTCCTACTTTTGCATTGCACTCCCACCTTTTGCCCTCAGAATAGCCTCAACTCGTCGGGACATGGACTCTACAAGGTGTCAAAAGTGTTCCACAACGATGCTGGTCAATGTTGACTCCAATGCTTCCCACAGTTGTGTCAAGCTGGCTGGAGGTCATTTGGGAGGTGGACCATTCTTGATACACACGGGAAACTGTTGAGCATGAAACACCCTGCAGCGTTGCAGTTCTTGACACAAACCAGTGCCCCTGGCATCTACTACCGTACCCTGTTCAAAGGCACTTAAATCTTTTGTCTTGCCCATTCACCGTCTGCATGGCACACATACACAATCCATGTCTCAAGGCTTAAAAATACTTATTTAACCAATCTCCTCCCTTTCATCTACACCGATTGAAGGGGATTTAACAAGTGACATCAATAAGGGATCATAGCTTTTACCTGGTCAGACTATGTCATAGAAAGAGCAGGTGTTCATAATGTTTTGTACACTCAGTGTATATGGTGTAAGGTGTATGACACACACAAATGTAGGCAACGGAAACAGTTTCTGTCTTAATTACTTTCCCACAAAGAATCCAGTGGTCTCCCCTCTGTATTCTCTAAAATAATTCTGTTCTATCGAAGGAATTGCTTTTGTCTATGGCCCAAGGCCAGATGTCCGTAACCAAGGGTAATTCAAATAGAATTGATTTGCAGCCTTAATATTCAGAGTGAATTAGCATTTCTTTGTTCTGCACATAATAACTATATTCACATTCATGTTTTCTTTAATGTTACCGCCACTGGGTAACCACAAGTTTTGTTTTTCAATTATTGTTGCATTTTAGAAGAGAGCGTTGTTTTGAACTTTTTTTATTAAATGGAATGACAACTTTCAAGCAATGATTGATTCATTGAACAGTAAACTTGCACAATCTTGTCACAACCTTTTTCTGACGCAACAATCGAAATGTACTTTTTAATGTTTCAAACATCGATACCCAATGACTCATCTTATTTATTTGGAGTGGTGTAAGGACACTACCACACCACACTATGAACATTAAACCTCATTAGGGCACACCATAGACAAATATATTTTATATTTGAAATTCTTCAAAGTAGCCACCCTATGCATTGATGACAGCTTTGCACACTCTTGGCATTCTCTCAACAAGCTTCATGAGGTAGTCAACTGGAATGCATTTCAATTAAAAGGTGTGTCATGTTAAAAGTTAATTTGTTGGAATTTCTTTCCTTCTTAATGCATTTGAGCCAATCAGTTGGAAAGGTAGGGGTAGTATACAGAAGATAGCCCTACTTGGTAAAAGACCATGTCTATATTATGGCAAGAACAGCTCTAATAAGCAAAGAGAAACGACAATCCACTTCAAAACATTGAAGTTAGTCAATCTGGACAATTTCAAGAACTTGAAAGTTTCTTCAAATGCAGGAAGACCTAGAGTTACCTCTGCTGTAGAGGATACATTCATTAGAGTTACCAGCCTCAGAAATTGCAAACACAAATAAATGCTTCCCAGTGTTCAAGTAACAGACACATCTCAACATCAACTGTTCAGAGGAGACTGGGTGAATCAGGCCTTCATGAGTCGAATTGCTGCAAAGAAACCACTACTAAAGAACACCAATAATAATAAGAAACACGAGCAGTGGACATTAGACCGGTGGAAATCTGTCCTTTGGTCTGATGAGTCCAAATTTGAGATTTTTGGTTCCAAACGCTGTGTCTTTGTGAGACGCAGAGTAGGTGAACGGATTATCTCCGCATCTGTAGTTCCCACCATGAAGCATGGAGGAGAAGGTGTGATGTTTTGGGGGTGCTTGCTGGTGACACTGTCAGTGATTTATTTAGATATCAAGGCATGGCCTCCTGAGTGGCGCAGCGGCCTAAGGCACTGCATTGCATGCAGCGCTAGAGGCGTTACCACGGTCCCGGGTTCATATCCCGGGCTGTGCCACAACAGGCCATGGTCAGGAGTCACATTGGACGGCGCACAATTGGCACAGCGTCCACGGGGTAAGGGGTTTTTGCCGGTGGGGCTTTACTTGGCTCATCGCGCTCTAGCGACTACTTGTGGCAGGCTGGGTGCCTGCGGTCTGACCCCGGATGCCAGTTAAACGGTGTTTCTTCTGGCACTTTGGTGCGGCTGGAGTTAAGCCAGCATGGTTAGGAGGGTCATGTTCTGGAGGACGCATGACTCCACCTTCGTCACTCCCGAGACTGTTGGGGAGTTGCAGTGTTGATCCAAGATCTAAAAAATGGGGAGAAAAAAGGAGGTAAAATACAACAACAAAAAATAATTCAAGGCACCCTTAAACAGTATGGCTACCACAGCATTCTGCAGCGATACGTCATCCCAACTGGTTTGCACTTAGTGGGACTATCATTTGTTTTTCAACAGAACAAACAACCTCCAGGCTGTGTAAGGGCTATTTGACCAAAGAGAGTGGTGGAGTGCTGCATCAGATGACCTGGCCTCCACAATTACCTGACCTCAACTCAATTGAGATGATTTGGGATGAGTTGGACCGCAGAGTGAAGAAAAAGCAGCCAACAAGTGCTCAGCGTATGTGGGAACTCCTTCAAGACTGTTGGAAAAGCATTCCAGGTGAAGATGGTTGAGAGAATGCCAAGAGCGTGCAAAGTTGTCATCAAGGCAACAGGTGGCTACTTTAAAGAATCTAAAATACATTTTGATTTGTTTAACAGTTTTTTGGTTACTAGATGACTCCATATGTTTTTTTTATTAGTTCTCATGTCTTCACTATTATCCTACAATGTAAAAAATAGTAAAAATAAAGACAAACCCTTTAATGAGTAAGTGTCCAAACTTTTGACTGGTACTGTACATTTACAGTACATTTTAGTAATATAGCAGGCACTCTTCTCCAGAGCAACTTACAGTTAGTGCATTCATCTTAATATAGCTAGGTGGGACAACCACATACAGTGCCTTGCAAAAGTATTCATCCCCCTTGGCCTTTTTCCTATTTTGTTGCATTACAAGCTGTAATTTAAATGTATTTGTATTTGTATAGCCCAAATTGGTGAAGTGAAATGAAAAAAATAGTAAAAAATGGAATAGTGGTGAGAGCATATATGAATTCACCCCCTGTGCTATGAAGCCCTCAAATAATATCTGGTGCAACCAATTACCTTCAGTTATCACATAATTAGTTAAATAAAGTCCACCTGTGTACAATCTAAAGGTCACATGATGTGTCACATGATCTCAGTATATATACACCTGTTCTGAAAGGACCCAGTGTAACGAGTGCGCTGAGAGCAGGGAAGAAAGTTCAGGGAGTGTTTTAATAAATTAACACAACTAAATACAAACCAAGAAACACAAACAACGCACAGATATGACACTGGAACAGAAACAATAAAGCCTGGGGAAGGCACCAAAGGGAGTGACATATATAGGGAGTCTGATGTGCAGGTACACATAATGATGGTGATGGGTGTGCGCCATAACGAGCAGGCTGGTGACCTAGAGCCCGGAGAGGAGGCACACATGACGCCCAGAGTCTGCCACACCACTTATCAAGGGGCACCACCAAGCAAGTGGCACCATGAAGACCAAGGAGCTCTCCAAACAGGTCAGAGATAAAGTTGTGGAGAAGTACAGATCAGGGTTGAGTTATAAAACATATCCGAAACTTTGAACATCCCACGGAGCACCATTAAATCCGTGATTTAAAAAATGGAAAGAATATGGCACCACAACAAACCTGCCAAGAGCGGGCCGTCCACCAAAACGGACAGACCAGGCAAGGAGAGCATTAATCAGAAAGGCAACAAAGAGACCAACGATAACCCTGAAGGAGCTGCAAAGCTCCACAGCAGAGATTGGAGTATCTGTCCATAGGACCACTTTAAGCCATACACTCCCTAACTGGGCTTTACGGAAGGGTGGCCAGAAAAAAGCCATTGCTTAAAGAAAAAAAGTTTGCCAAAAGGCATCTGGGAGACTCCCCAAATATATGGAAGAAGGTACTCTGGTCAGATGAGACTAAAATTGAGCTTTTTGGCCATCAAGGAAAACGCTGTCTGGCGCAAACGAACACCTCTCATCACCCTGAGAACACCATGGTGGTGGCAGCATCCTGCTGTGGGGACGTTTTTCCATCGGCAGGGACTGGGAAAGTGGTCAGAATTGAAGGAATGATGGATGGCGCTAAATACAGGGAAATTCTTCAGGGAAACCTGTTTCAGTCTTACAGAGATTTGAGACTGGGACGGAGGTTCACCTTCCAGCAGGACAATGACCTTAAGCATACTGCTAAAGCAACACTCGAGTGGTTTAAGGGGAAACATTTAAATGTCTTTGAATGGCCTAGTCAAAGCTCAGGCCTCAATCCAATTGAGTATCTGTGGTATGACCTAAAGATTGCTGTACACCAGCGGAACCCATCCAACTTGAAGGAGATGGAGCAGTTTTGCCTTGAAGAATCGGCAAAAATCCCAGTGGCTAGATGTGCCAAACTTAAAGAGACATACCCCAAGAAACTTACAGTTGTAATTGCTGCAAAAGGCGGCTCTACAAAGTATTGCCTTTTGGGGGGTGAATAGTTATGAACGCTCAAGTTTTCTGTTTTTTTTTTTTGTTTCGCAATAAAAAATATTTTGCTTCTTCAAATTGGTAGGTATGTTGTGTAAATCAAATGATACAACCCCCCCCCCAAAAAAATAAATAAATATATATTTTAGTTCCAGGTTGTAAGGCTACAAAATAGGAAAAATGCCAAGGCGGGTGGATACTTTCACAAGCCACTGTATCACAGTCATAGTAAGAAAACATTTCCTCAATAAAGTAGCTACTGTATCAGCAAAGTCAGAGCTAGTAAGGAGAAAAAAAGTGTGAGTGTTTCTTTTTTCTCCTGTTTTTGGACAGTTTTCTTACGTTCTGTGCTTACTGAACACGACCCAGGAAAATAAAGCATGAGCACGCCCAAGAGGAAACACAATCTATTCCAGCTGCATCCAAGTGCCCCCCCCCCCAACATTCCCCATCACCTGTAAACCAAAAGCTAATGATGGAGAAATTTCCCCTGATAAATCTATGTTGAGCCTTTTGCATTGAAGTTCATCCCTGACGTCAGGTGCCCAATACTCTTTCAATTTGGTCCCTCCATGCCTCTTTTTCACAGATTACAAATAGGGCCATTTCCTTGCTGTTTCAGCCTGGCTTCAATGCACCGACATAATTCAGCAGACCGGTCAATGATGTGGGGCGAGAAGGCAATGATGAGAAATGGCACACAGGTTCTGCACTCGCCACTAGATTCTCTTCATTATCATTCAAAGAGTGGGGCCTGACAGGATAAAAACAGATTATTAAATGATGCCAAAATATTACAGGTAACAGGGAAATGGAGCAGCCAAAAAATGTCTACCTTGTTTCACAAATGGGTGTGGGACCAACTTAGATGTATTGTCCATGTTACATTAAACAATGGACATGTCTTCTGCTTTCATAACTCAACTCCAGCATATAGCATATCGCGCACACACACAAAGTTGAAAGGCTAAGGAAGTTTTATTCTCTTTTAGTGAACATTCTCACATTAAACATCATGCAACATTCATATTGGTAACACTACCTAACATCAACAAGTAAATATAATGCATTATGATTGTTACGAATCATAATTTTCACCTGTGAGGGGAGATGGAGAGAAAAGAAACACACACACCGGATACACACACAGGGTACTTGTATCCGTAACAATGATGCAGTTAGGTCCTCCTTTTAATGTCTTAATATCATATAATTATCCTGACTATATATGATTAGGTTAAAAGTTACAGTATAGAAATGCATAATAATATAGGCTTCACAGTATAAAGTGCATACATGCATCTAAGAAAATCATTTTCAACTGGTCCTTTGCAATTTTAGTAAGGCTAAATGGATATTGAATGCCTCATTGTGCCTTCCTCTAGATAATAGTATGTATCTCACCTTGAATAGCCATTCAAACGCTGACACACATCCAAGCAAGAACACATTATATTTGAGAAGTAAGCCAGAGGGCTGGTAAATATTCTGTAGAGTACAAGGATATAACGTTGAGTGACGATAGTCCAAACACTGGAACACCACCAAGCACGAGCACATTAAAGGCTATTTCTCATAAGATGTTCAATCATAATTGTGACTGTATAGGACATAATGTATATTTAAATATTGATTATAAATTATATTTAAAGTGTCACGTGGATCTGTCATCTGACAAATGACCTTTTCTGCTGTGAGGATTCCACATCATTAAACAAAAATCATGGACACTGTCAGCAGTATACATACTATGTTGACATTTAAAATCAAAATTGTTCACACCCCCAATTGTTAATTTTCTCCCCTATTTAACAGTGAAATTTGACCCGAAAGGATTGCACATTGTTAGAGTGACCACAATCAGGTGTAACATCCCACAAGCTCCAAATTGCCTTGAGTAGTAACTGCAGGTTGGGGGATAATAAGATTCTCATCCGCTGCTGTGGCAACAAATCTATCACAGGTTCAAAGGCCCACAGTGCCTCAACTAATTCCATGCTCTAATCGTGAGAGAGGCAGCAACAGTGTGACAGTGTAGGTTATTGCACACATCATTCAGGACATCACTGCGCTTAAACAAGATGGTCGATATCATCTAGTGGCTCCCTTCGTTCCATTTTCTGTAATGACACTATGGAAAAAAAGTGTGACTAATGAATTAATGCACCCGCAGGCTTTTTATTTGTAGGCTAGGTCTTGTTTATGAGTCATGGTCAAAGACATTTAATGTTGAATGAGAGCATTGGGTAAATAGAAGATAAGGATATGATTGTTTGAATGAGCTCGGATATCCAGAGTTCAAATTACAGTAGGTCTTTGGGCCCTCGCACAACAAATGAAGACAACCAAATTCACAAATACTAGCGCGGATCCCCCATAAGCGTTGAACATGATCATGCAGGTCCAGTCCACTTAGGGTACCGCCAAGAATCAGATTATTGCAAAAAACACATTACTGGTACAGTATATGTTCACAACGTTACATTTTTTGTCCACATCATGGATTTTTTGACATAAGGAGTACAAAAACCATTAAGTTTGACGACTGAACATCTAATGGGCAGTAGGATTAACTGTGGGAATTAAATAGCTTCATTATTGACCACAAATAAATCACACAAAAGGACTAAAACTAAAACAAATTCCCCACCCAAAACGTATCAGCAATGAATGAAATGTACTTAAAAGGTAACATTTCAAATGTTGGACCTTTTGCACAATGTCAACGCCTGTGGCAATGAGAGAAATTGCAATTCCCCCCTTGCTTTGCAAGCATTCTAGACTGACAGGGCTGTCTGACGGCGTGCCTGCTTAGAATTGAACGGACTCAAATCAAATCAAATTTATTTATATAGCCCTTCTTACATCAGTTGATATCTCAAAGTGCTGTGCAGAAACCCAGCCTAAAACTCCAAACAGCAAGCAATGCAGGTGTAGAAGCACAAAGGCCAAATCCTAGGAAGAAACCTAGAGAGGAACCAGGCTATGAGGGGTGGCCAGTCCTCTTCTGGCTGTGCCGGGTGGAGATTAAAACAGAACATGGTCAAGATGTTCAAATGATCATAAATGACCAGCATGGTCAAATAATAATAACAACAGTAGTTGTCGAGGGTGCAGCAAGTCAGTACCTCAATAGTAAATGTCAGTTGGCTTTTCATAGCCGATCATTCAGAGTATCTCTACCGCTCCTGCTGTCTCCAGAGAGTTGAAAACAGCAGGTCTGGGACAGGTAGCACGTCCGGTGAACAGGTCAGGGTTCCATAGCCGCAGGCAGAACAGTTGAAACTGGAGCAGCAGCATGGCCAGGTGGACTGGGGACAGCAAGGAGTCATCATGCCAAGTAGTCCTGAGGCATGGTCCTAGGGCTCTGATCCTCCGAGAGAGAGAAAGAAAGAGAGAATTAGAGAGAGCATACTTAAGTTCACACAGGACACTGGATAAGACAGGAGAAGTACTCCAGATATAACAGACTAACCCTAGCCCCCTGACACAAACTACTGCAGCATAAGTACTGGAGGCTGAGACAGGAGGGGTCAGGAGACACTGTGGCCCCATCCGATGATACCCCCGGACAGGGCCAAACAGGATATAACCCCACCCACTTTGAACAAAGCACAGCCCCCACACCACTAGAGGGATATCTTCAACCACCAACTTACCATCCTGAGACAAGGCCGAGTATAGCCCACAAAGATCTCCGCCACGTCACAACCCAAGGGGGGGGGGGGGCGCCAACCCAGACAGGAAGATCACGTCAGTGACTCAACCCTCTCAAGTGACGCACTCCTCCTAGGGACGGCATGAAAGAGCACCAGTAAGCCAGAGACTCAGCCCCTGTAATGGGATTAGAGGCAGAGAATCCCAGTGGAGAGAGGGGAACCAGCCAGGCAGAGACAGCAAGGGCGGTTCGTTGCTCCAGAGCCTTTCCGTTCACCTTCACACTCCTGGGCCAGACTACACTCAATCCTATGACCCACTGAAGAGATGAGTCTTCAGTAAAGACTTAAAGGTTGAGACCAAGTCTGCGTCTCTCAGATGGGTAGGCAGACCGTTCCCATAAAAATGAAGCTCTATAGGAGAAAGCCTTGCCTCCAGCTGTTTGCTTAGAAATTCTAGGGACAATTAGGAGGACTGCGTCTTGTGACCGTAGTGTACGTGTAGGTGTATGTACGGCAGGAGTCTCCATTGATGCAGGAAAATGTTTGGACTCTTGTGGAGGAGAATAGATAGCAGCAAAAGCTGCTTAGTTTGATCATGGAAATGTATGATTTAAAACACACATTAGTTAGTAAAAACCAGCACCGCCTGGAGTTTGGTAAATGCATTGGCACTTGGATCGAAACCCATGCTATGGTCAGATGAGATGAAAATAGAGCTCTTTGGCCACACAAACCAGTGGTGGTTTTGGCGTTGAAAAAATAGACCCATGTGCAGAAAAGTTCCTAATACCTAAGGTAAATGGTGGTGGATCTTTGATGTTATGGAGCTATTTTGCTTCCACTGGTCCTGAGGCCCTTGTTAAGGTCAACGGCATCATGAACTTTACCAAGTACCCGGACATTTTAGCTAAAAACTTGGGTGCCTCTGCCAGGCGGCTGACACTTGGCAGCAAGTGGGTTTTCCAGCAAGACAATAACCCCAAGCACTAATCAAAATCCACAAAGAAATGGTTAATTCCCCACAAAATCAGCATTAAAAAAATGATTGCCACCTCTATTTTCAATATTGTAGCACCCTCCCATTGCGAGGATAACTACAGTATTGAAAACAGGGGTGCTAATATTTTTACCCCTATTTTTATTATTTTTTATTATTACTTGTTGAACTAAATATATTTCTCTAAACAATTGTATTAGTATAAAATACAATTGTTTCAAATATATAATTGAGCATGCAATATTGCTCAGTATTTGAATTATACTGTATAATTTTGCTCATCTTTATGAGGTTGCCAATGAAGAAATTAAGAATGAAGAAATGTTACAAATTGTACCTTTTAAGTTTTATATGAATGCCCCAAATCTAAAGCCGGGTTAAATTAGTCAGTTGACTTTACTCACTGGCATTATTCTATCCGTCTTAAAGTAGGGCCATCTGTAATGACTCGGGTTACTATGGTGACCAGCATCCCGCATCCCTTCCTCATGGCTGTGACACCTCATTTTCTCAGCCATTGCTTTAGCATTGAGAGTGCAGATGGGTATAATAATGTGCTTTTAGCCAGCACCAGGGAGCCAAATAATCACACCACAAACCATCAGGCATTATTAGCGCATGCTGTGGGAAATAATCGCAATTTATCCCTCTGGTGCTCAGTAACACACAACTTGTTGGGAGAAATACAACAGAAGCAACCACATTCAAGACCCCTAAGGTCAATTGCAATGAACGTTATCATGGCTAAAAACAAATAATAAAAAAAGAGAAATCTCCTTCCGTCTAAACCTGATCGACTACAACCTAAGTAGAAATTATAATAGACCTTCATATGTTCTAATAATTTAAACTTTGAGAACTCTTTTCAAGGCTGGTTTGGTAGCACGCGCCATTGTGTTCACCACAATCATGGGACTTGTCTTAAAGCAACAGCATAGTAAACATTTTAAAATTATTAATTGTGTACAGCTCAATGAAAATCACTAAAATAAAAGCTAGACAGTCACGGGGCATTGACAATTCCCCAAATTATGAATGAAGGAGTATTTCTTGCTGTTTTGGGCAGACAGGAATTATCCCTAATTTGCAATGCAGCCCCCTGAACTTTCATGAAGACTGAATGTACAGTATCTCCCGGGAAAAAAAAATAGTTTGACACCGCAGACATAAAACAGTGTGCTTTTACTATGGATAGAAGGACCTCACTGCTGATGGACAATCTATCATGAACTCTTGACACAATTATACATATCTATACAATACTTTTAATAAAGTATATAATTTTTAAAATTTTACTAGGCAAGTCAGTTAAGAACAAATTCTTATTTTCAATGACGGCCTAGGAACAGTGGGTTAACTGCCTGTTCAGGGGCAGAACGACAGATTTGTACCTTGTCAGCTCAGGGATTCGAACTTGCAAACTTTCGGTTGCTAGTCCAACGCTCTAACCACTAGGCTACCCTGCTGGAAGCAACATCATTTTCCTGATGGAATTTCATAATTTTTTATTTAAAAATGTCTTAACTAGTCATCCATTTGTACAGTGCTCTCCAGCCAACCTACCTCAAATGTCACAACTGAACAAATTGTGCACAAGAGATAAATAAGACTGCTGTGGGCACTGTATCCATACTCTCCGGGTTAATGAAGTACGAGAACATATGTGGACTGAAAACAAGGATCCAACTTGTCCAACACAAGTTGGATCCTTGTTTTCAGTCCACATATGTTCTCGCTCTACGTGGTCAGTAGTTTACCTGTTGCCATACTTTTGTAAACCATTTTCAGGTCTGTTTACCAACATTAGTTGTCTCTAATAGTGTTCTTATCCATTCCGGCAGTCCAGTAATGAGAATGTGCACAGGAATGCTTGTTTTTCTTCAAACTGGTACCTTAAATGCGTAAGACATTCCATTTTAGAATTTGTCAAATGTGATAACCAAAATAAACCACAATGTTTCTACCCTTTGAAAAGTAAACTTAGTGTCCTCTCAGGCCTTTACCGGCACAGTCCATATTGGAACCCTCTTCCCCATAGCTGAAGTTTCGAATCACATTCTGCGTATGTGTTCTTTTATCTGTTCAAACTACGGATATTGCAGTAGCACAAGCAGGACGCAGTCTACACATTGCATTTTGGCAAAACCACACATTTGTGGTGATGTGTTGATATCATCACTCCCTTCTGACAAAATAACATGAAATTGCTTCTAAGACTGCCCGTTTGTGTCGTGCTTATGTTTGCAATAGCCTACTGTTACAACACGCAAAGAAGTTTGTTGAACAACATGCCGATGTTTGTAGGCTATGCCAGACAAAGACTTGCGATCATCACCACGGGGTGAAAGGAGGGGGGAGCGGCAGTAAACAGCAAACCAAATGTTATTTCTCACATGCACCGAATAGACTTTACCGTAAAATGCTTGCTTAAAAGCACTTCCCAACGATGCAGAGTTAAATAATAATAATACAAAATAAAAACAGAGTAGCGTGTGTGTCTGTGTGTGTGTGTGTGTGTGTGTGTGTGTGTGTGTGTGTGTGTGTGTGTGTGTGTGTGTGTGTGTGTGTGTGTGTGTGTGTGTGTGTGTGTGTGTGTGTGTGTGTGTGTGCGTGCGTATGTAGTGTATATGAATGTGTGTGGGTTTTGTGTGAGTGTCAGTGTAGTGTGTGTGTATATAATGTGTATATATACAGGTAGCCTCGTCGAAAACCTAAAACGGGAACCTAGGCAAGTCCATGGTAGAGAAATATCTAAATATTGGTGGGAACCCGCTGTAAATCAGTGACTCCACACAACACGTCAAACCAATCAAATGCCTTGCTTGGGCACAGCTCCAACGGTGCTCACTAGTTTCGTGTAGTGAGTACAAGTAAGTGAGGATGGCCAGAAAATCAGCGATTAAAACCTCATCAAAATATGTTGACGTAAGCCGATTTTGTGGATAGAACACACTTCTGGCAAAACAGAATTCAGTTTTTCCTCCAGGTTTTCTGAAATGTTGCAAACTAGCACAGGAACAACAAAATGTGTCCTACCTGGTCTGAAAGCAGTGACGAACATAACACACTGCACCAAGACCCAGCACCAAAGGGCATGTGGGTTGTCACTAGTTACCACAATATCAAAAATCTATGACTTAAAAAAAAAATTGCGCTAATGATAGTTAGCAACTTCCTTCAAGCTGCACGCAGAGACATACAAATTGTATCCACAAGTTAATCTGGGAAGTAGATAGAGGGTTTCATTGTCAAAATCCTGATGTATCCCTTTAACATAGTCTACGCCACAGGAGGATGGTGGCACCTTAATTGGGGAGGACGGGCTTGTGGTAATGACTGGAGCGGAATCAGTGAAATGGTATCAAATACCTCAAACACATGGTTTCCATCTGTTTGATGCCATTCCACTAACTCTATTCTAGCCATTATTATGAGCCGTCCTCCCCTCAGCAGCCTCCACTGGCCTACGCACACACACAAACAGTTGGGCATGACAGCGCCTCTTCTCCCTCAGGAGGCTGAAAAGATTTGGCGTAGGCCCTTGGATCCTCAAACAGTTCTACAGCTGCACCACTGAGAGCATCTTTACTGGCCGCATCACCGCTTGGTATGGCAAATTCCCCACCCTAGACCACAATGCTCTACAAAGTGTGGTGCGGAGGGCCCAGTATATCACTCGGGCCGAGCTCCCTGCCATCCAGAACCTCTCTATCAGGCTGTGTCAGAGGATGGCCCGAAAAATGTAGAAAAGACTTCAGCCACCCAAGCCATAGACTGTTAACTCTGCTACCGTCCGGCAAACGCTACTGGAGCATCGGCTCTCGGACCAACAGTCTCAGAGACAGCTTCTACCTACAAGCCATAAGACTTCTAAGTAGCCATAAGACTGCTAAATAGTTAATTAAATGGTTACCCTGACTATCTGCATTGATCCTATCAACTGCCAAAATAATGTAAACACCGAGTAAATGAGGTGCTTCCACACCTGTGTGATTCCCGAGTTAATTAAGCAATTAGCATCCCGTCATGCTTCGAGTCATGTATAAAAATTCTTGGCAGGCAAGTTAGTATTTTGGCTACCATGGCCCCTATAGGATGCCAATCCCCCATCCATAGGGCACGAGTGGTCACTGAATGGTTTGATGAGCATGAAAACGATGCAAACCATATGCCATGGCCGTCTCAGTCAGCAAATCTTAATCCAATGGAACACTTATGGGAGATTCTGGAGCTGTGCCAGAGACAGCGTTTTCCACCACCCTCAACCAAATAACAAATGATGGAATTTCTTGTGGAAGAACGGTGTCGCATCCCTCCAGTAGAGTTCCAGACACTTGTAGAATCTATGCCAAAGTGAATTGAATCTGTTCTGGTTCGTGGTGACACTACCTCTGGTAAGACGAGGGGTGGGAGTGTGTGTCTATAACGCTCTCGGTAGCCAATGTGAACAAAACCTCGAAACAAGTCAACATTCACAAAGCCGCTGGGCCAGACGGATTACCAGGACGTGTACTCAAAGCATGCACGGACCAATTGGCAAGTGTCTTCACTGACATTTTCAACATCTCCCTGACCGAATCTGTAATACCTACACTTTTCAAATCAAATCAAATGTATTTATATAGCCCTTCGTACATCAGCTGATATCTCAGTGTCTGTTGACTCTCTCTCCCCTCCCTCCTCTCTCTTCCCCCTCCCTCCTCTCTCTCCCCTCCCTCCTTCACCCTCTCTCTCTCCTGAGGAGGGAGGGGAGAGAGAAGGAGGGAGGGGGAAGACAGAGGAGGGAGGGGAGAGAGAGTCAACAGACGTACAGAAGTGGGAGAGAGGAAGGAGAGGGAGTGATAGATTAAAGGAGGGGAGGGAGGGAGGGGAGGGGGGAGATAGCAGTGAGATATGAGGGAGATGGGGAGGGAGAGCGCGAAGGAGGGAGGGGAAGAGAGAGGAGGGAGGGGGGAGAGAAAGGTGGGAGATAGGAGGGAAAAAGAGAGGGAGAGAAAGAGAGAAGGGTGAGAGAGGGGGTGAGGGTAGCGGGGGTGAAAGAAGGGGGAGCGAGGGAGAAGAGGAGGGGGATAAAGTGGTGGAAGAGAGAAAGAGACAGAGAGAGGCAAAGAGAAGGAGGGAGATAGAGAAGAGAGAGTCAGGGAAAGGGGGATTAGAGAATAGAGAGAGAGACATGTCTGTCTGTGAGTCTCATCTTTCTCCATTTTCCCATTGACTGGAATGTATTGACATAAGCTTCAATTGGTTGACACATATTTTACCATTGAATGCAATGTATTGAGGGGCCTGTAACATACTTTATTTCACAGAAACATGGCTCTCTCGGAATACACTGTTGGAGTCGGTAAAGCCAGCAGGATTCTCAGTACATCGGGCAGACAGAAATAAATATCTCTCCGGGAAGCAGAGGGTGGATGGGTGTGTTTCGTGATTAACGACTCATGCTGTAATTCTAGGTACAAAGAGAAACCCATACAGGAACTCAAGTCCTTTTGTTCACCCGACCTAGAATACCTCACAATTAAATGCCGGTCAAAATACCTCCCAATTTAATTCTCCTCCGTCATTGCCACAGCCGTTTACATCCCACCTCAAGGTGATACCTCGATGGTCCTCAAAGAACTTCACTGGACTTTATGCAAACTGGAAACCACATGTCCTGAGGCTGCATTTATTGTAGCTGGGGATTTTAACAAATCTGAGGACTATGCTGCCGAAGTTCTATCAACATATCGACTGTCCTACTCACGCTACTAAGAGTCTCGACCATTGATATTCAAACTTACGGAATGCTTACAAGGCCCTCCCGCACCCTCCTTTCGGCAAATCTGACCACGACTCCATCTTGCTCCTCCCGTCCTATAGGCAGAAACTCAAACAGGATGTACCCGTGCTTCGAACTATTCAACGCTGGTCTGACCAATCGGAATCCATGCTTCAGGATTGTTTTGATCATGTGGACTGGGATATGTTCCGGGTAGATTGCGAAAATAATCTAGATGCATACACTGATACAGTAACTGAGTTTATAAGGAAGTCTATAGGAGATGTAGTACCCACTGTGACTATTAAAACCTACACTAACCAGAAACCGTGGATAGATGGTAGCATTCACATGAAACTGAAAGCGTGAACCACCGCATTTAACCATGGCAAGGTGACTTGTAAAATGGCAGAATATAAAGAGGGTAGTAATTCTCTCCGGCAGGCAATCTAACAAGCTAAACATCAGTATAGAGATAAAGTGGAATTGCAATTCAACAGCTCAGACGTATGTGGCAGGGACTACAGACAATCACGGACTACAAAAGGAAAACCAGCCACGTTGCCGAGACCGACGTCTTGCAGGCTGAACACATTCTACGCACGCTTTGAGGATAACACAGTGCCACTGACGTCTGACGCTACCAAAGAATGTGTGCTCTCCTTCTCCGCGGCCAACGTGAGTAAAACATTTAAATGTGTTAACCTTCGCAAGGCTGCCGGCCCAGACAGCATCCATAGCTGTGTACTCAGAGCATGCGCTGACCAGCTGGCTGGTGTGTTTATGGGCATATTCAATCGCTTCCTATCTCAGTCTGCTGTCACCACATGCTTCAAGATGGTCACCATTGTTACTGTACCCAAGAAGGTTAAGGTAACTGAACTTAATGAATATCGCCCCGTAGCAATTACCTCTGTCATCATGAAGAGCTATGAGAGACTAGTCAAGGATCATATCACCTCCACCTTACCTGTCACCCTAGACCCACTTCAATGTGCTTACCTCCCAATAGATCCACAGACGATGCAATTGCCATCCCTCTGCACACTGCCCTAACCCAACTGGACAAGAGGAATACCTATGTAAGAATGCTGTTTATTGACAAAAGCTCAGCATTCAACACCATAGTACCCTCCAAACTCATCATTAAGGTTGAGGCACTGGGTCTGAACCCTGCCCTCTGCAACTTGGTCCTGGACTTCCTGACGGGCTGCCCCCAGGTGGTGAAGGTAACGTAAACAAATCAAAGGAGATGATTGTGGACATCAGGAAACAGCAGAGGGTGCACCCCCCTATCTACATCGACAGGACCGCAGTGGAGAAGGTGGAAAGCTTCAAGTTCCTTGGCGTACACATCACTGACAAACTGAAATGGACCACCCACACAGACAGTGTGGAGAACAAGGTGCAACAGAGCCTCTTGAACCTCAGGCTAAAGAAATGTGTCTTGTCACCCAAAACCCTCACCAACTTTTGCAGATGCACAATTGAGAGCATCCTGTCAGGCTGTATCACCGCCTGGTACAGCAACTGCGCTGCCCGCAACTGCAAGGCTCTCCAGAGGGTGGTGCGGTCTGCCCAAAACATTACCAGGGGCAAACTCCAAGTGGACCGCCACCGGAATCCAGCTCCTCACTATCGTTTCGGGCAGATGGTATGACTGTCTACACGGGACCTGCCCCTCCGGGTGGAGCCCCGTGAACCTTCCCCCCATTTTGTTGGTCCTTTCCCCATCTCTGAAGTCCTTAGTCCCACTGCTGTTCGTATTCTATTATCCCCTACCCTCTGTATACATCCCACTTGTCATATGTCCAGGATTAAGCCCTTGTCTCACAGCCTTTTTTCTTCTGTTTCCAGGCTCACCCCTCCTCCCTGTGTCATCAATGGCCATCCGGTGTACATGGTGAGATGCCTCCTGAGTGTTCGACCACGGGGCAGGTGTTTCCAGTACCTGGTTGACTGGGAGGGTTGCTGGGTCCCCGGTAAAGACATCCTGGACCCGGCCCTCATCGTCAACTTTCACCGCCGATACCCCGGTCAACCAGGTATGCACCCAGGTAGGACTCCAGGTGGTGGGAGGGGGGGATACTGTCACACCCTGATCTGTTTGACTTGTCCTATGCTTGTCTCCACCCCCACCAGGTGTCTCCCATTTGTTCCCGTTATCCCCTGTGTATTTATACAGGTGTCTTCTGTCTGTCTGTTGCCAGTTCGTCTTGTCAAGTCAACCAGTGGGTTTCCCGTGCTCCTGTTTTTCCTAGTCTCTGTGTTTCTAGTCCTCCCGGTTCTGACCCTTTGCCTGCCCTGACACTGTACCTGCCTGCCTGACCACTCAGCCTGCCCTGACTTCGAGCCTGCCTGCTGCCCTGTACCTGGTTTATGAACTTCTGCCTGTCCTCAACCTGGCTCTTGCCTGCCCCTTATTTTTCAATAAATATCAGAGACTCTAACTATTTGCCTCTGGTGTCTGCATCTGGGTCTCGCCCTGTGCCTTTATACACAGTTACTACAAAGATACTGGCGTCCTTCCTAACTTAGTTGCCAGAGAGCTAGGTCTCTTTGCGAACCAAAATAGCAGGGCTCGTATCATGCACCCAGACATAAAAAAGGTCCATCTTTGACATCAATCTTTGCTTGTTTAAATGCAACAGCCAAAGCCCTCTTCGTGATTTGAAAACTGAGGGGGTCTCCATATTTGTGGAATTGATGTGGTAGCCATGCTGGTTAAGTGTGCCTTGAATTCTAAATAAATCATAGACAGTGTCACCATCAAAGCACCCCCACATCATCACACCTCCTCCTCCATGCTTCACGGTGGGAACAACACATGCGGAGATCATCCATTCACCTACTCTGCGTCTCACAAAGACACAGCGATTGAAGGGCCCCACATACCGGGTGCTCAATTTTCGGCAGTAAAGGCGGAGGGGAGGTCCCTGGTGGATAATGATCACCAGGATGGAACACGGGAGCCTCACTGCGGTGGCGGGGCTCACTACCCCTGCCAGTCCTGGCAGTGACAACTAACGAACCTCCCCAGCTCCTGGTTGATCCTCTCCACCTGCTCGTTGGACTGATGTAAGGCTGTACACGGATGTGAGGCTGGCCGTGGACCCCTGCTTCTCCATGAAGGATCTCCATACCCGCGATGTAAATTGGGGGTCACGGGCGGAGACAATGTCATCCAGAAGGCAATAGTGTCTGAAGAACTGCTGGAACAGTGCCTCATCAACCTAGTGAGACCAAAGAGAGTGATAAAACGGCAGGATTTAGAGAATCTGTCAAGAACAATAATAGCAGTGAAACAATCAGACGGAGGAAATCAGTTACGAAATCTATGGACAGATGGGACCAAGGCCACTGAGGCACAGGAAGGGGAAGGAGTTTCCCTGCTGGAGCGTGCTGGCTATAGTTGGTTTTGGCACAAAAGACAATAACAACAGATCATACAGGTCTGAGTACAGCTATTAGAGATCTAGCCTAGGCTATGTGTCCATGTTCTTCAACATGAACTAGTCACAAACTGCTACTAGAATTGGGATAATTTGCATAAATCTGTTTTACCTGATAACTACAGCAAAAACAGTGGCTAAATGGAACAAATGTATGTCCTGTTTTGATTAAAATCATTGTGGGAAATTAGAGTTGTATCGAGAATCAGTCAGCCATGGCATTGGAAACATTCTTGTTTGGTTTGCTAGTTAGCTAACATTAACATAACTTGCTAGCTACTTCTGTGCAAATTAAGTTTTAGCTGTTAGTAAAGACATATTTGGGAATGTGTTTTGGTTGAACTTTTTATGAAGTTTCCTTAAAAATTGTTGCTCAAACCTGCGCGCATGGTGCAGAGACAGACAGCACAGCGTCAGCAGCACAGTCACAAAGTCATAAACCCTGTTACTATTTATCTTCTTCAAATCTGATGCTAAACATAACCCCAACCACACTGCTAACCTTATGCCTAACCTTACATTGAGACCAAAAAGCAAATTTTAGTTTTCATACTGTAATGACCTGACTCGATCATAAAGGAACAATTGTCCAGACAGAGGATTGAGTTTACGAATTGACGGTTTATTAAGCCAACATAACACAGGCTACTGTTTGGCCGTAGCCCACTCCAAACAAATGAAAGTTAACCCACAAGCCAATCGTGACCTTCTCTTGTGAAGCCCAGACGTAAGAGAGAGAACAAAGGCTAAACCTGGTCCTAACTTCCAATGCTCCATCCCCCTGCCCAACCCCCCTCCTACGCCACCCCGCCAACCGCCTGGATGCCCGGCATCAGAACATTCCAGGCATTCCCGTGTTTGGCAGATAGCAGGTTGATTGGCATGTCGGACCCCGCGAACACTGGGTACTTGTAAGTACAACACAACCACCTACTAGCCTAACACATAACACACAGCTGTCTGTGCGGGTCGCTACAATACATTTTTACTACAGCCAATTAAGACTTTGTGGCTGTGTTATCTCGTGGAAACCCAGCAGCATCGACAAATATTTTTATAACTAAACCTTTCTGTGGCAATGAGCTATATTGAAACAGTCAGTAGAGCTTGTTGTGTGTTGGCTTATGGTCCGTGCAGAAACACGTGTGGTTAAAAGGGGCCGGGTGATGAAGAATAGAGATGTGATTAACCATGTCAAATAAATTTACGGTGTTAGAAATGTAACGCATTACTAAGTTTGGCAGCCCTAGTCAAAATACATGTTCATTTCGCAGGAGCTACACTACAGGAACAGCAAGTGTCAAGGGGTTTCCCAGTTTGGCCGCTGCTTAAGGGGAAACTTCAACACTAGACACTATTTTGGGTGTTTTTTCAGTCTCCCTACATAATTATGAGTGATGAGAGGTGCTTCAGACATAATTTTGCACCATAGTGGTATTTCTGAATTTGTGCACCGGACGAGTTCAACCAATGTCATCGGTTGATTGACACTGCAAAGAACAGCATACATTTCATGCTGGTTTATGCTGGTCAATGCTGGTCAGTGCTGGTCTGATGCTGGTCTGACCAGCATGGTCTAACTGGTTCTGCTGCCCGACCAGCATGATCTAGTTGGCATACTGTACCAGCACTCGTTGCGTTTTTGCTGGTTACCAGCCTTCGCTGTGTTTTTGCTGGTGACTAGCTTTCACTGTTTTTTGGACACTGGTGACCAGCATAAGCTAAAGCAAAATCATATCAAGTCACATTATTCTAGCTTGCAAAGTAATGCTTAAATCCTATTGGAATCCAACCAGAGTGGATTTCCACAATCTGCATTCAGAATGACTGCCAAGGTTAGAAAGATGAATGAATGAGACGACCTAAACCATCTAAACTGGAACAACCATTTCAGTAACAGGTGCAAGAAGTCCAACTACCAGATTGGGTTAGTTCAGAAAAATGTATTTTATTTATCTTTCTGCAGCACAAGATAAATTCATTGAATTGTGCCCACAGAGTATTTTGCCTCAGGCTCATTGCAAAATGTGTAGAATAGCAGAACATTTGCTTTAAAAATGCTAAATTTGCTCAACCTCATTGTAGAATGTATAGAATAGCATGAGGTTAGCTATAAAACTGCACAATTTATTTCTGTCCCATTGCAAAATGTGTAGAATTGCAGGAAATGTTCTTTAAAACAGCAACATTTTCTCTCAGCCTCATGGCTCAAAATGTGTTGAATAGTATAAGATTAGCTATACCTTGCTCCGACCTTGCAAGTTATACCTTGTTACACCACTGCAATTAATGTACATGCAAAAATACAGAAAGAAACCATTCTAAAAATCTAACTGCATTAGAGCAGTTAAATGGGAAATATCATAATGATGGGTGTGGTTTTGCAGACCAGCAGAATTCTGAGTACTTGGGAGTCAACCTCATTTGGGATTTGAACTCACATCCTCTCAGTCACTGGCGTAGCACACACCCCCGCACTCCGTAGCTCCCCCAAGGGACATGGCTGATGTTTTACATTCTCCCAACCAATTGTGCTATTTAGTTTTTTAGCGTTTAGTGTAGCTTATTTTTTTACTTATTGTGTACATAATGTTGCAGCTACCGTCTCTTATGACCGAAAATAACTTCTGGACATCAGAACTGCGATTAACCACCGTGGACTGGAAGAAACTTTTTTCTTTAACGAGTCCAATGAGAAGGATATCCTGCTTTCACTGGAACAGGCCCAGATCCACGCCTTTTGCATGAAGAAAAGACGCAGGAAAAGGGGCCGCAGATTGGGCAGCCTTTTGAGAATCTATACGTGAGTGAGTAAACTCCCACTGCCATCCGATTTTCTTGCTAACGTGCAATCATTGGAAATAAAAATTATGACCTACGATTAAGATGATCCTACAAATGGGAAAACTGTAACATCTTATGTTTCACTGAGATGTGGCTGAACGACGATACGGACAATACAGAACTAGTGGGATTTTCCATGCACCGGCAGAACAGAGATGCTACCTCTGGTAAGACGGGGGTGGGGCTGTGTGTCTATTTGTCAACAACAGCTGGTGCGCGATGCCTAATAAATATTAAAGAAGTCCTAAGGTATTGCTCGCCTGATGTAGAGTACCTTATGATAAGCTGTAGATCACACAATCCAACAAGAGAGTGCTCATCCATATTATTAGTAGCGGCAAAGAAGAAAATGCTCACCCAGAAGTGGCACTCCTAGTGGCCGGAGACTTTAATGCAGGCAAACTGAACACGTTTAAATGTTTTACTCACGTCGGCCACAGAGAAGGAGAGCTCACAGTCCTTGCTAGCGGGCCACGTCGGTGGCACTGTGTTATCATCAAAGCATGTGAAGAATGTGTTTAGCCGGTCCGGAAGCAAGACGTTGGTCTCGGCGACGTGGCTGGTTTTCCTTTTGTAGTTCGTTATTTTCTGTAGTGCCTGCCACATACGTCTCGTGTCTGAGCAGTTGAATTGCAACTCCACTTTATCTCCATAATGACGTTTAGCTTGTTTGAGTGAATAATATCTCCATAATGACCTTTTGCCTTGCAGAGTGAATAACTACACTGTTTATATTCTGCCATATTACCAGTCACCTTGCCATGGATGAATGCGGTGGTTTGCTCTTTCAGTTTCGCGTGAATGCTACCATCTATCCATAGTTTCTGGTTAGGGTAGGTTTTAAGTCACAGTGGGTACTACATCTCATATACATTTCCATATAAACTCGGTCACCGTATCCCTGTAAGCGTCTAGATTATTTTTGCAATCTACCTGGAACATATCCCAATCCACGTCATCAAAACGATCCTGAAATGTGGATTCCGATTGGTCAGACCGGTGTTGAAAAGTACGAAGCATGGGCACTTCCTGTTTGTGTTTCTGCCTATAGGATGGGAGGAGCAAGATGGAGTCGTGGTTAGATTTGCCGAAAGGAGGGGGGAGCAGGGCCTTGTAAGCATTCCAGAAATTTTAATAGCAATGGTCGAGAGTCTTAGTAGCACAAGTAGGACAGTTGATATGATGATAGAACTTCAGCAGCCTAGTCCTCAGATTTGCTTTGTTAAAATCCCCAGCTACAATAAATGCAGCCTCAGGATATGTGGTTTCCAGTTTGCGTAAAGTCCAGTGAAGTTCTTGAGGGCCGTCAAAGTTTCGTCTTGAGGTGGGATGTAAATGGCCATGGCGATGACGGAGGAGAATTCTCTTGGGAGATAATATGGTCAGCATTTAATTGTGAGGTATTCTAGGTTGGGTGAACAAAATGACTTGAGTTCCTGTATGTTCCTAGAATTACACCATGAGTCGTTAATAATGAAACACACCCCTCCGCCCTTCTGCTTTCCAGCGAGATATTTATTCCTGTCTGCACAATGTACTGAGAATCCTGCTGGCTTTACCGACTCTGACAGAGTTACGGCCCTATGTCTCTCTGGAAAGAATTCTTTGCTCTCAGCTCATCAACTTTGTTATCCAAAGACTGAACATTAGCGAGTAATATACTCGGAAGCTGTAAGTGGTGTGTGCGCTTCCTATGTCGAATCAGCAGGCCACCTCGAGTGCCTCTCCTCCGTCAGCGATGTTTTGGGTTGACCTCTGGAGTAAGTTAAATTGCTCTTGGGAGAGTGAACAAAGGATCTGCTCCAGGGAAGTAGCATTCCTGGTCGTAATTATGGTAGTTCTGGTTACTGCCGTTCTAATATCCAATAGTTATTCCCGGCTGTATGTCATGACGCAAAACATTTCTTGAGCTTATAATGTAAAAAATAGTACAGAAAAAAAACAAAATACTGCAAAGGTTCCTAATAGCTAGTCGCAATCCAGCCATCTCTGTCCACGTCATCTTCTCTTTGGATTCGGAAGACGTGCTGCACCATGAGCTGTGCCGTCTCATTGGCTGAAGGTAACTTGGGGAGAGGGATGAAATGGGTGGTTTTGGAGAACTTATACACTATTGTCAGGAGAGTGGTGTTGCAACAGACGGGGGAAGCCCGGTTACAAAATCCTGGGAAATGTGGGACCAGGGGCGATCAGGAACAGAGAGTGGCTGAAGGAGGCCAGATGGAGCTTGCCATGGAGTCTTATTCTGAGCACGCAACGACAAAGGCCGAGACGTCAGAAACCATAGTGAGCCACCAGAAGAGTTGTCGGAGGAAGACCAGGGTTCTACGGGAGCCAGGGTGACAGGTAAGCCTGGAGTAATGAGCCCATTCCAGGACCTGAGACTGGAACGAATCAGGGACGAACATCCGGTTAGCCGGGTCCCCCCCAGGGTCCGGCTGGGAACGTTGTGCCTTGTGGACCAGGGTCTCAATACCCCAGACAACTGAAGATGCAAGACATGAGGTAGGGAGGATGGTCTCAGAGTCAGAGGGTGTGGCAGCAGAACTGTACAGGCACCCGGCTTCACATTCTTGGACCCTGGGCGGTAGGAGATGGTGAAGTTGAACCTGGTGAATAACAGAGCCCAACGGGCTGCCTATAGTTAAGGCGATTGGCTTGGCTGTGCGGAGATATTCTCAATGTTTATGGTCTGTCCACACCAAAAATGGATGTTCTGCCCCTTCCAGCCAGTGTCTCCACTCCTCCACTGCCGTCTTGACCGCCAGAAGATCCCAGTTCCCTACATCATAGTTTCTCTCCGCGGAGTTGAGACAATGGGACAGGAAGGCACATGGATTAAGCTTTTGGTACTGGGCAGACCGCTGGGACAGGACGGCCCCCACTCCAACATCGGAAGCGTCGACCTCAACCACAAACTGACAGGACGGGTCCGGATTGATGAGGATGGGAGGACGTTGGAGGACGTCCCAGGGGAGGCTGCACCGCCTTAAGGCAATGTGAGTGGCCCAACCCAGGATAGGTGAGGTCTTTGCAAGAACCCCATTGATGGGTGGTTATGATTAGCCTGGTGGAAACAACCTGATCACTGTATTCACCTTTCTATTTCACTTCAGATATCGTAAAATGCGAAGTGAAATACAATGATGAACACAGCAATCAGGCTGTTTCCACCAGGCTAGGTCATGCCCTGGATATTATATGCCTCTAAGAAGTGGAAGAAAAACCCCTGAATCATGTCAGTTTACATAAATTATGTTTCACAATTGGGTTATCAAATGTATCAAAGTAATGAAGTGGGTTACCTTTGTATTTGTACAAATGATGAGCCTGTGAAAGCTGCTGCTTCTGACAGTGGAAGGTTGCTGGCTGGATACTTGCCAACATGTGGCCCACAGCAAAGGCATTACATTTATATTTTAGTCACTCTTATCCAGAGCGACTTGCAATTAGTGCATTTATCTTTTAAGATAGCTAGGTAAGACAACAACACATCACAATCGTATCAACTGCATTTTCTCTCAACAAAGTATTTATCAGCAAAGTCGGTGCTCATGGCAAAAGATAAGTGTTTTTTTAGAGACCAGAGGTGAATGAACGAAGTGCGCTGGTTGGGATGTAGGGTTTGAGCATAGCCTGAAGGTAAGGATGTTGTAGTTCCCTTTGCTGCTCCGTAGGCAAACACCAGGGTCTTGAAAATGATGCAAACTTCGACTTGAAGCCAGTGAAGTGTGCAGAGGAGCGGGGTGACATGGGAGAACTTAGGAAGGTTAATCATCACCTGGGCTGGATAAGTTGCAAGGGTTTGATGGCACAAGCGGGGAGCACAGCCAACAGAGAGTTGCAGTCGCCCAGACGGGAGATGACAAGTGCCTGGATTATGACCTGCTCTGCTTCCTGTGTGAGGAAAGTTTGTACTCTACGGATGTTGTAGAGCATAAACCTGCAGGCACGAACAAGTTACTGCTTTGATGTTTGCAGAGAATGACAGTGTGTTGTCCAGGAACACGCCAAGGTTCTTTGCACACTGGGAGGGGGAACCTGTGGAGTGGTCAACTGTGATGGAGAGATCTTGGAACAGGCACTTTCCCAGGAGGAAGAACAGCTCCGTCTTGTCGAAGTTGAGCTTGAGGTGGTAGGCCGACATCCAAGCTGAGATGTCTGTCAGGCACGTAGATATGTGTGTATACACTTAGTTGTCAGAAGGGGGAAAGAGAAGAATAGCTGTGTCATCCACATAGCAATGATATGAGAGACTATGTGAAGATATAACAGAGCCGAGTGACTTGGTGTAAAGAGAAAAGAGGAGAGGGCCTAGAACCAAGGCCTGGGGGACACCAGTAGTGAGAGTATGTGATGCAGACACAGATCCTCTCCACGCCTCCTGGTAGGAGCGACCTGACAGATAGGATGCAATCCAGGAGTGTGCAGATCCTGAGATGCCCAACTCTGAGAGGGTAAAGAGGAGGATCTGATGGTTCATGGTGTGGAAGGCAGTGGATAGATCTAAGAGGATGAGAATAGAGGGGAGCAAGTCAGCTTTGGCAGAGCAGAGCCTCTGTGACACAGGGTTGGTCAGAGAAAGCGCACTCAAGTACTTTAGAAAAGAAAGAATCAAATCAAATATTATTTGTCACATGCACCGAACACAACAGATGTAGACCTTACCGTGAAATGCTTACTTACAAGCTCTTAACCAACAATACAGTTCAAGAATCGAGATAAGAAAATATTTCCTAAATAAACTAAAGTTAAAAAAAAATCAAATTAATCAAATAGTAACACTATTTGGTCAATGTAATATTCCTGGTGGCCATTTGATTGGTTTAGTTGTTCCTGCAGTCTTATGGCTTGGAGGTAGAAGCTGTTATGGAGCCTATTGGTCCTAGACTTGGCGCTCCAGTACCACTTGCTGTGCGGTAGCAGAGAGAGCAGTCTCTGACTTGGGTGACTGGAGTCTTTGACAATTTTCTGGGCTTTTCTCTGACACCACCTATTATATAGGTACTGAATGTCAGGAAGCTTGGCCCCAGTGATGTACTGGGCTGTACACATTACCTTCTGTAGAGCCTTATGGTCAGATGCCTAGCAGTTTCCATACCAGTCAGTGATGCAACCGATCAGTGCAGCTCTCGATGGTGCAACTGTGGAACTTTTTGAGGATCTGGGGACCCATGCCAAATCTTTTCAGTATCCAGAGATGGAAATGGTGTTGTCGTGCCCTCTTCACAACTGTCTTGGTGTGTTTGGAACATGATAGTTGGTGATGTGGAAACCCGCTCCACTTCAGTCCCATCAATGTTAATGGAGGCCTGTTCAGACATCCTTTTCCTGTAGTCCACGATCAGCTCCTTTGTCTTGCTCACATTGAGAGAGAGGTTGTTGTCCTAGCACCACATGGCCAGGTCTCTGACCTCCTCCCTATAGGCCGTCTCATCATTGTCGTGATCAGGCCTACCACTGTTGTGTTGTCAGTAAACTTAATGATGGCGTCATGCTCGGCCACACAGTCGTGGGTGAACAGGGAGTACAGGAGGGAATTAAGCACACACCCCTGAAGGGCCCCAGTGTTAAGGATCAGAGTGTTAGATGTGCTGTTGCCTACCCTTACTTACCACCTGGGGGCGGCCGTTCAGGAAGTCCAGGATCCAGTTGAAGAGGGAGGTGCTTAGTCCCAGGGTCCTTAGCTTAATGATGAGCTTTGTGGCCACTATGGTGTTAAACGCTAAGCGGTAGTCAATGAAAAGCATTCTCACATAGGTGTTTCTTTTTTCCAGGTGGGAAAGGGCAGTGTGGAGTGCGATTGAGATTGCATCATCTGTGGACCTGTTGGGGTGGTAGCTTTCTGGCGTTTTTGACATCAGATGGGTCAACTGTTGGTTTCTTGAGGGGGAAGCGACCCTGGCCATCTTGAAGTCAGAGGGGACGCAGCCAGTGGTCAGGGATGAGTTTATCAGGGAAGTGAGGAATGGGAGAATTCTCCTGAGATGGTCTGGAGAAGGGAGGAGGTGATGGGGTCAAGTGGGCAGGTTGTTGGGCGGCCGGACATCATTAGTTACAGGATTTCATCATGCATGTCTGCATAATTCTGATTAGGACCCCCTTGCTGGTCTTCTCTATGCTTCATGTTCGGCTGCAAACTGTACATCTCTCGAACAACTGCAGCAGGCAATCTTATGAGGTGGTGGGCAGGGGGTATGCTGACTTCCTCTTGCTCAGGGAAGAGCGGGGGCTGATATCACAAGGAACACTCGATGGGTGAGAGACCAGTGGCCAAGCAGGGAAGGGTGTTACGGACGTACTCCACCCACATGAGTTGCTGGCTCCAGGTGGTGGGGTTGACGGAGACGAGGCAACAATGAGCCGTCTCCAGGTCCTGATTGTCTCACTCTGACTGGCCGTTAGTTTGGGGGTAAAAACCAGAGACAGTCTGGCAGACGACCCAATGAGGGTGCAGAACGCCTTCCAGAACCGGGCCGAGAACGATCGGCCGGAGGTCCATACGTGCTGCACCATGAGCTGAGCCGTCTCCTTGGCTGATGGTAACTTGGGGAGGGGAATAAAATGGGCAGCTTTAGAAAGCCTATCCACCACCATCAGAATCTTGGTGTTGCCATCTGACGGAGGAAGACCAGTAACAAAGTCCAGGGATATATGGGACTAGGGGTGGTGAGGAACAGGGAGTGGTTGAAGAAGGCCAGCCGGAGCATTCTGCTGAGTCTTATTTTGTGCACACAGTGCAGGCAGCGACGAATGCGGAGAAATCAGGAACCAAGGAAGGCAGCCAAAAGCGTTGCCGGATGAAAGCGGATGACGGGAGCCTGGATGGCAGGTCAGTCTCAAGGAATGTGCCTATTCCAGGCCCGCGAAATGGGCAGAGTCTGGGACAAACATCCAGCAGCACAGACGTGTGCAGACGCTAGACAGACAGGAGGTAGGAGGATGGTCTCGGGGTCAGAAGGTGTAGCAGCAGGTCTATACAAACGTGAGAGTGCGTCATGCTTTACATTCTTGGACCCTGGGCGGTAGCAGAGAGTGAAATTGAAACGGGTGAATAACAGGGCCTCACGAGCCTGCCAAGAGTTGAGGCACTTGGCAGTGCAGAGATATTCCAGGTTCTTATGGTCAGTATACATTACAAATGGGTATTCCTCCCCCAGCAAACCAGTATCTCCAATTCTCCAACGCCGTCTTGATGGCGAGGAGTTCTCGATTTCCCACATCATAGTTCCTCTAAGCAATTGTAAAACGATGGGAGAGAAAAGCGCAGGGTGCAGCTTTTGGTCCTGGGCAGAACACGGGGGCGGGACGGCCCCCACTCCGACATTCTAGGAGTCGACCTCCACCACAAACTGACAGGACGGGTCCGGATGGATTAAGATGGGGACTGTAGTGAATCGATGTTTGAGGTCCGAGAACGCCCGGTCAGCTGCTGGAGACCACGTGAATGGATCCTTGGGAGAGATGAGTGCTGAGTAACCCTGGATGAAGCAGAGGTAGAAGTTAGCAAATCCCAGGAAACATTGCAGCTGCACTTTGGATGTGGGTTGAAGACAATCCACCACCGCTCTCACCTTGTCTGGATCTATCTGTATATGCCCTGTAGCGATGACGTATCCTAGGAAGGAGATGGTGGAGCGATGGAATTTCACATTTTAACGAAAAGCTGGTTCTCCAGGAGATGCTGAAGGACCTGTCAGACGTGCAGGATGTGCTGAACGGGAAAAGATGTTATCGAGGTAGACACACAAACCGGTTCAGCATGTCCCGGAGCACATCGTCGACCAGGACCCGGAACAC
Source organism: Oncorhynchus masou masou (assembly GCF_036934945.1). Taxonomy (NCBI): domain Eukaryota; kingdom Metazoa; phylum Chordata; class Actinopteri; order Salmoniformes; family Salmonidae; genus Oncorhynchus; species Oncorhynchus masou. Next base: position 29,619,197 of record NC_088229.1, read on the forward strand.
AGCGGGAGCGTTGGTCAGTCGGAATAGCATAACCAAGTACTCATAGTCTCCTTCCTGTATCCGAACCAGATGGTCGGTCCAACCTAGAGAAGATGGTCACTCCATGAAGAATTTCGACTACTAAGGAGATGAGTAGTAGAGGTTAACGTTTTTACCCGTGATGTCATTAAGGCCCATCCAGCACTCTGACATCCATGGGGTTGAGTGGTTGAGTTGAGATTCCCAGCTCCGACACCAAGGTAGGGTCGATAAAGCTCTCGTCGGCCCCAGAATCAATAAGCATCTGGAGAGATTTGGCTTGGTCACCCCACAACAGGGTGGCATGGAGAGTGTGGCACGAGTAATGGGAGATTGGAAAATCCCTATACGACTCACCAGAGTACTCGTAACTACTGGTCAGCCTGGTCTTTTTAATGGACAGGTGGAAATATAATGTCCTGTCGTCATGCAATACAGACAGCTCCTGGTGCTCAACCTGCGTAAACGTTCATCCGGAGATAATCTAGCCCTTCCCAGTAGCTTGGGCTCTGGAGGATGCGAGTCAACCTCCCTCTTTGATTCCCGTGGGCACTTTGGTGAACTCAGATTCTCTCGGGAGGGTGGACATTGAGAACATCCAGGATTCCTTGGAGGTGAGGTGGGAGCAGTAGCTGCCCATTGATCCGTATAGAACAAACAATGTGACAACTTGAGCTGTAATATGGCTTTTTTATTGGCTTGGATTAGCGGTTTTACCCACACATCGCTACTGGGCTAACATTAGCCAGTTAGCTATGTAGCAAGCTAGCTAGTTGGTAGCTAGCTAGCTAACATCAGCTATGCTAGCGATGATAGTGATAATGGTTATCAAAATATACATAACCATATACATAAGTAACAGTCTATGGTCTGGCTACTGGTATACTCACCATCGCTGGGGACCAACAAACTCCAACCACCTATTCTGCATGACAGGGTCCTTGTGGCATGCAAACCATATAGTAGTTGTTGGCTGTGCATCCTACTGGAAGCATGCATTGCATGGTAAATCCATATAGGGCTTTTCAGTCTCAAACGATGATCCTTTGAATGAGTTGGGGATGATGAAACAATGGAGCCCCTAGGGATATGCCGAGTAGTCGGACAAAACAAGAATCACCATGGTTATGGGCAATTTTCTGGATGTAATATCTTTTTTTGTAATTATCTGTGATTTGAAAAAAGTACTTTTTCGGGTGCCTGCATACGTTTTTCTAATGTCATTCTGTCAGTCAATCATGTGCAAACATTTTGTACAGTTTCTGACCTAAACTATATAAGTATACTAGTAACTTAAAAATGCTTCTCACAGTTTGCTGCACGCACAAAACAAATATTAGCCATCAAGGCTCTTGATCCAGGAGGGGATTCTCTGCTGTTACCGAGTGAATGCTTGATTTTGGAAGAAGATGACCACTTAGCTAGATAGCTAACTAGATACTAAATTAGCAAACCAAATGCACGACTGCAGAGCATTTAGCACATTTTAGACAGTTAACTTAATAGTTATAAGATATCTAGCTGGCATTATCTATGCATAGCCACTTCACCCCTACCTACATGTACAAATTACCTCAACTAACCTGTACCCCCGCACACTGACTTGGTACCGGTACCCCCTGTATACAGCCTCGTCATTGTTATGTTATTGTATTACTTTGTATTATTTTTCACTTTTGTTTAATTGGTCAATATTTTCTTCACTCTTCTTGAACTGCATTGTTGGTTAAGGGCTTGTAAGTAAGGGGGGGGTACTGTCACGCCCTGGCCATAGAGAGGCTTTATATTCTCTATTTTGGTTAGGCTAGAGTGTGACTAGGGTGGGCATTCTATGTTCTTTTTTCTATGTTTTGTATTTCTATGTCTTGGCCTAGTATGGTTCTCAATCAGGGACAGCTTTCTATCGTTGTCTCTGATTGAGAACCATGCTTAGGTACCCGTTTCCCCCACCTGTTTTGTGGGAAGTTAACTTTGTAGTTGTTCAGGGCACATAGCCCACAGCTTCACGGTTGTTTTGTTGTTCTTCGTTTTGTCGGCGTCATTTTTAATTAAAGTTCAAATGTACGCTTACCATGCTGCACCTTGGTCCAGTCCTTCAGCCAGCCGTGACACCCAGTCAGAGACAACGACCGACAGCTGCCTCTGATTGGGAACCATACCATGCCAACATACACCTAAACAACCTAGATTAGAACATCCCCCCTCGTCACACCCCGACCTAACCAAAATAGAGAATTAAAAAGGCTCTCTATGGTCAGGGACATTTACACTTCTTGTATTCGGCCCATGTGACAAATAAAGTTTGATTTGATTTGGCGAACATTTAGTGACGAGGGAGTACCATAAGCTTCATAACAATGTGACAGGTGAAATGAAGAACACAATATTCTTTATCTCCTAACATATTTCACAAGTTGACTGCAGGTATTTACTTAAAAAGTAACTACAAATATTGCATTTTATAAAAAATAACTTAAATAAATTAGTTTCAACAGTATTGACGGTATTAAAAAACCATCCTGTGACTTTTTCTAACTACCCCGGTATACAGTATATATGGTATACTGCCAAAAGCCTATTCTATACTGATCAAAAATATAAACGCAGCATGTAAAGCATTGGTTCCATGTTTCATGAGCTGAAATGAAAGATCCCAGGATTTCTTCAAAGCTTATTTCTCTCAAATTTTGTTCACAAATCTGCTATTGAGCAGTTCTCATTTGCCCAGATAATCCATCCACCTGACAGGTGTGGCATATCAAGAAGCTGATTAAACAGCATGATCAGGTGCAACTTGTGCTGGGGACAATAAAAGAACACTATAAAATGAAGTATTGTCACACAACATAATGCTACAAATGTCTCAAGTTTTGAGGGAGCGTGCAATTGGCATGCTGACTGCAGGTGTGTCCACCAGAGCAGTTTCCAGATAATTGAATGTTAATTTCTCGACCATAAGTAGCCTCCAACGTCGGTTTAGAGAATTTTGCAGTACGTCCAACAGGCCTCACAACCACAGACCTTGTGTAACCACGTCAACCCAAGACGTCCACATCCGGGTTCTTCACTTGCGGGATCGTCTAAGACCAGCCACCACAGCTGATGAATGTGTGGGTTTGCTCAACTGAAGCATTTCTGCTAAAACTGCCAGAAACCGTCTCAGGGAAGCTCATCTGTGACTCCTCATCCTCACCAGGGTCTTGGCCTGATTGCAGTTTGGCGTTGTAAATGACTTCAGTGGGTAAAAGCTCACCTTCGATGGTCACTGGCATGCGGGAGAAGTGTGCTCTTCACAGATTAATCCCGGTTTCAACTGTACCGGGCCAATTGCAGACAGCGTGTGTGGCATTGTGTGGGTGAGCGGTTTGCTGATGTCAGCGTTGTGAACAGAGTGCCCCATGATGGTGGTGGGGTTATGTTATGGGCAGGCTTAAGCTACGGACAATGAACACAATTGCATTTTATCAATGGCAATTTGAGTGCACAGTGATACTGTGACGAGATCCTGAGGCACATTGTCGTGCCATTCATCCGCCGCCATCAACTCTTGTTTCAGCATTATAATGCACGGCCCCACGTAGCAAGGATCTGCACACAATTCCTGGAAGCTGAAAATCTCCCTGTTCTTCCATGGCCTGCATACTCACCAGCCATGTCACCAATTGAGCATGTTCGGAATGCTCTGCATCAACGTGTACAACAGCACGTTCTAGTTCCCGCCAATATCCCGCAACTCCAGCAACATTCCATGGAAAACAATTACAAGCCTGATCAACTCTGTCACTCTGTATGAGGAAAATGGCTGTCACAACAGACACTGACTGGTTTCTGATCCACGCCCCAACCTTTTTTTTAAGGTATATGTGACCAACAGATACATATCTGTATTCCCAGTCATGTGGAATCCATAGATTAGGGCCTAATGAATATATTTGAATTGACTGATTTCCTTATATGAACTGTATCTCAATAAAACCTTTAAAATTGTTGCATGTTACATTTATTTTTGTTCAGTGTACATGCTCTAACTAACTAAACTGGCTAGTTTGCCTGTCTGTAAAGAGAAAGGTGGGCTGGACGTTGATCCTGCTGCTCTGATTGGATAGAGTGAAGCTGTATATCCCCATCCACTCGCTTCATCATTTCACCCAATTAATTTTCCTCGCATGTTTTTGTTCTGATCATTTAGATTGCTGCTGCCTGCTACTATGATAAATCACAGGGTCAAGACTTTTGCCATCAAGCTATCAATGTGCATAACTTGGTGACAGCAAACTTGGCTGCTCGCTGCAAGTTGAGGACACATGTTGCATAACATAACATGTAACATGACACATGTTGCATTCATAACAACTGTGAACTGGGAACTCGGAAATATCCGACTTTAGTGCGTACAAGACAACTGGGAACTCTCAGAATTCCAAGTTAGGAACTCAGGCCTCTTTCTAGAGCTCCGACTTTCCGACCTGAAGATCACCGACGTGATGATTTGACCATGTTCCATTTGTTTTGAAAGCACCAACAGACACACATACAGACCAGTGGCGGTCAGAGACATTTAAGATGAGGGAGGACAATTTTTTTTTTAATGAGCGTGGCTTTATTTCTATTACAGCATATTGGATGACTGTCATTCATATTCCATTCACCCAGCTCAATGTAACATCAATAGGTTAAGACTACTACATGATACTCAAATTTTCGCCGGACTCATCATGAGGTTGCTACAACTTAGCCTATGAATGCAAGTTTAAAATCCAGCTGCACAGATCGACAGAATTTTGAGGAATCGAGGTGACAGACAGTGACACATTCAATACCGCCTTGCACACGCTTGCCTGCATCTAGCTGATCTAGGGTGTAATCATTAGTCCAACAGTTGCAAATGAGAATGTCTATTGGACAAATTCAAGTATGTTTATGTCAGGACCCGGTTACGAACCTGGGTCTCCGGAGTGAGAAACAGTCACTTAACCAACTGAGCCACGAATAGTCAGCAGAACCCAGAAGATGAGGCAGACACAGCAGTACTTAAGACGGTGTATTTAATAAAGTAAAAAGGAGAAGTCCTAAAATACAAAAATGGCAAATCCAAAAGGAGGTAGGAATAGCACAAAAAAGCCTCAAGAGACACTCAAAAACAAAAACAGAATTCCACAAGAGCATCCACCGGAATCGACAGGAAAACACAGAACACTAGGGCTGGGTGCTAACATACAAACACAGAGCACAGAACTGAGGGAAACTAAGGGTTTAAATACAATCAGGGGAAACGAGGTACAGGTGCAAATAATAATGGGGAACAAGGGAAAAAACATAAGGTCAAAAAGCACAATGGGGGCATCTAGTGACCAAAACCCGGAACAACCCTGGCCAAATCCTGACAGAATCCCCCCTAGGAACGGCTCCTGACGTTCCTACCAGCTCTCTCAGGGTGGAGGGCCCTGAACTGACGAATGAGGTCAGGATCCAGGATGTCTTTGGCAGGAACCCAGGAGCGCTCCTCGGGACCGTAGCCTTCCCAGTCCACCAGATACTGCCAGGACCGCTGCACCCGGCGGGAATCCAGTATCCGATGGACGGTATAAGCCGGCTGGCCTCCAATGACACGAGGCGGAGGGGGAGGTCTGTCTGCCGGGACAAGGGGAGAAAAAACAACAGGTTTTAACAATGAAATGTGAAATGTGGGATTAATCTTAAGGGATCTGGGTAAGTGTAGGCGATAAGAAACTGGGTTAACCTCTTACACTTATGGTGGCGCTATTTCATTTTTGGAAGAAAAACGTTCCCGTTTTAAACAAGATATTTTGTCACAAAAAGATGCTCGACTATGCATATAATTGCTACTGTTCGAAAGAAAACACTCTGACGTGTCCAGAAATACAAATATCTTCTCTGTGCGTGCCCTTTAACGTGAGCTTCAGGCAAAACCAAGATGACTTGGCATCCAGGAAATGACAAGGATTTTTGAGGCTCTGTCTTTCATGATCTCCTTATATGGCTGTGAACGCAAGAGGAATGAGTCTGCCCTTTCTGTCGTTTCCCCAAGGTGTCTGCAGCATTGTGACGTATTTGTAGGCAGATCGTTGGAAGATTGACCATAAGAGACCACATTTACCACGTGTCCGCCCGGTGTCCTGCGCCGAAATTGGTGCGCAAAAGTCACCTGCCAGTATTTTTCCATGGGGCACAGAGAGAGAAGCAAGCTTCCACGAACTGCATGTCAATGAAGAGATATGTGAAAAAACACCTTGAGGATTGATTCCAAACAACGTTTGCCATGTTTCGGTCGATATTATGTAGTTAATCCGGAAAAAGTTTCACGTTGTAGGTGACTGCATTTTCGGTTCGTTTCGGTACCCAGGCGCAATGTAGAAAACGGAACAATTTCTCCTACACACAGACGCTTTCAGGAAACACTGCGCATTTGGTATGTGGCTGGGAGTCTCCTCATTGAAAACATCAGAAGCTCTTCAAAGGTAAATGATTTTATTTATTTGGTTATCTGGCTTTTGTGAAAATGTTGCGTGCTACATGCTACACAAAATGCTATGCTAGCTTTGCATACTCTTACACAAATTAGTCAATTTCTATGGTTCAAAAGCATATTTTGAAAATCTGAGATGACAGTGTTGTTAAGAAAAGGCTAAGCTTGAGAGCAAACGCAATATTTTAATTTTATTTGCGATTTTCAGAAATCGTTAACGTTGCGTTATGCTAATGAGCCTGAGGCTTAGTCACAAACCCGGATCCGGTTTGGGGAGTTTCAAGAAGTTAACTCTCCTGGCATCCTTGAAGGGACCGATGTATTTTTGGGACAGCTTGCGAGACTCCACCCGTAGAGGTAAGTTTCTTGTGGAGAGCCAGACTCTCTGGCCGGGGCGCAGGGTAGGCCCGGGACGGCGACGTCTGTTGGCTTGTTGTTGGTACCTCTGTGAGGAACGCATAAGATTAAGACGGGTCTTCCTCCACATAAGCCGACAGCATCTGATGAACTTCAAGGCTGAAGGCACTCTGACTTCTGCCTCCTGGTCCGGGAACAATGGAGGAGCATAGCCAAACTGACACTCGTGCGGGGACATACCAGTGGAGGAGGAGCGCAAGGTGTTGTGCGCGTATTCGGCCCAAACAATAAAGGATGACCATGTGGACGGGTTGTCACGAGTCATACATCGGAGGGTGGTTTCCAGCTCTTGATTCATCCTCTCTGTTTGGCCGTTGGACTCCGGATGGTACCCTGAAGATAGACTGGCAGAAGCCCCCATGAGTTGGCAGAAGGCCTTCCAAAACCTTGAGGCGAACTGGGGACCTCTGTCAGAAACCATATCTTGAGGAATGCCGAAGACTCGGAACACATGATTAATTACCAACTCAGCCGTTTCCTTGGCAGAAGGTAACTTAGTCAGAGGGACGAACCTGGCCGCCTTTGAAAACCTGTCGATTATGACTAGGATAGCAGTATTGCCATGGGATGGAGGAAGTCCAGTAATAAAGTCCAATGAGATATGGGACCAGGGTCTGTGGGGAACAGGTAAAGGGTGAAGGAGTCCTTGAGGGCGGAGGTGAGAAGATTTGCCCTGGCAGCACACGGGACAGGCATTGACGAAAGTGGCAACGTCTTCTCTTATGGTAGGCCACCAGAACTTACGCTGGATGAACTCCAAGGTGCGACCTACGCCCGGATGACAGGTGAGGCGAGAGGAGTGCCCCCACAGAAGGACCTGAGTCCTCACTGCCTTGGGGACAAACAACCGATTGGCAGGACCTCCTTTCGGGTCCGGTTCGCTAGCTTGAGCACGTCTCACGGTATCCTCAACTTGCCACGAGATCGGAGCCACAATCTTAGCAGCAGGAAGGACAGGCATGTCCGTGTCATCTCGAATGGCAGGAGCGTAGACTCGGGACAGGGCATCCGGTTTGAGATTCTTCGACCCGGGCCGATAGGTGAGGATAAACTGGAATCGATTGAAGAAAAGAGACCATCTAGCTTGTCTAGAGTTCAACCGCTTCGCCTGCTGGATATACTCCATATTTTTGTGGTCCGTAAGCACTTGAAACGGGTGAGAAGCCCCCTCGAGCCAGTGTCTCCATTCCTTCAATGCCATCTTAACCGCTAGTTTCACGATCCCCCACATCGTAGTTCCTCTCAGTCGGGGTAAGCCGGTGTGAGAAGAAAGCGCACGGATGAAGCTTCTTGTCTTCACCCCTCTGAGACAGGACAGCTCCAACACCAACCTCTGATGCGTCTACCTCCACCACAAATGGTTCATCCGTAGTCGGTAGTATCAGGATGGGAGCAGAGAGAACGCGCTGCTTGAGTCCTTGGAAGGCCGTCTCAGCTTCTCTTCCCCACAAAAACCTTGCATTGCCACCCTTGGTTAAAGCTGAGAGAGGGGCTGCCACCAAGCTGAAGTTCTTGATGAACTTGCGGTAAAAGTTTGTGAAGCCCAGGAAACGCTGAAATTCCTTAACGGATTTGGGGGTGGGCCAATCCGCTACCGCCCCTACCTTCCTGGGGTCCATTTGGACTCGACCGGGTTCCACTACAAATCCCAGGAATTGTACTCGGGATGAATGGAATTCACATTTTTCCGGCTTAACGTACAGATGGCTGTCCAGGAGGCGTTTGAGTACTTGTCTGACATGCTTAGTGTGTTCTTGAAGGGAGCTCGAAAAGATGAGGATGTCATCCAAGTAAACGAACACAAATATGTTAAGCATATCCCTAAGCACATCGTTTATGAGCGCTTGGAACACCGCTGGGGCGTTGGTCAGGCCGAAGGGCATCACCAAGTATTCATAGTGACCAGTAGGCGTGTTGAAAGCGGTCTTCCACTCGTCACCAGGTCTGATCCGCACAAGATGGTATGCGTTCTGCAGGTCAAGCTTAGTGAAAACAACTGCTTCCTGGAGCAGCTCGAAGGCTGTGGCCATAAGGGGTAGCGGGTAACGGTTACGGACGGTTATGGCATTGAGTCCCCGGTAGTCGATGCAAGGACGTAATCCACCGTCTTTCTTGGCCACAAAGAAAAACCCTGCTCCCGCCGGGGAGGTGGATGGACGCATGAGGCCTGCTTCCAGAGCGTCCTTGATGTAGGTATCCATAGCAGCTCGTTCGGGTGGAGATAGGGAAAAGATCCGACCCCTGGGGGCAAGTGCCTGGAAACAGGTCGATGGGGCAATCGTAAGGTCTATGGGGTGGTAGCATGGTGGCCCTCTGTTTGCTAAACACCAGTTTGAGGTCATGGTAACACTCGGGAACTCGGGTCAGGTCGATGGATTCTAAAGACTCGGGAGTAGAACTCGGGAATTCTGGAAAATACAAGTAGCTTGGCACGTAGGACCCCACTGCTTGATAGTGCCCACAGACCAGTCGATGTGAGGGTTATGGCTGTGAAGCCAGGGGTATCCAAGGACGAGAGGGAACTCGGAACAGGAGATCAAATGAAAGTTCATCAATTCCTGGTGTTGTGAAACTGAAAGTCGCAAGGAGGTAGTGACATGAGTGACAAGTCCAGATCCCAAAGGGCTTCCATCCAATGTAGTGACCCTCATGGGTTCACTTAGAGGTTCAGAGGGAACGCCATTCTCCTTCGCCCAGACACCATCCATGAAGTTACCTGCGGCTCCAGAGTCTACCAAGGCTTGAAGGTGAAGCTTATGGTTGTCCCAGGAGAGGGTGACTGGAATGAGCAGACGGGAGTTGGACGGATGGGAGGAGGTTATGTTTCCCGTTACATTCCCCCCGGTCTGTACGGGACAGAGCGTTTCCCTGGAGCCCGGGACACGTGGAACGGAAATGGCCCGGTTTGCCGCAATATAGACAGCGTCGCTCCTCATCCGGCGGTCTCTCTCAGCCTGGGAGATGCGTCCAATCTGCATGGGTTCCGATGGAGCCAGCGAGGATAAAGGTGGGGACTCGGAGCTGGGACTGATAGGGGCTAGAGGTCTACGGTTGAGTTCTCTCTCTCTCAGACGCTGGTCAATGCGTGAGGCCAACTTGATCAGGGACTCGAGATTGTCCGGTGGTTCCCGAGTGGCCAGTTCATCTTGGATAGTGTCGGAAAGGCCTTTCAGAAAGCACACCGTGAGCGCCTCGTTGTTCCAGCCACTTGCTGCTGCCACCGTGCGGAACTGGATGGCATAGTCCGTCACGCTGCGCCAACCTTGGTGGAGAGTCAGGAGCTGTTTGGCTGAGTCAGAACCACTGCTTGGGCCTTGAAACACTCGTTTGAATTCCTCAGCAAAGGCAGAGTAGCTGGCACAGCAGGAACTATTGGCATCCCACACAGCAGTAGCCCAGGCCAGGGCTTTTCCCGACAGCAGGGTGATGATATAAGCGATCTTAGACCGGTCGGTGGGAAACGACGAGGGTTGTAGCTCAAAGGAGAGAGAACATTGGGTGAGAAACCCTTTACAAGCACTTGGATCACCTGAGAACCGTTGGGGAGGTGGAAGACGAGGTTCAGCCAGGGGGTTAACTGCCATGGGTACGTGAATCTGAGGTACTGGGACGGGAACTGTTGCCGGGGTAAGACGATCAGATATTTGCTTAATGGAAGTCAGCATCTCCGACAGAAGATGAGAATGTCTAGCCATTAAGGCCTCTTGCTGAACCAGGGCGGCTTCGTGGCGTTGGACAGTCTCCTGGTGGTGGGACAGCATGGCAAAATGGTCCTGGGAACTGGCTGCCTCTGGGTTCATTTTTGGCTCTGTGTTTCTGTCAGGACCCGGTTACGAACCTGGGTCTCCGGAGTGAGAAACAGTCACTTAACCAACTGAGCCACGAATAGTCAGCAGAACCCAGAAGATGAGGCAGACACAGCAGTACTTAAGACGGTGTATTTAATAAAGTAAAAAGGACAAGTCCTAAAATACAAAAATGGCAAATCCAAAAGGAGGTAGGAATAGCACAAAAAAGCCTCAAGAGACACTCAAAAACAAAAACAGAATTCCACAAGAGCATACACCGGAATCGACAGGAAAACACAGAACACTAGGGCTGGGTGCTAACATACAAACACAGAGCACAGAACTGAGGGAAACTAAGGGTTTAAATACAATCAGGGGAAACGAGGTACAGGTGCAAATAATAATGGGGAACAAGGGAAAAAACATAAGGTCAAAAAGCACAATGGGGGCATCTAGTGACCAAAACCCGGAACAACCCTGGCCAAATCCTGACAGTTTATCCTAATTTCATTCCGTTTGCTTCTGTTTAAGAAATGTGTTTCAACAGAATCGGAAAAATGAATACACCCCTGATCAAACGTAAACACAGTTCACTTTCATAGCATCCATTTTGGGGTGAGAGCGTTGGACGAATGGATCAAATCCCCAAGCTAAGGTAAAAATATGTTGTTCTGCCACTAAGCTAGGCAGTTAACCCACTTTTCCCCAGTAGGCTGTCATTGTAAATAAGAATTTGTTCTTAACTGACTTGCCTATTTAAATAAAAAATATTTTATAAAATAGCATGATCACTTTGCTCGTTGTGTATATATAATTCCTTGTCGCAACTACCTACGCGCTCTCCTCATTTAATCTTTTCCCTACGCTTGTGGACTTCTAGGCAGAGTTGCAAAGAAAGAGCCATATCTCAGACTGGCCAATAAAAAGAAAAGACTTAGATGGGCAGAAGAACACAGACACTGGACAGAGGAACTCTGCCTACAAGGCCAGCATCCCGGAGTCGCCTCTTCACTGTTGATGTTGAGACTGGTGTTTTGCGGGTACTATTTAATGAAGCTGCCAGTTGAGGACTTGTGAGGCGTCTGTTTCTCAAACTAGACAATCTAATGTACTTGTCTTCTTGCTCAGTTGTGCACCTGGGCCTCCCTCTCCTCTTTCTATTCTGGTTAGAGCCAGTTCGTGCTGTTCCTTGAAAGGAGTAGTATCCAGCGATTGTACTAGATCTTCAGTTTCTTGACAATTGTGAAAGGGTTTTCTAATGATCAATTAGCCTTTTAGAATTATAAACTTGGATTACCAAACACAATGTGCCATTGGAACACAGGAGTGATGGTTGCTGATAATGGGCCTCTGTATGCCTATGTAGATATTCCATACAAAATCTGCAGTTTCCAGCTACAACAGTCATTTACAACATTAACAATGTCTACACTGTATTTCTGATCAATTTGATGTTATTTTAATGGACAGAGAATGTGCAATTTAAAAAAAAACAAGGAAATTTCTAAGTGACCCCAAACTTTTGAACGGTAATGTATATAAGGAAATCCGTCAATTGAAATAAATACATTTGGCCCTAATCTATGGATTCCACATGACTGGGAATACAGATATTCATCTGCTGGTCACAGTTACCTTAAAAAAATAAGGTTGTGGTGTGGATTAGAAAGCCAGTCAGTATCTGGTGTGACCACCATTTGCCTCATGCAGCCTGACACACCTTCGCATAGAGTTGATCAGGCTGTTGATTGTGGCCTGTTAAATGTTGTCCCACTCCTCTTCAATGGCTGTGAGATGTGGGTGGATATTGTTGGGAACTGGAACATGCTTTTGTACACATTGATCCAGAGCATCCCAAACATACTCAATGGGTGTCATGTCAGGTGTGTATGCAGGCCATGGGACAACTGGAAGATTTTCAGCTTCCAGGAATTGTGTACAGATCCTTGCGACATGGGTCTGTGCATTATCATTCTGAAACATGAGGTGATGAATGGCACGACAACAGGCCTCAGGATTTTGTCACGGTATCTCTGTGCATTCAATTTGCTACTGATAAAATGCAATTGTGTTCGTTGTCCGTAGCTTATGTCTTCCCATACAATAACCCCCACTGCCACTCTGTTCACAACGTTGACATCATCAAACCGCTCGCCCACACGACGCGATACATGCTGTTTGCCATCTGCCCCATTCAGTTGAAACCGGGATTCATCTGTGAAGAGCACACTTCTCCAGTGTGCCAGTGGCCATCGAAGGTGAGCATTTGCTCACTGAAGTCAGATATGACGGCGGACTACAGTTGGTTCAAGACACTGATTAGGATGACAAGCAAGCAAATGAGCTTCCCTGAGATGGTTTCTGACAGTATGTGCTGAAATTCTTTGGTTGTGCAAACCCACACTTTCATCAGCTGTCAGGGTGGCTAGTCTCAGACAATTCCGCAAGTGAAGCAGTCGGATGTGGAGATTCTGGGCAGGCGTGGTTACACATGGTCTGCGGTTGTGAGGCTGCTTGGATGTACTGCCAAATTCTCTAAAACGATGTTGGAGGCAGCTCATGGTAGAGAAATTAACATGAAACTCTCTGGCAACAGGTCTGGTGGACATTCCTGCAGTCAGCATGCCAATTGCACGCTCCCTCAAAACGTGAGACATCTGTGGCATTGTGTTGTGTTACAAAACTGCACATTTTAGAGTGGCCTTTTATTGTCCCCAGCACAGGGTGCACCTGTGTAATTATAATGCTGTTTAATCAGCTTTTTGATATGTCACATCTGTCAGATGGATGGATTATCTTGGCAAAGGATAAATGCTCACTAACAGGGATGTAAACAAATTTGTGCACAGCATTTTAGAGAAATAAGCTTTTTATGCGTATGGGATATTTCTGGGATATTTATTTCAGCTCATGAAACATGGGGCCAATGTCGCATTTATATTTTTGTTCGGTATATATGCTCTACTTGCAAAGGAATGATTAAACTCTTTTAGCCGTCTCTTTGATGTTGTTTCATTTTTTAAGAGGAGTCATGACAAAAGCTATTACTTTGTTATTTTTTAAATACAGGAAAACATTGAGTCACATTTCAATTTGAATTACACAGTTAGGTTGGAGCACTTTGCATCCCTTTCCTTCAGATCAAAAGAAAAAACCAATAGAAATGCCTTGGTTGCAGGCACCAGCTTTGATGTTCATCCAGTGCATGCTCTTTAAAGCTCAGGGCATAAGGTGTGGAGTGGACAGCTTCTCCACTGACATCAAATTGCTTTGTGCAGTAACCTTCCTGTGAGGTTTTGGGAACAAACAGGACATTGAAATCAATCCTTGGGAGGTTTTGGGAACAGAAATAACATTTCAATCATGTTTTGTATACACTGGGAAAGTAACGTCAATTTATGTTTTCCGTATCCATGTTTTCTGTTTTTACTGGAAGTCAAGATATATAATAAACTTCATGAAAACACAGTCATTTAAAATGTAGCCTACATATTTATAACCAATTTCGTATTTGTGGATTAATGTACGTATCTGTACAATGCCGTTTATGAAGGTTTTTGATTGCGTTTTCATTCACCTACATTCTCAGGGTAATTTATTTTCTCATGTCTAGTTTCCTCAGTCTTTGGTGGTGGATACATGTAAATTCACCGATGTCTACTATCCTCCCTTATACACCGACCGGGTTCCACGAGGGGGGGGCTCCGTGGACATAGCGCGCAGTGGAGTGTGTGCGTGTAAGGGGCTATGGAATGCCACTGGGCGGCTTGTTTGACTCCTTTGGGTTTCCATAAAAAGCACTGCTCATCTGTGGTTGGTTACATGAATAACAAGATACGCCTCCGCCTGTAATATTTGATATTGATTTATGAGAACGGGGTCAAGTTTACAGTTCAAGCTGGTTCACACAACTCTACTTCACTCCCCACCAGTACAGAGTTGGTTTAGCTTCCAACTAGCTGTAAAAGGCGTAAATGTTATTAGCCTATTTAGCTCTATCTGCCACTGCTGATCTGCCACTGCCACGGTGGACATCAACCGATGATGCCCAGCAGCGATGATGCTGCCTATCTCCAGCCAGCTCAGTTTGAAGAGCCCACCCCCACTTCCACAAGTGCCGCCAGGATAATGGCTCCAGAGCGCCCTACACCCCCTCCTGTTCCTGAGGATCTTAGAACAGAAGAGCCAACCCAGGTTACCTTAGAATCCTATTCCTAGCCGCAGGTTTTCTGTCCAAAAACGTTGATTTAATAGCAACTGGTTCATAGGAAGAAAGTGGCTGAAATACTCGGTTACAACAGATGCGGCATTTTTGTTCTCATGTCGAAAGTTATAAAATAAAATGAAATGTTATTGGTCATATACACATGGTTAGCAGATGTAATTGCGAATGTAGCGAAATGCTTGTGCTTTTAGTGCAGCAATATCAGCAAACAGTGCAGCAATATCTATCAAGTAATATCTAACAATTCCACAACAAATACCTAATACACACACATCTAAGTAAAGGAATGAAATATGGATGAGAAATGTCAGAGCGGTATTGGCTAAAATGCAATAGATCGTATAGAATACATACATATGAGATTAGTAAGGCAATATATGTAAACATTATGAAAGTGGCATTATTAAAGTGACTTGTGTACCATTTATTAAAATGGCCAATGATTTTAAGTCTGTATGTAGGCAGCAGCCTCTGTGCTAGTGGGTCCAATGCTAGCGCAGACTAGGCCTTCACCCAAGGCGGCTATTCTAGCTGGAAGCATGCTATTGATATTACCAACAGCCTATGTGAATGCAGGCGAATACAACTTGTTTTAATTTCCACAGTGCAGTGCATTTAAAATGCTCATTGCTTAATGCTTGCCTAGCAAATCCTTTGGTTCTAAGTTAATTACCCTATCTATCTTGTATCTTATATTCATTGACAAATCGTCCTTGCTTTGCTGTGTAGGGTGCTGTCCATTGTGCTGATACAGTGCAGCTGAGATGGGATACAGATTTTGCGCCAACCTGTTACTTCTTCTAAAGCACTCAATGCATTGAACTTTATGTTTATTGTGGTATAGCATTGTCCGGGTTTGGCCGGGGTAGGCCGTCATTGTAAATAAGAATTTGTTCTTAATTGATTTGCCTAGTTAAATAAAACAAATAAGCAGAATTAAATATAATTCCAATGTAAGAACCTCCCAAAATTGTCCCCCCTCACCGATTTCAACTGCTCTCTTGGTCACTATATCCTGGCGCCGGGTTTGCTTATACAGGGTCTCGTCTCTTTTACAAGTGAGCCCTGCAAACAACATACTGTACATAATATAATATGCATATTTAAAGAAAGAAACTATCAAACAATACAAGTGCAGTCCTCTATGAGCAGGTGGCCTAATTAACACCTTTGAAGCCACCATAGGGGACCAAACTTTCCAGTTTAAGTGTACCCTGGAGTTATTGAACATGATACTATGCCCCACAGACATGGATATCTTAGAAAAATGGGTTCCAAAATGGTTCTTCAGCTGTTCCCATATGATAACCCTTTTTGGTTCCAGGTCGAACCCTTTTTGGTTCCAGGTAGAACCCTGTTGGGTTCCTTGGAGAACCCTCTGAGGGTTCTTCCTGGAACAAAAACGGGTTCTTCAAAGGGTTCTCCTACGGGGACAGCTGAAGAACCCTTTTAGATTCTAGATAGCACCTTTTTTTTTAAATAAATGAATCACAGTATCATTATGTTGTTTAGCTATGTTTCTCACCTATCACCATATCATGAAATTGGTGAAATACCAAGGGGTATATTACAGTGAAATAAATGAAAGGGTATAATTGCACAACAAGAAAATGAAAGTCCTCAGCTGACGCTTTGAGCGATGCATTACCAGACTATATAATTCCTTCTCAGGAGATCCATCAAATCGCTGTTACATAATGATGCTCCAGGGCTCTAGACTAAAGTCAATATTTGGTTGTACTGTTCACAGTAATGATTTGATTATTGTATACCTGCTCTAGCCCCTGGTATTGAGCTAAATGAGCAGTCGTCATAGGCATAGCCTATATGCCTGAATGCCTATGAGAGCCTGCAGGTGTCCGATGCTTGGTAATTGTAGTGTGATAGATAGATCATCAAACTCTTATGGATAATGCAGGCCCTGTGCGATGAGAATCGAACAGACAGGCAAGATTTTATTATCTCCAATTGAAGATCCACCCGGTCTCTGGCTATACATGTTTTGTGCTCAAGCGTACCAGGTATAACAAGTTTATTCCTAGCTACCCTGCTAGCACATATGGTTCCTTGGAACTTGTGGGAAAGCGTGTTTTTGGTTTCACATAGCCCTCAAGTTTCTTGAACGGTCAAATTGAATGTTTTTTAAACATTCTGAAAACAAAAGTCGCTCTGGATAAGAGCGTCTGCTAAATGACTTAAATGTAAATGTAAATAACATTCTGGACTGTTCTGGCAACATTTGTTTATAGGTTGCAGGTACTGTGAACATTTCACATGAGATCCTTGAATGTTTACCTGAAAAGTTTCAGTAATGCTCTGAGAAGGGGAATTCTAGGTTATTAAAAGGTAATTAAATAACATTCTGAGAATGTGGTGTTGAACGCTGAGCTGTAGTCTATGAACAGTATTCTCAAGTTATTTCCCCTATTGTCCAGATGAAAGAGGGCAGTGTGAAGTGCAATTTCAATGGCATCATCTATGGATTGGTTGGGGCGGTATGCAAATTGATGTGGTCTAGGGTGTCTGGGATGATGGTGTTGATGTGTGTCATGAACAGCCTTTCAAAGTATTTCATAATTACAGAGGACGATAGTCAGGACGATAGTCATTTAGGCAGGTTGCCTTGGAGCTCTTGGGGACAGGGACAATGGTGGTCTACTTGAAATATGTTGGGATAACAGACTGACAAGCAGAGATTGAAAATGTTTGTGAAGACACTTGCCAGCTGGTTTGTGCATGCTTTCAGAACACGCCCTGGTATTCCATCTGGTCCGGCTGCCTTGTGATTGATAACCTGTTTAAAGGTTAACAATTGGCCGTGGAGAGCGAGATTACACAGTCATACAGAAAAACAGGGGCTTTCACGCAAGACACAGTGTTATAAGCGAGTATAAAAGGCATTTAGCTCGTCTGGGAGTTTTGCATCGCTGGGCAACTCATGGCTGGGTTTCATTTTGTAATCCGTTATCATCTGCAAGCCCTGCCACATATGACAAGCGTCGAAGCCTGTATTGTCCTTTTGCATGTTTGAAGTCTCGCCAGAGGTCATAGCGGGCTTTCTTATATGTGTCCATGTTGATGTCCTCTTCCTTGTAAGTGGAAGCTCTAGCATTTAGGCCAGCACAGATGTGGCCTGTAATTCATGGTTTTTGGTTTGGATACGTTTTTATAGTCACTGTGGGGACGACATCGTTTAGGCACTTATTGATGAAGCCTGTGACTGTTGTGGTAAACTCCTCAATGCTATCGGCTGAATCCCGGAAAATATCCTCATCTGTACAAGCAAAACAGTCTTGTAGCTTTGCGTCTGCTTCATCTGACCACTTCCATTTTAAGAGCATCACTGGTACTTCCTGTTTGAGGTTTTGTTTGTAAACAGGAAGCAGGAGAATGGAGTCATGGTCGGATTTGATGAAGAGAGGATGGCCTTATATGCCTTTCTGTGGGTAGAATGGCAGCAGCTAATAGGGATCCTTAATTAATACAAATACAAAAGTATACTCCCACCAGAAATGCTGCATCTGGGTGGGCGGTTTCTTGTTTGTTTATGGTCCCACACAGTTTGAGTGCCAGAGTGGTGTTGGCTTGAAGACAGCTGTGATTATTACGGACGAGAACTCTCTTCGTAGATAAAAGTGTCTGTAGCTTACCATGATGTATTGTATACAGTATCAGGTGAGCAAAATTTCCCTCACACTTGAAGCAGCACACCAGTGGTTATTTATGAAATAAAACACTCCACCTCCTTTTTAAAAAAGTTCTCTGAACTATTTGAGAACATTACCTAGGTCACACTATTTTGAGAACGTTTCTAGGATATTACCAAAAATTGAATTAAATGTTACCATGTGAGAACGCGGAAAAAGTTATGTTAAAGTAATGAAATATCAAGAAAATATAACAAGCAACTATCCTGCAACATTCCCAGACGTGTGTGGGAATGTCGAATGCAAAATAACCATGGGGATAACCACATTCTAACCATAATAGAATTTTTTTTTGTGGTAGATACTGGCAAGGCTTTCAATACATCAAATTAGACCTTTAACATACAGCAGGGAATAGAGGTCCATTTCAATTTAATCCCTCCTCTGATTACATGTCTAAACCAGTGGAGGCTCCTCAGAGGAGGAAGGGAAGGACAATCCTCAGTGATTTTCATATATTGAAACATTTAAAAGTTTTCCTTTTTAGATAAAACTGTACAAAATATATTCACATCATCAAATAATTGATTTAAACACACTGTTTTGCAATGAAGGTCAACAGTAGCCTTAACAACACTCTGTAGGGTAGCACCATGGTGTAGCTGGAGGACAGCTAGCTTCCGTCCTCCTCTGGGTACATTGACTTCAATACAAAATCTAGGAGGCTCCGTTCCATAGACTTATACAGTAATTATGACAACTTCCAGAGGACATCCTCTAACCTTTCAGAGCTCTTGCAGCATGAATTGACATGTCCACCCAATCAAAGGATCATAGAATTAATGTAGTACTGAAAGCCTAAGATAAAGCTTGCTAGCACTGCAGTGCATAAAATTTGTTGAGTAGTTGACTCAAAGAGAGAGAAATACAATAGTAGAACAGGTTTGAACAAGTACATTTCTTTAAAAAATGGAGGAGTGAGAGAGAGAGAGAGACAGCTAGCTAGCTCTAAAAACAATAACTTTCACTTACTTAGCTAGCAAATGCAGCTAGCTAGTTTATCCTACTAATTTACTAATTTATTGCCCCCGGGGCTTACTGACTGTACACTGTACCTCACAAACACATTAGTATTATTAGCTACGTTGACTATGACTTTACTTTAGTTAATTTGGTGACAACGATGTAGGTTGTGTGTAGCGGTTATGAAATTAAGGGTTGTTTTGGAGCAATTTTTTCATCAGGTCACAGACAGCTGATGTGTTGTGCAATGAAGTCTACAAGAGAAGAGAAAAGGTGAGAGGACGAGAGCGCATAGATGCGAGAAGGAATACAAGTGAAAGTTTGCATGTAATCAGGGTTGTATTCTTTCCACTGATTCTGTTGAAAAAAACAGAAGCAAACGGAACAAAATGGGGATAAAAATACCTGAATTTGTCCAATAGAAACTCTCGTTTGCAACTGTTGGACTAATGATTACACCCTGGATCGATAGATGCAGGCAGTATTGAATGTGTCACTGTCTGTCACCTCAAATATTTCTCTTGACCTACATTGTAAACTTTCATTCATAGGATAGGTTGTAGCAACCTCATGATGGGTAAAGGGAAAATTTGAGTATAATGTAGTGGCCTAAACCTATCGATGTTACATTGAACTGGGTGAATGGAATATGAATGACAGTCATCCAATATGCTGTAATAGAAATAAGGCCATGCTCATACATTGTTTTTATCGTCCTCCCTCATCTTAAACGCCACCGACCACCACTTGTCTAAACTCTCATGAGGGAGGACTTTGTATGAGACAGGACGTGATATTTCTGTCTGTGAAGGTCGCTCACATCATATTAGCAGTACTACTTACTGCACCTTTTGCATAATGAAATAAAGTGGTATGTGGGTGATCGTGACTTTTACTCATCGCAAATAGATTTTTTTTTAAAATGTGGAAAACCAACACATTCCTCAAACAAAGCAGGATAATTGTATTCCAAATGAAATACTGAGGAACCTAGCGTTAGCTTTTGGGCATACATGGTTAGATTCTTGAATTATTGTCCTGTCCTTACTGACATGCTTTCTGACCTGCAATAATTCACGGAATCATCAGTCCCTACATGTGACCATGAATAAATAAGGATAAATGCAACAAGGGAGCTGATCGATCAACAAAAAAGAGTGAATTTAATCCAGAAAGAGAATTCTGACGTTCAAACCTTTTAACAGCAAGCCTTTTAACAGACATCTTACAATCATACAGTAGGTCCTGTATTTTCAATCTACAAAATCTGCCGACATTTAGCCAGATGTCCATGTATATCACTGCCTTAATTTGTTGTGGTGTATTGACGTCAATCGTATATTATGTTATATTCTACCTGTTCATAGACATTTACCTTTTTCACAACCAAAGAAGACAGTCATCTGAGTCCTTTAGCATATTATTGAATTCATTTGTTTGTGTTTTGTTGACCATGTTAAGTATTTTAATTGTAATATGTGGGTAATTCTATTGAATATAATGCAACCTTGTCCCCAGAATAATTACTATCATATATAACAGTGACTAGTTTCACAGAGAGCGTTCCGGCTGATGGACGAGACTAGATATGATGTCCCCTTTGCAAATTATGAATGCATGATAGGGTTAGAAAACAAATGTAAGCAAGGCTTCACATTTTGAAGAAAACATACACATTTTACAAACATATCTATTATTGGCTAAAATATATTTTTAAATCATTAAAGAAAAGGTTTATCTGTAAACTCTATCTTAACTGTAGGTCAATTGTAGATCCTGTTAAATATCACTTACAAATTGTTAAAATATTAGTTGACAAATAAAAAATATATTTGTTGATGATATTTGATCAATACTAGTGTTCTTTGGGATATGTTTTGCAGATAAAGAGCTAACAAATTAAGCTTGGCAGAAAGGTTAAGCTATGCTCAGCAAGTTGTGTTGTTGTTCTGGACAAACAAATAGGAATTTATGTGTATCTTTGACAAGACCAGAAAATGTAAAGAGATCTCAAACATACCTGTCCACACAAATATCATTAATTGGCACTGGCATTCATTGGCACAATCTTTCACCAAGAGATTAAGCCATATCGCTATCAATCTATACACATCCATTTAACCTAACCCCTCTGAATCAGAGAGGTGCGGGAGGCTGCCTTAATCGACATCCACATCTTCGGTGCCCATGGAACAGTGGGTGAACTGCTTTGCTCCGGCAGAACAACAGATTTTTACCTTGTCAGGCCGCAAAAATATGTTTTCAGCTATTTGATGCTGGCGTACAAAACAGGAAGTTAAATATTCAAAAACTAAACTTAAGAACCGGAAACATAGAAATATCATACATAGAACAGATCTACCACTTCTTAGACTTTCTTTTAATGAGAATGACAGATCTATAACTCACATTTCTATGGGAATTTGGTCAGTTGCCCATGTAATGTGAACAAAGAAAAAAATAGACTTTTCACCATAACCATGCTTTATTGTTTTTGGATCATCTAAAATAAATAAATACATACATAAATTGAGAAATAAATCATCAATATTTAAAACAGACTGTCAGTGTCTCAAAGGTCATTGAGAGCGATCTTCAAACTGGGTGGATGATATGTACAGCTCAGGTCTACCACAGTTCATGTTGGGTCTGGGTCAGATTTTGTTGTTTTGCGGGTCAACCGGAGCATAGCGGGGCTGACTGGATATAACTATTAGCAGGAGGTGAAGGTTTTCCAGAAGAAGTTTTTACAGGGGGCTTTGCGGTCGCGCTGCGGCAGCTGTGATAGCCTGTTGTAGGCGGCCCTCTCCTCCAGTCGAGACTCTAGGGGCTCCTCTAGATCCACAGGGGACACCCCTTCTCCGGGCAGCATGTTGGTGTCCGTCGCTCCATCTAACAAGCCAGACACCAGCTTGAGAATCAGCTCTTTGCGCTCTTTACTCAATTCCTAATAGAAAGGCACAAGAGGTGGCAAATCAGTGGTTGCGCATATGTAGAAATATATAAATATGTCAATGTTAGCTACAAAGAAATGGTATATTTTGTTGACCTAGGTGACCTATTTCTTTATCAACTGACAAACCAGGTTAGAAATATTTGTTTCATTCAAATAAAAAGCCATCATTTAATTCGTTATGAAAATGTATAAATGAAATTTCAAACCCATTACTAAAAAGAAATATAAAAACATTAAATTGTACTAATTTATTAAATATCAGTTATTGATAATTGATCACTACAGATGAATTTGTCAAATCAAACACAATTTTATAATTTTATAATGATTGATCAAACTTTTTACAATGATAATTTTTTAAAACCTTTTTAATAATTAAAAAAATGCATTTGGACACACATTTATCTGACAACCATAAAAAGCATAATGAAAATAACAATTGATGATACAAGTAATAGTAAAACATGACAATAAAAATAGTATGAAACATAGTTAATAATATAAAATGAAATTCTCTACTCACCCTGTTAAGTAGTGGGCTCCTTTCTTCGACAGGAAGCACGGCGGCTGCTCTAACACTGTATAGAACCCCCATGAGAGACGCTAAAATGACCAGGAGCTGCATGCTGAGAGGGAGAGAGCAGGGGATGGACGACAGGCAGACACTAAATTAAGAGACAGACAGAGAAAGAGAGATATATCTGGAGGGAGCGCACAAAGTGGTGAGAGTTCAGTGGGAGAACAGAGAGTGGTCGAGAAGGTGCACTGGTAGCCTTGGATAGGTTACTGTCTGAACACTAAAGCGATGTTGATTCTCAAGCTCTACCTCCAAAGTCCCCCACTCCTTTATAGCCCTCTCTCCCTGTCTACCACTGACGCAGAAAGTGATGGGTGTATGACGGTGGGGTGGGGGGGGGTCAGAGGAAAACAAATGGAGTCATTGATCAGTTAACCCCTTGACTAATGGCGAGACGTTTTCACGTCATGTGTCTAAGAATAGTTCTGACATCAATATCAAAATAATACATTGACAGTAATTTTATGTGTATCAAGCCATCTGCAAAAAAGTGATCTCTGGCAGGTGTCATTTCCGGGGTTTTACCAGATGTATGCAGCACGGTACGTGAGGACTTCAAACATTAGACAACCAGCTTGAAAAAGGTTCTTCATCCTGATTCTAGGTTATTAATCTGAATAATGTTGTATTTTTTCCTTCAAATGTTTCTATTTAAAAAGATACAATAAAACCAAGGCACAGAGTCAAGGGCATGTATTTTATTCAGGACACAAATAAATAAGTGCCCTTGACTCTGTGCCTTGGTTGTACCACCCATTCTATCCACAGATCTATTGTTATCTATTGTTATTATTGTTATTATATTTCTCTGCATACAATTCCTCTCCCTCTGATTTCAACTCCAAAACCTTGAGATTACAATCGAACTGTCTGACGCCTGCTATGCCTTGCAGCACTACGCCGACTACAAAGGGTTTGGCCATCTGTCTGTTTTCAGATCACCACATGAGAACAAGCTGTGAGCCTGTGAGACACAATAAATGCATCTACTGTCAACGGCATGTCAGATTTAGGCACTTCATTCAACAAAACACAACCGCTTTAACTGGTGTCCCTTTGGCTAATGCCTTTGTATCAAACCATACTCTTTCATCCAATTGTGGAATGGCTCCATGTATAATACACGAGAGAGTTTTCACCAGGCTTCCATCCCCTGACAGGTCGGTTACTCATGAGTAGGAGCCAGTCCTCTGTTTTACTCTTGTGGATAAGGCACTCTGGTGAAATGTGTCTTAAGCCAGACACTCTTGATTTTAAAGTCCAGATATCCAGTTTTCTTCATTTACCAGTTCGTGATTGTAGTTTAGTTAGAGTCTTTCTGTTTCCATGCTCACCCTAAGGATTCATATTCTTATGGAGTTTGTGTTTGGGCTGAGCACACGGATATGAACTGAGCTTTACTCTCAACTTCTCTCAACTTCTCTCAAGACAATATACTTTGTGATTATCAGCTTGGAGGAATATGGAGTCTATGATGGCTTAGTTTAGGTAGAAAGCATTCATGTTTTTAAAAGGGCATTCTGGGATTGGTACATCCATTTTTGGACTTCTAACGTAATTATATATAGCCATTGATTCTTGAAGAATATACCTGTTTTATTCCATTGTTTGTAAACAATTTAGCTTATTTCTTAACACACACTGCTTCAAAACATGGTTAAAACTATAATGTTTTATATCCTTGCAACCATCCGTTCTCCAGCCCCATCCCTCAGCTATTTACTAAAACAAGTGGTGGGGTGACAGCTATGTTATTTTTCAAATTCTGATTTCCCCTTCAGTGCATTGATTGCATTTACATTTTATATTGTTGCCTATAGGCCTAGGCTAAATCAATCTGCCCAGACATACACAACCCTTCAAAATTTTGGGGTCACTTAGAAGTGTCCTTGTTTTTGAAAATAAGGCCATTTATTTTGTCCATTTAAAGTAGCATAACATTTCTCAGAAATACAGTGTAGACATTGCTAATGTTGTAAATGACTATTGTAGCTGGAAACAGATGATTTTTAATGGAATATCTACGTAGGCGTACAGAGGCCCATTATCAGCAACCATTACTCCTTGTGTTGTGTTAGCTAATCCAAGTTTATAATTTTTAAAAGACAAATTGATCATTAGAAAACCCTTTTGCAATTATGTTAGCACAGCTGAATACTGTTGTGATGATTTAAAGAAGCAATACAACTTTAGACTATTTGAGTATCTGGAGTATCAGTATTTGTGGGTTCGATTAAAGGCTCAAAACGGCTAGAAGCAAATAACTTTCTTCTGAAACTCGTCAGTCTATTCTTGTTCTGAGAAATGAAGGCTATTCCATGCGAGAAATTGCCAAGAAAATGAAGATATCATACAGCGCTGTGTACTACTCCCTTCATAGAACTGGCTCTAACCAGAATAGAAAGAGGAGTGGGAGGCCCCGGTGCACAACTGAGCAAGAGGACAAATACATTAGAGTGTCTAGTTTGAGAAACAGACGCCTCACAAATCCTCAACTGGCAGCTTCATGAAATAGTACCTGCAAAACACCCGTCTCGACATCAACAGTGAAGAGGCGACTCTGGGATGCTGGCCTTCTAGGCAAGACTTGCAAAGAAAAAGCCATATCTCAGACTGGCCAATAAATAGAAAAGATTAAGATGGGCAAAATAACACAGACACTGGACAGAGGAAGAAAAAAGTATTATGGACAGACAAATCTAAGTTTGAGGTGTTCAGATCACAAAGTAGATCATTCATGAGATGCCGAAAAAATGAATGCTGGAGGAGTGCTTGACACCATCTGTCAAGCATGGTGGAGGCAATGTGATGGTCTGGTGATGCTTTGGTGTTGGTAAAGTGGGAGATTTGTACAGTGTAAAAAGGATCTTGAAGAAGGAAGGCCATCACTCCATTTTGCAACGCCATGCCACATACCCTGTGGACGGTGCTTAATTGGAGCCAATTTCCTCCACAACAGGACAATGACCCAAAGCACAGCTCCAAACTATGCAATAACTATTTAAAGAAGAAGCAGTCGGCTGGTGTTCTGTCTATAATGGAGTGTCCAGCACAGTCACCAGATCTCAACCCTATTGAGCTGTTGTGGGAGCAGCTTGACCGTATGGTACGTAAGATGTGCCAAGGGCGAGCCAATCCAACTTGTGGAAGGTGCTTCAGGAAACATTGGGTGAAATCTCTTCAGATTACCTCAACAAATTGACAACTAGAATACCAAAGGTCTGCAAGGCTGTAATTGCTGCAAATGGAGGATTCTTTGACAAAAGCTAAGTTTGAAGGACACAATTATTATTTCAATTAAAAATCATTATTTATAACCGTATCAATGTCTTGACTATATTTCCTATTAATTGTTTTCATGGAAAACAAGGACATTTCTAAGTGACCCCCAAACTTTTGAACGGTAGTGTAGGTCTCAATGATGTACTGTATTTGTGATTGGCCTCGGGCAGTTATAGCCATGACAACATTCATGATATTATTATCACAGTTAATTTTATCATCTGTCTTGTGTGTATTTGGAGAGGAAAGGCCAGGGGTTCAGTTTATCAAAGTGATACTGCAAATTTCTGCACCAACAACATCCTTGGGCGAATTTAAATCTAAATTTAACATGTAATTTTTTTTAAATTCAAATGATTCCGTTTGTAGTGTTTGCAGTATTGACCTCATCATTGTGTGATGTGGAACCACATAGGGCACCCACACATCAGCCTCTTTGATATTCGTGCACACACGTCCAAATGGATTCCCCATGAGGCCAAACAGTTTTTTTTTACACTTCATGGCTGAAAAAATCCAAAGATTAATGTGTTGAAATGAGAGTGCCCTGAGGAAGATTGGTGATTTGGTGTGTTTGAAGGATTTACGGCAACAGACCTCTCTATCGAATATACACAGCCCTCCCTGAGAGAAACTTCAAATATAGGAACTGTCAGCATAACACCCTGCAAAGTTCCTGACGAAGTATGTCTAATGGGCATGTTTTCCTTCATTTTCCTCTCATCAACTGCATCACTTGGCCTGGAGCTTCACTTTGACAGACCTCTCTGGAACTTAGACACACACACACACACACACACACACATAGAGAAAAAGTTCACAACAACACTAAAAATATTGTTGGTAAGCTTAGTGAAGTTGGTCCCATAGACACTACATAAATGCTTCACAAATAATCTATAAGCGTGTATTTAATTAATATTGTAGTATTTCTATAATGGTATATAAACCTACATAGTGAGTTGTCACATTCGGCAATTCAACCTACAGTAGGAATATAAAGTCATCTTTATATGACTGGGGTTGTTTTGATTCTTAATTATCCACCTTTTTAATTAAACAATGTCCAGATTCATGTCAGACTGAGGACTGTACCATGAAGGATACTCCTATTCTTACCCATCATCACAAAGCTGCACTGCAATCAGAAATAAAGGGAGACATGAAGCTGAACATTGTACAGACAAAGGGCTTCATATGTTATACATTGTGCCATGAGGGATATTATATTCTATACCCATCTTCATCACAAAGCTGCACTGCAAGAGGTTACTGACCATGATATCAATACCCATTGATCATAAGTACAGCACAGCGAGAAAATGTAGCCAGAAATTATATACTGTCACTATATCAGAGTTAAAAGCCACAGAGACCAGCAGTGGCGAAACGTCATTCAGGGAAAGTGGGGCGCAGCCCTACCATTGTCCAACAGATGTTTCTGTTTTGCATGTAATTCTGGCATTAATTTGTGTCACAAAATTATAGAATATCAGTTAGCAAACAATGTAAAGAAAATAATTGCTTCAGAATGCAGCTGTTTCAGCCTCTCTGAGTGCTTTCTGTGGTGGAAGGGCAGCCAGAGAAAGCACAGAGTGCAGGTGTTGTTGATCTTATCTGTTTGAAAGTGATTGGCTCAGGTCAATGTCACTCACAACACTACAGCACCTACTGGGAGAGCCCAGGTAGGACCAGCAGCTTCTGCCCCCTTGGGTGCTGCCATAGAATTACATTGGCAGTGCCCATCCAAAAAGTGTCAAGATCATTGGCCATAGATAAATCAAAGTTTCTTTCTCTGATAACTTTTATTAGATTGATGTGTGGTAACTTCATTGTTTACCACTTCAAGCAAGCTGAAAAGTTATCATGAATCATGTTGACTATCTGTTCATTTTCAAACTTAACATTATGAATGAAAATGTATATTTTCCCTATATAGGATGTAATCAGTCCAACAGTTGCAAAAGAGTTTTGTTCGGTTTGCTTCCTTTTAAGAAACATTTTAACAGAATCAGTGGAATGAATACACCCCTGATCACGCATAAACACAGTTCACTTTCATAGCAGCCACATTGTAATCCATCTCACATCTATGCGCTCTCCTCCACTCAACTTTTCCCTTCACTTGTGGACTTCAGTGCACATCAGCTGTATGTGACCAGGCAAAAAAACCTTTCCAAGCAGTTTAGCACTTACAGTTGAAGTCGGAAGTTTACATACACCTTAGCCAAATACATTTAAACTCAGTTTTTTTTTTTACAATTCCTTACATTTAATCAAAGTAAAAATTCCCTGTTTTAGGTCAGTTAGAATCACCACTTTGTTTTAAGAATGTGAAATGTCAGAATAATAGCGGAGAGAATTATTTATTTCAGCTTTTATATCTTTCACCACATTCCCAGTGGGCCAGAAGTTTACATACACTCAATTAGTATTTGGTAGCATTGCCTTTAAATTGTTTAAGTTGGGTCAAACGTTTCAGGTGGCCTTCCACAAGCTTCCCACAATAAGTTGGGTGAATTTTGGCCCATTCCTCCTGACAGAGCTGGTGTAACTGAGTCAGGTTTGTAGGCCTCCTTGCTCGCACATGGTTTTTCAGTTCTGCCCACACATTTTCCATAGGATTGAGGTCATTGCTTTGTGATGGCCACTCCAATACCTTGACTTTGTGTCCTTATGCCATTTTGCCACAATTTTAGAAGTATGTTTGGGGTCATTGTCCATTTGGAAGACCCATTTGCGACCAAGCTTTAACTTCCTGACTGATGTCTTGGGATGTTGCTTAAATATTTCCACATAATTTCCCTGCCTCATGATGCCATCTATTTTGTGAAGTGCATCAGTTCCTCCTGCAGCAAAGCACCCCCACAACATGTTGCTGCCACCCCTGTGCTTCATGTTTGGGATGGTGTTCTTTGGCTTGTAAGCCTCCCCCTTTTTCCTCCAAACATAACGATGGTCATTATGGCCAAACAGTTCTATTTTTGTTTCATCAGACCAGAGGACATTTCTCCAAAAAGTATGATCTCTGTCCCCATGGGCAGTTGCAAACCGTAGTCTGGCTTTTTTATGGCGGTTTTGGAGCAGGGGCTTCTTCCTTGCTTAGCGGTCTTTTCAGGATATGTCGATATTGGACTCGTTTTATAGTGGATTATAGATACTTTTGTACCTGTTACTTCCAGCATCTTCACAAGGTCCTTTGCTGTCTTCTCCTGAGCGGTATGACGGCTGCATGGTCCGATGGTGTTTATACAAGCATACTATTGTTTGTACAGATGAATGTGGTACCTTCAGGTGTTTGGAATTGCTCCCAATGATAAACCAGAGTTGTGGAGGTCTACAATATTGTTTCTGAGGTCTTGGCTGATAACTTTTGATTTTCCCATGATGTCACGCAAAGAGGCACTGAGTTTGAAGGTCAATGTCAATGTAGATAGGGGGGTGCTCCCTCTGCTGTTTCCTGAAGTCCGCGATCTTCTTCTTTGTTTTGTTGACGTTGAGTGTGAGGTTATTTTCCTGACACCACACTCCGAGGGCCCTCACCTCCTCCCTGCAGGCCGTCTCGTCGTTGTTGGTAATCAAGCCTACCACTGTAGTGTTTTCTGCAAACTTGATGATTGAGTTGGAGTCGTGCATGGCCACGCAGTCGTGGGTGAACAGGGAGTATAGGAGAGGGCTGAGAATGCACCCTTGTGGGGACCCAGTGTTGAGGATCAGCGGGGTGGAGATGTTGTTACCTACCCTCACCACCTGGGGGCGGCCCGTCAGGAAGTTCAGGACCCAGTTGCACAGGGCGGGGTCGAGACCCAGGGTCTTAGCTTAATGACGAGTTTGGAGGGTACTATGGTGTTAAATGCTGAGCTGTAATCGATGAACAGCATTCTCACATAGGTATTCCTTTTGTCCAGATGGGTTAGGGCAGTGTGATGGCGATTGCGTCGTCTGTGGACCTACTGGGCCAGCTAGCTAACATAGCATCCCTCTGTTTGAGCAGGGTGTTTGAGTAGACTCAAGTAGCTAACTGCATTTGCGATTTAAGTAAGTGAAAGTGAAAAAAATGACTCTCTTCTTCATTTTCGAAGAAAATCATTTGTTCAAAACTGATCAACTATTGTCTCTCTGTCTCTTTAAGTCAAATATCAATCAATCAATCACATTTATTTATGAAGCCCTTTTTACATCAGCCCTGTGTCACAAAGTCCTATACAGAAACCCAGCGTAAAACCCCAAACAGCAAGCAATGCAAATGTAGTAGCACGGTGGCTCAGAAAAACTCCCTAGAAAGGCAGGAACCTTGGAAGAAACCTAGAGAGGAACCAGGTTCTGAGGAGTGGCCAGTCCTCTTCTGGCTGTGCGGGGTGGATATTATAACAGTACATGGCCAAGATGCTCAAATGTTCATAGATGACCAGCAGGGTCAAATAATAATAATAATAATAATAACAGCAGTGGTTGTAGAGGGTGCATCAGGAGTAAATGTCAGTAGGCCTTTCATAGCCGATCATTCAGAGTTAGAGACAGCAGGTGCGGTAGGGACAGAGAGTCGAAAACAACAGGTCCGGGACAAGGTAGCACTTCCGGTGAACAGGTTAGGGTTTCATAGCCGCAGACAGAACAGTTGAAACTGGAGCAGCATGGCCAGGTGGACTGTGGACAGCAAGGAGTCATCAGGCCATGTAGTCTTGAGGCATGGTCCTTGGGCTCAGGTCCAAGGAAAAGAGAGAAAGAGAGAGAGAGTGAGAGAGAATTAGAGGGAGCATACTTAAATTCACACAGGACACCGGATAAGACAGGAGAAATATTCCAGATATAACAGACTGACCCTAGCCCCCCGACACATAAACTATTGCTGCATAAATACTTGAGGCTGAGACAGAAGGGGTCGGGAGACACTGTGGCCCTATCTGACGATACCCCCGGACAGGGCCGACCAGGCATGATATAACCCCACCCACTTTGTCAAAGCACAGCCCCCACACCGCTAGAGGGATATCTTAGAACCACCAACTTACTACCGTGAGACAAGGCTGAGTATAGCACACGAAGGTCTCCCCCACAGCACGAACCCAAGGGGGGCGCCAACCCGGACAGGAAGATCATGTTAGTGACTCAACCCACTCAAGTGACGCACCCTCCTAGGGACGGCATGGAAGAACAAGTGTAAGCCAGTGACTCAGTCCCCGTAATAGGGTTAGAGGCAAAGAATCCAAGTGGCGAGAGGGGAACCGGCCAGGCAGAGACAGCAAGGGCCGTTTGTCATTCCAGTGCCTTTCTGTTCAGACTACACCCAATAATAGTACCTACTGAAGATATGTCACGCCTTGATCTGTTTCACTTGTGCATGTCTCCACGCCCCTCCAGGTGTCGCCCATCTTCCCCACTTATCCCCTGGGTATTTATACCTGTGTTTTCTGTCTGTCTGTGCCAAGATTCTGGCAGCCGTGTTTAGCACTAACTGAAGTTTATTTAGTGGGGAAAGTCCTTCTCTGACTACAAGATGGTTATCATTAGCATCGCTAACTGGCTGAACACAGAGTGATAGACAAACGCTTGCACCATACAGACAGGGCCAATATTGATGGAAATTAATTGGCAGATATTGTGTTTCGATTGGATTTTTAAAATAGAGATGGTTTTTTTTTCATGGGCTGCCTCTCTATCTACTGCATCTGCCTATGTCGGCATTCCTCACCTGCGGTGGAAGGTGGCCGAGCTACAGCGGTGTTTGCCAGACCACGAGACATCCCGAAAATCAGCCTTCTCACGAAAATGTCTGTAGTGTCTGAATGGTTTGACATAAAGACTAATATGACCACTCTCACCTAGATGCGCAATTAAAGGATAATTACACTCAAAAAAACAGTTTAATTTTATAGCCCCCCTTTATTTGTTGTTAATGAACCATTATGCATTATGTTTTCATACATAGTTCTGAGCTATAGTTCAAATCAGAGTTTGATTAATTTGTTACATTGTATTATTTATTTTTTGGGGTCCAATTGGTTTCACATTGCCAAATGTCAAATGAACTAAAATTCCTAAACAAAACAATGTGTTCATGCAAGTCATTTGTTTATTGGCCAAAAATGATCATGTTAAAACCATATATGATCATCATGGTACATCACTTTGTGTCCCAATTGTCATATTACTTTAGCTTTGGTCTTCCAACAATATTCAAGAGAAAATAAATGTGTAATAGCTGCTCTAACTGCTGAAATGCTGTGAATATATTCAGTAACCTATATCCCCTGGTCTCCCCTAATCTGCGTAGAATACACTCATAAATGCACTGCTCACAAAATATTTATGATATTACGTGCATTTTATCAAACGCTCACAGTCAAACAACCAATAATATCGTGCGCCTCTGGTTCGTTTCCTGTGTTTGGTCTGGGCTGCTTTCACACCTGCAGCCAACCACACAATCATACAAATGAAAATGGATTGAGACCACCCTTTTGGCACAAACCACACAATCATACAAATGAAAATGGATTGAGACCACCCTTTTGACGCAAACCACAATGCGTTGCTCCCGAGTGCATATAGTGTTCACACCAGTCCAAACGAACTGAACTAAGGGGGTGGTCACCAGAGTTTGGAAAAACCCTCAAAACCAATCTGGTGTATAAGCTCCCCAAGTTACATTGCCCACAGACATGCTGAAGCGAAAATATAGTTTTTTCTTATCTAAAGGGGCAATCTGAAATTCAAACAACAACAAAGTGGTCACCCCACCACTTTATTTGGTAACCACCTGAGAGAAAGTGCTGGGGAAATGTAACCACTCTCAAATTCATAGACAGAGCTATGCTGCCCTAACAAGAAAAAGAGCAGTACCTGCACATTTTGTAAGAAATGTGTTTTTTGATTGTTTATACATTAAATGCATGCTTCATCATGTGGACAATTATTCTGCCTCTGTTGTGTTATGGAGAAATTGTGGAGTCATGTTTACAGTCACTGGATAAAGTGAAACCAAGGAAAAAGGCGGTAACTGTCATCACTCACGTCACTTACTGCCTTTTACCTTGATTTCACTGAGCCTTGGGCTGCAAGTGTCCACGGTTTACCATGGTATTATTTATTATTATTTAC
Source organism: Oncorhynchus masou masou (assembly GCF_036934945.1). Classification (NCBI taxonomy): domain Eukaryota; kingdom Metazoa; phylum Chordata; class Actinopteri; order Salmoniformes; family Salmonidae; genus Oncorhynchus; species Oncorhynchus masou. The sequence continues at coordinate 29,652,718 of NC_088229.1, forward strand.
TGATACAAGTATCAAACTATATGACACTGACAGCCACATACAAATAAATACATGAACACAAGTTTGTTAAACAAAATTGTAATGGAAATGTATTCCAGTGGGTGTACCAAGCAAGAAGGCAGTAACTGCCGTCTAGGGTCAAAGGTCATGTCAACGGTTAGGGTCAGTATTAATCAAATATAACCTCATAGTAAGACATCTCCAATGATCTGCCTACAGTTAATTTGGCTGGACAATAAAACAAGTTTTTAAGTCATTTTTGTCAGTTTCCCTCTGAGCAGTTACTGCTCTTTTGCTTCATATGGCAGTATAATGGGTGCAACGACTGACTATCCATGAGATCAAAATGTTGGGCCTAATGCAACCATTATTGGCCACTGTATTACCGTGAGGTGATCTCTCATTGAACCATCAATATGGGCTAAGATCAACCGCACAGCTGATCTCAGTTGCAACCATTATTGGCCACTGTATTACTACTCTTGTTAAAGCGTGTTAACTTAAAACCTGCTCAGTGAGCAGACTAATGACAGATTTATTCATTTCAAATAATTCCGTATAACTCAAAGTATTTCCTTGTTTACCACGAAAATATGGTAAGCAATTTAACAAACACATTTTCTGAATTGAATTTATCTAATAAAATTGTCTAATTAAGAAAATTCAACTTGCACAAATAATATAATTATGTTGCCATGAAACGTTTTATGATATATACTCCATTATTACAATAAGAATTTTCATCACTCCTATAGGTTTTAGGGGCGGGAATAGAAAATCTAGACACTGGTATAAATACAGTAACAACGAGATATGATCTAATCTACTTGTAAATTCTTGTGGGTTTTTCATTCGAATCAAGATTATTTTAGCACGCAGGTAGGTGCATGTAGTCTCCCGTTCTTATATTTTAAGAAAAACAACTTTAATACACTGCAGTGTGCGAAGTTCAGCTTCTTCGTTGCAATTGGCTGAACAGTTTTAATCAAGCTGTTTGTTTACATTGTTTATTTACCATTACATTGTTCACAAACAGGAGTATGGGGATAAGTTATATTCTTCAATAATCAATGACTGTATACCATTAATTTAAAAGTCCTCCAGAAATGGAAATACTATCTGCAGAAGTGTCAGGTTACCTTCCATTTTGCCACCTATGTAGGCTACGCCCAGAAGGTTTTGTTCGTTTGAATTGAAGCACAGCTGCATCACCTGGCATGGTCAATCTAACTGCAGAGGATATAATTTATCCCGCATTGTAGTTTTGTTTCTCTTTTTAAACCTTCAATTATGATTTTAAAATACTGTGTAAAATCTGTCTTTGATACAGGCTTTCCAATAATATTCACTGGACCAAACATGTCAGAAAGTAGAGGATGCCATCTTCTGGTTAGAACTAGTATGAGATACAGGATAACAACTCAAAGGCTGCTGTCACATTCGTTGAAAGATGGATTGGACCAAGGTGCAGCGTTGTAGGCGTACATTTTTCTTTTGTTTAAATGACACCGAAAAAACAAAAAATACAAAAACGAACGTAAAGCCGCATGCAGTGCAGAAAGCAACTACAAACAAGATCCCACAAACTAAAAGTGGAAGAAAGGCTGGTGCGGCTGGCTTCCGGGTTGGACACATGCTGTGTTAAGAAGCAGTGCGGCTTGGTTGGGTTGTGTATCGGAGGACTCGTGACTTTCAACCTTCGTCTCTCCCGAGCCCGTACGGGAGTTGTAGCGATGAGACAAGATAG